>NC_139765.1:12533841-13278008 GCF_965231275.1 Zosterops lateralis
TGCAGTAATGCTTGTAGGTTGTGGGATGTAAATATGATGCCATTTCCTTTTTGCACTGTGTGTTTCAGGTTCTTCTTTTGTAGAGTCTAAAAAAATAATCATTCTCTTGCAGCATGCAGCAGAACTGGAACAAAAGCAGAATGAAAGCGAGAACAGAAAGCTGTTGGGTGAAATTGTAAAATACAGCAACGTCATCCAGGTAAACCTATTGAAATCCATCTGCCTTCTCAGTGTTGGAAAGGAAATAGTTGTTTCATTTCAAGGTTACAGTGAAAATGAAACTAACTACCTGCTGTAATCTGGGTTGTCAAGGGTCAGGTAAACAGAACTTGGTGAAGTTTACAATATTGTGCTTTTCTGCCTTTTTCAAAGCCTACCAGAAGTGCTGCCTATTTCTGTTTAAATAATATGTCATAATAAAAATTCTATGTGTATTTCTTGGTGCTGCAGTTTAGAGTCTGAATGTAAATATGTGTCTTTTATTTTCAAGACTTATTTCAAAACTGTGCTATAGAGGTGCTGTGCAACTCCTTTTAAATCATTGAAGTAATCTGTATTTCATGACATATAAATGGGACAGGAGCTATGTTCTTAAGTGCAGTACAACTTTTCTGTAATGGATGTAATTCCTGAAGGGAACACTGCAGTGGACCCTTGCCCTGCTGTAAAATTGATCCCTGACGTATTTCTCTCAATCTGAGATAGATCAACTGTTTCCCTAAAGTGCAGCATTCTTTGATAAGTGCTCTCTAGTTTTATTTTGTATTTATATTTATTATAGAAAATCTCTGCAGTGTAAAAGGCTGTGCCTCCTCTTTTGGCTGGAGGGAGAAAAAGCAACTAAAAGCTGTACTAATTTTTTTTTTTTATTATTATTCTTTGTTCCCAGCTACTGCACATAAAAAGCAACAAGTACCTCACAGTGAACAAGAGATTGCCAGCTCTGCTAGAGAAGAATGCTATGCGAGTGTCCCTGGATGCTGCAGGGAATGAGGGCTCCTGGTTTTATATCCAGCCATTCTGGAAACTCAGGAGTGAAGGTGACAATGTAAGTGGAAATACTGAATGTGTTAAGAAAAGAGAAGGGAGAAGAATTCCACTAGATACAATTTCTTTGCTGCAGGCCTATTTCATAATGGATTCAGTTCAGGAGAGAAGAAACTAGAAGAGTGATTGGGACTATTACCTTTCATGTATAACTGGAAAATGTTACTACGTTATATGGTCTAGAATCTGGTGTGTTGCCACCTTCAAAAGAGCTCTCTGTTGGGGCATCTTTGCTAAGTCTAGCTGTTGTGTGCAGATTTGCAAAGCTGACAATAAATCATAGTTTATGCTAGAGTCTATTTTTTTTAAAGTTTTGCTTTTTTTAAGTTTCACAAGCAAGATTTTTTTCAAGAGCTCAGTAGAGAATGTCTTTAGGAAATACATCAACTTTCTCTAAATCTGTATTCCCTTCTGATGTGAAAATGATATCTGTGATTGGATCTTGTTGGATAGTCTGGAAAGTCTTTTCTGGGTAGGTTTCAGCAGGAGTCTTGCACAGTGATGAGAGGAAGAATGCACAGGAGAGCTGTTTGCTGCAGGTCTGAGAGCTGTGCCGTGAAATCACAACTCCCTTCTTCATTCTGTGGCTTGGCTAAGTGCCTGATGTGGAGAATTCAGATCTACCTCTGGGAAGGCCACACAATGGTGAACTTGTGTGGTTTTATATTATAGACATGGCTGGGAATGTTTGGCTGCTTTCCCCTGGGCATAATCAGTGAAAGCCTTCTTAGGATTGTAGGAGGGAATGCCTCTTTTTTCATGTATTTTCTCTCATTAATTTTGTGGTTACCCAGCTCTTGGGATGCTCTCCAGGATGATGAGTGTGGTTGCTTGCAACTCCTTTTGCAGTCTGTTGTGGAGAGGAGAAGGATTGTATTCCCAGCTCCTGGTCAAATATCCCTAAAGTCAGAGTCTTTCCCTGCTCCATGTAGTGATCAAAAGGATATGTTAAAAATCTTCCTTTTCCCAAAGCCCAATTCAGAGAAATACCGCAAATATAGCCCTCAGGGGGGCCTCTGCATGGCTTTTCAGCTGGGGAAAACAAATGTGGCTCAAACATTAGTCTGATATTTATTTTCCTTCTTTGGAAAGAAAAAAAGGTGGCCAATTGTTTTGGTTTAGTTCCTTGGAATAACATCAGTTCAGCATCTTTTAATTTCTGATACCTGGAAAATAAGCATGTGTGTCATGGTCTCCAGAGGGAGGACCTGGGATCCCCAGCTGTCATCTGCCAAGCCACTGTGAGCCCTTACAGCTGAGAGCAGCACAACCATCCTAGGCCTTCAAAATCATCCTCAGTACTACAGAGATTTGATTCCATTTCCCACTGTTGTGCACAGATAAGGGTTTGGAGGCAGACTTGCTGATCTACAGGCTGCAGGTCAATGCAGTGATGGCAGCACCCCCATTCCACAGACCCCTTTCCATGTGTTCCCTGTGGGGTTTTATCTGACAGGCTCTGAGCTGACTGGCCTGGGCTTATTCCTGACTCAATGGACTCAGTTCCAATTTACAAAGGGAAGATGTTTCTTGTTTCTACTAGGCCCAAATGGATTTGACAATTTTCTTTGCAAATTTCCAGTGATAAACACTAGTCCTCTGGTACCTCTCACATAAGTGCTTTTGTAAATTTCTACCTCTTCAACAGGTACACAAACCAGGCAGGTGTTTCACAGAGGACAGAAGTAGCAAGTGATGGGGGAAATCCTCATTTTCTTCTCGCAGATAGAGGGAGGCCCCAGCTTTGTACCCTCTCCTTCCTTTTCAGTTACTCCCAGATGTGGAAACATTTCAATTCATGGAGTTAGCTTGGTATATCAGGCCCTTACTCTGCTTAGAAACTTTATTTTTTTAAAACTTTGTTTCTGTGCTATAATAAGGAAATTCCTTAAGAGAACATGTTTTAGAAAGTCTTTTAAACAAAAGAAGTGAGTATTGAATTACTGCTTGGGTGGCTGCTACTGTGTCAGGTAGTGCAGGCAAGGTAGAAGAGCTAAATATGCCGTATGTCGTAAAAGAAAAGGAATCTGGGAATCTGATACAGGAAGTAATGTGTGTGACTCTTCTGGTAAGTGATTACAGTTTTTCAGCCTTGTGAAATATTTTAGAACTTAGTTTTCTGAAAGAAGGTTAGCTTAGTTTCACCAGCAACTGTTGAAAATTTGCAAGTCAATGAAAGCAATGAAAGAATATGACTGAAATTTTACAGTAATTGGCATAACTACAATATTTTCTGCAGACTTTTAATAAGTCTTCATCATTCTTGTAGCTGCTCTTCAATGGAAGATAGGACTGATTAAGGCTAGAGCTGGTTCCAGATGGACTGAACAGCAAAATATGCCCTGATAGCATGATTGGTGCTGTGTGGATTGCACTGCAGTTATCTGCCATTTTAGTGTGGTTTTTTTTTTTTTTTTTCCTTTTAAAATAAGATGCTTAATGATGTGCTTTCTTACTGATTTAATTGTGATAGTCCTGGTGTACATGCAACAATTTTGAAGTCCTGATTCCACTTTGCAGGATGCAAACCTGATGGTATTTTGGTTAATGAATTGTCTGGTCATAACTTCTTAAAACAGGCTGTAAGTAATGTCTGTGTGAAGCATGGCATGCAGGAATGTATTGCATAAGAAATGTGTCTTACAGGCATCTTGTCATTACTTTGGTTCTCTTATTGAACTTGTTCCCATGGCTTAGACCCAGTAGGATTTCTGTGTATGATCTGAGCATGGTGACACTGTCTTATGCTACTGTTTATTTTAGCTGTGTTGGTAAAGAACAGGCAAACTTTCCTTTTCACCTCTGGGGTGAGTGGGCCAAATTTGCCTGCATTGAAGTTGCACAAGGCTGAACTGGGCTCAGCTTTTTCGTAGGAAAAGTGCTGATCAATGCAGAAAGTGTTTTTGTTTATTTGTCTTCCAAAAGAAAGCATGGCTTGTGCAGCATTTCATGTAGTAAAAAAATCACATGTAGCCACTTGTCTTCATGTCTGTGTGTGCTCAAAATTGCTGTGAATGACATAAGCAAAGCAGGACCCAGTACCAACCAATCTATGTGGATTGATTTTTTTTATTATTTATTTTTTCCCCCTTCCAGGCATGAATTGAATTCTCCATATGCATGTCTCAAGCGGGTTTTAGGTTAATGAAACTTTTGTATATCATTTTGTATAGCATAAAGAATTGCAAGGGCATGGGAATTTGCTTGCCAGAAGCCAGCCAGGAATTCCTCTTGCAGAGAGAAGGTCTCTCAGCTGTTGTACCTGCTGCCTGTGCTGAGTTCAAAAACCATTTACAGAGCAACAGCAGAGGGGATGGAGTGTGCTTACCTCTGTCTGAATTTCCAGTGATTTCTGTGCCTTTCTAGGTTGCAGTCAAGCAGTCTGAATCACAGAACTCTTGAGTCTGTCAGGACATTCGCCAGCAGATGGTCCACAGAGCTGGGAGCTCATGATTACTTTCTGAGCTTTCTCTGCAATAAAGAGAACTAAATGTAACTTTTGGATGAAGTGAGCTGCTCCTGGAATTTGTAGATTCATATCTATTTCATGGTCTGGAGTTTCTGCTGAACCAGGGGACATGCTTATTGGGAATGCAAGGGTTCATTAGTGGGAAATCTTGGACCCAAGTGATTGCAGACTGTGAGTGAACAGACCTGCTGTGTGACTTGTCTGCAAATGAATTCACTGAGTGCCATTCCTAGAGCATGCATTTGAGTAATTTTCTAAATATGCTACACTACTTCATTTTATTGGATAACTACATAGGTCTTAATTGCATTTTATTTCTGACTTCCAGGTTGTGGTGGGAGATAAAGTTGTTCTCATGCCAGTCAATGCAGGACAGCCTCTGCACGCCAGCAACATTGAGCTTCTAGATAACCCTGGCTGCAAAGAGGTGAGTTCAGGGGGGCAGGAGGGGTAACTGCTGATCTGAGATGGTTATAGAAAGACTGAAAAAATTGAGATTGTTCACCTTGGAGAAGAGAAGGCTTTGGGTGACATCATTGTGGCCTTCCAGTGCCTGAAGGAAACCCACAGGAACTGGGTTCTTGACAAGGGCCTGGGGTGACAGGACAAGGGGGAATGGCTTCACACTGACAGGAGTAGGTTTAGATTGGATATAAGAAAATGTTCCCTGTGAGGGTGGTGAGGCCCTGACATGGGTTGCCCAGAGAAGCTGTGGCAGGTGTCCAAGGCCAGGCTGGATGGGGCTCTGAGCAAGCTGGGATAGTGGAAGGTGTCTCTGCCCATGGCAGGGGATTGGAACTGGACAATCTTTACATCCCTTCCAAACCAGGCCATTCTGTGATTCTGTGATATGTTCTTTACTGGTAACTAGAACCCACCATGAGCCCACCATGGGCTCAAAGCCAGCATTAAAAACTGGTTCCAGCTTAGCCTCAAAAACCCAAGATGAAATATTCTCACTGCAGTGATGCCCTGGCACTGAAAACTCTGTGAGATTTCCTTGAGTATCTCAAACTTTAACTGATGTGAGAATAAATCCTCATTCACCATCTCTTTGGGATGTTCTTAGGTGGGCTGTCAGCAAACAGAGCAACATTTGCCCACCCAGTCTTCAACATTACGATCATTAACACTTGAGATCTTCAGGATCAGTGTCAGGAACTGTACAGATATGTAGCTAAGCCATGTCCCCTGCAATCCTAGATGTGGTATGGTCTTTCAGAAGAATGGAATGTCTCAGAAATTAACATCCCTTAATACTATAATTGTGTCTTTTTTTTTTTTTTTTTTTTTTTTCTCTCTGTAGGTAAATGCTGTCAACTGTAACACGAGCTGGAAAATAACTTTGTTCATGAAATTTAGTAGTTACCGAGATGATGTACTGAAAGGAGTAAGTATGATTTTTAAATTGCTTTTGAATCCAAAAAGTCTTACTGTATTTGACTGTAGAGAAATATTACCTGATAAATAAAAGAAGAAATGAGGATTTTATGGAGATGTTCAAAGTGGTATTACAGGCTTATAGATGACAATAGCTGTAATAAGACAATGTATCTTTACATGCTGAGGTATTGCACAGTTTCATGCCTGTAGATTAATCTCTGAGATAATTTACATTTTCATTTAAAAGATAAGTTTAATTTGTTCTCACATGTACCTTAATAAATCATTATCAACTGGGTATTTTTCAGTAGGTGTCAAGGTACCAGCAGTTTTGGAAGAATTTGAAAGAGAAAATGGTTTATTTGTGTAGACCCATTTAAGGATGGTGTTTCGAGTCTTGGGGAGAGGCAGGAGGAAACAATGATTCCAGCAGAAGAAATAGAGAGAGAGAGTTAGCGTTGACTGCAGAGTAGAAGAAATAAGATAATAAAATGTTAAAAAAATCTCTTTACTTCCCTTAAATAGTAAGAGATATTAGAAATGAAAAAATTAATTTAGTAAAGTTAACTAGAATTAAAAATCACCTTTAGGTTAATTTTTGCCCACTCTTCGCTGTGGTGCTTTCCCCAAAGGCCATGAGTTTCCTGCAGGACTGAATTATCCCATCTGATTTCCAGACTTGGTGCTAGGATTGAATGCTCTTCACTTGGTACCTGCTCCAGCAATAGGAAACTCAGAAGTATTTTCTTATGATCAGCTCTGCTGGCATCTCTGGAGCTGTTACAAATAGAAACTGAGTCTGGTGGCTTTTCCTACCACTTAACAGTGCTTCTTTTTCATATTTCTTTAGGGAGATGTTGTGAGGCTGTTTCATGCAGAGCAAGAGAAGTTTCTGACCTGTGATGAATATGAGAAGAAACAACACATTTTCCTCCGCACTACATTACGTCAGTCAGCTACGTCTGCAACAAGTTCTAAAGCACTGTGGGAAATAGAGGTACTTTTTTCTTCTTTTTATAAATATTTTAGGACCTGAAGGCCAGGGTTCAGTAAAAAACTTCATCACGACATGAGTCATCCATAGGCTCCTGATATCATCACACACCTCCCTGTAACTATTATTATTTCAAGAAGCAGTTTGTGTAGGATGAACCCTGAGGAGCTGCTTTATTGCTCTGTGTGTGTGGAGAGAGGAGGCTTTCTTACTATATTTACCTGTACTAAAATGAGGAAGAGTCAAATTTCAAATTCAGACTTGACGTAAATGGTGTGATTTTATCAAAGCCAATCAAAGGACACTCACTTCTCCTGAGTTTTGAGTGTTTACGTTTAACTTCATGTGCAGTATAAAAAATGGAAATCCATGGCTGACAGGAAATCTCCCAAACATCACACAACACATCAACATTCATCTTAAGTTAACCTGAATAAAGGTGGTGTTGTGAATGGGGGTGATATTGAGAAAGGAACTAGCAAACATTTTTGTTAACTAAGAAACATTGGAAATTGGTAGGTCTCAAATCCTTGCTATTACAATAATGTAACTCCTATACCCAAAAGTTCTTGTGTGATGAACAAACTTTGTGCATGTAGAACAGAGTCTTCAGAAAAACGGTTGATTTTTGTCTGGGTGAGGATTGTCTGGAGTAGAGTGCACTTGTACTTAATGGAGATTCCTCCTTAAAGGAGACAGACACTGCTAGATTTGAAGAAATCAGATAACCTACAGCTCAGTCAAGGGATAAAAGAAATAAGCTGGGATATTTCAGATGATATGAAGATATATCACTTGAATGAAAATTTTTCAGAAGCCTCTAGTATTGTCAAAAATAGAGCTGGTATAATCAGTAAAATAATGTAAGAATGGTTTGAATTTTGCTTTTAAGTAGTGCCTAGTAGCGTAGAACAGCTCTCCTTACTTTCTTGAGCTGCAGATTCACACCATGTCACTTAAAAGCAAAATTTGGCTCATCATGTTTGCAGGGAATAGATTAATGAAAGCATGGAGAGTAATAGAAGGAGTATTTCCTGGCACTTGGCAAAAAGTAAATGTAAGTAGTTTTTATCTACGATGAGCTTCGTGTAAGCACAGAATTCCTCTCTTTGGCAGGCTGTAATGATGTAGTTTGCATATTTTTGTTAGGAGTGAGCTGCAGGAAATGTCAGTGATCTGAAGTATGATCTTGAGAGGCATGATTAAAATTTAAATTCTTCTTTTAGGTTGTCCATCATGACCCTTGTCGAGGAGGGGCAGGACAGTGGAATAGCTTGTTTAGATTTAAGCATTTGGCAACTGGAAACTACTTGGCTGCAGAGGTAAGAATGCCAATTAAACAAGTGTTTGTGTGCTGCCTAACCAAGTCCTGCTGGTTCAGAACTGCTGTAGCAGGTGGGTCTGCAGTGTAGATCTTCACAAAGATCTCACACTGGGCTCCTGCTGGATCATTCTGTATTGCTGCACCCAGGGATTGCAGGGCAAACACCACTGTTAAATATCCACCACGTTTATACTGAAAACCCTTGGGTTCATTCATCTCTCTGCTCCTGTTTGCCCTTGATTTTTGGAGTGGTATTGTGACTGTGCATTGGTGTTGTGCGAGTTCGTTGTGATTATATAGGCTGCAGGGTTCTGCTATTGCACTCTTGCCTTTTGACTAAAATTTGAATAAAAAAAGACCTGAGGAAGTCTCTGCCCCTTTTGATGGAATGGAAGGTCCCAGAGGAGAAGGAAGATCTTGCAACTTGTCTAGTTACTCTCTGGTATTTTGTATTAAGGCAAAAGAGTATTGTGACTCTCCAAAAGAGCAGCTTAATATCTTTTAAGACTCCTTAAAAATAAAATATGGCTCTTGACAAGCTGGAATACAGCACATAATATGAAATGTATGAAATGGTACGGCCTTGGATATTTTAATGGGTGCAAGAAGCTGTGAACTTTTTGAGTCATATCTAATCCATATCCACAGGTCTGTGTCCAGGTTTTGTCAATGGAGTGAAAACCAGATTTTTTTCCCACTGATTTAGTTAGGATTGCTTATTTTAACTTATGCCTTGAAGTATGAGTGCAAAAATTTACTGCAAGAAGAAAGTTATAAATCACTATATCTTAGGAAACCCCTGAAAAAAGACTTGCTCTCACTGGGTTGAGTTAGATATACAGCAGTGCAACTTCTGTGTGCAGACAACTCCTTGGTATTCCCAGGGTACTGCTTTCATTTTCCAGCTCTTGTAACTGCCTGGACTGAATTCAGAGGAAGAACAAACAGGAGCTATCAAACCTTCATTTATTTCTAATTATGTCAAGGCCATTAGCAAAACATAAACAGTGGACTGCTAATAATAGCTAATTTTCAAGAGGCAACCAGTACTCCCACCTGTGAGTGGGAGTATTTTCCTTTCTGCTTACAGCTAGGGATGCTCCCAGTAGGAAGATTTTACTAGCTGAGCTTATGGAGAGTCAGTAAAGGCATTGAGCATACTGATGGGCTTCCTCCTTCCACCAGGTGATCTGTCTGGGGGATTTTTAGGTGAAAAATCTTCAGGTGAAGAGGTGCCAAGCTGCACTGAAGGTCAGACCTGAGCCTAGGTCCCTTCTAGCTCTGGAAAGGAAATCCCCATCAGGCAGACTTGTAATATGGAGAATATAATTGGCAACACTGGAGTGAGAGCTGGAAAAGCTTTTGAGTTGAACAGAGGTGATTTGCTGGGACTGGAGAGCTGCATTAGTGACTGGAGAGGTGCATTAGTGACTGTGTGAGGTGTAAAATACCTGTGCTGGATATATTAAAGGTAGGACTGTAATAAAACCCTGTGAACTGTATTTTGCACAGTTCATATGTCAGGCACAACACGTCAGCCAGCCAGACACGTCAAAGATTTATGAACAGGCAGGCAGACACCTCATGTGTGTGACCTAACTTTAAATCAGTTGGGCAAAGCCTACTGAACACTTATCTGTGCTCTGGCAGCACAGGGAGATTACTCATGGTATGGATTATCAACAGCGTCACACATTGCCATGACCTGATTTTGTTTAAGCCTCCATGATAAAGGTATCTAGACTGGAATAAAAAGTACAAACACAAGAAGAAAATTCACAAATCTTTTAAGCATTCTGTTGTTGGCTAATGATGCAATTTCTGTCACAGTTTGAGCTGTTGCAAATCAGGATTCATCACTGTTTATAACTGTCTTTCTTCTCACTTTATCCTCCCTCAACTTGATGTGTGCCATGGAGGCTTCTGCAGGGAAGTCTTGCATAGGTCAGCTCTCAGACAAGGAGCAGAAGTGTCCTTCACTTACCTGGGTGCCTTCCTTTTCTCCTCTCATACCTTGTGTGAGCAGCCTGTGCCTTCTCTTTTCCTTGGAATCATCCTGTGCCAGATGTAACTGGTCAGTCTAGTTTGGGATTTGGTGGCTCACTACTGAGCCACATTGTGAAGGGATGCCCCTGCAGCTTGTTAAGGCCAGGGGATGATTTGGGGGACTAAGGAAATTGAAGATGCTTGCCTCAGAGAACTAAGGAATTTAAAGCTGATATAGGTGTTTGAATACTACAGTAAACGAATAAATAAAAAAAAGAAGTGAGGCAATATTGTTGTTTGGTTAAAAAAAAAACAAACCATAGGTGAGTACTTGTAAATCTAATTGTTATGAACTCAAGAGGATAAAGTCAGGATGTGTAAATCCTAAATTCCACGTTCCTTAGAAGTACAATCAGTCATCCAACTTTTGTTACCTTTCAAAGACCTCTGATATCTCTGACTTCTGACACAGTCTCAAGTAGTAGTGTTTCCTTTAGTCCTCTTTCCGCTTGGCATCATTTAGCCTAATTTTAATTATTGTGCTTTGAAGTTATTTAAGATCTACTAATACCTTAAAGCAACCTAAATCCTTCTCCCAGACTTTGGGCTGAAGGTGAGCCACCCTGAAAGACCCACTGCTGAAGGAGTCACAGTGGGAGACACTTTGTGTTTCCAAACATCTGCATTGTCATTCCTCTGCTGCTGTCCATACCCTGGGTCACTCAGAGTGTCTGTGTGCTCTCACACAATTACTTAAGAGACAGGAGGAATATACTGAAGAAAGGGTTTGATGTTTCGTGATAAGATTTGGGGCATTGGAAATCTGGGTACATGGTAATGATGTCTGACATTAGGAAACCTTAAACCACAGGCTTAGACATTCCCAAAAAAGTGGAACTAAATACTCAGCTGAAAAATTGGAAAGAGAAATTGTCTTCTTTGGAGGCAGCAGGAGTTCTGCTGTTAGTGTCATAAGGGCTTGTTTTCACCCAAAAGAGCTGAGCCAGATCTTCAGCAGGAGATTTAGGCACTAAGCCACCAGCTAAGATCCAGGCTGCTGAGTTTCATTTTCAGGACAGAGTTTTATTCTCATCTTCACAGAATCAGCAGTCTTTTAGAAAAAGTTCTGCAGAAGATTCTTTTTATAGCCCTGGTTACAACAAAATGACCCAAGTTATTTCGAAGCTTTACATTTATAAAGAGAGGCTGTAAGGTGAAAATTGGATGTTTCAAAGTTACAAAGATTTTCCCAAAAGTCTTTTCAGTGCATGTAGCCCATGTAAAAGGCACCCAAAGCTATCTGTGTGTGTGTGGGAGTGAGCTGCAGTTGCTTGAACAGCTTTGCAGATGCCGCAGGTTGGGACCACACAGCTGTGCCTTTCTCATGAGCATACATAACCTTTTCAATACTCTAAATTGCCAAGATAAAAGTCTCTTTGAACTGAGTATCAGCTTATCATTTGTGCTGAACCAAAACATGCACTTTTAATATTCTTCTCCACATATATAGCAGCTCTGGTTCTGTGATTTCTAAACTGGCGATTCATACTGAAACTTGTTTCATGAGGCTGTTAAACAGATACGTGTGCCCACACACAAGAAATGCAGGATAAGTCTGTCATTTCATATAAAACTTCTCAGGTGTGGCTAAGATAATTACAAAATACAACTGCATCTCTCAAATCACATGCTGGTCTCAGATATTGCAGTAGACAATAGATAAGCCACAGTGTATTGCTTGTGAGCATATGCATAATCACATTGCAGAATTTGTAAGGAAAAATCTGTGATAATTCTGTTTTACTTACTTGAATAGATTAGAATTACTAGATGCCCTTGGCCAAAATATGGCAGCAAATCTGGTGAGGCCTTTAACACCAAATTATCTATACTAAACTCAATGAACTAAGATAAGGCAGGTAAAATGGCAGCCTGAAGGTTCACGTTCTATGCTTCTCCAGACCTGTGGCCATAAACAATTACTGCTGTGGAAAACTTCTCTGGCTTTCTTAGAGAATTCTTCCTCTCTCTGTAAGAGTGAAAGGCCAGGGGTTAAGCTCTAAAATGGATCAACTCTGATCAGAGTTTTGTTCTAAACACTGTTCTTAAAATCCCACATAAAACATCCTTCTAGCTTTAGGATTATTTTAGCAGTAAATACTCAGTGGAGTTTCTTTTGAAGGTGGGAATGATTGAATTCAGCTGGGCTGTGCAGCACAGAGTTACACACACAAGAGATGAAATGACAGTTAGATGAATATTAGTTGAACAGGAAGTCCAGTCCAACTTGCCAAGGCTATAGTTCAGTGGGGGAGCACTGCAGGGGCAACAGAAATGTCCTTTTTTCTCAAGTATTGGACTGTGCAGGCACAAGGTGCTGTCCCTGAGTTGGTGTTGGCATGGACTCCAGGAAACAGGGAAGAGGGAATAGTCTGTGCTGGAATAGGGTCACTGAGATAAGGCAGCAGAGCACCAGTGTTTTGGGTGGGTTAACAGGGGCTGCTGAAGCCTTGCAGGACTGTCAGCTGATTTTCACCACACTGTGGTGTAAACCACTTGCTGAGAACTCTTGCATCAATGGCTAATAGAAGTTACTCATATTTTTCTTGTCTTTCTTGATAATTTCTTCCCATATTACCTCACTCTACTTTTCTGTCAAAATTGCCCCAACTGCCCCTTTCTTTTCAGAGAAGCTTATGTACGTCATTCACTTTAAATTGAGAATTGCTGTTGTTTTGTTCTTACAGTCCACTGTGAGGGGTTGGAACTAGAGGATCTTTAAGGTCCCTTCCAACCCAAACCATTTTATGATTCCATGATTAAAAGTAATAGCCTGCCATGTTATAGATATTGTTATGGTATGCATTTATGCAGATGGACAGGGCCATACCCTTCATAGTAGATTTAAGCCTGTGGTAATAATCACTTGATTTGGATCATGGTGAAGGTATCTGAGTACATGCTCAAGTTAATATTGAGAGAAAATAATCCACTCCTGCCTTCTGAATTGTAAAGATTGTCACAAGAATCCCACAAGAATAGAAAACAAAGCATTTAATGAGATTTTAAGAAAGATTACATAATTGTGTGGTTAATACTCAGCATTAGCTAAGATAAAAGAAATGTAGAAGAGAAATCAGTTCTTAAACTTGAGGCTATAAACCAGGATTAAGCTCCTGGAGCCCTGAAGAAACTGTCTCTGTAGTTTTATGGACTTTTCTTCCACTTCCTTAAACTGTTGGAAAATGGAGTGCTACATAGGATGTTTTATTAAGGCATCTGAGATTGATTATTTGAAGCCCATAATTTAAGCCTTTTGTTACCCACTTGTTGGAAATTGGACTATGGCAGAGATGTTTTTTATGTAGGGAGCAACAACGGAACCACTGTTTGCCAGTGTAATTTTATTTTCCTGTTTTGGGTGGTGTGGAAACAAACCTTTGCAGAAGGACTTGTTTGTGCCCTGGTCATGAAGAGAGGGAGAACAGAGTGTTAAATGCTCTGTGGTTCCTTCTGCCTTCAGAAGAGTGAAGCAAAGATCAAACAAAATAAAATAGGCTCTGTTTAACTGAGATGTGAACTACCTTTTGCTCAGGGAACGTTTTGTAAGCTGAAGAAGATGCCAGGAGATGGCAGCATCTACCAAGGCCTTCACACATCTCCTCACAGATCTCATTCCTTGGTACTATGGGACCTCTTCACCTGGAGATTGCTTTAAAATCTTCCTTTGGGGCTGGTTTTTCCCAGTGTCTCTTCACTAAATGTTAACACAGCATTCTGATTAATTTCTGTCTGTTTGGCTCGGTGATAAAAGGTTCTCATAAGAAAAAGGGTTTGCCAAGGTGACAGATGAACTCAGCACTGGAAGCCTTATTTCAGTTTTTGACTGTCTTATAGGAGTGTGGGCTTGTTTTAAAGCTCTATAAAGAGTGATGGATAATTTACAGCTATGCATGAAGAGACGGAAGAGATCCAGAGGGGATCCAGAGGAGGAGGAGGATGGATTACTGATTTACAGAGCCAGCCTGACCTGTTCTGCAGACTTGGATGTGGCTTTTTAAAGTGATAGATCTAGAAGATGTCCATTTAGCAAAACCCAGAGCTAGCTTCTCCAGGGTTTTTAAGAATCTTGAGAATGCAGCTCAATTTCTTGATCTGACTTGTGTTGACTTTGGTGGAATCTGTCAGTGTGCAAATACCTTCAGAAATCTGGATTTCAGAGGAAAGTTTTTCCCCCCATCCAACTAATTTGCAATTGTGACCTGAGAGAGTGTTCAGCTTTTTCAGTCCTGCCTGAAGCTGACTGCATTTGGGCCATGTTTGTACATACACAAGCTTAAGGAGTAAGGAAGTACAAGGACATTAATGCAGCATTTATTGTAATTTAGTCATTGCAAGGCCTACTTCTGCTATTAAAAATACATCTTGCATTTTGATGTCTTCCAAAACAGCAAATGTAGACATGTGGTCTTGTGTTTTTAAGTGCATTATTTTTGTTTATTTTTTCAAGATCACTTGAGAAGCTTTTATTCACCTGTCTTTGTGCCTCTTTATTTGTGATGCTTGATGGAGGTTTCCAAGACTTCCTTCCTTTATTTTTTATTATTTTTGGGGTTTTGTGTGCCTGTGGTGTTTGGTTGGTTTTTTTTGGTGATTTTTTTTTAACAGTAGAAATGTCAGTCATGTCTAATTCAATCATCCCTGGTTACTCCTGTGAGGACCACTAAAAGGCATATGGGATATTAATATTTAGAACTCATCTTGAAGAGATGAGGATGCTTTCTTTTATATGACAGAGGTTGACACAGAGCTGCTGAAGCTCAGACTAAGGTTATGGTCCAGCATCCAAGTTACGCTAAAGGATCTCTTAGACATTTTTCTTTCTTTTGACTTCCTCTGCAGAATGGAATATGGCTGAGTGGGGCTGAGCACTGGTTTCAGGTTCTCTGCCCTTGATCCCAGTAGAAGAAATAGGATTTCCCAGTTACCACTCATAACATGGAGCTACTCTGGCTTGTGCTGCTTGTGTGAGACCTTTAAATTGTGCTGTTTAGGCATGGCAAAATGCTGCTCTGCCATTGCTTACACAGCAGCTGGAAATGTTGTCAAGATGATCTTTCTTCTGGTAATGAGGGTGAAAAATCGGGACAGGAAGGTGTTGGGGCTGTTTCTCATTCCTGTTTTTGACTAGCAGGGGGACCTAATGCAGACGAAAAGGTTCAGCTTTCCCAATGCTCTCTGGAAACTTGTCTGATCTGTTAAGACATGGCTCAAGAGGAAAATACAATCCTGAAAGAAAAGGCCTTTTAAGATTTTTAAACTTTCCTCGGATGGTGATTATCAGGAGCCCTGTGCCGATGCTGAGGAAGGATGAATGCAGTTTATCGAGGTAGAGTTGTAGCCAGTCTTTGTCTGGCAAGTTAATAAGGTGGCAAAAGTCCTTTGAATGCCACTGAAAGTCTTTGAAATCGTGCAAAAGTCCTTTGGATTTATCGAAAGCTAATCAGTATGACATTAACAAAGAACAAAGCAGGCCTAATGAAGATGAAAGATTTGAAAAGTGGATTATTTTTCTTTTGTCCTGGCTTTTCTTCCCCGAAACACTTGCCCTTGTTGGCTGGGTGACAGGCGGTGTGTTAACAGGCTGGTTATCAAATGAAATGGGGACTGTTTGAGTGTGTTGAATTAGATCCTTTTATTCTTTATCTGTCAGGGTTTCCTTCATAAATGCAGGTTTTTACCAAGTCATTAAAATGCTCATTTAGCTGAAATTTGGCAATCTAATTCTTCCCCTGACAAGATGCTTTAAATATCCTTTACCTAGTCAACAAAATTCGATTAAAATCAGCATGGATGTTTCTTTCTCCAAACTCCTCTCTCTCTTTCTTAATTGAGTGTCCAAAAATAGCTTGTTTGGATACTTTCCATGCATTCCTCCAAGAAAACAACATTCAGTAGCATTGTGGAATTTCAAACTTCTTGGATTGGAAAGGATCTCTAACTATGTGAAGATGCAAAAGTAAAATTAAAGCCAGGAACAACCTGTGAGATGATCTGCACAATAGCAGAACCCCAGGAAATTATGCAGTGTGGACTCGTGAGGTTTGGAAACTTTGAGGTACAACTTTGAGTGGCTTTAATCAGTAGAGATGACAGAGCCTGGAACTTCTGGTGCTCAGTCTAGTGGAATCCCCCTCAGGGTTAGCAGGGCACTTGCATTCTCTGAGCACCAAATACCAGAAGTAACACACAGACACACAGAGATGAAAGTTGTCTTCCTGCTATGCAGACTTTGCAAATTTTGTAAAGTCACTAGGTGAAAATTCAGGAATTAGATTCCTTGCCCTTCCAAGTAGTTTTAACCAGAAATAATTAAAAACTTTGTCTATACCTCAGTTTTCCATGTATGAAATCTGACTTCTATTATCAGTTTGTCATACACACTCTCTCCTGGGGGCCTTCTGCTGCTCCCACAGGATGAGGATGTTGATATTTATATGCATTCAGGCGTCTAGTCTTTTTACATACCATCATGTACCAAGGCTGAGCCCGAAATCTGTCCAAGAGACACCAATTTTTATACTCAGGAGGACCACCTGCAGCACTGACCCTGACCTTCAGGCTCTCTCAGATACCCTGTGTGGATCACATGTTGGGAATTCGGCTTCTTGTAGAGGAGTGTGAGTAAATGCTATATAAATGTCAATTTAAAAGAAGGTATTGCCTTCTCTGTGGTTGCAAATCTGTCTCTTAGCTCCAGAACTGTCAATGAAAAACTCTTTTTTGGTACCTTGTTCTTTCCCATTTATGAAAGGGTAAAAAATGGCTGTACCTGCGGTTGTTGAAAACCAAGCAGAAAAGGATTAGGATTTCAGGATTATTCTTTACTGGAAAATAAGTTGATGCAGATATGCTCTATAAAAAACCCCATATAATGAAGCTATTACAATAAAAATTTATACAATTATACAATAATAAATTTTACAATTACGCTTAAGCTCTGCAGTTTGCAGTTTATCATGGTGGATATTGGCTGCATGTACCTTCCAGTGGCATTTTGCAGGAATATTCACTGCTGTATTTCAGCTACAATTCAATAAATTGCAATTTCAAGACATCCAATGACACAAAAAAGCTTGAAAACTGTTCAGCTTTATTGAGGCCTATTTTAGCATAGCATTCTTACTTTCTAAACATTTGCAGAACATTTTACTTGATTTCATTAGTAGTAAGATAAAACTATTAATGTTGTTCTTTTCAAGTCTTCTTTTGTTTTGGTGGTTTATTGAAGAATGTGGAAGTGATCTTATATAAATCAGAAAAAGCAATAGATTTTGGAGTGCTGAGACTGTCACTGTGTCCTTAGGTCATTCTGGGCTGGGATATTGAAAGGGACTCAGAACAGGGGTAATATGACACACAGCACTAGATGATTTATGCCCCTTCTACCTGGAGAATGTAGCATGGGGTAATAGCTACTGGTCTATTTTTTAGAAACTCTCAGCACCAACAATCTCAATCAAAATGAAAATGGAAGTGGCAACTGCCGAGCAGAGCTGAAAATGGGGCCATGGATGTCAGCCTGAAAACTGAGTTCCATTGTGTTTATGGTTTAATGTCAGCATCTCAAAACTTTCTCTAAACAATGTATTCATGGTTTTATTATTTCTGTAACTTCATGGTAAGAAAAAGCATCATTAAGAATGTACTTGATTACTCATCTGAGCCTTCTGTCTCCACCACCCTCAGTCCACAAGTGACCTGTTTAGGAAGTTTGAGGGCAGTCTGTTCAGTCACTTTTCAAGAAGACAAGAAGTGTTGAGGGAGGGAGATTCTCCTAATTTCTTCTCTTACTGCTATATATGTTATTATTTTTTTAATCACCATTATGTTGAAAGCAAACAGCTGAAGGATATGAGAATTCAGTTCATACTGGGTAGACAACTGTATTCACTCGAGGCCTTCAATGAAAACCTGTAGGATCAAGTCCTCAGTGCCAAGTTCTCTGTGCTGGCTCTAGTGACGAACCTGAGATGACCCAGACTTTTTCTTGCTTGCTTGCAACCAGCAATATCTGAATGTAGCATAGAAATTTATCCTTTCAGTACCTTCTCAGCACCTGTATGGAAGGCCTGGGGCTGAGGGGCATTGCCTGCTAATTTTCTCTCTTCTTTTTGGGAGACCAAAGGCAAAGAGCTCAGCTTGGCTGCTAAAAATGGGACACCAGGATTATTTTAAGGTGTCAGATATGCTGAAAGAACTGTGGAAACTTAACTGTCATGCTGAAAGAACTGTGGAAACTTAAGAAGAAACGCAAACTATGTGAAAACAGTTACATATGTGTATAAGTTCTAGTTTTTTGGTGTTTTTCTCTTGTTCCTGTTGCTGCTTAGCAGTAGCAAGAGGGACTTGGAGTTGGGAGACTGACAATGTCAGGGCGGAGCAAAATGCAAGATTTGAGACAGGTGTCAGCACAAGGAGGAAAGCAGGCTCTCTAAATTAGGTTTGTAAGGGTAACACAGTGGCTAATGCAAAAAATGAAATGGAGACAGAATAAACCTTTGGTTATTTCTGTGTTCGCACATCAAGTTGTGACACACAGGGAAGGTATTTTCAGCCATTTGACAAAGATTTGAAAGTTTTCCCCCTTTCTTCAGGCTCATGTTGTGGAGAGGAGTGGGAATTTTGAAGAATTAAAGAGATATAAATGATGGTTTTTTTAAATAAAAGCCTTATCAACTTAACAAAGCCTCTTCACAACAGTTGTCTGTGTAATGTTAGATATATGATAATGTGATATTGAAAAGTTCCACTGTGATTCATGCATCTTGCCCTGTGCAATTTTCTTCTGACTCTTCCACACTGGTAATGCCAAATTCAAGCCAAGAAAATGACAGTACTCATCTGTAAGATGTGTAGACACTGTAATTGCCGAAGAACAAAATTGTCTTATGTAACTTACAATCTCAGTTCAGCATTTTCAGTGCTTTGATGGCATATCCTTTGTCAGGGAATATTGGTCAATATTGATGCAAAATTGTTTCTTCATGTAAATCAAACCTTGAAAGGTTTCATGTGCAGCCAGTGAGTGGGTGTGTGTGTTTTTGTTTGTTTGTGAATATATCTGCCTACATAATCCCTCATATTATAGGTTACATATTTCCCTTGTCAAAAGTACAATGATATTAAACAGCTGCTAAATAGTAATACTTTATTATTGTATAGCATCTTTCATCCAAGCTTCGCATTTTACTTTAGTATTAATTAATGCTTGGTAATTCTGATATGACATAGAAAATATTATCCTTATTAATAATGATTAAACAAGACTATAGTGCAGTTAAATAATTTTCTCTAGTGGCATTGTCACTCCTGTTTCAAAGATGTGTTCATTCTGAGTTCACTGTCTTCTCCTGTAAAATCTCAGTAGACACAGAGAATGTTAGTTTTTTATCTCAATCTATTTGCCCAGGGTCAGTCCTGGAAGTGATTGAGTGTGCATGTGTGTGGGTGACTGTAACTGGCTGCATTTAGAATAGTAACTGTTCTTTCTTCACCATCCTTTTCGGGTTTCATTATTTGAGATTCCTCTTCAGTTAACAAGCTTGATTGCAAGATGCTCTTTCTAGAGGTGAGGACGTGGCCAGCTAAGTCAGCCAGAAATTGAAGCAGTAAGTCTTTTACTCTCATGCTGCTTCTAAAACTCCATTCTCCTTTTGCAGGGTGGAAACATAACAGAGAACTGAGCCAAACCCTCTCCCCCAGTTATGAAATGTTTGAAAGCTATTGAGATAGTATTTGAATTCTTTTCTTTTCCAGCTTAACCCACACTACCCAGAAGGTAATAATGAAGGAAAAGCTTTGGTAAGTGGAATTTATATGTTGCATATATTCTGAGGAATTCTGTATCTTTAACCCAGCACGTTCTGACATATGGAAGTCCTTCATAGCTTTCCTTTTCCTTACCTGTTCCAGCTGCTGGGATTGTATTCCATATCCTGTGTAAGGTAGGATGCATCTCAGAACTGGCAATTCAGAAAGTTCCCCGCACATTGAGGCAAATGATAAGAAACTTATTCAAATTCTGCATCAGAGTGGCATTAGTTGAAGCTGTTGTGCTTGTTATCTGACTGCAGGTATGAAATGTATTCATTCTTCTCAGCTCAGATGTGTTACTTCATGGCAACAGACTTTGTCTGGTACAGTATCAAGAGCATTTTTGCTAATTCTGACTAATGAAGCAAGGCCAGACATGGAGATTATAGTGTGTGAAAGAAGTGGAGTTAAAACCTGGGGGAATCTTATTGTTACTAAGTCAACAAATATTCCCAAAAAGAATCATTCCTCCATCAAATTCATGAGATTGCCTTGAAAAGACTGAGATCTTCAAAAAAATTCAATTTAATTTCTTTCTGCTTGCCTTCTGCCTTTTGTTCCTTAGGGGGGCACATTTTCAAGTTTTTCTTTGCACAGGGAAGAAATTTTTGATTTTTCATGACATAAAACCCAAGATTCTTACATAATCACATGCCTTGAGGACTGAAATTTTAATAAAAACGGAGACTTTCATAGGAGTTGGCAACATTTGTTTTCCAACTTCACTGATATCTGGCATTAGGGGTGATATTGCAGTAACAGCTAAGCTATCTAGAGAAATGAGAATTCTTTCCTATGAAAGCACTGAAGTTCCACCAGTTATTTTTCTTTTGTGTCGGAATGAAACTTGAGGCCTTTGGAATTTCGGAATGGAAATCAAGATCAGTTCCAGAATTCCCCAGTGAGTAGGTGTTAGACAGTTGTCACTGAGGATCCAATCCTGTTGTACGACACTGTACTTATATATGGTGTAAGTCTTCCCTCTGTAGCCATTTCAGTTCATCTAAATACTTAAATATTCCCTGGACTGGATAATGACAAAGGCACAGGAGTAATCTAAGCATGAATGTAAAGGTGGCTTCACTATCAGTTTGGCTTATTCCTTCTGGGTATTGGTTTCAGCTAAAACCCCAGACCAGATAAATCACATTAGAGAAATACTTCCATTTAAAAAGTAATCAAAGTTGGTTGATGATCAAAACTGATGTCTCTGTGGAAATTTTAATTTATGCAGTCAGCACTTTCCTGCTAAAGATGTTTTGTGAAGGAACTTCGAGAAATTTTTGGTAACACCTCCATGTAAATCCAAGCCTACAGGCTCTGTTAGCGTGGTAGAAATCCCTTTGGATCCTTCACCCCTTTATAATCTTGTTGGAAATGCCATGAGTCAGCAGTGGCTATTTAAGCCTTCATTCTGCTATTGAGCAACCAAATAGAGAAACTACACATCCCTGTGCAGGAATTTATTTTATGTTACAATGATGCAGTGTATTGAATTGTCCCTCAAAAGTAAAAGAATCATATAATATTTGGAGTTCTTTGGGGGTCAGCTATGTCAGTCTTGTATCCAAGAGCACATAACTTGGAGCACACAGGCTTTCCTTGCTCTGTAGTTATCATCTAGTGTTTCCTCTGCCTGGTCACTGCCTAACTGGCTCACTGCAAAGGCATCTTCTTTTCCATATTTTGAAGCAATTAATTTTGAAGTACTGCCCATGAGGTAAATCTGGAGGGGGGAGGTTGAAGTAGACCTATCCCAGCAAAAATTGAAGTCTGAGTAGCAGGGAAATGGGGGGGGGGGAGGGGTGTGTGTGAATAAAAGAACCCTTGTGGCTGAAGGGCTGAATCTGTATAGCCTGTGCTCTTGAGGCCAAGAAGACCAATGGTGTTCTGGGGTGCACTGGGAAGAGCAGTACCAGCAAGTCAGGGAGTGATCCTGCCCCTCTGCCCAGCCCTGGGAGGCACATCTGGAAGGCTGTATCCTGCTCTGGGCTCCTCAGGACAGGAGGGACAGGGAGCTCCTGGAGCAGGGCCAGTGGAGGATGCAGAGATGATTTAGGGCCTGGAGCATCTCTGACAGGGAAAGGCTGAGGGAGCTGGGGCTGTCCAGCCTTGAGAGGAGACCTAGCTGAGAAGAATGGACAGGAATTGATCCCAGGAAGTCCCACCTGAACATGAGGAAAACCTTCTTCCACAGGTTACCCAGAGAGGGTGTTGAGTCTCTCTCACTGGGGATATTCCAGAGCTATCTGGACACAATCCTGTGCCCTGTGCTCTGGGATGGCCCTGCTGGAGCATAGAGAAGAGATGGAACCAGCTGACCCACTTTGGCACCTTCAGCCTGACCCATCCTGGGACTCTTTCTTTTCTCTGGTGGGCTGTTGGATGAAAGGGTAGCAGCTCCTTCTCTGTTGTCTGGGTTTTAAAAGCAGCACAGCCATCTGTGCATTCTGGGCCAACCCTGAACTCCTCAGCGTGTGCTGGGGCTGCTTGTGCATGTTCACAGCCTGGTTTGCATGGCCTGATCCCAGTTGCTCAGGCAACTGAATTTTGGGAAGCAGCAATAGAGAAGGATTTTCCATGATGCAGCAGTGGGCAAAGACACCAAGGTTCTGCCTAAGCACATCTTTTCTGCCTCACCTTAAGTGACTCAAGAGTCTGAAAGGGTTTTGGCTCCAGAGAACATAAATATTACTGGAAGTCACCAGGATTTCTGTTCCCAAGCATTAAAGGTACGTTTGGACTGAGGTTCATTGCTTGTTTATGAGCTGCTTCTTGACAATCCAGCCAAATTGTCTTGTGAAGCACTGCTTTTAATTCTGGCAAAATTTGGCCTTACAATGAGTTGATTAATATTCCCACATCTAAGCTCCAGAAGACTTTTTCTTTTGAAATGGGAAGACCTTTTTGTGATTTAAAGGTCTGCCCAAAAAAACACTTTTTCATCTCTGAAAGTCTAGGAGATTGTAGCGTATCATGTATCAAAATGCAGTGCTCTGTGTTACAGCTCTCTCTAAACCCAAAATTGGTGTTTTTTATGCTGCAAATTACTATGTTTTTTCTAAGGAGAGAAATGTACAGCATCAAGAAGAATGTTACAAACATCAGGGAAATGTCAGGAACAGCTGGGAACCTGGCATTTGTTAGTGCCTTTGTGTTAAAGGCTTACTTTGGATTGGTACCTTATCTCCATTTGTCTGCATTTTCATGAGAGGGCTAATTCTAACCAGTTCCAATTTGCCTTTTATTGTTGAGATTTTTTTTAGGCTTGAGACTAGTATGCACTTTGTAAAGAAGTGGGCAGTTCTACCATGGGCTGCCATGTGCAATTTGATGTGTCTCCTTTGACTTCTGTTTATCTATTTTTATGAAATCCCAACATTCTGCAATTCTAACTTTTCCTTCTTGCTGCCAACCCAGGAGATTTTTTCTGATAAGCACTGTAAATTAAACAAACAAACAAACAAACAAACAACCCTTCCAGAAACTATGTTTATTGAATTATATATTTTACATAGTTGATGCCGTTTAAACAAGTAGAATAGACAATCTGAAAAACATTGAAAAGAAAAGAGAAAAGAAAAAGCATCACCTTAAAAATGGCAGCTTATATAAAGCCAGCAGTCGGACCACTGGAGAGGCTGGGGGAGAAGGGGAGACATGGATGCTGGCACATTATTATTATTCTGCTGTTGCACAGGGGTCTGAATCAGCTCTGGAAATGCATACATTGTTTCTTACAGAATGTCTCTGGCTCCTAACAACAGGATTGCAACGTGATGTCTCTGCTAAAAATGCAATGACTCACAAATGAGTCAACAGTGAAGGTGTTACAGGAGGCTAACTGCTGTGCTGTCTGCCAGGGCTCCTAGCAGGCAGGAGCAAGGCTGGCCATTAATTTACTCCATTTTCTTCTCATAGAATTTTTTTTTAAAATAATCTAACCTATGAAGTTCTGCTCACGTTACTGCTCTGTGAAAATGCTGGCTTTGTAAGAGCCTCCTAAACTGGGTTAACATATTGAGATACCACATTACTCTGGATTTAACAGGCATTTTCAGAACTCTGGCTGCTATTAAATTTAATTTCTGCTGAAATCTGTGGTGCAGCTTAATGTATTCATTCAGGAGCAGGGCATTATCCCTGTCTGTCTCTATGCCACAAGAGGTGTCTTCACCAATTGGAATTGTAGATCGGGTTTCTAAAAGAAAAGGTATTTTAGGTCTGTCATGTTTCTGTATTGCTTTTTGCAGTTGAAATGAAGGCCCTTCTGTAAGCAAAACTCCATGTGAATCTCTTGAATTTTAGGTATGATGCCCAAGTTGAGTTAAATAAAGGAAGGTTTGGGACAGGTAGCAATTAGTAGCAAATTCTATTAAGAGCTGTGAACAGGGTTATCTGCTGGGCTGTAAGTCTCAAGACAAATCTGATTGGACCTGATCATTTTGTCACTGATTTGAGCATGGGATTTGCCTCTCCTTGCGTTTGTCCTCCACATGGCAATCAGTATGTCTGTGTTGTTTTTTCTCTTTAAGCTTCTTTTAAAATCATGATGCACTGTAAATCAGTGGTGGTAGCCCAGTAGTTACAGACTTTGCTGTGGGCCTGGATCAGTTTTTCCCCTTCTCACCAAAATGGTGTTTTTTCTCACTACTTAAGACTCTTTTTGAATGTTCAGCCTTTGCTTCCCTAGGTGGGTCCCACCTGGAGAAGTGCCCTGGCTGTGTCGTGGAGGTTTGTCAGTTCCTCTTCCTGGGTGTGATTATTGAGCTTTGCTGCTGCAGAACAAGGCTGGGGTCAGTGCACACTGAGGTTTTCTTCGGGTGAAGGAGCTGACTCTGCTCTTTGTACCACTGATACTTACACTGGGCTGTTTGAAAGGCATGGGTCCAGCTCCTGCTGGGCAGAAGCAGAACTGAATGTGTGTCCTTGTGAGTGATGAAACCAGCACATGAGAGCGAAGTGACTGCACCTTCCTCACCTTGGATATGTGTCTGATGTGACTTGATGCTAGTTGTGGTAGTTTGGGACAATCAAAGCTATATACATTTTCTTTCCAGGAATGTACTATTTGGAAATACTGTTTTACCCACAGTTCTCTATATTCCTGGCATGTAATTCACCTATTTTTTTTTTCTGTTTTGTTGGTTTTTTTTTTTTTTTTTTTTTGGTTAAGTCTTGAGAGCGCTTTCCTTGGCTGTCACTGATCACATTGCCAACATCTCTGAATCTGTTCTGTTGGCTTTCTCTTCACACTACTTTAAGTTGAATTTTCTTCTCTCTGTGTTTGAGTTACTTTGCAGTTCTTTTCTTCTTTTCTCTTAATTGAATCCAGTTTTGCTGGCTGCATCTGCTCATATGCCAGTTTCTACCTGAGCAAATGTCATCTTGTTTTCATCTGCTTAGGCATGCAGTGCTTCTACTGAGCTATTGTCTAATTAATTTAAACTAGCCTAGTACTTTCACTTCTTTCCACATCCTCACATGGACTCATCTGCTGATTCAATAATGGCTGGGTTAAGTGCGGATTCTGACGGCAGCTTACTAAATTTAATTTATCGTGAGAAGCTTTCTGTGTGCAAGTGTCTGTGCATTCTCTCTCTCCCACACAGGCATGTGCACGTGCACTGGGACATAAACTGAGACATAGATACAAATCCATGTTTGTTCCTATGTAAGAGCAGCATTGCTGTCTCTCGTGTACCCCTTGTATGCAACTTGTTTTCCGACTTGTCAGGTTGGGGGTCACTTCTTGTTAGATTTTTTTTTTAACATGTGTAGTGCTTAACTCCTATAACCCAGGTTGAGTTGTGAGATTCAGACTCTAAAATAATGCTGTAAGCAGAGTTCTGAGGTTTGTGGGGGAGTTCAGCCTGGAACTGCTGCACAGCTCTAGTGCAGGTCTGATTTTGCTCAGCTAAGCTTGGCATTGCAGTTAGCAGTGTTGCAGGCACTGTCTTGCCCTCTCTTGAAGTAGAATTTCTTTTTAGGCTGAAAAATAGATCTTGTTCCCATGTCTGCCAGCTGCTAAGCCTGGTTGATGGGATTTAGGGCTGGTGAGCCAATTCCATTGCTCAGCTGGATCTGTGCAACTATTGGGAGCAGGGGAATAGACAGGGTTAGCCCCAAACTGCTGGGTGAACTTCTCCACAGAGCTAATGGTTGGTGTGAACTGCTAAAGCACAGGAGACCTGCCTTTGACTCTGCCTCATTCCAGCTCACCCAGTTTATACAGTGGTCATGGTGTTCTGTGGTGAGGAATATCCCTTTGCCCAGCCTGGGTCAGGTGTCCTGTCCATGTTCACTCTCAGTATAGTTTCATATTTTGGTCTGTATTTTAACCAGAGCCCCAGGATAAAAAGAAAACCATACAATTATGAAGTGTCCTGCTTTTTTGTTTACAGTCATTTCAATTTGGAAATTATAGTGAAGTGGGTAGTTTCTGGGAAGCCCTAACTAGATTTGAATATAAGTTGTGGAAAATATCAAAAAGTTTAGATGCGATTCTAAATTGTCCTGTGCTACTCACTCCTTTACAGAGCTCTTGAGTTTTAAACAGAATTTCCAGTTTTCTGTTTTGTTATGAAGTGTAGGAAGTAGTTTTTCATTTAATATTAGACTCTGACTCACACCTGTTAAGCTCTCGGAAGGATTTTTTTATTGTTTCTGTGCCTTTTCAGTTTGTGTCTCATCACAAGTATGTAAAACAAAATATGTATGGAAATCACAAAAGCAATTTGCTGTTTTCTCAAGCCTTGCATATAGGTTAAATTTTTTGTGCATTTTTCTGTAATATTTTTAGGCATGAGATACAAGAGGATGCAGGGACTGTCAGATGAGTTTACTCTTGTGCAAGTCACTGGAGGTGGTTGCTCTTTGTCTCAGCAAGCCTTCGTCTCAAACACTTGTGGCAATACTCTAATGACTAGAGGAGCCTAAGAAAAAATTTTTTCTGTGGTTTTTTATTTATTTATTTATTTATTTATTTATTATTTTCCTGCTCTCTCCATCCTTGATAGAAGTCAAGAGATGGAAAGCTGGCCTTTCATAAGCTCAATAATGAAAATATGGATGTTTTGTAAGGATTCAAAAAGTGCCTTGAAATGAGTTGATAGCTAGCCCTTTCTTCCCTAATTTCGCTCATGCTTGATTTTGTTGATAATCTCAATTGGCAATATGGATAATCAAAGCTTTGCCCTTGATTATCCCATGCAATTTGGTTTTAATCAAGATGCTAAAGCAAACCAAGTACAGCCTGGCCTTTTACATTGTACAGCTCTTCCTTAGTGGTGTGTTGTAAATCATTATAATTGCATTTCATGCTTCCAGAGTTGGATTTTTTTCTCTTTTGGCTTTCCTCATTTCTCTTCTCCTCTCCCTCTTTGATGTATTTTGTGTACATGAAGGGCCCTGGGCTTCCAGTCTCTTAATTGGTTATCAGTCTTTTGTAAGATGTGTAACTCAGCACCCCAGAGAAGCAGCTTTTACTCACACCAGTAATTCTGTTGGTTGCTGCATGGATATGGGCACAGATTCCAAATGGCTCCTTCAAGCCAAGAAATGTTCTCAGGAACAGGAAAGATGGCATTTGGAGTGTGTAGGCAAAGGTATGTAGGTGACTAAAGATACAAGGATGGTGCTGCAGGGTCACAAAATTCCTGTGGACTCTCAGCAGGTGGTGGGAGGAAGATCCCACCTTAGCTCATGTGCCTGGTTTGATTAACTCTGTCCCTCAAAGGGAACAACTCCTGCCCTTGCAGGGGGTAAAATCAGACCTGGGTTGGACCCAGCCTCGGGTGCATTATCAGCCTGTGCTGAGATTTGTAATACAATCCAGCTAGGGCTTTGCCTGTCCTCCTTCCCATGACAAGCTGGTCCTAATGGAGCAGATGTTCTGGCTCTTGCTGTTGGATAGTGTCCACAGAACAAGAGGAAATAGTCTCAAGATGCTCCAGGAAAGGTTCAGATTGGGCATCAGGAATAATTTCTTATTAAAAGAGTCTGACAGGCATTAGAAGGAGCTGCCCAGGGAGGTGATGGAGTCCCCATCCCTGGAGGTGTTCAGGAAACAACTGGATATGGCTTGAGTTTAGTAATTTAGTTGACAAGGTGGTGATCTCGATGGAGGCTGGACTCGATGATCTTGGAGGTCTTTTCCAACCTAAATGATTCTGTGATTCCCTGAAAGTGTGCTGGTCTGAATCTATCATCTGAGGGGAAAAAGCCATCAAACTTACATAAAACAACAATGGATTTAGGCAAATTGCTTACTTTTTTAATCCCCTCCTTGTCTTTAAAAAAAAAAAAAAATCAATCTGATTTTCATTAATTCTGTTCTTTCAAACATGGCCATTTCCAGACCAGCACTGTGTAGTTGCATCAACTGGAAGTGAGGGGTCTGCAACTACTTCAGGTTTTTTGAAGTTGTAGGTGTCAAATGAAGCATATCCAGTGCTGCAGTGCCGCTGTAGCTTGTGACCTGCTGTTGTTCTAAGAGACCCCATGGAGCAAAGTGCATCCTTTGTGTTACTCCAAAGCCAGTCATGGTAGATTCTTGCTAGAAGGTTATAAAAAAAAAAAAAAAAAAAAAAAGAAAAAAAATCCAATCCAGATGTATTGCTTGTCTGCAAGGTAATTGAAGAATTTCTAATGGGCCCTGATGCAAGCAAATAACCCTTGTGCCTAATCAGCAGAGAGATGGCGACCTTCCTGCTTCAAAGAAGAAACGCCAGGCAGGGGAGAAGATTATGTATACTTTGGTCTCTGTGCCACATGGAAATGACATCGCATCTCTCTTTGAACTGGATGCCACCACCCTTCAGAGAGCTGATTGCCTGGTTCCAAGGTAAAATAAAAAAAGGAAATTAAAAAAGGGGCAAAAAATAGTGATGCATTGACAGGGTTTCTTCCTGGCTGTATGCTGGTGAGTAAAGCAGAAAAAAATCAAACATGAGCAAGTATTATCCTTCTGTGAAGTTTTGAGGAGTGTTCATGGATAAATAAGGGATGTATAAAACATGATACTGCTGCTGTGACTGGATAAAATAATTATAAGGATAAAACAAGTGACACTTAGAGAGAATCTGTGAAGAGAAAAAATAATGGTCTAAATATTGCACAGATCTGTGTGAGGATAGAATTGAGCTCCGTGCACTGTTTGAAAAAAATATACTTTTAATAGATTTAACTGAATTGTTCCCAACAAAATAATGTGTGCGGTTAGCTGGGCTTCTGTTTCCCTGTCAGATCATCATGCCACTGAGCACATTTGTTATTCTAATGTATTCAGCAAGTGGCTTCTTGGTTTTGATTGGCAATATTTGAAATTTTAGCTGTGTAGCATAGCTGAGATTGGTTAGATAAGTCACACCGTGTTGGTTGTGACTGAATGGGCTTACAGACACTTGGGGCTGGTTGTTATGAGGGTGGATTTTAAAGCTGGGTACCCACAAATACTGATGTATGTGACTTTGAAGTGTGTTTGCTATGCTAAGTTCTGCCAGATAATTTGCTTACTTGAATACTCAAAAGCCCATCAGCGTGAAAGGGAGAGCGTGAATGGAGACCACAGTGAATATATTTCAAAAGTAAAATTCAGAGTTGAAATTGTAATTGATTTCTCAGCTCTGCTTTTTGATAATACCACAGATTATCATATGGAAAGAATTTAGAAGGATCTCATATCTGCTCTTTGTTCACTTGATTTTCAGTTGAGAACTGGTACTGTAAATGCTTGCTCTGGAACAAGGGTTTGCAGATCATAATGATGAAGCTGTGAAACCACGGTCAGCTTTACTTTCTGGCTTTTGTGCTGTGACAGCTTAAAAGGGCTCTTTATTCTGCAGAAGAAAAATAATAAAAGAATTTGGTTTATTCATAAAATGTATTTCTGTTCAGATGGGATTTTATAACATCTTCCTTTTAGTTGTGTTTTTTTTTTTTTTCTTTTTTTTTTTTTTCTTTAAAGAATATTTTACTCCTGGACTTATATAAATACTTAAACCCAGCATTCTGCATCATCCCAAGATGCTGGCTGTTCTTGTTGCAGCTCTGCTCTGGGTGAGAAAGAAGAAGTCAAGGGAAAGGGGTACTGCAATGTCTTTTAGGTCCACCTCCCCCTTTTATTGCAGTGGCTGGTGTGGCTCCTGCTCTCCAGCCTCCTGCCACAGGCAGGTGTTGCAGGGCATCCCACTTGCCGACGTGGGCTCAGGACTGATCCATCTCAGCTGCTGTTTGCTCTGTGCCCCTTTAGGAACTCCTATGTCCGACTGAGGCATTTGTGCACCAACACTTGGGTCACCAGCACCAGCATCCCCATAGACACTGAGGAAGAGAGGCCAGTGATGTTAAAGGTAAAGAAAATCCCAAACTCATTCCTGAACCTGTCTCACTTCTAACCTCTGAAATGTGCATAATAATTAGGATAAAGGTAAGAGGATTGCTCACCCACTTTAAACCAAAAACTGTTTCAGATTGGGACGTGTCAAACCAAAGAGGACAAGGAAGCTTTTGCCATTGTATCTGTTCCTCTCTCTGAGGTCAGAGACTTGGACTTTGCCAATGATGCCAACAAGGTTTTAGCATCAACTGTTAAAAAGCTGGAGAATGGAACAATAACCCAGAATGAAAGGAGGTTAGTGAGTTTTTTTTTTTTCCCTGCTAAATTGGTGTTTGGTTGCTCATGATAACAGTCATGAGTAGGTGATATCCACGTGCACAGAGGCAACTGGGAGAGGACACTCCAGTTCTGAGAGTGCCAGCCTCCAACAGATTCCACCTCTGTTGGAGCACCCTTGCTGTACCTCAGGCTGATCTGTGTATCTCCTGTGTAAAAGGGGGGTAAACAGCATTTCCCCAGCTCACTGGCCACATAACTTAATGGGTAGTTCCGTCGGAAAATGTCTTTGGATTTCCTTTGATAATCTGCTTCTGAGCTGTAATGTGAGAGAGCATTGCATCTGATTCTCATGTACAGGAAAGCAGCACTGCAGGGCTCTTGACTTGTGTGAAGTTCACCACACTGCAAATCTGCAAAAGCCTTGGAAGGAGGTCTCAGTGTGACTGGGAAGCTGCTCCAATAGTCCCTTTGCTTTCTTGTTTCTATTTTCCCCCGTTCTCTTTTTATATTTTACATGATTTTGGTGTTTACCCCTTGTATTCATCCCCATTTTGTCTGTGGCACTATTAGAATGTCTGTTCCTCACACTCTCCCCTGAATCAAGGGATTTTGTTGTACATTTGTTGTACATTGTAGCCAGATATATTCTGCTGCCCTGATGTAGTTCACTATTTGTCTTCAGCTCCCTGTGGTTAAACTGAATATAAGACAGCATCTCTGGCAGTATGAATTCATAACTGTAATACATCATACGCAATTTTCTTTTCTGAAAATGTTAATTTTTGGTGATGAAACTGAATTTTTGCAGTCAGTTTCCAGTAGCAATTAGACCAGATGGTTTAATATCCTAACAGGCAGATTTTTAATGGCCTGGGTGTTGGGACTCAGCCTTGAAAAGCTGTGGGGCCCTTTCATGATTGAGTTGACCCTGAGAGGGATAAAACAGTGTCTAGGTGGGATGTCTCTGTATGAACCTTGTGTCACTGTCAGTAATATCAGGTCTTGATGTTGACAGATTGGTACAACAAATGTAAAACGTTTTAGAGTTGTTTCACAATAGTGCCGTTATTTGTTCCTGTGATTTCCTCTGGAAAACCCCTCAAACCATCTTTTTCCTGTCTTATCACCTTCTAGCATAAAGAAGGAGTCCTAACAGTTAATTCCTCATTGGTCCATCCTACAGGAGCCTTTTGTAACTTTATTTTGTGGGTGTGACACAGACCTTGCTGTTTTCTATCAAGGGGCTGAGGCTTTTAGGGCTAAAGCTCACTCAGAGGGTTTAGGTGAGCAGCCCAGCTCACTTGTGGATAATGGGAACTTTATGTCTGACTCCCACAGATAACAGAAAATCTCTTGGGAATCTTCCTGCCTCTTTCATAGCTGGCAGATTGGTTAGTTATAGACTAGACATTGACCAAATTGAGATGATGCTGAGTTTTTCATGTAAAAGATTGCTGGTGCTGTTAAGGGATATTCTTTGAAATCTGTGGACATCTGTGTTTCTCACTGCATGCCTGGCAAGGTGTTAGCAACAAGGAGGCAAGGATGACTTTGTTTTCTTTTTTTTTCCTATTTATATTCTGTCTTTTTGCATTTTCTGAAGGTGGGAGAGAAGGAAATACTACTGCCTCTGTCATTTTTAGTACCTGCTTCTGACAAATCTTTTGTTTAGCAAAGAGTGAAACAAATACAGTTTCTTAGGTCAGTATATATAGGAAAACAGTTATATATGAATATATATATGAAAATGCATATATATGAAACAGTTTTATGGGTCAGTAGGGAAATTATCTAGTGGCAGAATGTTTTTATTCCTCTGGTGAGTCCATCATCTTGTTTCATGGGCCCATGATAAACCATAAAAATCCTTGCTAGGCTGTTGAAGTTTCCTTTTACTGCTCCTGGGCCTTGAGGCCAGCTGGTATAGATTTTGGGTCTCTAAATACTGTGTATCAATCCAGCAGCCTGTATTTTTCTCTTGTTTTCCCTCTGGTTGTTGTTTAATGCCTTGGTAAACAGCTCTGTGATTGATTTAAGCTTCTGCTGAACCAAGGCTTGGAATCCTTAAATACATGTCAAACTTAACTTTGCAGTGATTGAAGTTCCATTGTGCCAGGTAAAGCTTGGCATAAATGTGATTTTCATTCTTAATGAATCCTAGGAAGTGTTGAGTGACTGTTTATAATAATGATTTGTCTATTCATTCTAGGTTTGTAACCAAGCTACTGGAAGATCTAATTTTCTTTGTTGCTGATGTGCCCAATAATGGGCAAGAAGTTTTGGACGTGATAATTTCCAAGCCAAATCGGGAACGACAGAAATTAATGAGGGAGCAAAATATATTAGCTCAGGTATGTCCCACTGTGTTAATAACTTAATTAATACAATTAATAACTCAATTGTATTTGCAAACAGATTGCAGGAGAGAGTGATGTGAGAAAAAGGTTTCTTTGGGTAACTTGGCTTGTGCCAGGTTGAGTTTGTGTCTGGTTGGATTGGGTAGAAGTGACACTACTTGGTCAAAGCTCATCTCTTGGTCCCTAAATCAGAGTCAAGCACAAGGGGCTGTAGAGTTTCATGTGATTCTGATAAGATTTAAGAACATGTTGAGCAAATTGTTCACAAAATTTGAGACAAATATGGAACATGGTCCCAATCCTGCAAGTGTTCCCCACACAGTCCCCCTATGGAACTCTGACTTTGTTTGCATGAGGGCAAACTTGCAAGTAAATAAAATTATGGTGTCCTTTTTGAGAAGTCAAGGGAAAAAAGATTAAAAGTAGGGGAAAAGCATGAAACTAGACAGCAGCCAGCATTGTCCTCATTGTTCATCATTAAATTATCCAAAGTTAAGTCATGTAACTAAAACTGTTTAAAGTTGGGGCTAGTAAAGAGAAAGCAATGCCAATCAACTTAGTGGGAAATGTAAAGCTAACCCCAAAAACTTAAAGCTGTGACGTCTCAGATTGTGTCTTCACTTGTGTTTAGGCAAGGCTGTTGTGCTGATCCTGTCAGAGGACATTTCCATTGACTGCTCTAAGTTCAGCAGAAATCTGGGTTTGGTTTTCACTCTCAGGGATTTTGATTTTGAACAGGTATTTGGCATCCTCAAAGCTCCTTTTAAGGACAAAGGTGAAGGATCGATGCTGAGACTCGAAGACTTGGGTGACCAGAGATATGCTCCCTACAAATACATGTTAAGATTATGTTACAGAGTTCTCAGACACTCCCAACAGGACTATAGAAAGAACCAGGTCAGTGGTATGGGGGATAATTTTCCTCCTCATTTCTATAATTTTATGTCCTGGGTTTGACATGGCTCTTTGCACTTACAAGTGGGATTCTGTGGTAATGGGGAAATGTCTTTTTTTGTGTGTGTGTAGCTTAGTAGTGTGTGAATTGAAAGTTCAGCAACGAATATCACAGGTTCACTTTGTACTTTTGCAGGCTCAGACTGAGACTGGGGTTCACTGCTTCATTCATGAGCTTTCTGTTATTGAAAATTTGTTCTTGGAGCCTGGATTGTAAAGTGGGAAATCTGCAAAGCTGTTTCTTTTGCTTAAATATTTGTAGAGAGATGGCAGTGAGTCAGAACAGAGGTTGTTATATCAGGCAGCCTGATTTCCCACTGCTGGAGACTCCCTGTAAGCAAGAGGTATTTCAGATCATGGACTAAAGAGACTGGAGATAAAAGCCTGAACTGCTGTGTGGCTTCTTTGTTTTCTTTCCAGTGTTTTACAGAAATATTTCTGTCCTGAACAGAGAGAAAAGGAGGAGGGAAGACTCAGGCAAAAAGCTTCTTAAACATTATAAAAACCTTTCGGTTTTTCCTTTTTTAAAAAAAAAAATAGTTGCCATTTTTTGAATTTTGTATATATTTTCATGGATTCATTCCTTTGGTTTATGAAAGAATAAGAAGAGTTAGTCATCCCCAATATGGAATCTGTTTCTCAGGGTACGTATTTGAGGTATTCAGAAGTTCTTTTGTTCAGGCCAGTTCAGAGAGGAAAGTTTTGAGCGTTATTTTGATGGCTAACTGAGCTGGATGCCTCTGGTCCTAAAAGAGGAAACATTACTGCTCAGCAGGTCATCATGGGAATTTTTCTTTTTTTTCAGGAATATATTGCTAAGAACTTCTGCGTCATGCAGTCCCAGATTGGTTACGATATTCTGGCAGAAGACACCATCACAGCTTTGTTGCACAACAACAGAAAACTGCTAGAGAAACACATCACAGCTAAAGAAATAGAGACGTTTGTGAATTTACTCAGGAGAAATCGAGAGCCGAGGTTTGGAGCAGTCCCCCTAGCATTTGTAGCTGTGAATTGCATGCTTTGATGTCTTTTTCTCCCTGTTTTGACCTGGCAGCCAAAAACCCCACCTGTACAGGAAATATTACAACTATCTGTAATTCTTGGAATTTAACCATACTCACATTTTAAAACTAGTGCTTACTGAAAAGAGGGCTTACACTTTACAGGACAACTTTGAAAATTTGGTCTCAGTTCCGACTGAAGCAAAAAGAAATGAAGAGAAAGTTTAATTTCTCCTAGCTCTGCAGCTCTTCTGTGAAACTGCCACTTGTGTTGCTTATAATCCTGGTGTAAATTATAAACGCATGTCAATTTTTCTAAGCTTTTGTTAATATCAGTTTTCCTGCAGGTTCTGATTCTGATTCCAGGTCAGACCTGAAAAGGGCCTAGGACAGTCAAGACTCCATAAACCTGTGTCCTTGACCAGATTTTGTTCCAAACTAAAATTTTTGGCCTTGAATTTCACTCAGCTGATTTTTTTTAAATGAGCTTCAGGTCATAATATAAAAGAAATGGATTTATTTTTAAATGGAAAAATCTCTTTATTATTGGATTTTCAGTTGTAAAATTAGCAAAGTAATACAAGTATAAGAAATGAACATACTGGAGGCCAAATATTGTCCTCTGTAATTGTGAATACCATTTTCCAGGTAGCCATTAAGGATATTGCTCAAGGCCTTGGTGCTTCGCTGCCTCAATTATTTTCTATATGCCTGTTTTGCCTCACTCTGTAATCTCATTGCTTCTCCCATGCTCAGCTGTGTTGGGCTTGGTGAATTTGAAGAGGAAATCACAAGATGAGCTCTGTCTCTGCAGGGTCTGTGTTTGTTGAAAATTGCACATTGCGTTTTCTTGTGGTAGAGGATGTAATGGAATTTATGCCATAACCCCATCATGTAACTGCTGTGTATCCACTTCTTTGAGGAGTTCAGGAGCAATAAATGTTTCAAAATTGCTCCTTGCCAGAATGGTCTAATCTGAACAGTAAAGACTTGATCTTGATACTGATTTTCATGGAGAGCCTTGTAGATTTTCGCAGCACTGTTGGGATGAATGAGAATTGTGGTGTTCTGCTCTAAAACACATGAGCTACAAAATTAAAAACCTTCCTGAGTTTTGGCTCCAACCAGGTGACTTCTCCAGAATTCAATGCAATTATGTGCTGTTTGCTTAATTTTGTCTTTGTGATGGCTGTGCACTTTTAATTAGCAGTTGCCACAAAGTTTCATTTCAGTTATGGGTGGATTTTGTCCTAAGTCTACCCTAAAAATGCTGTCTATACTCAGCCACTACTGTTCCCAGACCTTAGTGGGAACTGTAGTCTGTGCTAGAGGTTCAAACTGTGTTCCTTGAATGGCTGATAGCAGATGGTCAGTTTGCACCTGGATTTCTAAGGAAGTGGAATATATGATCCATGTGTGTGTGTCTGCTCACATCTGCTGCCCCACCAGCTCTTGAGCACCTTGCTCAGTTTTAGCCACATTTGCTAGAGGAGTGGTGGGCTCAGAGATACTTAATTCCTATGAATATAATGAAAAGTGGAAACTACATAGAAGGTAGAGGCCCTTTTTATATTGCAGTGTGTCAAAGGCTGCAAAATCTACTATTGTTAGTGCACACACAGGAATCCCTGGAAAGAGACAAACCCAGGTACCTAATGAATGTCTCATCTGTGAGGAAAGCCTCAGCCTGAACCTTGTTAAACATCAGAAGACCTAAATTTGAGAGACAGATTCACAGGAAACTAATTTCCCTGCAAAGCTTTGTTCTTTCTGCTTTACATGGAATGACCTCTTTGAATGCAGAGTCCTATCTGCAGGTCCTGACAGCTCTGCACTCTTGTCTGGTTGTCCAGCATTCCCTGGCAGTGTTCAAGGCCAGGCTGGGTGGTGCTTGGAGTAACCTGATCTAGTGGAAGGTGTTGTGAGTTGCAAGAGTATGAACTGGCAAAGATCACATATTGATAAATATCATGATACAGAGTCCTTCTTGTCTACCCATACTCTAGTGCTGAGTGCTACTGCAGTTCCCAATAGTACTTTAAGTCTCATGTTCTGCTGCATCTGTGGGTTTTTGACTGCAGATTCTTGGATTATCTGTCAGACCTATGTGTATCTAACACCACAGCAATACCAGTAACTCAGGAACTCATCTGCAAGTTTATGCTGAGCCCAGGGAATGCTGACATTCTCATCCAGACCAAGTGAGTATCTGTAATCAGAACATGCCACTTTTTTATTGTCTGCTCTCTTAAATTCCCAGCATTTTGCTCATGGCTCCATTGTGAATGATTTGTGTTTGCAGGCTGGTTTCCACCCAAATGGACAATCCCTTGGAATGCCCAGTTATCTCGGATGACATTGATGAAGAGGAAGTGTGGCTTTATTGGATTGACAGCAACAAGGAGCCTCATGGCAAAGCCATCAGGCATCTGGCTCAGGAGGCAAAGGAGGGCACAAAAGCTGATTTAGAAGTTCTTACCTACTACAGGTAAAACTGTTTATTCAAGGCAAGAAAATATAAACTCTCTGAAGACCCCCAGTGCTGTTCTTATCCAGTTCGTTTGCCAATATCAAAAAAGGAAACCAGGTCATGCCAGGAACTGAGATTAAAAGTACATTTCAAGTTTTTCTTGTGGGAGTCATCACAGTCTCTGCTGCCTATTTCAGGCAAATCTCGAGTTTCCTTTGCTTATCACATTTCTTTGTGTGTCTTTTTTATTTTGCCTCTAACCTTCTATTTATTGGGCTTTAATTTTAGGTTGTACTGCCCTGGAAGCAAGGCACGCTCTGAGGACAGAGTGTCCTGAGTGTCTTGAGGATTAGAGAAGAAATAGGATCATGGAATAAGGTTTTATGAAATTGAAACAACAATTGAAGAAATAGTTTTTAATGTCAAGTTATTCCCTTGCTTAACAAAGTCACTCTTGTTATTTTTTAGGATTTATATCAGAAAGACTCACCACAGGCTTGTAACATGAGATTCCAAGATGTGTTCTTTCCTTTCCAACCGATTTCCTTGAATACCACGTTATTACCTTTTTTTTTTTTAATAAGGTACCAACTGAACCTCTTTGCAAGAATGTGCCTGGACCGCCAGTATCTTGCCATCAACCAGATTTCTGCCCAGCTGTCAGTAGACTTGATCCTCAGGTGTATGTCTGATGAAAGCCTCCCCTATGACCTGCGGGCTTCCTTTTGCCGTCTGATGCTGCACATGCACGTGGACAGGGACCCCCAGGAGTCTGTGGTGCCTGTCAAGTATGCCAGATTGTGGACTGAAATTCCTACCAAGATCACGATTCATGAGTGAGTTGAAAGTGTTTCAAACTAAAGTACAAAAGATCTTCGTAGGGTTAGTCGTAGAACAAAATGATTATGGATGTCCAATGCCCAGAAAACATATGTGTGAAAAGGTATTTTGTTGCAGAGCATGGAACTATTAATTATTGTTACTCTTGGAAACGTCTGTGGGCAGCTTTCAGTCATTAAATATTTAAATTTTATTTTTCACTATGTTCTTTTATTGGACAAGCTGGGGAAGATGGAGTGGCCTTTCCTCAGACCAGCTGCACTCCAAGTATTCCAATTGTGTCTCACATGGCAGGTTTGTTAGGCTGGAACTTGGTTTTATACCCCAAGTTCAACAGAAAGCCACAGCTGGGAACCCAGAATTAAGACAACGCTGTTGTCCAGAAACAGCTCACAGAGGCTTTGGTTTTCACTTAGTAAAGTATTTAAGCATGTGTTAAATTTAATTTTAGAATAAGGACCACTGATTTCAGTGGAAACATTGTCTGGCTCCACTGATTTGTTGAAGCAGCAGCACTGGAATGCTCCCAGCCAGGGAGTATCTGGCTGGAGAGACAGAGGAGGAAGCACAGCAGTGCAGCAGGCAGTGTTGTTTCTGTTAATGACCTTGTTGAATTGCCACAGCAGGATTTAAGAGTCCTATCTGCCACAAGAGTGGTATTATCCTGTCTATGTTCTTCCCATTCGCATCAAGCTTTCCTGGTACTGTTGGAGGGAAGGTTTGTACATCCACTTTCCTTATCTCCAAAGAGCTGAACTGAGTAATTTCAGAACATCATCATCAGGTTGTTTTTTTTTTTTTTTTTTTTTTTTCTTTAGTGACAACTGATCCTGATATGACAGGTGTTTAATTTTCCTTCTTTCTGTGCCTTATATTGTAGGTATGATTCCTTCACTGACTCTTCAAGGAATGAAATGAAGACAAAGTTTGCACTAACAATGGAATTTGTAGAAGAGTACTTGAAAGAAGTTGTGAATCAACCCTTTCCATTTGGAGACAAAGAGAAAAATAAACTTACATTTGAGGTACTTCTCAGCTATCTGCATCCTACTTACAGAATTCCTCATTTCAGATAAGTTGACGTTGCTTCTTTCAAAATAAAGCCATTTGCAGAATAAATGTAGGTGTAAAATAGCCTAAAGAAGCACCTGTTCCTAATGCCATTGCTCTTGGTGATGACTGGTACCACAGAAAATAATATTCTTGTCTGCTGTGTTTTTCCAACCTTTCCTTCCTTCTCCTGAGGTGGCTGCATTTCAGTGGAGAGGAGAGAGGATTTCTAGGGGGGTGAATGGTGAATATTCCTGCTCTTTCTACATTAGTGAAGTAACTTTTAAGGATTCTTCAGTATAAGTTAGTTCTGTTTTCAATGAAACACTCTGAATAACTTAATCCTGTGGTTTAAACATTGTTTGAAATTCCTGACAGAAGCTTTACATAGGCCTAGATTTTCTAGGTTCAAATAGCAAAGAGTAAAGGGGAAATGTTTGCAGCTTTTGTAATTCTTCCTCCAACCTACTTCTCTTTGTTGCTTTTGCCTCTGGTCACCTGAAATCACCTCTGTGCGAACTTATCACAGTCATCTTACTTTTCTTCTGACTTCCATCTTCCCCAAAGCTTCTGCCTCTCTAAATAATTTCCCAGAGTCTTCTTGATCTTATATATTTTCACAGATGCAATTTTATCTTCTCAAGACTTCCTAAATCTCACATTGGTTTTGCTGTCTGCTGTAACCTGACTGACCAATTGCTTTGTCCAGTCCTGACAAACATTTAATGTTGCTGGCCTTAGTCCAAAAATCAGTGGGAAGACTTGTGCTAGTTTGAATGCACTCAAGATCTGGATCTCTGTGGAAGTTGCTGTATGAAATACAACTGAAAACCACAAAGGCTGTCAGTACTTCTTCATTTTTAATTTCTTTTTCTCATAGGTGGTACATCTGGCTCGAAACCTCATATACTTTGGCTTTTATAGTTTTAGTGAGCTTCTCAGACTGACCCGGACACTGCTGGCAATTCTAGATATTGTTCAAGTTCCCATTTCGTCATACTTCGAAAGGCTGAGCAAGTTTCAGGATGGAGGTGAGATGAGCAGCAAAGACTGGTATTCCAGTGGGTAATTAGCTTTTTAAGTTGGAAATAATTTATGGAAAATCTCATTACTCTTTCAAGGTTCTGTATTCACACATCAGCCCACCTACAGGAATGCATTGCAGGGGATATTAAGATGATCAGCTAAAAAAGAACCTTTTTGAACAGACCTGCATCCTTCATGACTTGTGGGTACTGCCTTGGTGTTGCTGCTCCTTTGCTTATTTGGAACTTTCAAATTTTGTTCTAAACCTCAGTGCCCCTTGCTTTGAACATCCTGAGGGAGTTCAAACAGTGTTCGCCTGGGCACAGGGATTACGGTGGCTCATCTGTGGCACAACTGATTGATAATCTTCTTAGCACTTCACTGAAAGGGAGAATGAGATGATTCTGGTCCCACAATAGCAGAAGTACCCAATGGAAGTCCAGAGGAGGCCATCCTCTGCCTGTGTTTGTCAGCTTACAATATTCTTTTGTGAACCCATACCCCAATGCCTCTGACAGCCCTGGAACTATTCTTTATGTCCCACTGCCTTTCCTACCATGGTTTAAAACTGGGTTGAAGAATGAGCATGCCAGGAAGGTGCTGAAACACAGCACTTTAATTTTCCTGTGTGAGTGGAAGAGAGGTGTGACAGTTGTGTGGGCTGAGGGTCCAGAAAACCAAATGATGGCAAATTCTGTTTTAATATGTAGCTGGTGTTGCCAGCCAGCTGGCTCACAGCACCAAAATGGATGAGCTGTCCTGTTGGAAACAATTATTTTGTGTTTTCTCTGGGAGGCCTTTTCCCAGCCTTGAGTTTTTCTAATCATCAGTTTGCTCAGTCACTCCCACAGATGCCCTGCAGGAGTGTGCTGTTCTTCCCAACTTTTTTTCTTCTTTGAGGTTCATACACTCTGGAGAGGTATAGACTGTCATTGTCATCTCTGAACCAAGAAGTCAAATGGTTGGTTCTCTTGATCTTCTCTCTGTCACTGCCAGCAGACTACCGAAACCCTCTGGAAGTCTTTCCTGCAATGCAGTGCACACCAAGTCATGCTGTAGCTGGCTGCAATCCCTTTTCAGCACTAGAGAAAAGACTGTATGCCCAGACACTTGGAATTATGTTTTCCTTTTTTTGTCCCTGAAAGACTGCATTGCAGACTCTCTTCTTAAATGGCTCTGGACACAGTTTGACTCCAGACACAATCTTGGCATATTGGCAACATGGGACATGCAGATGTGGTTTTTCTGCTTAGTTCTCACTCTTCCCAAGCCTTTAATCCTGATTATACATCTTGTTCAGTGTTTTTACTCACATTCATTACCCATAAAATCATGTTTCATCCTTAATTCCCCTTTATTTCTGTCAAAGGGTTTGCTTTCAAGCTATGTCAGAGAGGAAGGAACCACCCACTAAGTGCAAACAGACCTGCTCTCAGTTATATGAATTTCTTTAGCAATTCCATGCAAATCAATAAATCTGCTTTGAAAAAAATGAGTGTGAAGGAATGCTGCAAATGACACCACCATGCAAATAGAAGCTCAGTAGCCTTTTTAGAAATGGTCAACCATGTACTGGAGCCTTGTTGGAAATTTTTTTAGCAGAAACCTGGTTTTGTCTCATGATGTTTCAGCAAAAATGATGCAGAACAAAGATTTTTTTTTTTTTTGCTTTGGCCTTTGTACAGATTATTTAATTTTCTTTCCTGCTGTAGCTGTCTCCATGGCTGTTTGCCTTTCCAACACTGACCAGTTCAGGTCAGGATGTGACAGTCCATGAATGTCCTTTTGGCAGTTACCTGTGGGTTGGTTTTGTTTGGTTGGTTGGGGTTTTTCTCCTCTTTCTACTAACTCTGTCTAGAAAGCCCATTGCTTTGGAGATTTTTTTTTTGCTGGTGAGGTCTGTTGTCAGTCCTGTCTGCAGTCTTACAGGAGTCTGGAGATACTGGCTGAGCTGTGCAGTCTTAAAAACAGACATTGAAAATTTGCTGTGGCAAGACAATGTGTCTTTATCTAGAAACAGCTGTAAGACTTCATGGAGAGGCCTTCTACAGTCTTAGTAAAAGTAAAGGATGTCTTTGGATGGTCAGATCTTTTCTTCAACCTCCCTCTTCCTTTCTGATTGAGAAGCTATAAACCACATAAACCCTGCCTTCGCTTTGTACTTGAGACAGAATGATCCTGAACATATAACTGCTGTGTCCAAGCATCTTCCCTTTCCTCCTGCTTACTCTGGACGTACAAACTTACCTGCCATGAGCTATAAAGATGGATGTATCACAGGGATGACATTTAAGCAGTTTAATAACTCCTATTCACTGTTTTTGAGCACCCAGCTCATAGAACTTCATGTTCAAAGGACACATTTCATGTCTGAAAATCACATGACTCAAGCAAAACAGGGGAGCACTTTTCCTTAAGGAGAACCACGCAAGAATCAACCAGCATCACATTAGTTGCACATTTTACCACTGAGGGGTGGTGCAGGGCTGGAACCTCTGCATGTGTTGGACTGTAGATGATCCCAAGGGTGTGTCCAGAAGTACAGGTGTTCCCTAGGTCCTGTGGAGTTTGGATCCATCTTGTCCAGGATCCACTAGGGATCCTGAGGAATGAACAGGCAGGCGTAGAAATTGGTCTTGGGAAATTTTTGTAGATCTCCCCTCACTCTGAAAGGAAGGACTGTTCACCATGCAAAGCTGTAGGTATACATTGGTTTTCAATTTTATAGTAATTATAAGATTGTACAACAAAGGTTTCCTTCTCCATTTTACACAGATATCCTCTCTTATAAATCTGTGTTGCCAGAACATGTTGTTTTATTAGTTACCTGTCCTGGCTTTTTATTCTCTCTTTTAATTTATGATACTGGTCTCCTAGGCTATTAAAAAGGATTAAAGTAGAAATTATCTCAGTCTGGACTCTTTTAGATTTTGGAAAATGTGATGGAAGTTTCTAAAATCAGAATGGTCTGTTGATTTTTTCCAGCAAGTGTTTTCTTACTCATAATTTCCATAAAATACAGACAGATGGATTGTTCCCTGCCCTTTTTCAGGGTGGTGGGAGCCCTCTCTCCAGTCAGGTGGGGGTGAGTTCTTGCCTTTAGAGGAGGTCAGACTCTACTCTTCCATATATCTCCAGACTGCAGCATCCTCTCTGGCAGCTCCAATACTTAAAACAGTCATACCAAGCCTTTGCAGAATATTGCAGGTAGGTGTCCCTCCAACACATTATTACTGTAGGGATGTGCAGGTTAACATAGTTCCTTTTTAAAGAATAAAAAACTTCCCTGAGTTCCAAAAATCATTACATTGATGTTCTTTAAACAAACAATCGAAAAGATATGATTGTTTTTGTTGTGATTTTTTGTATATGTTATGAATATATGGAAATTTAAATTTTGGAGTTTATAGAAGTTGTGGGACTTTGTTTGGATTTTTAATGTTTGTTGGTTGAGTGTTTTTGTTTTTTAAAGCTTCCAGTCAGGGATCACAAATGTCTAGGCATAAGCTTTAATTCAGTAAGAACATGTATTTCATTCCTTGAGCTTAGGGCTTTGAAGTGTAGCTCTAAACTCCAGTTTTGACAAACACTGAAAGCCAGTCATGATGCCTGAGAGTGACAGTTTATTGGTATAAACAAATAAGTTTAAATTTTATCAAGCATTAGGGGCATGATCCTGTAAATCTTTTGTAGAAAAAGTGCTACTGAATACCAGCTTAGGTTCTGTATATTTTAATTTTCATCACTATTTAAGTGTAAACTTACAGAGATTGATAGTAAATCTATATTTAACTACAAGATTTTGTCAATAGTTTTGCCGATTCAGAAATGCAGCAATTTTCAAATTCTAAGAAAAATGACTTGAAAAGAGGTTTGCCCAAATAGATAAGTCACATAATTCCTATTGTACAGCTTGAGGAGATAGAAGATATCTCTGTAGAAGTTAAGAATTTTGGTCAGGATTTATGTATTTTACATGATAGGTTTTATATTTTAGTTTTCTTAAAATGTATTGATTTCTGTGGGAAAATCAGTGCTGAATAAATCTGAGGACAGGTAGGTTAAGCTGCCTTTCCATTGACTTGTTCCATGTCAGTAGCAACAAAAGCTTCCAACATCTGATTCTGGTAATGTGAAGTTGTTGGGAACTGGTGAGCTGGATTCCTGCCTGGTTTGACCAGTCCACATTGTGAAAACTGTAGTCAGGATTTTGGGAAATACATTAATGATGTGTGGAAGAATGTCGTGAGTCTTGGCTGTGGAAGGCTTTCCTGGAGGTGTGCATCTCAGAATTGAAAGAACCAAATTTTCAACCAGCAGTCTTGAGTCTTCTTCTCTGTTTAATATTTATTTCTTGAGCACACCCACTTACTTCAGTATAACTAGTTGTTAAGTAAGGAATTATATATGACAAGTGCTGAACTGTTGAGGCAAATCTGCAACATGGGATGTATTTTTAGGCTTAGTAGAAGTTGCATGAAGACTTAATTAACCTTTTACCTTAAGAAGTCCTTTTCCCTCATTTGCTTGAATTTGGAGCCACCTTGGTGGCTGAGGTAGTCCTTGACATTTTCTGTGGGTTTCTCTGTCTTGGTTTGGCAAAGATTCTAAAAACACAGAATCATAGCATGGCTTTGGTTGGAAGGGACCTTGAAAATCATCTCATTCAAACTCCCTGCCATGGGCAGGGACATCTTCCACTATCCCAGGTTGCTCAGAACCCCATCCAGCCTGGCCTTGGACACTTCAGGGATCCAGGGGAAGCCACAGCTTGTCTGGGCAACCTGTGCCAGGACCCCTCACCACCTTCAGGGGGAACAATTTCTTCGTCATATCCAACCTAAACCTACTCTTGTCAGTGTGAAGCCATTGCCCTTTGTCCTGTTGAGCCTTACATTATTGTAAATGTTAAGCCTTACTTCCTCTAGAAAGCTTAATTTTGATGCCACTGTCAGATATTTTAACCAGAATTAAATTTAATGTGCATGTAATTTTCATGTGTGACCTTATTTCATGAAGACAGATTGGAGAAAGCTGGCTAAGAAACATTTATGAGACAAGATCCTGTAAAAAGTAAGGATGTATATTTTTGGAAATGCTTCTTATCTAGATTGCACCCTAAAAACTAATTGACTCGAAAATCTTGCAACCAACTTCTTTTTTTGTTTCAGTCAGTGTGTCTTAAATTTGATTATTTTTGTGGATATTTGAAGCTGTTTTCTGTTTCTTTTTTTTTTTTTTCCTTTTAAATTCTAAAAAATATATATGGATTATAAAAAATATACTACCTGTATCCTAAAGAGTTTTTTTTTTTTTTTTCTTAAGGAGAAAATGAGGTTTTCATTTAGTAGTGCTGTCATTCTGGCACCTTTCAAGAACATTATAATCTCTTGCAGTTTTAATTAAAAGGTAAAGTCATTGCTTTCCTAGTAAGTGCACCCTGCTGTATCATTCCAGAGTAAGGAGCCAATCTGCCTTGTCCAATACTGCTAATTTATTCTCTGTGAATTAAAATGCACATCCTTCTCTAGGTGCTATTTGCTTTTTCAAATAGCTGATTTTAGTCAAACCATGCAACTACAGCATATGTCAGGTCTGAAAGAGGAAACAACGTGGTAGTAGCAGCAGGTAAGCTACACATTTACCATGCAGCTCAGTGCTGTTTAGTTACTGTTGTTTGGGAATGAGAATAATGGCATGCCAGGAAACACATCCTTGAATCTGAGCTCCCTATATCCTGAGATGCCGTTCACAGCGCTGGACACGAGCTGAGAAAGCCCTCAGTGGTACAAACCTGGGTTATCCGCAGAGTGTCTGTCCATCAGGAGCTCTACAGTTCTCCTGAGCCAGTGTCCACTGACATCAGTGAGAGTATTCTGGTTTCCTTTGCTCATTCTTTTTGAAAAAACGAGTTTTAAAAACTGCCTATAATGAGCTTAAATTGCTCCTACCTCTGTGATTCTCACGTTAAATATGTTGCCGACAACTGCCTAAGGAGATGCCTCTTTTTACCTGTTCAAACTGTGGTCAGATATCCCAGCTGCTTCACGTTGTGGCTGGCTCTGTATCTTGGTGGTGTGTTCCTCCTGCAGACTGAAGGAACACAAGATTCCATCCTGCCGGGGGCCAGAGCAGGGGAGACCTCACCTTCTCCTGGAGGCTTCAGTGCAGGTGAGGTCTGCTGCGTTCTCTCTGCACAGGAGTGCTTGTGTTCTGTGTGTCAGGGGACTCTTGTCCAGACTTCTGTCACTGTGACACAGCCCAGGAACCTCCTCAGCTCCAGCTCCAGTTGGGTCACGTTTCCTTCCAGCCCTTTTGGCTGCAAGTAGAGGTAACACAGTGACTGGAAGCACCAGTGAGGCCACTGAGGGTTGAGAACAAGGCTGCACCTGCCTTTTCTGTGGTCTCTATGGGTCCTCTATGTCCAAGAAGGACCAGATTTCATCCAAGACTATTAGAAATCACTCCACTGTTTCTCAGCCCTGCATCTGTGTCTGCTACCTGCACTTTTGTCTAGTTAACAATTTGCAGTATCTTCTTTGAGGCATACTTTGATTAGCAGGGCTAATGAGGCAGTGGCTGCCTGGCAGACTGGAGCAATAATTTATACCAGCAGTTTACAAGAAAAGAAAGGTTACAAGAGGAAAAAGGAAAGTTAACTGTGTTAGTCACAGATATCTACAGAGAAGAAACTGCTGTTCAGTGCAGAGTATTGCCAGACCAAAGGGTAGGTCAGTCTGAGAGCTTAATTCTGTGGCATGAACCATTTCTCTTTCCTCTTTACTCTTTCCCTCATTATAAGACCTGTGCATTAATGGGATTCCCGGGACCATTGCTCTTTAGGAATCAATATCTGTCTTACAGATGTAACTCAGCTAGGAGGCTTGATTCCCATGGTGTTTTTTACCCTCAAGGCCAGCATGCTGATGTATGTAATTTTTCCTTGGACTAATGTCTGTGGCATGAAAGTCATGCTTGACACTGCTTTGTGGTTTTGGGGATAGGCAAAAAGCCCAGAACCTGCAGAATGTCAGGAGAGGGTGAAGTTTGCTGGAGTTTCACCATGGCTGGGCAGCTGAGAGTTAGTATATGAAAAAAGGAGGGTTTGTGGATATGTTGTGGTGAAGTGGAGGCTGGAGAGGCCAGATACACTCAGGGGCTGGGTAGCAAATATACATGCATGGCATATTGTAAGTTTTTTCCTTTGTTTTGCCTCATTACTTCTGAGGACTCTAAAATATGGAAGTCATGCCTCACTATGTGTCCTTAATGCCAGGCATTAGGTTTTCTGTAAGCCTTACCTGAGGTCAGCTAGTTACTGGGGGATGAAAAACGGTTTAATGAAGACATAAAGTGTGATTCTTGGCCTGTTTATAGTAGGTTCTGAAGTCTTTATGAACAAATTCTGTAGAAAACCTGTAAAAATTAATACCTCTTTCACAAACAGAGCTGTAAGGCTTTAATGCTTCTGGCAAATAATATACAGCTCTAAAGAGTTTGAAATAAAATGTGTTCCTTTAGGTAGTGAACTGTCGTTATTATATGTCCTTAAAATGGCTGTAACTTTTCATGCAGAAAAATTAAATTGCATGAAGCAATACAGCCAAATCAGCAAAGAAATTTAGAGCTAAAGCTGCCATTGGATTCTTAATCTTGCCCTTGGTATTTAAACACTGCTGCACACATGATTCCCTGACAGTGGATCCCCGAGGACTGGTGGTGTTGTGTGCTTTAAGATGGCACTGAAGCTTTCTTTGGAAAGTTTTTGGTGGAGCAATAGTGTAAATCACCCTGAAATCCCCAAAGCCAGTGATATTTGGAGTTCTGCTGTTGTGAATACTGCCTTAAAACCTGTTGAACACACCTGCACTGACACATGGGTTGAGACAAGGTCCTGTGTGCTGGTTTTGGCTGAAGTGTCAGTGTCCTAATCAAAAGCATGCTCAGGTTTGATGACATCAGAGAGTTGTTTTTATAACTTAATAGCTACATAGACTATGTGAGAATTGTCATATTTTTGTAAAGCCTTTGATTTCTTCCTCTTGCCTCCTCTTTTTTTTTTGTAAGCAAGATTGAATAATATATTTGATTTTTATGGGCAGGTTAATGAAGGTTGTTGGGGCAGTGGATGCACGTACATTTGTCTTTTCTGGTCATTAACAGATTTCCTGAAGATCTGTTCAGGTCTTTCAGTACCTGAAGGGAACCTACAAGAAAAATGGAGAGGGACTGTTAACTCCAAGGGCATGAAGTGACAGGACAAGAAGAATGGCTTCAGACTGACAGAGAGAAGGTCCAGATGGGATATTAGGAAGAAATTGTTCCCTGTGAGGGTGGTGAAGCCTAGCACAGGTTGCCCAGAGAAGCTGTGGCTGCCCCATCCCTGAAATTGTGCAAGGCAAAGCTGGATAGGGATCTGACAAACCTGGTGGAAGGTGTCCCTTTCCATGGCAAAGGGGTTGGAACTGGGTGGTCTTTAAGGTCCCTTCCAACCCAAACAGTCTATGGTTCTATGTGGCAGCTCCCATTTAGGTACTTAGTTTCCAGAAGCATCAAGCATCCAACTGGTCCAGTTCCTAATGAAAGCTGCTGTGTGTTAAGATCCTTTTGAAAATATGGGCACTTGTAAAATTTCTGTGTAGAGAGATGAGCAATGTGGGAAACTGTTCAAACTAAATATAGCTGAGCAGTTTTGAAAACTGAGTCCTAGGAATCCATCTTTCATCCCTCTGTGTTGAGGAAGACTGAACAGTGATGATAGTAAGAGCAAGCTCTGTCCCCCCATGGCAACGAGGGACAGATCAGGTGCCTGTAGGTAATTTTTAATTAAACAAGGCTGCATGTTGCTTCCCTTGCATCCTGGGGATTTCTGTGGAGCAGAGGACTGCTGGCTCTAAGGGTATCTGCCAGCTTTTGAAGCTTCCCCCGACTATTCACACTCAGCTTCTGCACGGTTCTCTGCACTGTGTGTGAAATATCCAAAATTCTGTGGGTCCTGAAGAGCAAATTGAGGATGCTCCATAGCAATGGGCTGGGAACAATTGGAAGAAAAGGCACGAATTGCCAGCTGCCTCTGACAGTTGTTTTTCTTACTGAATATGGTATTTTGTCACTTATCATCCATACTGTATTGCATAGCAGATTGTTGTTTACTTTTATATTCTGCTTTTAGAATTTTTGCAACCAGTAAATGACTTATCAAGAAAATATGTTTATGTGGAAAATGAAGTGTCAAATTATCCAGTGTTTCGATTACTTGGGTGGTTGTTATTTTTTTCCCATAATTGACTCCTCTGAAAAGCCTTTCTTCTCAGAGAGGCCGCTGTGTTGTCAATCGTGCCAAATTGTATGAGATTATGTGCTACAGTTTTGTGACAGAAACTGATACTCATTAGGAAGTTGTGATCACTGTAATAAAAAGTAATGAAAAGGAGATGCGCAGTTGTCTATTCAAAACATGACAAGCATTCTCTTCTTTTCTCTTCTTTCAGTGTCTGTCAATCTACAGCTCCTTTAAATTACCACTCGTGCATAGTGAATTCACTCTTCCATTGACTAATTTTGTTGAGACTGTACATTCAATAGGAGACATTTCTAATGGGTCCACTGCTTATGGAAGGCTTTTGGCATCTGACTTATCTTGGCAGAGGGAGGAACAGAGAAGAAGGGAAAATTGGAAAAAGATTCAAGGAGATTTGCTTGCGTTCTTTTCCTCTGTTGGTCAGTCACGGCTCTGAGCACTTCTGCAGCAGTTTGCTGCTGAGAGAAGTGGTTGGTTGCACACATTAGCACCTCACAACATTGCAAGGACTGTTCTCTCCCTGCCACGCTTCACAGCCATATATAAATGTTGGTACCTTGACCTCAAAGAAAACAGCCAAAGATGAGGTCAGCAGGTTAAGGGTGGCAGTACCATATGGAGGCATAGCTCAGGCTTCTCTTCACTTATCTCTAGGAAAGTGCACATAAAAGTAATCAGGGTTCACATCTACTTGCTCTCTCTCCTGATTTATCTCAGTTATCTAGCTGAGGCAGTAAGTTAATTTTTCCTTGGTCATTGGTATTCAGGAAGCATTTTGGAGATGTGACTAAGATCAGAGCTCCCTTATTTTAGTCATTGTGTGCACATTGCTAAGAACTTAAATCTCTTTTATTGAGCCAGTGTATTTTGTCTTGCATTGTTGCAGGCTTAGCTGACAGAGAGGCAGTCCCTTTTTAAGCTGCAGTAACCTTCCTGCATGCCTTACCTCAGGGAAGCACACCCTTCCCTGCTGGGATAACTGTAGAGAGGCAAGACTGCTGCTGGCCCCTCATGCTTGTGACTGACAGATTTAAATCCATGCTTAACTTGGTCCAGGCTTCCAAGGCTGGACAGACAATGCTGAGCATCACCAGTGCTGATTACTGGAGGATCTTTTGGAAGAGAAGCTGTTGCCCACTCCTTATGTACATGAAAGTTCTCCATGGCTTCTTTCACAAAGTAGAGCAGCTCCTCTCAGTGTTGAGACACATCAGCTACTTCACTGCCATCCATGAATGGCAGTGCTGCCCAACTGCTGTCTGCTCCTTGGACAGGGTTGCATTTCATCAGCAAAACATAGTTGTTGAAATACCTTTATTGAAAAGAAGTGCTGAATTGCTCCAGTTGCTGCAGCATTTTAGCTCTGGGAATGTTTTCTTCAAGCCTTCTCTGAATTAACTGAAAGTTATAGTCAGCATCAGGCAATTGGTTAAAAAGTTCTCCAGTACGACACCTTGTCTCCCTGCTGTTATTGACAGAAATAATGCAGTATTGAATCACTACCCATTTCAGCTGTAAATACTGAACTGGATTATGTAGACTTTTCTCTTACTAAAATCCTTTCCTATGCATTAATGAAATGCTGTTTGAAATGGCAAGGATGATAAGTACCACCTTAATCCTCCTTCACTTTCCCACCTTTATCTTTTGAGATCAGTTGCATTAAGGTCAATAGTGAAGGAATGCTGTGGAGAGAGGGTTTATCTTTATTACTGATGCTGTTGGGAAGTAGCTTCATAGCTGCCTCTCACTGGTCTGTGCCACCTTTGACCAGTGGTGTTCTGTGGGTAACAGGAAAGGACTGCAGTCACCTCATTTCTTTTTATTCCTAGGTGCTTTTCTAGGCTCCAGTATCACATTAGCTGAGTGCCTTAGAGTCTTTGCAGACCTTTCACTGTCTTTCCTAGAGGTGAAAAGAGTGGCTTACTCATTTATGGAGGTCGTCCTAAAATGCAGAGACAGTGACTAATTCATTTTTCACGGAAGGAGTTGAATCCCATTTCCTGCCATGCCTATGCAGTAATAGCTGACAAATAAGCAAGATATGGTCTGGGCAAAATCCCAGCTTGCTTTCTCCAGGGACATGAGGTCCACCTAAGATGTTGTCTGATATCTTGTCCAAAAGACACTAACTAACTTTCTTGTTAGCTTTACACCGGGTAGATTTCAGTCAAGGGTGAGCAGGAACTTTTTAAGATGAAGTGGAATTCTTCTTCCTCATTTGGGACAAACTGCAGTTATATCTTGTTTTTGAGAAGAATATCTTCTGGACTTGTCTTAGACCTAAGTGGTTTCCTTATCATTAACCCCACTGACTGAAGTTTGTTTTTAAAGAATTCCTGAGCTTTACAAATGCCTTCTATTTGTATTTCCCTCTGCACAACTGAGCAAAAGGAATTTTGAAACAATGAGAGAGATGATGATAACTTCTCAACTGAGGTGTATGGCCATGATGCAGCTGCCCAAGCTACAGGTCTTGTTGTGGGCTTATCTGCCAGCATTACGACAGAATGAAATGGATTTCATTTATTTCATGGTTTGAAGATGAAGAAAATGCAAAATATTGGTTTAACTGAAGGTACTTTAAGGGTTGAAGGTCCTCCATGTAGTACTGTAGCTTTGCACAGATACAGAGTGGTGGTCAAAACAGATACTTGTTTAGCACACTGGGAGAAAGGAGTTGGGGAGTGGGAGAGAGATATCCATCCCATGTTATTCCCACACTGTTTTATTTGACTGGAAAGGAAAACACACCATTTTCATTTTGTGTCATAGAGGGTATTAGTGATGATTTTATTTGCTTTATGCCTGTGTAAGCAGTTAGAACTTTCTGTGCCTGCCTAATGTGAGGTTCCAGCCCACAGTTTGACTTCTAGGTTTTTTTTCCCTAACATCATGCAAAATCAGAAGTACATTTTCCCCCTCCTCTCTTTTTTACGGACTTGAAGTATTATTTTCAAAAGATTGATTCAGAGTGATTGCACACCAGACCATATGCTGAATGGGACCTCAAACCTGACACTAATCTGCCTCGTTCACTTTGAAAAAGCACCCTCTTTGTGTGTTTCCCTTTTAAAGTCAGGGCTAAAGGCATCCTCTTTCTATACACATTATAGTTGAGCTATATGGATTGAAGAAAGAATGGAATAAGGGGAGGATTTTACCAACAAAATAAAATCCAGCCTTGGCTTTTTACAGCAGATTGTCTGGGAAGAGGGTTTCTTCAGTGTGAGTAAAGCTTGGCCATGGCATGGTGATTAAAGTGTACTAAAGGACAGACTAGAACTATTCAGGCTTCTGTCAGCAAAGCTATATTTCCTAGTCTTTTCTTTGCCTTTAGTGTAGCCTAGGTCCTGGCACTCTTCCACTGAAGGGATGCTGTCATTCCTTTCCTTTCTTCCATTCATTCCTCTCTGTGCTTTGCAAGAAAGGAAACTGATTCACTTAGGTAGGTAGCACGATATTCTCACTTTCTTGTCCCACTTTTGCAAGGAAGTCACTGATTCACTAAGATATTTTTCCCATCAAAATTCACTATAAAGACCAGTAAAAACTATGGAAACAAGATGTTTTTTCTTGGTAGATTTTGCAGTGTACCATTGCAACCTGGATAAAGGTTTTACCATGTAAGTGTTAAATAATTCTTTCCCTCATGAAAAACTTACAAAAGGCACTGTGATTCCAGATACTGGTTTGACCTTCAGGACAGCCTTCAAGCCTGGCATTCTCCTGGGACTCTTCTTTGAAGGGGGATGGTTGGCTGGTTGTGTCAGTTGGGTTTGGGTTGTGGCCTGTCATTTGAACCACACAAAGAAATTGATCAGACTGGCACAACCTCATCTCTTTTCTGTCTTTCAATGTGACATATAAAACTCCTCCCATGTGTCTCAAAATTGCAGCAATATATGGTATTAATAAAATATCAATAAAAGTTTTCTAATGATAAACATAGTCAGGTACTGGAATTGCTTGCCTAGGGATGCTCTATAATACTGGATATGCAACACTCAGTTTGCAAATATTCTTAAAAACGGGTTAAACAAACCTGTTTAAGAAATTATCTTAGATGTGGATAATATACCTTCAGGCAAAGGAATGGGTGAGATTTCTTTAGATCTGCTTTTTATCATTTGTTGAGCATGTTAACAGAACTCTGGAAATATTTTGGCATTTTTACCATCTGTTGACCTGTAAGAAATGATATCTTGGAAAATCAGCGTAGGAAAATTTTGCCTAATTGGGTAATTTGAATGAACTCAGGAACTGAGGGCTTCTTTTTCAATATGCCTCTTGAGACTGGAAAGGGATTTGGCATCATGGGTGTAAGTGTAATATATAGTTTTGTAAATGTGTTTTAATTCTAGGAAATACGTCTATATTTTTGTTTAATGCACAGGGAACAATGTCATGAGGACCATCCATGGAGTAGGAGAGATGATGACCCAAATGGTGCTGAGCAGAGGGTCTGTATTTCCTCTCAGTACCCCTGACATACAGCCAAGCATTCACCCAAACAAGCAAGCCAGCACTGCAGAGAGTGAAGATGTGATCGTAATGGACACCAAACTGAAAATCATTGAGATTTTGCAGGTAATAATGAGGGGTGGCATATTACATAGGAGTCATTTCACAGTTCTTTACTCACATAATTGCCAGTTCTGTTACCTACATTCTCACTATTCACTGGGCTGCTCATGGTAGAGGTAACTCCTTGATATGAAGAAGAGGAGTCCTCTGTGTGAACAGCTGTATAGTTGCGGTCCTCACCTGTTGTACCAACTTCAGCTTTGGAGGAACAGGACACTGCAGAAAGTTTCTCACTGTAACTGCAATGACAGAACTTGTCCTCTAACCTGCCTCACTAATGTTTCCTGAAGACAGCATGTTTGTTTCTAGTTTCCTTCACATTCAATTTGATTGCAGCATTTGACCCCTCTGTTGCAGTAGTTGGATGAAGGGCAGAATTGGCCCTGGCCCCACTGAGGTTGTGCAAGGCTGCACATTTCTGTGGTGCATTTAATGCATTTTGGATAACAGTCTGTAGGCTGCTGTGATTTCTCCCAGCTGACCTGACAAGCTGTGTGACACCAGCCTGCCTCCTGAGATGCAGTTTTCACTTTGTGCTGTTAAGAAGTGAAGTGGCACACACTTGGCCTGTGTATTGAATCCCAGTTTCTGCAATGCTAAGGTCCTGAAGGAATGTTTCAGTGTTTTCTATAAATTCTCTGGATTTGTTGGTACCAGTGTCACTTTTGGAGGATTCCATTTGTTCTGAGTGCTCATAAATTATTTAGATTACTCTAATTACTTGTCATCAGAAGGACTATCAATTGTTAGAATACACTCAATACTGCATTCTTTGGTTCCAGGCCTCCTTTACTTCAAAACTTACAGGGGAAGACAGAGTGTTGTGAAATTATATGACCTAAATAACACCATTCACATGTACTGCTTTTCATTTTCCTTGTTTTTTTGACTGAATTTCTCTCCATACTGTCCTGCTTTATTGGTTGATGCCTAGGAGGATGATTCCAGGACGTTGTCCTGTGCATTCCCTGAGGGAATCACGTTTTGTCTCATCCTTTTCTTTTTCACAGCACATTCATTGCAAGAGCACTCAGGATTGAAGAGCACTTAATCCTAATTTTTTACTTAATCTGTGGTTTGTTAGTTAAGGATTAATCACATGGTCAAATTACTTCAGCTAAGCAAGTGGTCATATGCTGGATGAATCCCAGTAAATGTGCATATATATGATCCTAGCTCACAAGAAATACAAAATAATTCAGTTTCGTTTAAAATGCAATGAAGAAGGATTAATTTAAATCATGTTACCTTTCATTACTGTGTTATTAGCCTCAACGGCGAGTAAGAATATTTTAGATTTGTTGTATTAACATGCATAGCAAGTACAATGGTGATTAAAGCTATTCTGTTCTCAGAAATATTTCTCAGTTTATAGTAATTTAATTCTCAACATATCTCCCTATTGCTTTAAGTAAAGACTGTTTAACTTATGATTTCTATTCTGCCCTCAGCCAGAATTAAACAGATGCTCTGATAGACTTAGCTGACCATGCATGGACTTGGGAAATATTTATTTTTAAAAATCTTTCTTGTATAGATCTGGGGCAACTTAATCATGGAACCAAAATAGACCAGTCCTGTTGCAGTGGGTCTGGGAAGCATGTTTGGCTTTAGCTGTAGATCAAAGAAACAGGTTGCCACCATTTGCTAACTTTTCAAATCACCTGTCACCTCAGCCTTGGAAACTCAGCATATGTCTTTCATCCCCACTGATTGTAAAATATGTTAAATGATCTTAAAGATATTTGATTATGTGCTTACATTTCCTGTGGGTGAAAAGCATCCATGTGTATAAGTGTCAGCCCTTAATTTGGTACTAATGCTTCCAGCCTAGTTATTTTCCTTACTATTCCAATGTAAAAGCAGCACTTCCAGGTCTGAATTAGAATTTTTCCTCTATGAATTTCCAGTTTCACAGCTGAGGAATGAAAAGGCATTTTTCAGGCATCTGAGAGCGTGAGCCTTGAGCCTGTTGTGCTTGCTCTCTGTTCCACTCCATGGGGCATTGGAATTCCAGCTGAAATATGAAATAATTGATGTCAGTGTGGGTTTGAAGGTTCTGATCTGGCTTGCAGGCAGTGAGGACAAGGCAGCATGTTGGAGCCCCTGGACACACCCAGTGGTGCTCAGCAATCCATAGAGCAGAGTTCAACATGTCTCAGGATGGGCAGGGTGAAGAAAGGAATCACAGAAAACTGGAGAATGTAATGGATTGTTTTTTCATAGTAGACTTGAATTAATTTACTTCACTTTTTTTTTCTTGTAGTTTATTCTCAGTGTTAGACTGGACTACAGAATATCCTACATGCTGTCTATCTATAAGAGAGAGTTTGGGGAAAACACTGAAAATGTTGACTGCTCTACATCATCCCCACCTGACACGCCAGGGACTGCCTCAGGTAAACCTTGCTATTTTCTTTCAATGCAAATTCTGAGTAGGCAACTACAGACACTGAGCTCAGCTGCAGCAGAAAACACAGGCTGCTGAAAGTGGAAAAGCTAGTGAAAAAATAAACATTTTTAGGAATTCCACAATTTTTTTTTTTGCTGGGCTGTCCTCCCCTAACAGAAAAGGGACTCCTTTTTCCCCACCATGATATTTTGTTCTTTTATTTGTGCTCTTTCCAAAACACTGAATGGTGACAAGTGGAGAGTGGTTGGGGATGGATGAGAACAGGTTTAAGTGAGGTTAACATGGTACAAGAATGATTTGGCTTTCCAGGGAGCCTTCCCATGCACACAGAAGTGCTCAAAAGGTCTGTGTGAACACCTGCAAGTAGAGGAGAATTGCTCTAGTTGGAGGTGGGCATATGTATAATACATAGTACTAAAAAACTTAAGGGGTACTAAATCTTAAGTAACAAGTTATATTAAAGCCATTCTAAAGCAAAATGATGGTGTGATAAATAACTGGGTTTATGGTAAATATTCTAAAGTTAATGTATATGCTTGGTTGGGGTCAACTCATGTAAGAAAAAACATAAGAGTTTGAGAATCTGTGTCATTTGTAGGTCACTGCTGGTGGCTAGCACAGCTCCTTGCATCATGTGGCTTTGGTTCATCACTACATTTCTCTTCCTCAGGAATAGTAATACACAATTTAACTCTGCCCCATAACCTGTTTGCTCTCTGCTACTCTTGCAGAAAGCAAATTTTCTGTAGTTGAGGAATGACTAGTTAGACCTTTACTTGATACCATCTGCTTTAAAAAGGAACAGAATTCCATTTTGCTGTGCAGATTAAATGATGATCATTAACTTTGTAATTTTTTTTAAATTCATTTTTTTAAACTTTTTTTTCCCAGCAATTGTTCCTGACATAGATGAAATTGCAGCTCAGGCTGAAACCATGTTTGCTGGCAGGTATATTCTCTGAAGTTTTACCTCTATGTATATTGATATATAACATCAATATTTCTTATGGCCAATCTCTGTTCATTCTGTGCTTGTTTTTATAGCCCTTTCTCTTCCTTTGCCTGCTTGCTAATGGCATAAGCCATATTTGAACAGAAACGTGCCAGGAAAGACCTGGATTTCAATCAAGCAAACAGCCCAGCTGGCCCGGATGGCTGTGGGATTGGCTATGACCACCCTTTTAGTTGTAAGAGAGTTGGTAGAAAGTTTTTGTCATGTTCCCAAGGGCAGCTGGGGAATGGTATAGAAGTGTACTGGGCTAAACCACACTAATTTTCTGTTTATTTTATAATGCCTAACATGGGTGCTGAAAAAAACACTCTTTTTCTGGTGTGTCTTATGTCTACAGCCCCAAATTTCCTGGATCAGCAGCTTGCTGTTGACCCTCAGTATTTCTCAATGACCTGTTGTCATTGCACTTGGTGTTCAAACTCCTTGAGAAAACAGTGTCAACAGTAATCTCTCCTGTGATTCCTTAAATCAGGAGTGGCCACTTGCCATGATCTCCTGGTCCACCAGAGGCCTGTAGATCACAGCTTATGCTTGCAGAGTTTTGGAAAGGATTTCAGCTATGCTGTGAACAGAAAAAAATAACCCATGGCAAAAACTCACACTGGAGAGTTATTGCCATTATCACTATATTGGTTCGATTTTATGGGTGTAATTATAATTATACCAGTAAAAATTAATTCCATTTAGACAAGCTCATAGACTTTAAAGTTTTTTCTTGGAGCTAAGGAGAAGGATCTGCAATGTGGGCACTGTGATCTTTCCTCTCTCAGTCCCTCATGCATTCTGAATCTTCACCAGCACAAGCAATGCCTCCAGGCCTCTCCTGAACTCCCATAATGTAAAACAACACACAGCCCTTGGCATCTGCATCTTTAAAATTAACAGAGAGACCAAATGGTTTCTTGGAAACATTATTTCTGCTTTGATATGTTAAGTGTAAATCTGCTTTCTGCCATTCCACATTATGAATATGATTCCAGAAATATGATGCTTTTGGCAATTCTTGCTATTTTTGATCTTACTTTTTCTTAAATGAAATTTTAATAGCAGCTGAAAAGGGAAGGAGTGAAAAGGAAAGGGTCAAATTAATCTGTGATGAAATGCAGTTTACTTATTTTATTTTGGATTGAGGATGAGCCTGGCTCAACTTATCCGTGACATAAATGAATGATTTACAATATGGATTTTAATCACAACGTTTGACACATTTCATAGATATACTTACCTCTCCTCCATGGTGTCCATTCTGCTACAGGATTGCTGCAAAAATTGTAGTATAGAAATCCTTATAAAATATGTTGAAGTCATATTTATAATTTCCTTCCTGCAGCATATTTGATTTGATTTTAAGAGCTCTGTTGACTAAAGATTGTGTGTAGAGGGATATTTATCTCAAGACCTTTTATTTTTTCTTGTTTACTTTGCTTTATTTGCTCCTTTTTTTCCCTGTTTCTGTTGCAGAAAGGAGAAGAATGCAGTTCAGCTGGATGATGAAGGGGGCAGGACTTTTTTACGGGTCCTCATTCACCTCATCATGCATGACTACCCCCCGTTGCTCTCAGGGGCTCTGCACCTGCTGTTCAAACACTTTAGCCAGAGAGCAGAAGTTCTGCAAGCATTCAAACAGGTATGGATGGGCTGAGGGTTATCCCAGGGAACTGAGCTCAGAGAGCCTTTCCAAAGGCTGCTCTGCTACTTGAGTTGCTGTTTGTTGCATGACAGTGTTACTCCCCTCAGAGGTCAAGTATCAGCAGACTTCTTTGGCTGTATGTGCTGGTGTATATTATAGTTCTGTGCCCCCAGAAATTGTTATTTCTGACACTGCATCCATTAGGGAAAATGGAAGTCTGTGGTGAGCCTCTCACAGGGATCCCTCAGGGACAGAGCCAGTGCCTCATGTTTGGCAAGTCCTAGCAGTGAGACTTCCCTGTCTTCAGGGCAACTCAGGCTGGGTATTGTTATTTTGTTATTCACCTGATGCTTCTAATTCTAATTCAGGTGTCTTTGCACGGGGCTCTCCTGGCTGATACAGCTATGCCCAAATAGCAGGAAGGCAGGGATAGAGCCAAGCCTGTTTTCAGCTTTTATTCTGTCCCTCTGGTAGCAGTGCATGTGCAGGCTCCATGTGTCCCTGGATTAGGATGGGGAGATCTGATGTCGTGGGGCTGCACCACAGAGATGCCTCTGTTACGTAACCCTTCATAACATATGTTGATAAGAACATCTGATGCTTAATTCAGGAGCTGGGTAGTGTGTTGTCTCATCCTTATGTAAGGTGGGGAGGTTTCTCTCCTGTACAAACAGATGAATGATGAAGACCTGAAAAGCTTTTGTTTAATGTTTTTGTTGTGCAGCATAATGGCCTCCCACCAGGTATTTAAAGTTAGGCTGTGTTGGTTAGTTGCATAAATAGCTGTTATTCCCAGGTAAGCAAGGACTGATTTGCTTAACATGTTTTTGTGGAGGATGGAAAAGGCTAATGGAGAAATAAACAAAAAAGACTGTAGAGCACATGGAATAAGAATGCCTGCAGTTGAGCAGCATTCATAAATTCTGTAAAATAACAAGGTTTTGCTAAGCCAAGAGAGATGATTATGATTAAAAATTCATATTACAAAACAGTGAATATTTGCCTGGATGTAATGTAGTTTTAAAAACACCATCCCTATCAGTGTTGTCAGTGACCGTAATCTTTTACATGAGTATGATTTCTTAATAGTGTTTATTAATTTACTGTAAAGATTGCTGGTAGTTTTTTGGCATATTATCTTCATTAATAATCTTGGGAGAACAGAGAGCATTACAAAGAAAGAGAATGTGTAGGTCGTGCTAAATCAAGAACTACACATAACAGTGAAAAAGCCCAGATAATTTGAGCAGTACAGAAAAAGGAAAAAAATGAGATTAATCTTAATAAGTGGCAGCCACTCAGATGGTGAGAAATTGCATGAACCCAAAAGTCAGTTTGTCAGCTATTCAGAGAAGTTTTTCTAAGCTAGCCTAACAGTGTGAAAGTCTGTTATTTTTCAATATTTGATTATGGTGGTGTAGGAGATAATTAAAATTGCTGGCCATTCTGACTTTTCTTTGGATGTCCCAATCCCTTGTCATACCATCCTTTTTTTCCTTTTTCTTCTGAAGTACAGTGCAGAAGCAGTAGCTATTTCTAACTATTACTTTAATAGTGTGTAACTGTATTGTTTAATGCCATGAGAATCATGATCAATGCATCAGAGCTCACCCTGCACAGAACTCAAGAGCCTGTAAATCTGCCCATGCTGAAAATGTTTTGCAGTGTATTCAAGGTTGAGAGGATGTTGTGAATGTTGTAATTATCCTGTTTTGAGTAACTACAGTCTCTGGCTCTGCTAAAGCTTTTTGAGGAATGAGGGCTAAAAGCCTGTGTGTGCCATGTTTCAATTGCACAGGGAAGGTGGCACAAGGCACCTGGAGAAAGGCTTAGAATGGGAACTGTTAAACAAATTACCCAGCCACAAGTGCTGGTGCTACTGCTGTAACAGCTTTACAATTTTCTCCATTTCCAGGTTCAGTTGCTGGTGTCCAATCAAGATGTGGATAACTACAAGCAAATCAAGGCTGATCTTGACCAGCTACGTTTGACTGTAGAAAAATCAGAATTGTGGGTTGAGAAAAGCAGCAATTATGAGAGTGGAGAGGTGGGCGACAATCAAACCAAAGGGGGAGAAGAGCCAATGGAGGTGGGTTTAAAGCCTTTGCTGTCAGAATTGTTTCAATATTGATAGGTAGTTTTATGAACAACTGCAAAATTGTGGTCTGGTTAAGCAAAGTGGCAAAGTGAGAATGTGAAGTATTCTGGCTGACCTTTAGGAACTGACAGAAAAGGAAATAACACCTCTGTTACCAATGTATTCAATGGTATGGATTTCTGGGTGCAAGTCACAGTGTGCAGCAGCACACTGGAAATAATCTGGGAATTGTACGCTGGCAGTTGGGTTGACTTGCTGGAAGAAAAGAGGACTAGACAGTGTCCTGCAAGTAAGGGAGAGAAGCACAATCAAACCCATGCTTTCAAACATCACAAGTAATTCCACTCTTCACCACATGAGAACGACCTAAGAATGTTGAGATTTTGTACGTGAACTAATGTTTTAGTTTCTTTGGCCCTTGTCCTACCACTTTCTCAGGATATACTCTTTGTACATTCTATAATAGTTGATGTAGAACTTGAATCTAGGACCATGAAGACCTCTCTCTCTCTTTAGATTTCATTGTTTGGATTTTTTAAATTTTGCTTTTCAGTGCTAACAGAGGTCACCGTTTAATTATTTAACTCCAGCATGAGCTTTTAACAAAACACAAAGTTTTGCTGTGATTGAGGTTTATGCCATAAGAGTAGATAGAGCAAGCTTTTCCACCAACATTTAGTCCCACTTTTCCCTTTTCATCAGAGGAGGTAGGGAGAAATGAACAGCTGTGATTTCTGACCCAGCATTTTCCTTGTTCTCTCTCCTGGTGCCAAGAAAGATGGGTAAGGAAGAAGGGCAAGTAGAAAACCAAGTAGAGATTATACAACATTGTGAAGGCCACACATTAGGAAAAAGCTGGAGCCATGGAGGAGAGAGAGGATGCTTGCAAATATCTGTGACACACACATGGCCTTTTAGATGGGAATACAGATTTTTGGTGGCTTCATGCAGGGGCAAATCCAACACTTCGAGGAAAAATCCCAAATTCTTGCAGCAGTGTAGGTCCTACTCCTTCTCTGATCTATCTTAGCTTGATTTTCTGATACCACATCTTTAGTGGTGTCAAAATTAGGGAGGAATCTGGAGTTGGAGCTTAAGTATGTGGTATTTCCTTCTTTCCTCAATCACAGCTCTAGTAGGAAAGAAAATATTCCTTTATATATTTAATGAATTGAAAAGACATTAGGGAAACAGAAAACAGGATTGTGTCAGAATTACAAAGTTTTTTAGCTAAAATAGAGTGTAATTTATTTCCCATAAATTAGCCTTGATAGCAAGGAAACTCCAGGAAAAGGGGGCAAAACAATGTGTTTGAACCAGAGGCACCTCTCAATGGGATATTTTGAGTGTTTTTTTCACATGACGCACCTGTGGGTCTGTATGGATTAGCAGGGCTTTGGTAGATGCACAATATTATCTCTGGCAGATCAGAGAGATTATTGTATCAGAGCAGTAATACGTAATCTGCTGCTAATTCCCTGAGAGCTGTGCCAAGTTACAATAGCTCAGAATCTTGTCCATCTTTTTTTTGCCCCTGCTAAATTCTTCTTTAACAGTGAAGAGGTGTTTTTACCTGGCAAAAAAATAACATTAGATAGTCAGTACTCTCTTTGAGGTCTTAAATCAGATGTAGGAGGTGTGATGCTGGGCATGATCTACAATGTGTGAAGCAGGTGGCTAGCTTTAAGCAGATAAAAATCCCATGAGATCCATTCTTCCTTGGAATGGATACTAGGTATTCAGAGCTGGATGAACCTCTGGGTCTTTAGGGAATATGCCTCAATTGCCTGTGTTTAATTTTTCCCAAACAACATTAAAGTGTGCACAAGGACATAAATGACATTCCAGAACATCCTTATATTAAGCCCAAGTTTCTGTTGTCACATGAAGCCTGTTGAAAGATGTGCATAAGAGTTTAAAAATAATTTTTTAAACTCAGGAATTTTTTGCCTGAGTCTTCCTGGATAGTTGTTTTCACCTCACTATCATAACCTGTGGATTTTTTTTTTCTTATTTTTTTAAGTCATAAGACTCCAGAGATGGGATTTATGGAAAAAATACCTAGTTCTTATAAAAGTATTCAGAGTTCTCCACAGGAAAAATGGCAAATCTTACACCCATGCAGGACTGTCTTGATAGGGACTGGAGATCAGAGTTGGAAAGAGTACTTGGAGTTAGGTCAGACATAAATGAGACACCAGTAGGGTTAGGAAGAATTGCTGAAATTGAGCTCACATAAAAGCCCTGCTTGAGAAGGGGAAATCAGATAAAGTCTGATCATTTGTTTCTCTCTAGGAAGGGTGTTCTGGGTCTGTGTAGATACCACAGACCATGGAAAGTGTGATTTTTATTGTCTTGTCCCTGGAGGATGCTTTAGTGGTGTAGCACCAGAAACACAGCTCTGAGGAAGAGAAACAGGCTCAGTGAAAGGACTTTAAGGTGAAGCTGGAATAGAGTACCATGGCATTTAGGAAGTTCCTCATCTTCTCTACCTGCTGAGAAAGTTCAGTGAGGTTTCAAGTGGTCTAACCTTTCAGCACCTGTAAACACCTAGTGTTCCCTTACTTCCTTTCTTTCCTAGTCTGTGGCTCCTTGCTTTGGTTCTGGGAATGTTTGAACAAACATCATGTACAGGTTGAGGCTGTGAACTGAGAATTCTGTGTGTGTCCCTCATTCCCTTGGTAAGGAAATACAGCCTGTGGAAGGCAAAGCTGTGCCATGGGGACACTGAGATGTGCCTTGCACTGCTGTCCTGCTAGGGTGAGGGAGACTGGGCAGTGGTGGGGAACTGCTCAGACTGAATGGTGGAATCTGGGTCTCCACTGGTGGCTTGCAAGAAAGGATCTGAGACTGATGGCAGAGTGTTATTGCAGGAATTTTATGGATAGAGGAAATAGTCTCTTTCAGAAAATATAATTTCCTAAAGGTGAGGTACTCAGGTGAGAATCTTTCTCACTGAGATCTCTATGTCTGCCTGTCCCCTGTGGAAAAGTGTGACAGGGAATGTCTATCATGGGGCATAACGAGGCCAGATATGCCACTGAGAGTCTTTGGTGTCCCAGTGGTGTGATTATCTCTTGGTAACTACATCCCTGGCATACTCTTATGGGTTCAATAAACAAATGCTTATTTTATTAAGAGAAAGGATAGAGTCAGCAGTTTAATGCTGATCAGTACTTCCAGATAAGACATACAGTTTACATGGATTATAAAACTACTTTGATGAAGGAAGGATGCTGATAAAACTAACAGGTAAATTAATCTTGGTTAAGCCACAATCCCAGAACAGAGGAGGGTGGTTAATTATAGCAAAAAGCCTGAAACATCTCCCAAAGTATTGATTCAAACAGCTAGAGAGATGGCAGCCTGCATACTAACAAACCTAAACAAATAAAATCTGCTCTTGTTACATAGATCAGCACTGAACAGCAGTGCTGACACTTATAAACAGCTTCCATGGCCAAATGGTGCAGCTGTTCTTACCTCACTAGAAATTAGGACCAGATGGGGTTTATAGAACTCCTGAACTTCACCATTAGCTAAGAAAGTTCAGAGAGAGGTCTCAGGATGTATAAACATTCAGCTTGGTGTGCATATGTTTGTTTTAGTGTATTTTTCTTTTCTAAAACAGTAGGTAGTTTGAGGACACAATGAAACTCAGAAGTACACCTGTTTCTTCTCTTTTTTTAATGCTGTTACACTGGATTACGTCCTTGTGGTCATACTGTGAGTCGATCTCAAGATCTGTTAGAGTTTTTCTTCATGCTTTATAACTTCAGCATTCCAAATCAAATATTTCAAGTTAATTTTGTTTCCTGTTAAGAAAGGCTTACCACAGCTGACAGCAGAAAAACCCCCAACGCTGCCAGTATTCTTAGTGGCAGTATTTGTGTACATGTTCTCCCATGTTTTGATTGAGAGATATGCATGGAAAGGTGCGTGGGTGTTGGCAGTTCCTTGCTGACTTCATTTCTCTTATTTATCATACCCAGCTGGGGCTTTCCAGGAGCCAGGGCCCAGAGCATACAGCATCATGCCTTGATGCTGCAGTTTAACATATGGTTCCTGTTTGTTTTTAAATCTTTTACTGCATCATCCAGAGATACAGGCAGAAGCATCTCTTTTATGGGAGGAACATCTCTAATTTCCACATGCTGCTTGTTCCTGTGCTGTTGAGAACTCCACCCTGCTTAACTGTTGAGGTTGTCTTAAGCTCTTTCTCCAGACATTTTAGTGTTCACATATGCAAATTTTGTAATCTCTCCAGCTGTTTTACAGATTTTTGGAACATGTGGTCACTACTGAAATACACTTCTGGTCCATCTCCTCACAGTATTTAAATTCCTTGGTGTACCTAGTCTGCCATTTAGGGACATTTCAGAACAATCAGAAGCATGAAGACATAGAGTAATTGCCTCAAATTACATTGGAAATTTGAAACAAAGGAAGGACTTGACTGTAAACTTGTCATTGACCAGATGAAGATTAAACGAGTCTTTATTATCTGTGTTATATCAGTTCCTTATGAGCTGCTCTAAAATTTTGTCACTTGCTGCTATTAAATACGATTAATTCATGCCGAGGAAATTGCAATAAATCTCCACTTGTCATGTGTTCTTTATTACAGGAATCAAACATTTTGAGCCCAATACAGGATGGGACCAAAAAACCCCAGATAGACAGCATCAAAAGCAATAACTACAATATTGTTAAAGAGGTTAGTATATCAGCCAAGAAACTTGCTTAACATATCTGTTTGATTAGTAGATTTGGTAATTATTTTGAAAGAAAGTGTCTTGGTTTGGTTTTGTGTGACTTGACTGGTTTCTTTTCTTGTTTGCATGCTTATTTATTTGTTTGCTTTGTTGTTTTTTTTTAATTTATAGATTTTGATTCGACTCAGCAAACTTTGTGTTCAGAATAAAAAATGTCGGAATCAACAGCAGCGTTTACTGAAAAATATGGGTGCCCACTTGGTAGTCTTGGACCTTCTGCAGATCCCCTATGAAAAGGTTATTTTCCTGATTTTAGTGGTAGAGAACATGAACTCAGGGAAGGGAAAGGCCTCGGCAGGCCCAAGGATCAATGGAAAGATTTTTTAAAAACTGAATTGTTAGCTGTGGTACAAATGTGAAATGATGATGCCATTTTCTACCTTAAGAATAGTGAGTTTGGACTCAGTTTAAATACAGCTACTTGCACAGTTTTTGTTTTAAATTTAATATTTATTGCCTTGGGTACCTGGATGTCACAGTGCTGTCATTCCTGTACCCATTCCTGAAGCAGGCAAACCTTAGGACCAAAAGCTTTCATGGATGAAATCTGAAATAACTTCTTTGTTTTTATGGTGGATGTCTCTAACCTAAGTCCACTTGCCATTTTTTTTTCACAAGGGAAACTTATTTGGTACTGATTTGGTGGAACTGAGCATACAAATGAATGAACTAGATAGGCTTTGAAACAGCACATATTTCTAGATCTTCTAGGAATTACTGAGAGGAGGTAAAACCTCTGCTAGGCTATGTTTTCCTGCATGTTATATTACAGACATTGGGTTTAGCTATCATCAGTAAAATAGTGCTTGTCCATAGAGGTGGTTCATCAAATCATACTTGGGATACTACATGAGAGGAATATAAAATGGGGATGAAACTAGAGATATATTTGTGTGGGAGTATGTGTATGAACACATGCACACGTACATCTGTTTCTGTATGTAGCTATAGAAAAGCCAAACCTTTGCCAAAGCTTAAAACTAAGTGGAGAGACATTTTTGGTTTGTTTTGCTTTTTTTCTAAATCAAGCACCTTAGCACTTTTTTAAACAAGGAAATTATAACCACACATGAAGAAATCTTATTTTGATTTATGCTCCTACCTGTGATTCCCTGTGATGGAGTTGATTCAGAGTAAGGTACAGCTGCTAATGGACTCCCAAGGAAACTATGTCAGTTACTTTTGCCAGAGGGAGAATTCCTGCCCTATGAAGGCTCAGGAGAATTAGTTTATTCCTGACTGAATTGATGTTGTATGTTTTTAACAAGTATGCTTAGGTATAACCAGCTGATTATGTTTGTCCTTTCTTCCTGCAGAGTGATGAAAAGATGAATGAAGTTATGAATCTAGCCCACACTTTCCTTCAGAATTTCTGTCGAGGAAATCCTCAGAATCAAGTTCTCCTCCACAAAAATCTCAACTTGTTCTTAACTCCAGGGGTAAGTATTTAATTTGAAATAGAATATGATAATTGGAATTAAATTTGGGTTTGCTGAAACATCCCAGTGCTAAATAAATAATTTCACCAAATTATGCTTCCCATCCCCTCTCCTCTCTCATTTCCCTTAGTGTTGCTTTTTATGTCATTGGCTTTAATGTTGCCATTTTAAAAGTGGAAAACAAAAACCAAGAAACCTGTGGGGTTTACTGGAAGGATCTATGAATACGTGTCACATCACTGTGTTGAACTTGACTCTGATTTTATTCATCCTGACTCACTCACTGATGGACTGTAAAGTCAAGGAAGAAGATACTGTGACTGCTATCATAAACCTTGTGTGACAACAGAGTCATACCCATAAATTTTTGTTGATGATGCTCCCATTTGATTCAACGGATCTAAAGTCTGACCTTCTATTGAATCATCTTTACAATACACCTTTTTATCACAATCCCTTTGTATATGTTTTTGGGTTTTTACAGACATATTCATATAGAATGACACTTGCTCAGTGGATCTACTGAGCAAAACATGCTTTTATTAGAAGGAGTTGTGAGTATGAGGGTGGCAGACCCTGGCCTGTGCCCATTAGAGCCATTGTTCTGTTTTTTTTATTTATGCTCTTTCGTGACATTAGTGAACAGCTCTGAGCTGACCACAGTGGGAACCAGAGCCTGGATTCCATCACATCCCACACTGACAGCTTGGGTGCCAAGTGTGGAGCAGGCTGGCACTTGTATTTCTGTTCTTTTGAAGCTGATTTCCTGATCATCCATCCCACTTTTTGTGCTTTTGTGCACATTGTGGAGCAAACTTGATGTGGATTCCTATCAGATGACACTAAACAAGCACGTATACTTTAGGAGCACACCTGACCCTCAGGAACCTTTAGTCCAAGGGACCAACCTAAAGAAAAGCCCCAAGAATGCACAGTCTGGGGTTGCTGTGTCCTCAGCAGCATCCCTTCTTGCTCCAGATCTGTTCCTCTTGTTCCATGCTGCTCATGGATACACAGCCCTAGACTCCCTCTGGAGTTCATGTGGAAAGAGACATTCTTTTTGAGACTATCAGGCTGCATATGCAGGGATTTGCCTGCTGGAAATTCCTCCTCTGTGAGCCCTAGAGAGAGCCAGAGAAGCTCATCATCTCATTTGGTGGCCTCATTGCAAGGTTTGATGGTGTGTGGGGCCACAGTGGTCTCAGGTGTCTCATATTCCAAAGCACCTGCAGAGTGCTTTACCAGTGTTCTGTATGTGTGTGCTCACCTTCCACATGGACAAAGGTTTGGCTTATGCCCACTTTAGGACTGTTTGTACTCATAGGGAAGTGTGGAGAAATCCCCTCAAAGCTGCACCCTGAGATCATTGAAAAGGATTTCTCCAGTTTCCCTTTACCAGTGAGCCTTCCTCTACTCGAGAATCCCGTGCATCTCTCAATCTGAAAGCAGATCTGCCGCACTCATGAGGCTGTTTTCGATCTGTTCAGCTCCTGGAAGCTGAGACCATGAGGCACATCTTCATGAATAATTACCTGCTGTGCAACGAGATCAGTGAGAGGGTGGTGCAGCACTTTGTACACTGCATTGAGACCCACGGCCGGCATGTGGAGTACCTGCGATTCCTGCAGACCATCGTGAAGGCAGATGGCAAATATGTGAAGAAGTGCCAGGACATGGTAATGACAGAGGTAAGCAAAGTCCTCACGTGTTAATCACTTGAGAATTTTGAGGCTGTTTTTCCTGCTCTTGATACCAATGAGATATAATGGCATCCTTACTTTAGAATTTTAAACAGCGTCACAAATAATGAATATTTTAGCAGACGTTTTGGGGAGTTTGATCTAATTTTGTAAGGCCATCTGTATAACTACTAGAAAGAAAACATGAGTGTTAGCATGGTGATACAGAGATGTCTATTTGTAGATGATGTAGCATGGAAATCTCAGAGTTACATAAACCTTCATTTTCCTGTAATGTAATTTAGGATCACTTTTATCCACTCTTGTGGCATGGGTTTGCAATACAGGAAGAGGCTGTTGCCTGTATGGATTTGTATAAATCGTGTTGGAGACCATTTTTTTAATCATGTAGCAATTCTAAATCCTAGTTTCTGCTTTTTTGGGGGGGGTTTGTTTTATTTCAGAGCATTTCCGTAAGGGTCAGTAGAGCTGCTCTAGCTTTAACTAGCTGGACTCAGAGTCTGACCCAGTAAATTCAACCAAGTGGTCTCTGGAAAAATCTTTATGCCAATAAATTTCCTAGGAAAATACCTAATTGACTTTCTCAGCAATTAGGAATTGATATATTGTGAGCATGATAAATGCAGTCTTCAACTTCCAGACACTTGTGCATTTAACTGTAATTATGTTAAGAGTTTCTTGAGATTAATAAGTGGGTAAAGTTGAATATGGTGAAAAGTCATGGTAGGATTAGAGTCCAAGGAACATTTTTTATTTGCTTTACCAAGTGGGGGTTTTTTTTTGCTTGGTTTGTTTTTTTAAAAAGATGTCTTCACAAAGGAATCAGAGATAAGCTTTCGTTTTTTTTGTGGTATGAACAAAACAAAATCCCACTGAAATTTTATTCCACAGCAACAAGAGGAAAAACTTCTAATTAAGAAAATAAAGCTCCTGCCTACATGGATAACCTTTAATGAAATTCACCTCAACCTTTTCAATTTGACTGAAGTATTTTAACATGCAATATCAATTACAAGCCTTTGATTTACATAATTCAAACACTTCTTGTGCCTTTGTGATTTTAGATTTTTCTGCTTCCACTGAAGGCTCTTGTAGAGGTTTTTTTGTTATCATCAAATAAAATGTTCAGATTTTTCTCAATTTCAATATATTTTGCTACTGACCTATAGCAGCACAAAGATAAACTGTCATATTACATTTTCAAGCTGACTCCATGGTGAAAGTAGAAATGAACTTGGCTATGGCATTCACATTTTAAGTCCTGCAGGAGTTTCCTGGGGTGACGGAGCAACCCAGTTTTGATGAAATAGGGTAAGATAATGATCAGTTTTTCAAAAACAGGTCATTAATTATGATTTTTTAGAAAAGGATGCTAATTGTGAAACTTGAATGGCACTTGACTGGCAATCCACTCTAAAGGGAACAAATGGTTGGAACTTGCCACAGAGCTGGGACAGTTTCTCTGTAGACAACTGAGATGTACTTTGTGACCTTAAACAAGTGCTGTAGTTTTTCCTGTGCCTCCAGATGGGGCACATAAACAATTTACCACAAGACAAGATAGAATATGACTGTACAGCTTGCCTCAGCTCCTCCTGCATATTCTTTCATGCACAGGAAGTATATTGTAGCTTATTCCTGTTTACTGGGAATGAGGGATAATCCTCATATTTACATGTTCTAGAAAGTGCATGCAAATGAAGAAGCACCATGGCAAGAGAATGCTGGCATAAAATTCATTGGACGTCCCCAGTCCGGCTGATTCCCTGTTCTCATCTCCTTGGTTTCCATGTCTGCAATGATGTTTACCAACCTGGAAGGTTCCTTAGGGCACTTTGTCTCATTACAAACAGGCTTTGAGGTTCCCAGCAAAACCCTGCCTGTCAGTGCAAACACTATTACAGAAGGGAAAGCAGAATTTACTTTGGGCCAGATCAATGTGGTAGCAGAGTTTTCTATTACCTGTAGTATTCTGAAGTAATATTTTGCAGGGTATCAACAGCTGCTCCAAGGTACTGTACAGCCTTTATTATATTATCATAGAGTTCTAAATTTGCTGAAAATATACTTTAACGGCAGAAAATGCTGCTGGGTGGTTTTGTCCTAAGCTCTCATCCCTTTTAATCTTTTTCTTCTGTACTGTGGATTGTCCAGAAAATGTCTAAAAAGTCGTGGGTATAGAAATACTGTAGAAACCCAAAGATAAATGAGAAATAGGAATTGCAGGAAAGACTGAACTCACAATTCACTGCAGCCAAATGTCACAGTAAAAATAAGCAAGGAGCAGGGAAAGCACAAACAGAAAAGCTGTGAATTCAAAATCTGAAGTGTTGAAACCCTGGAAAGTATAATGAAATGTTTCTTGACTTTTCATTCTGGGAGACTAATTTTAATTCTTGTTCTTGCTGCTTTCCCATTTCTAGCAGCGCCTGCAACCTTTATGACTACCCTTGAATTGAGTAAGCTGGGATTTCATATCAAATATGGACTGGAATAGGTCAAGTGCCTAATTCACAAAATAATTTTGATTTTTGAGCTGCCAGGGTGTGTTCTGTACTAGTAGGGGTTTGTGGGAACTTACTTCACCCACATTAAGAGTGGATTGAGCTTCAAAGGACAGTGATGGAGAGAGGATTAGAGCAAACATGGTTAGAGCAAAGCTCTGCAGTGAGATGGGCTGAGATGGAGCTGCCGGCATCCAGCGCCGCTCTGGATCCTCCGGAGATGAGCAGAGCACTTGTAGCAGAATCAAACATTTATCACATACACAAGTTCTCTGTTAAATGAAAGTACTGACACGGTACTGACAAAGTCATGACCCACCTGCCAAATTTGCACAGAGGGGGAAGAATCTCCCTTTGTTTCCAGTACTGAGCAAGGGTGGGGAAAAGATGGGTTCAGTTTCTGGTGGGCTACAGGCTTTTTGTGTGAGGCAGCGTGGAAGATTTTATCTCACTGCACCTCAAGTGCCTATCTATGAAACAGAGATAATAATATATCCTGGCCTCCCAGCAGGAGGTGAGGTTAATTCATTAACTTCACACAAACATTGAGATGGTAGGAATAATAAGGATGGCATGCTGTCTTAAGTAAAGACAGAGCTACACAGAAATTAAACCTCAAATTCACCTTCCATTAGTGTGAGTTATTCCAGATTTGCAGTTATGTTGATAAGAGCAGAAGTTTCCTTGGATATTGTTTTGACACGTTCATTTGGCAAACCACATCAGAGTAAATTTTGTTTCGTTGTTTGTTTTTTAGCTAGAGCGTCTTCACATACTTAGAGATAAAGTAAAAAATTAAGAAAATCATTGAATCATTTAAGTTGGAAAAGGCCTTTAAAATCATTGAGTCTGAAACGATTGCAGTGCAGGGCGCTCAGAACCTTGTGATCTCTTTGCCAGCTGATCAATGGCGGTGAGGATGTGTTGATATTCTACAACGACAGAGCGTCCTTCCCGGTGCTGCTGCAGATGATGTGCTCGGAGCGAGACCGAGCGGACGAGAGCGGCCCCTTGGCCTATCACATCACCCTGGTGGAGCTGCTGGCCGCCTGCACCGAGGGCAAGAACGTCTACACGGAGATCAAGTGCAACTCACTGCTGCCCCTGGATGACATCGTGAGAGTGGTGACCCACGATGACTGCATTCCTGAGGTGCGATTCGTGGCACGAGGAAGCAGACTTAGCGTTTTTAGAAATGCAGGCAATATTTTATTCTTTATAATGTACTGACAAGTTGAGTGTTTGCGCAGGAAATGGGCTGGAAATGGGTGGTGCTTCTGAAGGTGAATAAGTGAGAAAGGACGGACAGTATTTATTCCACAGAAAATTTCTTGTCCTTAATGCTCTGTTTATCAGCTTTTCAGACACCTTGTTTTGTTTTGGCTTTGTCCAGCCACTGTCAGTTTAATGCTCTCATAACTTCTGTGAAGCTGAAGCTGTGAAGACCCAGCTGAGTGTTGGGTTAAGCCAATGTTATGCCACTGCCTGAATTTCTTGGAAATGATGGATAAAATTCTGTCCATGCTGAAGACAGTGGGAATTTGGGTGAAGTCTCATTTTATTATACTCAATTGCAGTCCTGCAAATGTTTTTATTCACTGTATATGAAGGCACAATTCTGCATATCATGCTAAAGAAAGACTGTGAAATTATCTGGTGGAAAAATGGGGCTCAAAACAACAGAACTGGGGCCTGCAGGAGTTAAAACTCCCTCTGTGCCATGGAAATTTCCCTTGTGATCAAATGATCCTATTTCTAAAAAGGAATATGTTTGCTTTGCCTGGAAGTTCCCCTTAATATTAATTTCAACAGATGGTAATTAAAAAAAAAATCACAAACAAAAGAAACCTAAAGGTCTGATCTGAGTTTTCTCTTCACTGAGTTAAACATATGCAACTATCTCATCTCCCTTGACCGTGACAAGAAATTTTCAGTGCATTTGCATATATTTATATTTAATCTATACATTTTGGGCACTGGATATCCATTTTTATGCTGTGCACATGCAGACTTGTCATGCCAGAGAGGAGTGCAACTGCAGTCCTCCCCCTAAGCATTGTGCTGCCATTGCTGCAGTCCCCGTGCGCCACAACCTTTCCCTGCCATTTAGATCCCAAATGCAAGTGCTGCATTAGGATTGTGGAAATACAGGGATTTCAGTCTCAGCTCTGCAAAAAACTTTTTATTTTATATTTGGCAAGCCTGTCACAAGGCTTCAGCCTACTGCAGTCAACTGGCAAGTGCAGGGGTGTCCTGCATTTTGACAGCCTCTGGTTTTTGAGCCAGGCCTTGCTGGTCTTATTGTCAGTTAAATACCAGAATCATTACTGGTTTGCTTTGTGGGGGTTTTGTCATTAGAATAAGGATGTTGAAAAACCTTTTCATTTTTCTTCTTGTGGTCTTTCAGTAAACACACTAAGGCATCTGTTGCCCTGCTTCTCCCTAAATCTTCAGAACCAAACATATGCATTATTATGGTTATGAATTTGTGTTAATACTGTTAATAAAGGCTCATCTTTTTTGTTCAGTATTTTTGCAGATAGAAAACATTACGTTAATTGTTTTTACTGTTCCATTCTGTAGTGATCGTGTTTTTGCTGTTCCTGCAGGTGAAAATTGCCTATGTTAATTTTGTTAACCACTGTTATGTGGACACTGAAGTGGAAATGAAAGAAATCTATGCCAGTAACCATATCTGGAAACTTTTTGAGAACTTCCTTGTTGATATGGCAAGGGTAAGCTTCCCCAGTTTTTAAATATTACAGAATGGTCATGGGTGACAACTGAACTGGCAGTAATGGGTTTTTTTGTGAACGTCTTTTATTTTGTTAACTATTTTTGTTCAAAGTTGACAATAGGATAGGTGCGATTGGTTTGTTTGTTTGCTTAACAGTCATTTCTATGTTCTTTATCATCATTTAACCTGCTAATTACTAGCAGCCTTCTCTTTCTAAAAGGGCATCTTGGAACCTGTGCCTTTCTCTTTTCTTACAGAGAAATAAATTGGGTGAGTGTGCATGGTTGAGAGCCTGTGTGCATCTTTTGGGAACGTGCATTACATGTCATTATGGTGGTGACTAAAAAAGCCCCACATCTGTAATCTCTTCCTTTATTCCACTGTTATAATGAGGATCAGGGATCAAGATCTTCACTGGCTTGTGTTTCTTCTTTAGTCTCTATTTTTGTATTTTATTCTCCTGTCACTGCATTGCTGATGTGAAAGGCAGGTGTAGAGCTGTGGTCCCTCAGAATACTAATTCAAATATAAATTACAGCTGCAAGATGACAGGGCACAGTCAGTACCACAGGCCTGCCATTTCTGTAGTCCTCAGTGAGCCTCATGGTGTCAGTACTTCTTGAATTAAATTTTAAGTTACAAGTTGAATTAAGCTTCCTTTCCCAGGGATTTTGAAAGCAGAAAACAAGAGCAATCTTATGACTTCCAAAGGGATTAAATACAATAGTAGAGCCACGAGGGGAAGCTAGTGTGATGTGATGATTACAGCCTGCACTACACATCCTTTTCTAGGAGGTTAATGCTTCTTGTAATTACAAATAATTACGATATTAATGACAAACAGTGGTGTTGCTCTTTCTCCTCAAGAAGTAGAACTTTGGGGTTTGGGTTTTTTTCCAGTCCATGGTCCAGTACATTTTATAATTCTTAAGTTATCACTCCTTGGATTCTTCATTTCATTGAAATGAAGGAAAAAAGGTAAAGAATCTCAGTTTGGTCCTGCAGCAGACATTGACCCCAAAGTAATAGTGTGCCATGAAATAATTCCTGTGAGACCTGTTGGGAGAAAATATAATGGATTTTAGCTAAAAGAAAGAATGGAGAGACTTGGGCTGTACAATAGGCACTGGGAGTTGTTCATTTCTCTGTGAAACAGAAACCTTATACATGGTTGGGGGTTTTTTGCTGGTTGTTTTTTTGGGGTTTTTTTAACCTTTTTATTTTTCCCTGGGAGCAGGTTAAGGCAGGGATGTTTGTGCTCTCTTTTATTGGTGGTGGCCATTTTCAGCAGTAATTAGTCCTCTACAAACCCTGTTTTCTTGCCGTTTTGTCCCTGTGGTTGTGTTACACAGTGAAAGCCCTCCTGGACAAAACAACCTGGGTTGAAAATTAAGATGAGAAACATCCTTGGAGGAGCATTCTGACTTTTAACCTTACTGGTTTTACTTCAAGAAGTATTTCCTTCTATTTGATTCCCTTTCTGGGTTGACCTTTTCTGACGTGTCCTGACCCTGACTTTCCAAACAGACTATCTCTCCTCCCCAGCCCTTGAACCCTTGGCCAATTTTCTGTGCCCCTGGGCTAGAAGCAGACAAGTAGAAAGAGGGCTCTATCCAAATTTCCTCTTATGAGCCTGGGGACAAACTGCACTGTGCTGGGGGCTTGTCCTGATGCTGGTGACCATTAAGCTTGTTTTCACACACCCATCTCCTAAGAGAAATTAGACTCCAGGTCTCCAGAGGTGAAGAGGGAAAATGCTGCATTTTTTGTGAGGATGCTGTCAGCAAAATGCAGCTTTATTCTGCTCTCCTGTGAGCATGTCACAAGTGCTCTGGCCTGTCCTGCTCTCCAGCCATGGATAGCTGTATTTTCCAGGTTATGGAGTGTATTTGTTCAGATTTGGTGCTCTGGGGTCCCAACAGACCCCATGTGTTATAAATACATCAGCGTTCTGTACCTATCAGGACAGTTAGAATGCTGTCAGCCTCATGAAAGATGTTACAATAGCTTTCAAAGCATTTAGAAAAAGAGCCCTTTGATCCTCTGTGTTCCAGTGAGCTAAAAGGGATGCTTTTGTGTGGGGGAAGGGGAAACGCTTTTCTTTTAGCTGCTACAAATGCCTGTCAGTGGGTGAGTTTGTGAGCTTTGAGTCTGTTATTGGAGAGCACCAAGGTGAAAGACGGAGAGTGTTATCCTCAGGTTGGATTCCTTCTGCTACAGATATATATTAAAAACAAACAAACAAACAAACAAACAAAAAAACAACCTGATTTTTTTATCTGTTTCTGGATTGAGGAAGGAAATATTTAGTCCCCAGTTGTCATTTTCCTTTCAACAACGTGATACATTGCAAAGCAGGCATGAGGCGGATCCGTGTATAAACTGGGTGTGCCAAAAGGTGTCGGGCTTTCAAAGACACCCTGTTTCTACAGCTCCTGCCAACCTACTTTCTGCTGGGTGTGACTTGCAGCCTTGTGCTGAGCAAAGTGGGTGCTGCTGAAGGAAAGGCTTCCCTTTCCTGCGTGTGGCTCAGCCCGTGTAAGTCAGCAGCTGTAGTCTGAGCAGGATTAAAGATAAGAGCTGGGGATCTGACAGCTGTAAAGTCATCTTGGCTTTCTCTGCGGAATTTTTTAAGTATTATTCATGTGAGTTTTTGGTCCCAAAGCCTCTTAAGGGGTTTTTAAACACTGCTTTCTCAATCCTCATCTCCATTTCATGCATTTCATTTTTTTTTTTTTTTCTTCAACGGAGGAAGATATTTCAGTCCCCAGAGGGCAGAGGGATAAGAACAAATGAGAGGATTTCCAAATTCCTTCTGTGCTGGGAATTTTTCAGACCAGCGTTGGAGCAGAGTGGCATTCCCACATATGTCTCTGCTTTTCAAGCAGCTGAAGGGGAAAGCTTAAAAGTGTTCTGGAATTTAGTTTTGGTGATTTCTGCATTCACTGTGCTAGCACTGTACAGCTCCCTGTCTTCCTATTAGGATTGCAAGTGCTGAGCTCAGAGCTACTGGTTCCAGCCAAAACTGGCATGCAGATTAATTAAAAGCAAAAGAACTTCCAGAGATTTTTAGTTCCATGATCTCTTTAAAAAAAACCCAAAAATTGAACAAGTTTGATTATTAACTGAATCATTTACCTTCTTGAGGACTGGGGGTGGTGGTGTCACACTTTTCCCAAAATAGAAGGGCTGATGAGTTTGCTGTTTCATTTTAGCCACTGTTGCTCCTCCCTTCAGAATCTTTCCTGGGGTGATAAAAAATGCACTCTGTGGAGGCATGAGTGATTTATCTGACACACTTTAGATAAGCAGACAAACAAACTCCTCGAGATGCCTCATTTGTCTAAGTCTGAAGTAATCTTTGGTTATTCCTCTGCCTACTACATGACAATGCTTGTGTGCTAGACCCAAGGGGCTTCTGTGTTCCCCTGAGCTCCATCACACCCTGAGCACAGGTGCTTTTGGATGTCATGTCAGTAAACCTCCTTAAAACATTCCTGGTGAAATTGCTGTCTTGTAGTGACAGTGGCAGTGTGTAATTAGAGAGAATCTTTGCCCTGTGTGAGATTCAGGTGCTGTGGATTATCTCTCTGCTTCTGTCACCAACTTTTCTCTGTGACCTTAAGCAATTCAGTCAGCTTCTCTGGACTCCCCATCCCTGAAGAGATGTAATGGTAAGTGTGTGCCAGTCAGGTTTGGGTTTAAGTGTTAAATGCACAGATGGCAATGAAAAGGGTACCCCTGGAGTTTTTGTATTCAAAATAAATTCTGCTTTTGCGTAGATTCCCTAGGAACATTGCAGCAGTCTCTGGCTTGCATAGGTGAAAGAGAAAACAACTCTGCCTTCATTTCTTGTTAAACATGACTACAACTGCTTATTTAAAGGCTGTTGAAGAGGTAGTATGACTACAGTCTGTACTACTTATTTGTCCAGTCTTGCCTTTCTCACTGTAGACTCCTTTCAGTACTGTGTACACTGACACATGTAAAGTCAACATTCCTCTGTATAGATGTTCACAAGTGTTGAAGAGAAATAAAGGAAATACTGAAGGATGCAATCCACACCAGTAATTTTTCCCTTTCTTTAAGTGTGACATCTTTACACAGCAACAAACTTTAAGTGTCGTACCAAAGGGAGTCTTCAGGAACCTTTTGTACAAATCTTCCCACTTCCTCTCACCATTTAATCATCCTTCTGTGCTCCAGAGTTGTTCTGGTATCATCCATTCCCTTCTTTCATTATTTTAGCTTGGCTTCTGTATTTTCCCCATGTGGCTTCCCAAAGAAATGCTGCCTCTCTTCCAGTACCATCCTAAAGCCTGTTGGTATTGAATGTGCTGCTTCCCTTCTTTCCCTCCTTTTAAACATTTTTCCTGCAAATGGGCTTCACCTTTGCCACGCAGTTGTGGTGATTAATTGTTGAGAGAAGCTAAATGTTGTATGAAATCTTTCTAATCTCAGTTGTTTATGTCTCACCTCTCTCTGAAGCATCTTCCAACCAGCACTGCAATGGGAGGAAAGGTCCATTTTCTTCTTGAATCTGTCTAAATGTGTAAGTGGCATGCAGTGTGCTGATTTAGGGGGATCTTTGTTTCATGTTGTGGGAAAAAGGAGGCAGGCAGCCAGCAAGAACTAGCTCAGAAGAGAAGAGTGGACCTCCAAGAAGAAAGATAAGCTATAATCCAGCTTCAACTCTAACATAGTTGTCTCTGATAGATACTATATAAAAATCTTTTAGTTTTACTTTAAGAAGAAATATCAGATGTGCTGTAATAAATACAAAATAATTAAGCTTGCTTATTGGGGAGAGCTAAATCTCATTGTTTCCTCCTCCTTCCCTGCAGGTTTGTAACACAACCACGGATCGTAAATACGCAGACACATCTCTGGAGAAATATGTCACTGAGCCTGTCATGAGCATTGTGAGTGGCTTCTTCAATTCACCATTTTCAGATAACAGCACCAGCCTCCAGGTAAGGAGAAGAAACACAGACAAATAAGTTATTCAGATCATTAATGAGATACCTTCTGCTACCTGCATAGGAATGCTGTCTCTTTTCATCCTCCTTTAATTTCTCTGTCCCCTCTCATGCCACTGACTACCAGCTTAATCCCTCTTTAAAACACTTAATTCTTCATTTTAATCACTTACATCTTGAACCAGTAGACAGCTCAATGTGGTCAGAGTTACTTCTGGCTCTTGTGAATTCATTGCAGGGGGTGTCCTTGCAGAAAAATCTTTGTGTGAGGGAGATGCTGTATCCTGTGACAGAAGGGACACATGCCTGAGAACAGGAAAAACTCCTCTGTCCTTCTGGTGTATACTGTGTTTGCTTGAAATCAGTATCAATCTGAGGAAAAATTGCATGATTAGGCCTTTTTAGAGGTGCAGCATTGATTTCTGCTCCTGCCAGACCTAAAGATCAAAGAGAATTTAATGGAGCTATAACTTGAGTCTGCAAGCTAAATCCCCCTTGGTTTACATTGTGTCAAACCCTAGGGCAGCTGTGAGGAGATCCTTAAGGGTAAAATTCTGTGTTTGTTTTTGTTTTCAGACACACCAGCCTGTTTTTATTCAGCTGCTGCAGTCTGCTTTTAGAATTTACAACTGTACCTGGCCAAACCCAACACAGAAAGCCTCAGTGGAGTCCTGTATCAAGACTTTGGCTGAAGTGGGTAGGTGCCAGGTTTTACTTTGATTATTGCTCTTCATATTTAAGGATCAGACTTGAAGTTTACCAGTTTTTAATTTGACTCTGACCATTCTGAAATTGTGTCAGTAGTGATTTCAGAAATCCCACTTTCTGAGGCTAAATTCTTCCTTATTTTATAACCCATTCAAACCTGCCCCATCAAATAGGGTTGTTAGGGTGAAACTGGTAGGACAGAGGGATGAGCTTGCTAAGTGAGTGATGATTGAGCTTTCAGCCATTAGTTTTAACTTGATGGTTGAAACTCTTGATTATTTTAACTTTTAAACAAGGTATGATATTAAATCACAACATAAGCAAAAACATCCCTGTTCAAATGCATGTTTTATAAATTTCTTATCCTACATTAAAAAAGATTCTTCACCAGAACATAGCTAAGACTGGTGAAAGTTTATTAAGTTAAATTTCTGTAAATATGATTTTAAAGCCTTCTGCTGTGACAGAATAAAGGATTATTCAATGTAGTTTCCAAAAGTCAGTGGTGCTGATAGCTTGTAGAGTAAGATTCTGCTCAGTGTGAATGAAAGCTGAGTATAGGCAGAGATACATAGAAATTGGCTAAATTCTGGTGTTGATACATTTATTAAAAAGTATTAATAAATAATGGTAAAACAATATGAGAGGGTCCCAGAGCCATCTGCAGCACTGTAACAATCAACTCTAAATTTAGATTTTTGGAATAGCCTTACAGAAGTATCATTTAACATTTTAGCCAAAACATCTCATTAACTTTCTGTGTGAATGTGAATAAGCAGTTACCTAAAAATTTAGTAACCTTCAATTGTTTAATTTGTTGTGCAAATGATTTAATTATGCATCCATCTGGCAAAGGAACTTTGGAAGTTGAAGACATTTTATTTCCTTTATTCTATAGCTACTATAGTCTCACATAAAGCTCCATCTCTACAAATTCTTGTTTGTGTGTTTAACACTTATGTCCTTGCTCTTCTCTGGCATTTCTGGAAACAGTCATCAATAAAATACTTCCTTTGGGAGTCTGGGAAAAAGGGGAGAAATAGGGCAGGTGAGAGTAGATTTGAGACCAACCATGCCCTCTATGTGCTTGTAGACAGCTCAATCTCTTCATTTCTGTAGAGCTGCATCTAAAATCAAATTCTAGTTGAGAGAGGTCGTTGTGTTATCTCATCAAGATGAGGCTGTTTGGAGGCATCTGAGTGTGGGTTTGTTTTCCATTTGGCTACGTGCCCACATCATACTGCTGATTCTAGCATGAAAAATTCCCAGCAATTTCCAGCGATCCAGAGCTGTGCTGATTGCTGGATGAGTCAGGCCAGGCTCTCTCTGGGCTTTATCTGCTCCCAGGGAGCCTGTGCTAGGATAAGAAGAAAAGGTCTCAGGTTGCACCAGGGGAGGTTTAGGTTGGGTGTTAGGAAAAATTTCTTCATGGAAAGGGTTGTTAAGCACTGGAACATGCTGCCCTGGAAAGTGGTTGAGTCATCATCCCTGGAGGTGTTTAAAAGATGTGTAGATGTGGCACTTAGATACTTGGTGTGATGGTGGACGAGGCACTGTTAGGTTACTGCTTGGACTCTATCTTGAAGGTCTTTTCCAACCTAAATGATTCTATGATTCTGCCCTGCTGAGACAGCCAAGCTGAACTTGTCCGCACAGCAGCTTGAGAGGGAAACCATGGGTCACCCTAAAGGGATGGCAGATCCAGCTTCATGCCAGGTGTGCCAGTTCATGAAAGGGCTGGTGGGTTTTGCTGGGCAGGCTTCTGTGTGCCTCTTGTTTCTGGGGGGTCCAGGAATGGCTGATGTCTGGAGTTTGCTTCAGATACATGATTCTGTTCCCTATTTGTGGAATTCAATTTCTACCTCTACTACAATCCTTTCTTTCATTCTGTTTTCTTTTTTCTGGAGATGGTTTAGAGTTGTTTTGTTGATTTTTTTTTTAAAGTAAGCTCCTGTGCTGTCCTATGGGTCCAGGATTCTTCTTGCTTCTCTGACTTCCCACCCATGAGCCCCCAGCCATGCCTTGGGCACTCTCAGGCGTGGCAGAGCAGAGCTGAGCTACTGGTGAAGGGCATCACTCCGTGTCCTCCTTTGGGACTGCCCTGCAGCAGCAGCAGGAACTACCAGGCTGGGAGCCCCTGGGGTGCCATGGGCTGGCAGCCTCACAGCAGCTCCCTAAAATCACACAGCATCCCCATTGCTGATTTCCTTGCCCATATCATAACAACTGTTCGGGGATTCATCACTCACAGCAATATCCAGCATGGTAAAATTGTGTCGTGTCAGACAATTGCTGCATTTGTACTGATTATTTTATTTTGGCAGTGCAGAAGGGAAGAGCAAGGGAAGAGGTGAGGGGGATTTCCTGAAAGAGCAAGTTAGCTGGAGAAGAAGTAGAAGCAGAGTTTTTAACACACACCCCTGTGCAAAATTTGCCTGGCCAGGGAGATTTTAACTGCGGGTGTTACTCAGTGCATTTAGGCACGGTGGCAAACATGTCTTGCTCGGGTTAATGGAGGAGACCTGCTCTTCTCTGTGGAAATATTTGGAAAAACTGTCCCAGCTGAGGAAACCAGAGGCTTTTACAGCCAAGGCCCTTCTGTGATTACAGTGGGTGCCTGGTGCCTTTCTCTGTCGGGTGTTCCTTTGCCCAAAATGATGCTTCACTTTGAGAAGCCAGAGGCATCTTCCATAAGACAAACATAACAACCTTCTTGTACCTCTTTTGCTGGCTGTATATATTGACCTTTTTTTCCCTTTTCTGACTTGAGAATATGACAGCTTTAATGTTAGGGCCTTCGTGTTTCACAGCAAGACTTTAAAAAAACCTCTAAGATTTTGCCTATATCAGAGAGATGGAGTATTGGATAGATTTACAGCAGGAACCAAAGACTTCTGATGCAAAGTAAGTGTAGTATAGACCTGAAAGAACAATTTTTTTTTTTTTTTTTTTTTTTTTTTTTTTTTTTTTTTTTTTTTTTTTTTTTTTTTTTTTTTTTTTTTTTTGTTGATGTGTCATTGCCCTGGATTTACAAATGAATCTCAGGGGGAAGAAAGATCATACACAGATTTCCCAAGGTATCAAAGATCCATATAATGACAGACCCACTCTTTAAAAGACCCACTTCAGAGCAAGTTTAGGCAACATATACTCTGCTCAGTGCTTCCGGGTTTGTTGCTGGCAGGTGGATGCAAGCACTGCCTCAAGAGCTTAAGATCATTACATCTGCTTTCTGATGAGCACTGTAAGAATGTGCATTACCTTCCAGGTCAACAAAAGGATATCTTGCAGAAGCTTATTTCTTATAACCCTGGTACTTCAACTCCACCACTAGGGAAAAAAATGCATAAGCTTTTCAAGCCTCACTTGATGCTTTGTCTCCAGGCACTTTCCTGCCTCCAGTTCAGCAGGAAGCACAGAGACTTGTTCCCCTTCTTCAGCAGACCCCTCTGTGGCCCCAGGAGGCTTGGAACACAGATACCAATGTGCACCAGGTTTCTATTGCCCAGGAAACATTTGGCTGCTTGGCATGAATAAAACACCTGTGAAATTACATCTGTCTGTCTATCTATCTATCTATCTATCTATCTATCTATCTATCTCTATATACACATACATATAGATATATATGTGTGTGCGTGTGACTTGTTCACATGGATTTCTGAAGCAGGTTATCACACTGGTGAGAATGAACACATACATATATCACTTTGCCCTTTTCTCTTGTATTACATAGAACTGAGCTTTTGCTTGAAAAGACAGTCCAAAAAATGAATAATCAAAACAACTCCCATCTCCCTGGTAAAATAGCAACCACTGAAAAATATTTTAAAGGTCCCCAGATCTTTGTGAAAATAGAGGAGATAAGACATCCAAACATTTAATTTATTTCAAATGAATTCATTATCAAAGGACTTTCAGTTCATGCATTTTATGATCTTTGCAAGGTTAAAAAGGGTGGAGGCGAGTCTCAAAGTCTGCATTTTAAACCAGCTTTCTCTAAAGATTGGGGAATATCACCTCTCCTCACAACCAAAGATTGTATATCTTAAATTACATATCCTAAATGGCATTGCAGCAGGGTCTTTCCTGACCAGTCCTTCAGGACCCATGTAAAGAACTGTCTTTGCTTCTTAATTAAGGCAGCAATTCTTGTATCTTCACCTCTGAGCATCAGCTTTCTTTTCTGTTACAAGGGCAAATTCAGTTGTCTTACACTCTTGTCTCTGTAGTATCCAGTAGTTTTCTCGCTTATGTTTTAAAAAATTGAATCTTTCCTCTGGTACTGTGTCTATCCCAAGGACGTGGTCTGTCTGTGCCTATGCTGTGACCACCAATAATGAAATAATTGGAATTTCCCAGATGAGTTAACAGTGCCAGATAGGAACCTGCATTTTGTTACACTGTGTCTCTTGGCAGACCCTTAAAAAAAAAAATCTGTTAGCAAGCCAAATTGCATTAGTCACTGTCAGATTATGTTCTAGGATGTTGTGCAGAAGCAAAAGGAGAATTCTTATTTCCATCCTACTGAATTTGAGGTGAGCCCTGTGAGACTGCTATTTCCTAAGTTTAAAGCTGGAACAGGTACAGAAGAAGCACTGCTATGGTGGTCAGGGGAAAGGAGAACTGTGTTACAGGAAGGGAATTCAGAACCCCCACATGTTTTGCCTAGCAAAACACAGACCTGTGTTGTTGCTCTTTAAAAGTACTTAAGAAGATAAATAGTCACAGAGACATTTAAGCTGAAGGACAGTGCTGACCCAAACCCAACCAGACATAAATTACACTAGGTTGTAAATAACCTAAATAAATTTAGATTGTAAATCAGAGGATTGGAATCAACTTTGGAAGGATGTCCTTGGTCAGGGGGCTGAGAGAAAGTGGAGGGAGGAGGAATAGCAGATAAGCTGCCATCATTTTAAATGGGGCTCAATAAATTTTTCCAAATATATTAAAGAGCATAGGCTGTCTGTAACAGAGAGCAGATGGTCTGAAGGTGTGGTGAAATCCTTTCTGGTTGAATATTTATTCCCTAATTTGAAGTCACCAATACCTCCTTGTACAGTATCCAAAAAATCTCTCCTCTGGTTCTTCTTGACCATACTTTTATGCCTTCTAAAGCCCTTTACTTTTCCCTGACAAATTACAAATAGGAAACATTAAACATAAAATCTAGGTCACATTTTGTTGCTTCTTTGGAATTATTATGTGTATTTTAATGTCCATATAGATTAATTTTCATATAACAATTTTTTCATTTCTGAAAATACATTTATTTCACTTCCCACTTGAATTTTAAAATCTTTTTTCCATTTCATAAAAAGCTATACCTTCATTTTCAATTTTTAGTTCAAATAAAATAATTATCCTGTTGTTATTTTTTTGACAGCAAGAAGAATACATTTCAGATGAAGCACATATTTTATTCTATTTTAACTGTTTGTGTTTCCCTAATTGCAAGAAAAATTCAATGATGATCTTTTTAGAGGCTGATAAATATTTTAGCATAGATTTTCTGTTGGAAAAAATATCAGGTGAAGGATACAAGATTGGCAGGCTTGTGTCTTGTCTACACAAAGCTTTTATTTCCCTTAAAAAGTCTTGCTGTTCTAGCATTAGTGTCTCTCCATCCAAATGCATTTGTTAAGCAGTCAGTAAATGATTAAGGAGCTGGAGGGACTGATTTATGGAACAAAATTAATTGAACTAAATATGCATCACTCGGTTACGTGACAACTGGGAAGTGTGGGAGAACATGATAGAGCTGTCTGCGACTACCAGGGGGTGGAAACTGTGAGCAGAGCAAAGGATTCACAGCCAGGTACAGCTGGGGTTTTTTCCTGGCCCAGACTGCCCATCACACTCCTCCTCGAGGGGCTCTTAGGGATCAGATGCCTGCGCGTCCCCGTGAAAACCCACACCAGGGATGCTTCAGGGTTAATTAGCTGTGAAGCCACCACAAAGCTAATGGTGTGTTCTGTATATACTGCAAAAGCTAATGGAGTGACATTTAAAATCAGAGAGCAGTAGGTGGAAATAGCAAGAATGGCGAGGTTCTTTATGGCAAGATAGATTATTCTGAAGAATGGGCATCCAAGGAAAATTACAGGCAAGGGCCACTTCCTGGAAATCCTCAGGACTAAATTGGTCCTCAGGCAGCAGCACAGTGAAAGGACAGTGCTCCAGGAGGCATTCCTGAAATAGGTCCAATTGCTGTGCCTCTGTGAAGAGACCTACATGCAGGTAATTCAATAAAATAACACCTGTGCCCATTTCAGCCTCTCTGGGAGCAGCTGGACTGTGCTTCTGGGACTTGGCTGGAGCTTGCTCCTTGAGAGTGCCTCCATTTTTACTTGCTTCATTCTTGGCATTGATGGTGCCCTTTTCTTTTGAGTTTTCAAGTACTGTTATGTTGTTTAAGCAGTGAGGGGAAGGAAAGCCACTGATCACTGAGTGCCCACAGAGCCATCCAGCACAAGGCAGGCATTTTGCTGTGACCTGGCTGAATTTGTGGCACTGCATTTCTTACCATTGCCATGGGTTGTGTTTGCTCGCTTGTCTTGGCTTGTCTTGGCTCTCTTGCTGAGAGATAATTGGGAGCAGCAGATGGAGAGTCAGTTGTCTAAAAGATTTCCCAGAAATTCCATCTCCTCTGACACTGGCAAAATGGTGTTGTTTATTCAGGGTGTAATTAGCCCTGTGCACAGTGCCCTAGGTGGGATGTGGGCACTATACAAGCCTGGAATGTGCCCTCCACAGCAGGGCAGAATTTACCTGTGCTGAAGACATCAGAGAATCATACAATATTCTGAGCTGGAAGGGACCCACAAGGATCATCGAGTCCATCCTGGTAAATATCCTGCTGGATACTTATGTACAGACAGTCATGTAGCTTTTTCCAGGTTCACCAGTCAGATGCAAGACAGAATTTTACCCCCTCTTGGCTCCTTTGTCTACTAGCTCTAAACATACTTTGCAAGTTTGAGTGCTGTCCAAAAGTATTTCTAAGTGGAACAAAAATAAACATGCTTTTAAATATTTGATGTTGATACTTTAAGGGAGATTGACACATTTTGAAGAGGAAAGCAGCCTACAACACCTAAATTAAAAATAAATATTTATGTTCACATTTGTTCATCAGCTTTCCAAAATGTAAAAATATGTTTCATGTTGTTTTAAATAATGAAATGTGAAACAAATGAAAGATAAACTTTCTACAAGCTGAAGAGAAATAAGAAGACAAAGGCTTTGTTTATAGCTTAGACTTCAACAGTGCCCTTTGACAACTAATACAAATCATAATTACAAATGGAATTATACATGTAAGAACTGCTCAAAACAAAGGAGTATTTTTTTCTCTCTCTGGTTTTCTTTGTGATAGTTTTAATTAGTTGCAACTCTTTGAACAATCATAGTCCTTGACTGCTCCTCAGACACTGATGGAAGTTGTTAACTTCAAATGGCATCTGTAGGACTGCAGAAGTCTGGGTCTTCCTCTGAACAGCGTGCTCCCCATTGCTAAATTTATTCTTCGATATATCAGGATTCTGCATACATTCCACTTAATTGAGAAGTGAGCATTGTCCGGTAGCATTCCAGTGATTGACATTAGGACACAATAAATTGGATTAATAGGCTGCAGCACCCTACCCACACTGGCAGAACTTTAATGAACTTCCCTAGTAAAGTAGGCAGCAACAGGGTAAATGTGTTTTGAAAAACAGCCCAGTTGAATTATATGGAAAAACAATCATTAGAAATAATGGCCAGCCATACATGGCATTTTCTACATGTAATCATGAACCTGCCTTCAAAACAAATGGAGAGTGGAAAGGAAAAGTCAATTTGTGTCTTCTCAGCTTAACCTAAATTGTTTTTGCAATTCCCTGTGGCCAACCATTTAAAAAAAAAAGTGCCTACCAGAAATGGAATTAGAGAATTCTCTTCCGTCCCAATGGAACAGCCTGATCCATGGGGAGAAGGAAGCCCCAGTCCTGCACCAGGATCCAGCCTTGCATTGGGAAGAGAGAAGGGTGCCTGAACCTGTGGAATCCATTAAAGGAAAGAGAGTCCCCCTGACAGAGCTCCCTTGCCATAGTCTCTGAGGCTGGGGGTTGAGGTGTCACAGCCAGATTTAGGTTTGTAATAAAAGCTGTCATTTCAGTCTAGTCCTGAGGGGAAGAAAAAGTTTGTGCCTTGGATCTGTGACTCACTGTGCTTGGCAGCACTGCATCCTTCATTCATCAGAGCTGTGTGGTGCCTCTGCCTGCACATCCTCCTGTGGGGCTGGAGGCATGGGCTGTTTGGGACAGAAGGGCATCTTCTGACTTCACAGGTTCAGGACATAAAGCTAGATAAGTTTTAGAGCTGGGAGGGAGAGGTGAAATATTTCTGATGCCTTCCCCCACTGTGGAAAGCATATTAGTGTGGAATGGTAGGGAAATGCCTCAGAGAAACGTTGTGCAGAGCTGCAATTTGGGCTAAGTTTTTTTTTTTAAATTCAGCTTGTTTCAATAAGGAAAACCGAAAAATTACTTATTATTGGTCATTATTACAAGTGGATAGAACTACCCCATTTTACTTTTAAGTTTTTATTAAACATAAGGTGTGCCACAGATATTAAGTGAAATGACATGACATACAGAGCCTAATCACTGGAACATGACCCGATCTTTCAGAGATATTGATCACAGACTCACAGAATGGTTTGGGTTGAAAAGAACCTTAAATAGCATCCAGCTCCACCCCCTGCCATGGGCAGGGACACTTTCCACTATCCCAGGTTGCTCAGAGCCCCATCCAGCCTGGCCTGGAACACTTCCAGGGATGGGCAAACTCTTGTTTATTGGTTGAATTTCAGACTACTCATGCTGAGCCAGAGAACAATGTCACTCTGATCTCCACTAGAATGGAAAGTAGCAGCTAACACAGATTTTACTGGGGGAGAAGGCACATACCTTCTAACATTGTCTTTCAAACTTCCTTTTCTACCAACAGTTCAGGATGCAATAGTAGTTTAATAGTGGATGCTCTGTAAGAATTCCTGCAAGTCTCTCCTTGTTGTTTTTTTTATTCTCTCTACTGTAATTTCCTGCCTCTTAAGTCTAAAAAAGAAAAAAAAAAGGCATTTTTTAGCTATTGATTAATTTTTTTAACTATCAGTTAGACTAACAGATGTTTATTAACTACTGGATATTTTGCAGTGGCATCCAGGCACCATCCAGGAATCCAGGGTTTACAACCGTAACAGTATAGGAAACCCAGAGAGAAAAGAAGACAGTCTTTTTCAAGTTTAATTTGTATGCACTTGGTTCCTCAAGGTCTTTACAAGAGAAATACACAGTAAAGCAACAGAGAGTCCTTGTGATAAAATGGATAAATGTGCATATGTCCACTAGAAAGAAAAATTTCAGAATTTCCTTCTGAACAGAGTGAAACTAACGGTTGAAATAATAACACATACTACTTTTGTTACTCTCATTAATATCTCGATTTTTTTCAAGTTAGTAGAAAACTTATTCTGTTTTTAAAAATAAATGTCTGTGTCTATGAAAGTATATACTGGAAATGATCCTCATCTCATTTAAAGTAGTACATCTTGTTTTCTTTAACTAGATTATGGCTGATTTCTAGCACTTAGGTATGCTTATTTTTAAGGGGCTTTATTTTTAGGATCCTTATTTTTAAAAACTGTTGAAGTGATATCACCCTGCCCCTTAACTTCAACGGGATCAGGCTTTTGCATGCCATGATCTCTGTAAGATTTTCCAGTTTTTGCCACTGTAAATGTCTTGTGTTTTTCCTTCCTATTAAAGCCAAGAACCGTGGGATTGCGATTCCAGTGGATTTGGACAGCCAGGTGAACACCTTGTTCATGAAGAGTCACTCCAACATGGTGCAGAGGGCAGCCATGGGGTGGAGGATGTCAGCCCGCAGTGGACCTCGCTTCAAAGAAGCTCTTGGTGGGCCTGCCTGGGATTACAGGAATATCATAGAGAAACTACAGGTACAGAAATAGCAAATGGCTTGGGCAGCAGTGGGACTGCAGTTATCTCACATGGGCCTGATGTGGAAAACACCAGAGATGGGCCCAGTGAATTTTTAGTGCTGGGTGAGAGGAGCTGCTGCACTTCTGTGTGGGGGTGGCTGAAGGCTCAGCTCTTCAAGATCAGTATTTGGTTCCTATAGAAGTCAGAGTGGAGTAGGAGGTATCACAGAATGAGCTGAGCTGGAAGGGTCCCACAAGGATCATTGACTCCAACCCCTGGCCCTGCACAGGACACTCCAACAGTCCATCCTGTGCCTGAGAGCATTGTCCAAATGCTCCTGGAGCCTTGGGGCTGTGACCATTCCCTGGGGAGCCTGTCCAGTGCCCCACAGCCCTCTGGGGGAAGAACCATTTCCTGATATCCACCCCAACACTCCCCTGACACAGCTCCAGTTGTTCCCTCAGGTCCTGTCTCTGGTCACACAGCAGAGCTCAGGGCCTGCCCCTCCTCTTCCCTTTGTCAGGAAACTGCAGAACTGCTGTGAGCTCTGACCTCAGTCTGCTCTTCTCCAGCTGAACAAAGTGCCCTCAGACACTCCTCATGTGGCTTCACCTCCAGACCCTTCAGCATCTTCATGTCCCTCCTTTGGACACTTACATTGTGGTGCCCCAAACTGCACACAATATTCAAGTTTGTTCTCTTCAAAGTGCTCCACAGAGCAGCATCTCCTTTCTGCCTTTCTATGGCCACATCTCCTGTTCTGGCTGCAGAGGAGATACTGGAGGCTCTGGGTCATGTTTGCGTCTGGAGGTTGCCATGACCTGGAGATCACCTTGTGCATGTAGAGTCTAAACAGCATCAGGGGTTTATGACCCAAGAAAACAGCAGGACCCAGACAATTGGAGGGGCCCTAAACACCAAGGACACAACACCTGAGATGACAAATTAACTGTATGTGATAAGCATTGCTTTTCCAGCACACCATCATCCTGACTGTTGCCACAGGTTTTGTGAGCACTAGTGCAGAGGAGAAATTGTTGGAATTCTCTTGCAGTTACGTTCTTCTGTCTTCCCCAGGACGTGGTGTCCTCCTTGGAGCAGCAGTTCACACCCATGATGCAAGCTGAATTCTCAGTGCTGGTGGATGTGCTGCACAGCCCAGAGCTCCTGTTCCCTGAGGGCAGCGATGCCAGGATAAGATGCGGCGCTTTCATGTCCAAGTAAGTGGTGTGCAGAGGGGCCTATTTGCTTCTTTGGGAAGTATGGCAGCGTTTTAATATTTTCAACAGCACTTACTTCTGGTTTTCAGCAGAGACTTCAGCTTGCAGGTGTCCAAGTTCACTGATGAAAGCTTGAAGGGAGGTATTTTGCTCCATATTTTATATTTCTCAGCAGTTTTGTTTTCTGGAGAGCACAGAGAGAGGTTGTTTGCCTTGCCTGCTAGAAATGGGATGTTAGTGGCTTGTTAAAATTGTGGCAGCCTCAACCTACTTCTGTTTTCTCAATGGGCTACTTTTGCTACTACATTTCACCAAATCTACAACAGAAACTTAGGTTTTCCATAGCAGAATTTTCAAGAATTCATAATGAAGCAGTGGGCTGCTGAAGGCTTGTGGGTTGTGGTGGGTTTTTTTTTGTGTGTGGTGTTTTTTTTTTGGTTTTTTTTTGGTTTTTTTTGTTTTTTTTTTGTTTTTTTTTTGTTTTTTTTTTTGGTACAGCAAATTGATATTTTTATTTTAAACTGCCAACAGCTCTTTGAAAATACATTTCACTGGGACCCCTGTCTGATCTTGAATTATTAGATGTTTTATCTGCAGTCTGTGCATTGGAATAGAGTCTTGCAAATTTTTTATTAGTCCTCAAGTGAGATGCCCTCCCCGCCCTTGAGAAACTATAATTTAAACAGAGATAACTTGGGGGAAATGAATGCATTTGGCAGCTCTCCTGATTCCTTGGTTATTTGCATATTCTGCAGAGGTAGCATTATAGCAATATACTCTATATGTTTGGAAAAAAATTTTTAAAAATTGTTTTGAGATTATCCCATGTCCTCTGTCCAAAATCCTGCTTGAAGCCAGCATCAAAAAGAAAAAAAAACAAACTCAAATCTGTACAAGGCCTTCAGATTTCCTCCCTTCCTATTTTCACAAATATTTCTCCAGCAATGTGGGAACCAGTGCAAGGACCCGTGCACAGATCTGTTCTGCACAAAGACAGAAAGGCTGTTTCTGGTATTGGCTTCAGCTGACTGAAATCCAAACTCCTGTCACAATCATAGCTGGAGACAGAAATGGACCCTGTTTTCTGGCTTGTCAAGTGGTTGTGTGAATGTAAACAACAATTATGTTTCATCCAAATGTCTGTATTTCTGAACACTTCCATGTATGGTTTTTTGGAAATCCTTTTGGCTGAATACCATTTGCTAATTATATCATAAATATATTATAACCATCATAGAAGTTGGAAGGTGTAAAGGTTGTAGCTTTTAAAGTTTGAAAGATGCATGGTGAACACTGGTTACCTTTAAATAAAGGAAGGATGAAATAGCAAGTATGGATCTTAATCTGGAAGTCCTCATAAAAAGTGGATGTAGAATTCTGCCTTCTCTATGGGCAATAAGTTAGGCAAATTGACACAAAAATCTCCCAACACCTTGAAAGTCCCACTTCCTTTTTAAATATGATTTCTCTTGACCACTTTTATTTCCTATCCTTGAGGAAAAATATAGTGATGGGCAACTTTTACATAAAGAAATTGTAGTACGGCTTAGCAACAATGTGCAGGGCTCTTTAGGTTTTAATATTTTACTTTCAGGTTGATTAATCACACAAAGAAGCTAATGGAGAAAGAAGAAAAGCTCTGCATTAAAATCCTTCAAACTTTACGAGAAATGCTTGACAAGAAAACCAACTTTGCAGAAGAGGTACTGCTATCCCTTTAATATTAAATATAGAACTAACAGCACAGTATTCATAACAGAATCTGACATGATTTCTATTTTGTGCATGTTTTAGAGATAACCTGGTGCCTTAGGAACACTGTGGTAAGATAGGAAGTTGGTTTGGAACAAAAGAAACTCTCTACATAGTTTTGTGTGAGGGACTTGATAAGACTCAAGGCAAGGAAGATGAAGTGAATTAGCAGTAGCAAGTATTACTATCTGTAATTATTATATATTGGATAGTCTCTATTTCTGGAGATTGGTCTTCATTTGTCATACCCGACTTTACCATAAAATCAATGGGAATATAGAGATTTTTAATTGCAATTGTACAGTTTTTTTCCCTGCTGCCTGTGGTGCCAGACTTTTGTACTCCACGTGCTTTTTAATGCTCACTAATGTGTGAAAGGAAATCTGCAATGTTTAAGCAGAGCTGCCAGTTTGGGGAAGAAGTGACATAGTCTGTACTCTGTAAGTGTCTAATTATTTCTTGCAGTACTCTCTACCTTCATTGCCCAGATTTCTCTTGCAAAACCAAGACTTTCAAATGCCTCGTTCATTTTGCCTGTTCCTTTGGCTATCAGTAGGTAGATTCAGATGTCAGATGTCCCTGTTCTTTCTGAGCCTGATCCCAGTGTCTTTTGTCTAGTCTCCTCTTATCCATATTTCTGGGTATTCCCCAAATCCTTTCAGCATTATTCACTCTTAAATATGAATCACGGAGCTATCATCTAATCTCTCAGTGCTGACATCAGACCTGTCCTATGCAAAAGTAACCAGTGTAAGCAGAGGAAACCAGCCCCATCTTCACCTCCTCCTCGAAGAAAACTGTGGTTAGGCCTGGGCAGACAAATTATTTTTAATGTCATAAAAAGAATTTCACAGGGGAAGCAGATATTATTATTCTTTATTATTATTCATATTTATTCTAATAGCATTCTGGGTGCATAACACCACTGCATCACATGGGAAAAATAATTTGCTTTTGTAACTGACCTTTGCCAAACCTCTCCAAAAGAATTACACAGACCCGTCATAAGTTAACCTCACCTCTGGACTACAGGGGAGGAAAAAAGGCAACACTTTTAATATAGGACTTGAAACAAGCAAGAAGATTTGCTTATTTTAGTTGCTCCTTGTACCCTGTCGTAGGTGCTGATAAAGGGAGACAGAGTTGAGGGAGGGAATTCCCATCAAAGGGAATGTGCTCCATCAGTCTGTAAAGGCTCTGCTTTTCAGGAGTGGGTAAAGGAGGTGTATTCCCAAATCCCTTGTTATCTCCCCCATCTTGGGGGTGCATGGTGGGTGGAGAAGCTCTTTGTAAACAGAATTTCTCCACCGTGATTCCTCTGGAGTCCCATTGGTTTTACACTGAGTAATGTGATGAATCAGTGCAAACAAATACATGAATAAACAAGCTTGGATATGCTTTGCAAGTGCTTCTCTGGCTTGCTACTCTTATGAGTCATTGTTCAATGCCATGGACTTCAGAACAGTAAAAATAGCACAATGAATAGCCTCGTGTGCATGTTTCCCTTCTTTTTTTGAGCTGTGATCTCACTGCCTGCAAAGTTATTCAACTATGGTATGCAGATATTAAAAAAAATAAAAAATAGTAGTACACACATAATGATCATAACCAGAACAAAGCTACAGAGGGATGTGAGACATTTTCACAGGAAGCCTGAGTTTGCTAATCACCCATCCAGTTGTATTTTCTGTGATAAACCTGACAGAAATGGTAAACCTCCAGTTTCTGCAGACTTTCTCACAGTGAGAAAGAAGGATGAAATAATGAAATAAAACTTCCTCCTCTCCACATTAATTCCCACTGCTGAGCACCTTCTACTGTCTTTGTCCTTCATTTGAGCACTGGATCGTAGCCTCTGTTATTTGCTGAAGGAACAGGAAGCAAAATAGGAGTAGGGGCTTATTTAATGAATTTTATACCTATTCCTGCATCCACTATGTCAACTCTATTGTTGCAGCTTCCCTTGGTGCTGAGTTTCAGGTCTCTGGTGCTCTCCTGGCTCCACTTCCTTGGATTTCCTTGCAGTCAGCCTCTGAGGCAGCACTCACTTGTGCCTTGTCTTGCAGCATCGCACATCTAATTGTACTGGGAATCAAAGTTCAATTTCAGAAGTTTGATTTAAGGTATATAAATGACACATAAAACCTCCTGGCCATTGATTGGCTCTCATAAGTAATTGTGGGTGATTATTGCAATCTCCTGGGAGTTCTGCATTGAGTCCTAGCCCAGGCTGTATTGATCAGGTCACTAACTGGAGTGAAACCTGATCTACAGCCCCTCTCTTCCAGAACCGTGTTAAAATACTTGGGGAAAGCAGTGTGTGGAGGGAGCTCACATTGCCTCTGTTCAGATAGCTACTGTAGTATCTAAATGTATTTATCTAAAGTGTGGTTCAGACTGACTATTTGAGAAGAAAAGCAGGAGAGACAGAAAAGGACTATGCTTGGACTAGATCTGCCCCATCTTTATTTGGGTTTAGAATTGGTGTCTGTTTATATACCCATTTTGCAAAACCAGAAGGGTCCTGGACTGGGATTTTTGAATTTATTTAGGCTTTTTTTTTTTTTTTTTTTTTTTTTTTTTTTTTTTTTTTTTTTTTTTTTTTTTTTTTGTGTTTCACTGTAGTGCTTGATATCAATTTAATTTCTCTGTGAATGTTGCCTCTAGACCTATTTATACACCTCAGTTTGAATCTGAGTAACATTTCCAAAAGCACTTGAGAGATGTAGACTGATGTGTGCTCACTTTTGCAAAGGATTGGAGCAGTTAAAAATCTTACATCACTTTGCTGCCCTGCTTAAAGTGTCTGTCCATACAATAGAGCTGGTGGGCCAGGAAGGGTGGTCCAGCAGCTTCAAAGAGGATTCAGAAGCTTAAATTAAACCCTCCTCAGTGAATTGGATAAAGTTGTTGAACTCTTGACCCAATGGTGCTCATACAGCAACTTCTTGCCTCAGTCCAGCTGCCTTGGGTATGGACAACCTTCTGATTTCCCAACTGTTCATAAATCAGGTCAGCACCTCTGGGGGAAAAATATCCTCTCTGCCACCATGTATATATTACATCTGATCAGATGTGCTAATGGATGATAGGGCATTACAGAATGTGGCAGAATCCAGGCCTGCGTGCCCCTCCCTAAGGCAGCTCCTCTAGAAACACTGCTGTAAATTAATGGAACCCTTCAGGAATGGGTGCCTGTGCTGCAGAGCACACACTTTGTAATTTTTTTCCTCTTTTAGGTGTTGAACTTCAGTATAAATAATTGAGAACTGCATTTTTAAGTGTCAGTAGAACAAAGACTCTGTAAGCTGCTTAATTGTCAGAAATAAGTAGTTGCACTTTTTGCCTTTTTTGGAAAAACTCAGGAAAAATGTTGGTTTTCTCTCAGACACTGGCACTAGTTCATGATTTAAAATCATAGTAGTAGTTTTGTGGCCTTTTGTTTTGCAGGGTTAATGTTTCTGCATTCCACTTTAGATATGAAATGTAAGCTATGACATGTAAGCTATGAAATGTAAGCTGTCCTCTCCCCTTTGTTTGCAGGAACACCACCAAATATACATATGAAAACACCAGTACAGCTTTGGTGGAAATATAAATGTATTTTATTCCTGTAAGATTTGGCCCCAAATGCGGCCACTGCTGGCTCTTGGTCATTTTGTGCCAGAAAAATGGAATCTTTTCATGTGGAGCTGTTGACAAAACTCCAGTGAGATTGTCAAAAGCAATAGTTCCAGTTTATTATTGTATTGATCTACCAGTCAAGCTGAGGCCCGTGGGAGCTGCAGGTCTTTTTCTGCTGGGGTAAATGGCCTCAATGGGTTTTAGAAGCCAGGAGATTTTGTTGGGAACCACTACAGTGTCTCAACATTGCAGCTTGTTGAATCAGAGACATTCTCAGCTTAAACTGCATTCTATTCTATAGCCTCATTTTTTCAAGATGATTTGACTTATTTCCATGGGCAAATTAGGCAGCATTCAGACAAACAGCATTTGTAGGTAAAAAAAAAAAAAAAAAAAAAAAAAAAAAAAAAAAAAAAAAAAAAAAGGAGGGAGGAAAAAGAGAATAATTCCGAAAATGTGTTGCTTGCTGAATGCATCATACCTCAAAAAAAATTGCTTATTTTAAATGGGAGAGTGAGATCCAAATTCCTTTATTTGTGTTACTACTCACATTTTGGGTTAGTGAGACTGCAGGCATTTTGAAGAATTACATTTAATTTTTCCCTGTTTCTGCTGTCAGTTTTATTTGTGCTGATATATAAAAATACCTGTGCACTGGCCTGTTTTTCCCTGTTGTCAACAGGCCATTCTCCTCACTAAGCTCGGTGTGTCTGCAAGGTGATAGGGGGTCAGAAACACCATAAGAGAACATGTACTCTCAGTGCTATTTGTACTGAATTTTTTAAAAAATCACTTATCTATTCTAGCTGATAAAAGACACTTTTGCAGGATCCTGCATTAAAAACTCACTTCTTCGAAAGCCAATTCACAGGGAGGGAGTGGAGGTGCAGGGAGGAAGAATGTTTGGTTACCTTCAGCAGTGCCAGCCTGGTTGTGACCAGCACTTCTGGTATGGTCAAAAAACTGCTGTTTGGCTTTGTCATGGGAGTTAAATGATGAGTAAAAACTCAAACACAAATGGGACAAACCCCTCAGTCGTGGAGATGCTTTGTGTGAAGGTGGTGATCAGCTGCAGAACCAAAGCCTCCAGGAATTCATTGCAGCAGAGGATTCAAGCTTTGCTATTGCCCTAAATCCTCTGAGCCAGTAATTGCAGTGGCAGGGGCATCAGAGCTTTCAGATATGCAAGACTAAACACTGGATGTGGTCAGAACCTTAAACTGTGGTAATTTCTCATTAGACCCACGCACTGACATTTTACAAAAGAGAGAAAACCTACAGGAAAACAAACGAGCACAGTTCCACGTTTCCCCCTCTAGGCTTCAAGCTGGGATAATTAAGCAAAGGGATACCAGGAGGGATGTGATGGTGTTGTTTGTTCTAGCCAGGTGTTGTCAGACACAGTGCTCAGAGCCTCGGGCCATCAGCCACTGTTGTGTTGTTATTGCTGCACATTTCTGGGGCTGTGACAGGCAGCATCCACCAGAATATTCTGAATTAGCATCTCTCATCTTTGGGGTACCTCTTACGCCTCCTGTGATGTGCATTGTTCTGGACTGAAGGACAATGCTGCTGGACAGCCTCCAGATATTTTGCTGGATTTTTGATCACGCACATTTGTTGCTGATGCAAAAACCTGTGAGAACTTGGTATATGAAGTGTGAGTTATTGTTAAGGGGATTTTTTTTCCTGTAATAACAGGTCCTAGAGATTTGCTCCAGCTTTGGACGTCACCTGCTTGTGTCACCTTCAGAAGCCTGTTCAAAGCCACTGTGCTTGGGCCAGTTGTAAGGCACTTACACAGGTCTCTGCTATGGATAGTTTCAGGCAGAGTGCATTGCTCTTGTTGATCTGGACAAGAATTTTAGTTCAAGATCAAAGTTGTGTATCAAAGACAAGTAATTCAGGAGACAGCCCTCCTGACATCCTACAAAATGCAGGTCCTGATCTAGTGAAAGGCAGGAGCAGTTTAATCTGCTGCAGGGGCAGTGAACACAGACCTAACTACATTGCAGTCATGATTTTGCCCTCTCTTTAATATGCATATTTGTCAACTCACCATGATGCAAATAATGTATCTCCAGAGATCCAAAGGTACTTCTGTCTCAGGTGATAGTTCAGTGAGCAGTGGTGTTCACTGCTCTCTGGTACTTATTCTTTTTTGTTTCAAAACCTTGGTTATTTTTCCTTTGTTTGTTCTTCAAGTCACAAACAAATCTAATGGCAGGATGCCCAGGCTGTAAAAACACATGGTTGTTAACACATTTCATCCAAAAGATTGTAGTCTCTCAGCAGCTTATATTTATAAAATTTTGAGAATATGGTATGTTGTTATCCAGTTTTCTTTCAGAAATATTAAGCCCCAAATCCTGATTGATAAATTATTTTGGAACTTGTATCATCTGCCCTTCTCACACACATCATCTCTCCTCTAAAGGAGCAGCTGATGCTGTGAAATATTTTTTGTAGCTACTGATTTAAACAGCATCAACCAAACCAATAAAATTGGAGTAGCTTTTTCCTTGCTCTGAACTTCAAATGACCAATTTCTGCTCTGGAATTCCCCCTTTACACAGTGTAGGGGACAAAGGGGGTTTGCCCTTCTTATTTCACATAAACTCCTTCCTATGGATGTGATCTTCTTAAGAGGAGCAGACCAGCAAGAAAATCTTAACTGCTTGCAAACTCTTTGACATCCTTCTCTATTGATATTACTATTTGTTAAAAACAAATTAAAAAAGAGTGCAAGAGAAGAGAGCTGTTTAATAAATGAAACTGTTAAAGCTCTGAGAATGATTCATCTCACCTTACTCAGGTGCAATATTTATGGAACTGATCAGATCCTTTTTGTGAACAACAGCAACGAGATTTTCTTTTGTTGTTGTTTTGAATACAGGTGAGATGAATTTCAGTAAAGACTTCAGTACATCCAGAAGTTAAATTCCATGCTCAGTATAGCTCTTTGAATCAAATTCTACATCATGAAGACATCAGGATCAAGGTTTTCTCCCTGACTTGTTTTATTTCTATATTTTAAATTATGAATAAAGCAGATTTTTATGAATTTAGTGGAAGGCTCTAACAGATCCTAGATTGGCAAGGGACTAGGTAAATGACCAAAGATATGTTGTAAGTTAATATGTAAAATGAATCAATAGTTTTATCATATGGTTCATGTCTTCAGGTGTGTGGAGTTTTGTGTGAGGATAGATTCATGTGCATAAATAAAAATATTTATTTTAGTTTATTTATTCCTATTCCTTCTCTTTTCCTTTTACCTCCATGGTGGAGTTATATTAGAAGATAAATATTAGAATGTTCATTCAGTGTCTTAGCATATTGTTTTGTTCTTAGTGGAGTAGATGGTCTTGTTTAGAATATGTGTTAATGCTCTCAGAGTTACTTAACAGGAGGAAAAACATAATTCCCATGGCCACCCTAATTTTAGTGATTATTGGTTGTTCAAAGTGCCCAGTTGACATCCCAAGGAGCCTTTGTGCTTATTTGCAGAGCGGGAGCAATTGACATGCATGCAACGGGGGTTTCCATAAACCTACAGCAGCTACATTGAGGGGGAAAGGAACACAGAGGAACACAGGAGAGAAACAAATTTCAGGCACCCTGAAGTTTAGGATGGTTATGAGGTTTTTTCAGAGTTAGGAGAATAAAACTGCATAAACCTTTTTACTGACTAGGATTCTGGAAGATGTTTCTCCCCACATGCTTCCCACTCTCTTTTCAGAATTAATTCCTGTATGAAAAGGCCACATTGATGAGCAGTTTCACTACCACTACCAAGTAATGGTTACAGTTCTTACTGGGAAGCACAGAGAGTGCTGCAGTATCGCAGAGACCACAGTGTGGCAACTGTGGACTTTTCAGAAACATCTCCTGTCTATGGGAGCAGGTCAGCTGCTGCTGCTGCTGCACAGCTCAATTCCCACAGCAGTCAAATCTCTGCAGTAGTCGTGGAGGGGGCAAGAGAAAATGTCTTCTTTGAGTCTGAATTTCCTTGGAAGGGGAAAAAGGATTCTTTTGTTTTCTGGGTGGGGTTGTTGTTGTTGTTGTTGCTGCTGCTGTTGTTGTTGACTATCACAAATTTGCTGCTGCTTTATTTAATATGTTTGAGCAACAGCCCTGTTTGTACTTTGCAGTTGCACCAGAGATAGCAGTGAGCAGAATTCAATGCCTTGTATTAAGGATGGCAAATGAATATTTATGATAGACCTAGGGAGCCAGTAATAAAAATGAAATCGGCATGATGCCACTAGATCCAAACCTTTGATCTCTGTTTTAAGAGAAAATACAATAAAGCAGGGGATAATGGACTCATTATAATGGAATGGTTAGTTATGGTTACTTAGGGCAGCGTGAATAGGTGGCATTACATAAACTGCTCTAGTCCAAGATTTACGATCCAGAAATGCATTTCAGGCACTGAGTTTCTACAGAAAACATCAGTTTGTGATATTGTTTTGGTCTAGTCAGTCCAAGCATGAAGAATTAAAGATACATCCCTTTCAGATACCAGGATGGGGCATGCTCTTGCCTTACTAGCGACAGCAAAAGCACTAAGAACCAGCAAGGCCCTTCTACTCGACCTCTTTCTGTGCTTCTGATCCTCATCCATCACCCTGTGAGCAGGTAGAGGGAGGGCTGGGCATTGCAGAGGGGTGGAAATGAGATTCCACTCCCTGTGCAGGCTGTCTTAGCAGCTACCAGGTGTGAGGGTACACTTGAGGTCGTCAGGAGAGAGAGACAGCTTCCAGTTTGGCATCACCAGGAGCGTGCAGGGGTGGTGGCTGGAGATGTGTGCCACAGCTGTATGCACCCACCTCCACCAGGAGCAGGGAGAATCTCCTGCAGAGTGCTCCTGGGAAGCCTAATGAAGGAGCTGGTATTCGGCAGGGACGGGGAGCAGGAGCGAGTGAGCTATTTTTCTTTTTAATGGTTGCAATTACTTGCTTAACACCCCTGCCACACCAAGCAAGAGGCAGAGGAGGGCTGATTCCAGGCTGTAGATGAAAGCTGATCCCAAGGTCTCTGTCTAGCCAGGCAGGAGGAGAAAATGGAAACTCACTGTTTTCTGATTAGTTTCAAACTGATGTAATTTCTAAGGGACTTCATCACTAATGACATCTGGCAAGGGATTAGTCTGTAATGTGGCCCGTCTCCCCCTTCTCCCCCTTTCAAGAAAAAGAAAATATATGCTATATTGAACTTTGGAAAACAGCTATTAAGCAACCACAGAAACTGCTTCTGATAGGATTTTTTTTTTTTTTTTTTGGTCTGATGAGGATTTTACCCAGCATGTTTGGCCTTGGAGGAGTGCCTGGATGGTATTGCCAGCTGGAATTGTCAGAGCTGCTTTGTCTTGTGTCCCAGGAAAACAGAAGCCTGGCAGGCAGTCACTCTCGCTCTTATTTCATATCCCTGCTTAGTCAGAGTTGCCAGCCCCAAGCACTGAAAACCCTGAGTCAGGCCACAAACAAATCACGAGATTTGGCTTGAAAATCATGAGATTTTTTAATTACAAATAGTTTATTTGGGATTACTCTGAGTATTTAGAGTGTCTGTTCTTCCAGTTTTATTGTACAAATCCTAGAGTTTGAAATATGTTTTGTTGAATTACACATGTGTTTATTTACTGAAATAAAAGCCAGGTTCATTTATGATTACCTGACCTCCGGAGTTTGTGGGGAAAAGACCAGAATACTCAGAGCTCCCATGAGGGGATCCTTTCTGCTGCCAGGGGTGCCAGCAAGAGGCACTGCTGGCCCTCAGCTGGGGCACAGGGCAATGTGCTCAGCAGGGTGGGATGGGTGTTGGTAACTCCAGGTACAGAGCTGTCACTGAGAGTTGGGGACAGGGCCTTGTCACTCTGCAAATTCCTTTTGGCAGACTTGTCCAAAACATTTTGTCCTCAATTGCTGAGCAGTTACACCAGCAAAGTCTCCTTATATTCCTTTCCCCTGCAAGCTTTTTACGCCTCCCCCCCCGCCCCCGCCTTTATTTTTTACTACTTTTCTCCTCTTTCTTGCAAAAAACTTGATTTTTTGACTCTAGCTGTCTACAGTAGCATTTGTGTCCCATTAGCCCTCTATCCAGTAGGGCTGGATACCAGTCTGCCTGTCTCTGCTGCAAAAGAAATTTAGATAACCTTGACTCTCAGGTCTTTCAGTTTTAAGACTCCTTACTGCTTCCAGAGGAACAACAAGCTTCCCTTGAACCAGGTGTTTTCTCAGCTGTGACCAGTTAGAGGTTCCCAGCTCTAAGGTTCCTCTCAGGCCGCTCTACTGGGCGCAGTTCAGCATTTTAAGAAACCAGACTCTTCTAAATATACAAATATTTGACTGTGGCTCTCTAAAAATGAAAATCTTTGCATTTAAACAAATGCTGGAAGTCCTGCACATCGTTGGGAAGTTCTTCTTTTTACAGTTTTTTCAAAGGGGCTAAAAAAATGTTCCTGGAGAACAGACTGTGCAGCCGGAGTATTCTTAATTTTGCAGGGAGACCCACATTAACTCGGTTGCATTTGTGAGGCAAAGGATGTTAACAGCAGTAATTCACCGCTAGCAATAAAGTGTGGGCTGGTCAGTAAATTCACCGAGGATGGCACAGAGGATTGTTCTGGTTATATGTCACAGTCTTTCTTAAATTTGCCCTGGTTGTTCCTGGCACTTCATTGTAGTAATGATAATTCTCACAATAAAACCAACCATGACAACTTAGAAAGGGCTGTTTTAAAAATGGAAGTTGAACCATTTCTTCTTTTCCATCGTATTTAAGTATTCTTACAGCAAATAACACCACGCCTGTGAAAACTTCAGATTTTACTGTTTGAGTTTGGACTTTTGTTCTGTGTGGGGAAATGTTTTCATGAAGAAAAAAACCCAAAACCCCCAAAACATCAGTCAGAGCAGCAAGTTTCGGAGATTACTTGGGGTTGGGGTGTGCTTAGACTTAAATGAGTAATTTGTACTGCAGAAATCTGGGCAAAGTGGTACCAATTTTTGCCTGTGCAGGGCATCGGGTGAGAGCAGTGCTGGCTGTGTGTGGGCACAGGGCTGGGGGGGTGGCAGCTGAACTTGCTCCTCCTGGAGCCCCACCTGATGCTCAGCCAGGCTGCTGAGAAGGGTGTGCTGTCCCCAGTGTGGTCTGCAGGGAGCCACTTGACTTAGATGAAATTGTTTATATAAAAAGATTATTTCCATACATGCGATACTGAAAGAGCTTGTTTTAACTCAGTAGCAAATTCTAGCATACTGGGTACTCTAAATGCAGGTCTTTTACTTCCCTTTTCTTAAAAAAAATAAAAAAATAAAAAAACTCCCACAAAGTCAACTATTTGATATATACTTTAATTCATCATGGATTTAACCTATTTTTTAAATGATAAACAATTTAAAACTAAAGAAATAATTCCTTTGTCTCTTTAAACTAGCTCTCTCCTATTTTTGCACATTTTTTTTCCTTTTTCTCTATTTTTTTTCCTAGTTTTTAGCTGAAGAAAGACTTTATTTGGGAGCAGGAAAGGAAATGTTGCTGGAATAATGTTTTCTTTTGATCTACCCCACAGTTTATGGCTTCTGTGTCTTAAGTTCAGTACTTTGATCACTATCTGTCTGTTTTCCTGCTAAGCCCTGTGCAGTGTGATTTTACTATTGAGCCAGCTGGGGCTCTGCCCCCTGAAAGAACCATGAGGTAGTAAAATCAGAGTAAATTAAAAGAGTTTTCTCAAGCCTCTTCTGCACGATTGTCAGCTCTTAATTTCACAGCTGAAAAGTGGCTGCTGTCTTGCCCCTGCCGATGCCGTGCCCGTCCAGCTCCATCTTCCAGCAGGGGCCTCCAGAGCCACAGGAGGTGGCAAAACAGCACCAGGCAGCTGCAGCCCTGCACAAAGGGGCTCTTTCACACACGTTCCTGCTAGGAATGCACATGTGCAGCTAAAACAAGTTTCACTGCCCATCTGACTTGAGCAACAGCCATCCTGGGGGAGCTTTTTTTTCTTCCTGAGATGGGTCAACAGATACATTGCCCTAATGCTTGTTTCTGACTGGGTGAGCGCTGTGTTCAGGCCCAGAACTTTGGTAATTCTAGATTTTTTTGTGGTCAGGAGGGTTGCTGAAGGACAAGGGAAGGGAACTGAGGTTTCCCCTGACAGGCTGCTCTGCACAGGGAGGTACCACCACCCTGGGCACGTGTCAGTGCAGCACAGGGTACTTTTAAGTAGCACAAGCTCACTCCCGTTTCGGGCTCCTCTCCAGAGGACTGAGTGATTCACCTTGAGAGAAGGTCTCTCTGAAAGTGGAAGCAGGACTTTGCATTATGACAGTGCAGAACCTCGCAGGTTGGCAGGGCGCCCGTCTTCTCCTCCCTAAATCAAGGAGCGTGCTCCTGGGCTTTGTGAATGAAGACTTGTTGGGGAAAAAATGGCATGAAGTCTTAAAAAAAAAATAAAATTAATTTATTAAGCTTGGCTTACTGTGTAAATTCTTGTTCTGAAGTTGGCTTCTATTGGAAAAAAATGCTTTTAGAAATTTGCTGAAATGTTGGCATACACGAAAGGAGCCACTTCTTGAGTTGTACAGACTCCAGAGACTCTTCCTGCTGTGTTGGCCAACTTGATTTGCAATGCCTGTTCTCCTGAAGGAGGATTTCTGGTTCAAGGTGGCTCCAAAAATCTGCAACCCAAGGGGGTCATCCAACAAAAGACAAAGCAGAAGGGCTTGTCTGGAGCACCCACCCCGTCAAACGTGCCTGTGGCACACAGGCACTGCTGCCCAGCGTGGGTGGAGTGGCTACCACCTTCTGAGGCAGTGAGCTGGGTGTTGGTTAGGAGACCTGGGCCACGTGTTAACCCCACACTCCTGTGATCCCTGGCTGTCATACCTGTGGAAATGTTTATATCTGTCATACCTGTGGGGATGCAAACCAACAGACGGTGACACTGGCAGGGGCATCCCCTTGTCTGGAGGGCATCTGGCTTTGACAAGAGGAGGAGCATGTTTTATCCCCAACAGCCAATATATATCCATTATCAAATACCACCTGCCTTGTTTGCAGGAAATCCCTCCAGATGATACTGGAGGCATTTCAAAACTCACCTGGACGCGTTCCTTTGTCACCAAGGCTGGGGGGGTTGGACTGGACGAGCTCCAGAGGTCCCTTCCAGCCTTAACACTCCTGGAATTGTGTGGGATTGCGATCACTGCGGTGACCACGCATTGGACAGCAGAGATTGGTCCCCAGGCTTCCTCCCAGGTGCCAGGAGGGTGATTTGGGTGAGAGCGCTGGGAGCAGGAGGGGGCAGAGCGGTGCCCAGGGCGGCTCCCGGGGGCAGCCGCTGTGCCGAGGGATGGGGCGAGTGCAAGGCGCCTTCCACCTTTAGAACTGCTCCCCGTGCTGTAATCGCCTTTGGCCGGGCAGCGATTTAACGGGCTGTGTGAGCATGTGACCGCGGCGCATGTGAGCGGCGCAGCCGGGGCCGCGGCCGGGCTGTGTTATGTAATGGACGCAATGTCTGGCTCCGTGCGGCGCCCCGAGCCCGCGGGGAGCGCGGCCCCGCCGTCAGGAGCTGGGAAATGGCTCTGGAGCTTCCCGCGGGGCTGCCTTTGCATGGAGCGCGCATCCCCTGCGCCGCCCGAGGGAGCCGGGAATTGCGCCTTATGTAACGCGGCGGGAGCGGCACCGGGGGACAGACAGAGCCCCCGCTCCTTCCCCTCTGCCCCCGCACGCTACAGGAGCACGGAACAGCGTGTTATTTATTAATTAAATAATATTTAATATTTTATACTCTCTGCCCCTCTCCCGCTTTGCCGCCGCCTCGAAAAGAGGTTCCGCAGGCAGCAGAGGTGCCTCCCCGTGTTGGGGGATGCGGGATTTGGCAGAGGATGTTGGAGTGCAGGCACTGAGGTTTGGGCGTGCAGATGGCCTCTGAGGAGTTTCCATAAATTATGTTGTGTGTGACTCCCCGGTGGCACTGCACAGGGGTGCCTGTGTGGAGCTGCAGATGTTCTTGCCATCAACCTCTCACCTTTTATCCAGTTCTCTGAAAAAAAAAAAAAAAAAAAAAAAAAAAAAAAGGGGTCCCGTGGCTGTGGGGACAAAAAGAAAAATAAAACCCACCAAATGTGGAGCATCTGGGGCAGCTTTAAATTTAAGTAACAATTTTTATTGATAACCAGCTGAGGAGCAAATTGACATAACAGAGCTGAAAGACAGAGAAGTGCTTCCCCCATCCCCATCCTGCAGCATTCACCATTTCTCCAAAGTACCATTTGAAATCCCATCCTTCCTTCTCTGATGGAAGCTACCATCAGTTCATTGTCTTGCCCTAGAAAAGAATAATAATGCTGCCCAGGAGCTGTGAAGAAACCAAACACTCCGAAATTTTGAGCTGTGTTAAATCTCCCCTACTTTCTAAGGGCCAGAATATACTGCTTTCAGGCAGCCTGATTGCATGGCAGTCAAAACATTTTCCTCTTAAACATTTCCCCTGCCACCACTACAATAAGAAAATAGCCATTTATAAAGCTGTGCTTGCAACAAGCTCCAGTGCTGTTTGATAAGATCAGGTATACTGGTTGTGCATCTGGGGAATATTCAACAAATAATATCACTTTATACGATACCGATTCTATTATCCTGTATTTATTGTATTTCCAAGAGGAAGTTATTGTTGGAGTTGTTTTTGTATTAATAGGCATCACAAAATGGTATTTTGTTTTGGTGGTTAAGAGGTTTTTGTCTTTCTGTTGCTTTTCCTCTATTTTTTCACTTCACCTCTCTATATACAGCAGACCCATGTTTAAATATACATTGTTATGTATAGTTACATAACCCTGTCTTGCAAAGTACTGAAAAATGATCCCTGGCTTTATCTTCTTTGTACTTGTTAAGAGTAACAGGTTTTGTGTATAATCTAGCATAGTCAAAAGACAGAGGGAAGCATGCTGCTGCTACATAAGGATCATTTTCCACAAATCAGAACAAAAATAATAGAAATTATATCCCAACAAATATCATATGCTGTGCTTTTACTAGCCAGTGAGTCTTAAAACCAGAGAGTATGAATGCATTTGCTAACGAGTGGATACTGAGTTGATTTAATGAGTTGGTGATGCAGTTGGTGACTGCTCATTATCACCAGAGAATTTAACTTGCTGCAGCAACTCAGAAAATAAATGAGTACAGCTCAGACTGGACTGTGTTGTGAGCGAAATGAGACCTTTTCCTCTCTGCAGCTTTAGCAGTCTTTGGTTTTTCCTGCTTCATATCAGCCATGCTGAGCTGTGTTTCAGGTCCTTTAACCATCCGTTGCTGATCCTTCCAAGGATGGGTATGGAAGTGATGCCAGACCCTGCCTCATGAGCAGAGGGACTGCTCAGAGAGGTAAACAGATTCAGAGTTCTTGACATCTGGAGATTAACAGCAGGCCTCCTCTCAGAATAAAGGGCCATTCTTCATCTGAGGTGTGGAGAGGGAATATTAGGACTCTGGTTATCATCTAACAGGCATTACAGGAGATAAAGGAGCTCCAAAGGTGTGGAAAGCTCTTACTACAGCTTGAGCAGGTCAGGTTGCTTATGAACAAAAGCATGTCAGGAGTCCTGCTGGACTCTGCCAGTGGTAAATATGTTTGACTGGTTGAATGGAATCACCTTATTCAGGTATCACTCATGGAAAGAAAATAGCAAAACTCTTCTTATTCTGTAGCCTACATTTTATGGGACTTCATTCCTTAAATACCAATGTGCCCACCGAGTTGTGGGTTACTAGATACTGCAGAAGCACAGCACATAAATAATGACATTTGTTTTATTTTGAAGTTGCTAGAAAATCAATGTCCCCGTAGGGTGTAAATACAGTAGAGGAGGGTTTTGTGTTTGTGCTTGAAGACAAAAGTTCTCTGTCCTTAAAATATACAGTTGCAGAGAAAACTGATAATTTTTTTTCCTCCTTGGTGCAGACTTTTAGAATCTGGTTCTAATTGCTCGGGCTTTGCTGCTATTGCCTGAATTTTACACAGTGCTGGAACCCAGAGATGTATGCAATGAAACTTTAAAACCTTGTTGAGTTTTGGAAATGTTCACCAGTTAAAAAAAAAAAAAATAAAAGAAAGAAAAAGAAAGCCAACCTACAGAGAGTTTTAAAAATAGCCCAAGTCCTCCTGGAATTCAATTACAGATGCCTGCCAGCTGCTTTCCCTGCCCGGGACATGCATTTCTAGTTTCTCTGTTCCTCTGGATGTTCCTTGCAGGGGAACAGCCCGTGTGACATGACTGATGAACAGAGAGATTGGAGAGAGAGGTGCTGGGGTATGGCCCCCCGCCATCCTCCCATCCCACCTGCTGCTCGGGCTGTCCTTTCATAGTCACGATTTGAGCTGTGCGATTGTTGTACAATGTGGATTCCGGCTGTGCGGCCATTGCTGGGACTGGCCCTTTATTCTCATGCTATGTGCAATGACTTTTTCAAAAGCTTTTTATTTAGCCCCTGTAGCACTGCGTCTTACAAAAAAAAAAAACATTATAAGAATCCCATCTTCTTGGATCTGTATTCTGTCTGAGTTCACAGGCACACATTATGTCCCCCATTTGCTAAAACACCGAAGTGCAGACCCTGAGCTAAACTGCAGGCTTCATTTCCCCTGGAAATATATGCTGATTGTAATAGATTTGCCCATAAGTGCCCATGCTGGATTCTCCCATATTATGGACCTTGCCCTTAAGGAATTGTTTCCCAACTTATGGTGTAGGATCAAATTAAAAAAAAAAAAAACAAAAAAACACCCCAAAAAAAAACCACCACCACAAAAAAAAAAACCCACAAAAAAAAAAACAAAAAAAAAAAAAAAAAAAAAAAAAAAAACAAAAAAAAAAACACACACACAAAAAAAACCCACACCCACCAACAAGCAAACAAACAAACAAACAAAAACAACCAACAAAACTCCAAAACTCTGCTCACTTATTAAATTACATGGACTGTCTTTTGTTACGTATCATCTTTTTCTTGGTCTGGTTGCAGATGATTCAGCTGTCCAGTTGCAGGAGAACATTTTCCAGCAATGTAGTTTGGATGTAATCCTCTTTCTGGTATTGTCCTGATTTCCCCCCATAGGCTTTCTGTGTGTGCCCATCTGTGTGTGGCAGTGACAGGAGCTTTCCACCCAGTCTGGCTGTCTGCAGGATCTCACTGGTTCTGTGCTGCCTTGCTCTCTTGGGTATCGTTTGACTCTTTGATTGGGATGAATATGGTTTGAGGGTTTGTGGCAGAAATTCATTTACTAATTCATAGGGGAGGGAAGTGGGGGAGGAGAGGAGAGGGAAGGGAAATAATTCTTTGGTACAGAACAAGAATCCTCCAAGGACATAGTTACAGTATTTCTTGTTACAGTACAACGTGTTTGTTTTCATTTGTAGAAAATGCAGTGATTCTGTGGCTTAGGCTGTTGCCTACTTAGCACACAGCTATGCTGCAGATACAGCTGTTCTGAGCTGAGCAGTCCCTGCTTGATGTCTGGTCCCACTGATTTCACGAGACAATTCTTATTCACAGGTCTTCACATAATATGACATGGCTGCCTGAGAACTGGAGACATGAACGCCTTGTTTGATTTGCGATTTCTCAGTGATTTTTAATTTTGGTGCAGAGATCCCAGCAGAACTGATTTTAATTAAGAATGTGATCCATAGCTCTTAGATTTAATGATGGGATGTGCCTGCTTACAGCCTGCAGTGCTGCCCTGCCTTAGGGATCTCTAGACTAGTTCCAAATTAACCCATTTTATGAATTAGTTTCACAAGCAGAATTTTGCAGATTCCCTTTCTGGTGCTGTCTTGTTTTGTTTTCTGAGGTTTTTCTCCATGGTGATGCATGGATGCACCCACAGCCTCTTACGAACTGAGGTCAGATTTGGTGTTAAAATCAAGTTGTTTGATATGTACATTTTTATTTTTTTTCCTCATCCTAAGATTTTAAGTTAGGCTAAAGGTTAACTTTTATTTTTAAAGGAGGCTGATACCTGTGTGATAGAAGTGTGTGTGACGAAGCTGATGTCTGAGAAGCAGAAGTGCACACAGCAAGTCACTGGAGCTGACAGATTTCAAAGGGGTGTAGCTGGTTGTGTAAGCCACTAGCTTGGATGGTTTGATGTAATGCTGTTTCCAGACACTGTGGGGATTGCATGTGCCAGTGCTGGGTGTTGCCAGACAGAAACCACAGCAATTCACCCTCAACATAATTACCACCTACAGCAAGGCTAGCAGCTTTTAAATGAGGAGGAGTGGGATTCTTTATCTAGAAAAACACCGAGGAGTTCATGTCTTTCTGTAAATCCACTTAATCTCTTCATTAGAAGGGCAAGGAATACTGACAAACCTCAGCCAACACTGTGCATAATGAAGCATTTTTTAAATACTCCCTTTGATACTAAGCTGGAGCACAGGCAGAATCCAGAAAAATCAGGTGGCGTTTCTTGCGGCTCATACAGCATTAGAAGTGGTTTTGGACATGCAGCACAGCTCTGTTACATGGGAGGCTTTAATGTGCATTTTGAGTACTTTGTTTCCCTCTCTCTGGATACTAAAATTCATAATATTGCAAATATAGCTCCAGCCACTTACTGGCCTCTTGTAGATGGTTGGTTGCTTAAAATACACAGCAACGTTGTTAGAGTGGAAAATGCCAAATTAAAATTTTGTATTTAATTCTTTACTTCCTTTTCTTACCTACTTTACTAATCCTCTCATTAATAGATTAGGAAACAAGTTGTCTTGCAACTACAGAGGTTGATTGTGTGTGGATGTGGGGGGATTGTATCCTTCATGGAGTGCAGACATGCAAAAACGGATGCTTGGGATTTGGTTGTTTTGCTTTGCTGGTAGAAGTAACAGATCAGGGGAATATAAGGTGGCTTCCTTTGCACCTGATCCCAATCCCATTAAAGCCAGTAAAAAGATTTCTAATGTTATTAGAGCCATGATGCACTTTCATTGTTCCTTGCTGCTAGCATTGCCTGCTCAGTGCTCCCAGTGGGATCAGTCATAACAAACAGGAAGTTTTGCACCCTTGCCCACCAGGAAACTGGTGTTTACTGGTTTAAAGGTTTCCCAGTCATTGCACCTGCTCCTGAGCATTACAAAACTTGTGTAGCTGTAGCAGAAATGCTGATAGGGAGAGCTGCAAGGGGACCTGAGCACCCACAGTACTCTCAAATGAACCAAGTGGCCCCTTGGCACTGCATTATTTAAAATCTGCCTGCCTGGTTTGCAGATAGAATCAATTACTTTGCTATTTATGTGATCTGTATTATTCCTTCTTGTAACTATGGGCACAAAGCCTGATACTGAAAAAGTGATCTCTTGGGGCACAGGTCTAAGGTTTCAGTCATTGGGATGAGCCCCTTTTGTGCCATGAAAGCTGAAAGATGGTTCTGTGCTGGCGAAAACTCAGGGTGCCTTCAGTGCAAAATTAATTACAGTGTAGGGGAATGCACCCACAGCCAAAAATATTTGACAGAGCATGAAAGGAGTCCAGTTTGCTCTGTTAGGTATGTCTGCAAAACACTGGAGGGGTACCTGCTGTTTGCTTATGAAACATTGCAGGTATGCACATCTGTGCTCAGCTGAGTCTCATGAGCTGAATGCCCCTCTCTGCATCCCACATCAGTTCCAGCTTCTTGATTGTTCCTCAGCCTGTAACTTGCAGCTCTCCAGCACGATGTTCTGCTGTTCTGCCTCATGGTAGGGTTTGGCCATCACAGCTTTGCAATAAAAATGTCTATAATCTTGTTGTTGAAGCATCTTAATTAACGTCGTAAGAGCCAGATATGAGCACTGCTTTTGATCCGTGTGAGCTCCTGGCTGTGGAATACTTGAAATCATCATAAATCTCCTTGAGATAGATTTTTCATCCCCTGAAACATAACCCCAGCCTCACTTGGACCTGAACTTTCTTTTGTGTGTAATTTAATACCAGAAGCAGGAGAAAACATCTCAAGTGATTTCCTGTGAACCTTTGCTCGAGGTGAAGGAGGAGACAGATGCATTCACTGTCTGAATAATGGTTGGCTGTTGAATCAATAGATCAGATGGTTTGGTGTGAATTTGCCTCTATTAGAATGGTCTGAAGCAGATTTTCTTTTCTCCTTGAGACTGTCTGATAGGTGCACTGGTGGTTAGGCCAAGAGATGGGCTTGCATTTGTAAAGCTAAAAGATCTCTGGCCTCTCTTGAGGCTGAGGGCATTCAGTAGGCACACAGCTCACTGCCCAGCAGGCACAGTCAGCATCTCCCCACAAACACCCAGTGCTCTTGGAAGGATGTGGGAATATGTTGTGATATCTCATGTGAAAGCTCTGTCCTTCGATGTAATCAGTGTGGGTGATACCATAAACCGTGTGATATTATTTACAGAGTAACTTGCACTGTTAGAGGGAAAATTTAAAATAATTGTGGTTTTTTTGACTCTGACTGCAATTCCCTCTGCCTGTGCTGTGTTGGCTCAAGTTTGGAGTCCTAATTTAGGTAAAACTTCAGGCAGGAGGACAATATTCTGAGGCAAGCTGCCTACTTGCAGGTCCCATTATCATCAGTGTGAGCTGAAGACCATAGCATCTTTCAGGAGCAGACTGTAAATTAAGGCTTGCAAGATCTGGCCACGTCCCCTCGATCCTACTTTTGTCTTTTGCCTTAGGATAGGAGATTTATATTTGCATGTCACAAAGCAGATCATAATGGTTATCTCAGAGCTCATTGTTGTTGTGCAGTGTTTTTATGAGGCCGGCAGCCTAATGCTGCAAAGTTGTTTGTAATGTTAAGCTTCTACACCTAAAGCAGTGAGGTATCCATGGTAACTGTCTTGCCTGTACACAGTCCCTCAGCAGCCTTTTCACACAGGTCAGAGCACGCACATTCCCAGAAACTGACTCAATTTAGTCTGCCTTAAACATCAGGTAATTTTAAAAAGACACTGGTTCTTGACTTTTTTTTTTTTTTTTTTTTTTTTGTAATAGAATTTCATTTTAATTAGCCATTCAAGCATTCTGCTAGTGAAAACAAAATAAAACCTTTGCCACTGTAAATATGTCTATTGCTCAGACCTATTCAAATTAAACCCAAGTCTTGTGCTAAAAATGTTAAGGGCTTTGCAGCAAGCAAATTCCAAATTAAAGTTTCTACTTAACACTGCAAAAACGTTCTGCTGTGAGGTTTAGAATAGCATTTTTTTCATCTAGGTCCTCTGTCACTACTTGGTATACTCAATTTCCTTTGACTTCTCTTGTAGTTGAGTCCAAGATTAGACTCCAAAAATTATCTTACTTTCTTCCCCATCTCCTTGTTGATTTGCAGAATACATGTTCATTAAGATGAGTTTCTGTTCTTATCTATAATGATTTTTTCAGTTGTCTGAGGTACTTATCTGCATATACCAAAGCCTGAGGAAAATTCTCTGCAGAACCAGCTGCTATGCTTGGAACTTTTTCATCTGCCAGCTTGCTCCCAACTTAAAGTTTTCCTGTCTAATTTTTTTGGACATCATTTTGCTTCATCTTGGTTTGTTCTGTCAGTTCCAATGCTTTTGCTGTAGTGAATCATCAGGTGTGTTTCTGCTGAGAGTTTGGCTTGGTGACTCAAGTGTGGAGGAGAAGGAAAGGCTCAACTTTTAACCAGATGCTTCCTTCCCAAATGTTCACTTGCCCTTTCCCAGTCTCCTCCAGAGCTGCTTAGTTAATCAAGAGGCACAATTACCACAGTAACTGAGGGGCAAAAGCTACAAATCAAGTGTCACATGGATTATAATATGTCCTTGGTACAGCCAGGGGATAGGGAGGAAAAGGCAGATTCAGAGGGGACGAGGAGGAAGAAAAAAGATGGAGGAGAGCAAAGCAGGAGAGACAAAATCCAGATCCTCTCCTGGTCTCCTGCATCATCCCTTCTGCACTATATAAATCTGTCAAGCTTTTGGCTGAGTGTCAGCAGCTCATGGTGCCACAGCTAGAATACTAATACTTGCTTCTACTTACAAGGAGTTTTAGGCCAGAGAGAGACATTAGGTATGTAGGTGGAGGCATCAAGTGACACTCAGTCCTTTGCAGTCAAAAAGCCGTTTCATCATCAAGTGGGACCCACAGGGAGACAGAAAGGCACTAATATGTATAGGAAACTAATTTATGTAACAATGCCTTTGCAAAGTGGTAATTAATTAAAGGAACTAAATAATGGTGACTTTCTGGTCAGTGTTATTTAGGGCTAAATGAGGGATCTGGTGTTCATAGGCTGTCATCAGAACTGAGAAGGCTGGTGCTGTGGCTGTCTCTGCCACGCAGAGACATTCTTTAGTGCCTTAGAGGATGAGATACTTTGGACTTCATTAGTACAAAACAGAAGAGTTTTCTGTGGGAGTGAGAAGGAGAATTTGGAGTTACCTGGCTGAGCAAGTGTGTGTGTCCCCGGGTCTCACTGGGAAAGGGAGCCTGGAGCTTCTCTCTAAGGAGCTGCCTTTTGTTCAAAAGCTGAAGTGTTTCTACCATTGTTTTTTGTATAAACCAGTAGTATTTTGCTAGGGGTATTTATCAGATAGATGAAATGCAGACCTTTTTCACATTAGGATTTTGGTAGCATGTTTTCTTGCCGTGGCAGTTCTGGGTTTAGCTTGTTGAAATCAGGGTTTCAGCTGATATTTTGGGTCACTGTAGTGCTCTGCATGTCTCCTCATCAGAGATTTCATAAAAACCATTTTCTTCTTGAATCTACATTGGGTTGCACTGTATTTTGGATCCAATACAAATAGACTTGGTACACTTAATGGTCTCTTTTAAACACATGTGGATTGCTAAAGAGGGTCAGACCAGAGGATTAAGAGTGTTTCTTGCTGTGTGGCCATCACCAGATGCTTCAGAAGGTCTAAGAACCCCCACTGCAGGCAGACTTCAAGTTTTCTATTCTTCCTGAGGTCTTGGGATAATCCTTAACAGTAAGATCATAAATCTGTGGGCCCTAAAGCAAGAGATTTTGTCTTCTTTCCCATAGTTGTTTTTTTAACATTTGCTATTGTAACTGGTTTTACTTGTTGTCTATAGAAATGCCCAAATCCTTTTCTGAGTCTTGCTGAATTCTTGGCCTTGGTGACTTCCCATGGCCATCTAATTATGTGTGGGCTAACAATTACTTCTTTATCAGTTTTTCCTTGACCCTCTTTACATTCCCTTGGGGGCCACTTTTTGGGTGGGAGACAGGAATTCCCAACCTCCCCGTTAAGGCTTTGCTGTGCTTTTGCTGTGTCTTTTCTGAAGTGAGAAATCTCAATCTGTAATACCAGAGCTTTTCCATACCTTTGTGTGCTCCCAGCACTCCTCTGAGCCTTTTAGGAAATGGCAACCTGTTAAAAACACAGGACTTAGATGAAAATGTATCACTGATCCAACTTACAGCACTAATTTTGTCTATATCGTTTCCCACCCTACTCCATGTTTTCACAAGGTTTTGTGCTGCATTCAGAACAGAGGGTTTTACCAATAATCAGAATAGTCAAAGCAGTAAGTTCTGTAGCCCCTAAAACTGTTGCTGGGTTTTGTTTTGTGTTCATTAAAAGCACTGACTTGGTGCCATGCCTGTGCAGTTTAATTTCTAGTTACTGGAACTGTAAAATTCTGCTTGGTTTTCATAATGCTGTTGAGTCCTGATGTTGGGATGTTGCATGGCATTTATCAGAGAGATGTCAGGATGGGGGATATCAGTACCCTTGAAACACATGAGGAAAAAAAAAAAAAAAAAAAAGCTGTTACAGGACTTCCAGAGCAGGTTTCCTGCCAGCTCCCAGTCAATCTGTGCTGTACTTAACACCTCTAAAGGAGTCTATGACATTGTATTTCCATAGCTACATGCTGTGCATGTAGGAACATTCCAGTGATAATATATTTCTCCTTGGAAGCAATAGACATTTAGGCATTATAATGGCAACAGCGTCATAATAAATATATGCTAAAACCTGGTATGATGAAATAGCTAATGCACATGTGCTGCAGTCTTATCTGAGATATAAATAACTCTGCAATTTTAGCAAATATTAAATATAAAGGGGCAAATTGATATTATGGGTGAGCAGCTTGCATATTAAATTTTATATAAACATGCATTTGAAAAGTTGAGACAGGCTGATGAAAATGTGACTTCATCTCCCCCTTGTCTATACCTTTGAACAGCTGATTTAATTTTAAGCAAATTTTGGTCATTTTTTCAATCAGTTATGGAGTGTGTTCAATGTTATATTTTTTTTTTCTGTTCAGCATAGAAAGAACTTTTTTCTGATTTTGGGAAATTTAGCATTTAGAAATTGTTATTGCTCCTGAAATAAGATGACAGCTAAGAAACTATTGAGCTGTGGTGTGACAGCCAATATATCTCTGAAAGTTATTAAAAACAAAATGTTACTCTCTTAATACAATGTTTCAGTTTCATGCAATGACTTTGGCTAACAGAAATAGTTTATGAACCTTCTGCTGCAGTGTTGCACAAAGTCAGAATTATTTCCATGGCAGTGTTCAAAGGATGTTATTGGGTTTATTTGTTTGAACTCATGAAATTTTAGACTCTCAGAGTGAAAAGCTAATATTGGCCTCTAATTTAAAAGGGAGGATTGAGAACTGCTTTGGAAACAGAGAGGTTTTTCCTATCAAAAGTTGCCTTCAAAAATCAGAATGTCTGTCTGTCTTTTGGAAGAGAAGCTCTGTCATAAAAAGTTCAGATATGCCAGGAAAGACCAGCTCCATCACCGAGTCACTGCAGGCTTGTGAATCAGTGGGTAAAATCCAGGATAATCCCTGAATGAGGCTGGAGAGGTGCTTAGCCTGCTCACTTATGAATGACATTAATGGGAGATGAGGTTGCCTGGCCTAGCCCAGGGTCTGAGCCAGGACCTGGTTCCTCATTGCTGGGGAATAAACCAACAAAGGCCTCTTTTCCAGCCTCCTGAGGAATTCAGCACCAGGGATATCGTAGAGCCCAGCTCTTCTCTGTGCCGGGACAGCCTTTGCCAGGGCAGGAGCAAGAGCTCAGATCATGAATGAGGTTGTTTTAGTCACAAGATGATCTACTTCTCATACTTGATCAAGGAGTCCTTTCCTTTGGGTGTGGCTTTGCCTCCTAATCCTATTTGCCATTATTTCTTAGCTACTTGGGAATGGATTTGCTGTTTGAGGAAGAGGAGATGTGGCTCCTTGTGGTGGCAGCCAAGTGTCAGCAACTATGGCCTTGCTGAGAGTCAGCAGCAAGGATCTGACAAAAATCAACAAATCTACCAGAGGAGATTGCTTAATATTTATTTGATATTTGCCACCTCTGGCAATCAAAGTCATGAGTCAGGCTCCTAGAAATGATGAAATTACTTTGGTTTGGTTTCTTAACAATTAAAACCCCATTCACATATTTTAGGGTGGGTTTTTGTTTTTTTTTCCTGGCCCTCTTCCTCTGGCCACACAGGTTTCACATTTCCACATTTCATTTCCCAAGACCATGAGCAGTAGAAATTAGCATGGTGGTGGGATGGTTGATTTTGTTCTGGATTTTTTTTTTCTAATGTAAACTGGAATTCTCATACAAGCACAAAAATTTAGGTGCTGAACTTCAGGTGCCAGCTATCATCCTGAAAAGGATTATACAGTTGGGAGAGTTGACATGAATAGAAATTCCCAATCAAGTTTACTGGAAATTTATTCAAGCTGCTACTACTACTTTTTTTGTTGTTGTTTTGTTTTGTTTTTAACTGGGGAACATGAATTATAAATATTTTCAAATTATCCCTGTCAAAATGGATAGCTAATAAAGTGCTAGACTCGTAGTGTTGTCTAACTTTGCTCTACTTTTCTCTTAGTCTGAAATGCCACCTAATTTCATAGATGTAGTGAAACCAGTGCAGGAGCTGGCTTTGTTCCAGGTGGGAATTGTTCTCCTCTGCTTAGAAAAGGAGGCGGATGCTTTGTTTACCCTGCAGTGCTGTGCAGCACAGAGTGAAGGGACAATCTGCCCATCACTGCAGTCACCACTTAGGACATCTCCTGCTGTATCCACACCCAGTTTTTTTTTTTTGGAGCTGATTTGTGTTGGTTTTCCAGCAAGGTGGATGCTAAGACAATGTTTCCACAAACCACTGATAACACTTTAAATATTTCTGCTGCCCTGAACTGCTGCAAGGTTGGTTCCCTGCTGCCGTTCCTGTTTTACTGTGCAGATAGAAGCTGCTGGAATATGTTTTGACCAGCTGTTTTCCTCTGCATTAGCCACAATATTTGGAGACTGACACAAGCACATATACACACCTGTTTTTTTCCCCTTAATGCCTGAAATCCAAGAAATCAGCAACAATTTGGTATCTCTTTCCATCTAAGAATGCAAGAGGCGTTTCTCAGAAGTGTCAGGTGTGTTGATGATTTTGTCAGGCTGGCTCTCAGGGCACTTGGATACAGGGTTGCTGATCATTGTCCAAAGCACGTCTGTAAATCATGGAAAGACAGAATCTGGCAGCTTTGTGTGTTGAATATAGTGGTGTTCAGGCAGAGGTGAGTAGAACTGGAGGAAAAAATGGTCAGTTTTGACTTGGTCTTGGGGTTGTTGTGAGACAATTCATATGCCCCTTGATTATTTTGCAAGAACCAATGAGAAGTACTTATTTAGTTTTCTATTAGTAGTACCCACAACTCATGTCGAATCCAAAGAAAAATTTCCAGAAGCCTATAACCTGGATTGTAAAATAATTCTAATAACCTGGTTTAGCAAGTGCATAGGTTCTTTCAAAGGTAAGCAGTGACATAAGGACAAATTGTGAGTTTCTGAAGTGTCATCATCAGTGTTCAGGGTGACCTCATTGTGGCCTTGCAGTGCCTGAAGGGAACCCACAGGAAAGATGGAGAGAGACTCTTGACAAGGACCTGGAGTGACAGGACAAGGGGCAATGGGTTTACACTGACAGAGAGGAGGTTTAGATGGGCTGTGAGGAAGAAATTGTTCCCTGTGAGGATGGTGAGGCCCTGGCACAGGTTGCCCAGAGAAGCTGTGGCCACTCCTGGATCCCTGGAAGAGTCCAAGGCCAGGTTGGATGTGGCTCTGTGCAGCCTGGGATAGTGAAAGGTGTCCCTGCCCATGGAAGGGATTGGAACTGGTTGACCTTTGCCCCTTTCAACCCAAACCAGGCTATCTATCATTCCATGATTCTGTGATCTTTACTAGTAGACAAGGAAGAAGTCAAGAAATCAGTGGAACTGTTGGCAAGTAAAAATAAGCAGAAAACTGAAATACAGAAGTGCCTCCTGAGCCAATTTGAAAGCCCTGAGCCAATGGGTGGATTCTGCTGTATCTGATCCAAACCAGGGCAGGTACTGCATCTGCACAGCATCCCTTAGCTAGTAAATCAGGTATCTGTAATGCTCTGGCTTTGAAGTTCAACATAATAGCAACATGGCAAAAGAGAATAATGTAATGAAATTGGTGTTTGGCCACTTCCATTATTTTCCATTGCTACCTGTTGCAAATTGCTTGTAAAATGTCAAAGCACAGTAGTGCTCATAAGCATGCATCTGGAAATTGTCTGTTTTGATAAATATTCACATTAGGGCACTTAGGAGTAATTTTTTTTTTTCTTGCAGAGCATGAGGAGTTCCACACAGAAATCCTGTTAAAATATAATAGGATTTGTGTGCATAACTCCCTGTGCATCACTTTGAAAGTTTACCCCCTGCAGCATAAGAGTTAGATAATTTTAGTCTTTGAAAACTGTGCTTCTCAGGTCTGGTCTTTTCCTACAGTCTGTTATTGATGGTGCACTCATAAATGCTTCTGAATAATCGTGATCAAATCTCACATTGTTTTCCTTCTGTGGTGGAGAACTTGAGTTATTGTGTGTCTCAGTGCTTTGTCTTGCACTGGAGGAAGTATGAAAGGAAAAATTACAGAGGTGCAAACATGACCTGGTTTGTAAGTGCACAGTTTATATGCACAAGTGACAGATATAAACAATAATATTTGCCCACAGCAAAGACTCTCTATATAAATGCATATATACATATCTTGTGATCTGATATTTGAACCAAAAAAACCCCCCAAACCAGTCACCAGCTACTAAGACTTTAGGCCCAGTAGAAAAATTATATAATTGCAAAATCAAACTGTGTTTTTTGAAGTGTTTTCTTCTCGGTCTAAGTCTAAGCGTCCCAATGCTGAGGTTTCACTAACCCAAACAATTTTTCTCTCCTGCTGTATTCCTAGTGGAGACACTTTTTAGAGTTACTGCCAAAAAAATCTTTCTCTTAATATGATGCTTTCCTGAGTTTCTTCAGGGTGCAAAATTGGACAGTTATCAGGCAAAACCTGTGGGGTTTTTTTTGCTGTGTATCCAGTATTCTTTTCTCTATCCATATTGAAAATGGACTGGCAATAGCAGTTGTTTTTGCAATAGTTTGGCACTTAAGCTTCTAGCTTTCTATGGAACATGGAACTGCAAAGGAAAGAAGAATTAAAAGACTACTTTAAAAATGAACTCCTTTTTAGAACAACTGTAGTTTGGTTTTAAAGAAGGTCGTGCTTGGGGTTTTTTTTATCTGAACCTGTTAATGTATCTCTGCATTAGTTACAGTCTCAAGTTTATCAGTATTTGTGATGCAGGCAATTTGTATTGAGACAAGTGGGAGTCCTCCCAGTTTTGTGTAGGATTGAACAATGGCACATTTTAAATGTGGGGTGTCTCTGCTTAATGAGAGACAGCTGAGAGGTGTGGGTGGCCAGCTCTGCTCTCCTAAGAGAACTGTGTCATGAAGTCTGGTGCATATTTTGGGTTGTTTTTTTTTTCTTTTTAGACTTGGATAAAAGGCATTTGCCTGGCAAAGTGTGTGTCTGCTCCTTCTCCTACTTAAGTTGCTGGCAAATCTCCTGTTGATTTTAGTGGACGCAGAACTGGACACCAGCTGGACCCAACTTCATATTTAAAAGTGCTTTTTTTCCCCAGTGTGAAAATAACTGTGCTGTTGGGTGTCATATTTTATTGGTGAAAATATATAATTTTCAACTATCAGTTGGCTACAAAAACATCTTGTTGAAAAAGATCAAAACCAAGAAAAAGCTCGCTCTGTGTAAAAACAAACAAACAACTCCCCAAAACAAACAACTTCCCCCAATTCGTGAGCCCCCTGGAAGTTGCTGGCATGATGAAAACAGAAATTTTCCACTTTGTGGACATAATAGGAGTCAAGGCTTCAGGGCTCTCTTCCAAGCCTGTGCTTGTGCAACACCACGCGTGTGGTAGCCGTGGCCTCAGCTGATCCCTTTTGGAGATGGAGAGATTTCTGTGTCATCTTGCATTTCAAGAGGAGGTTGAATCATAATTTAAAGGGTTATAAAACCACGTATGGTATCTTCACAAAACGCCTTCTCCCACCATGTTTTGTCTCCAAGACAAATAAAGGAACAAAATGGGTGAAAAACAACAACAACAACAAAAGCGACAACCAAAAAATCATCCTGAAGCAGGCACTCAGACCAAGTAGAATAGAAATTTCATTTATAAATAATGACAAGAAACATGTAGAAGTAGGTGCCTTTTAAACAGCCTTCATAGAAAGCCAGGATTCTAGCCTCATCTATATTTACTACAGGAAAAGGTGGCATGATGTCTTCATAGATTATGTTAGATGACATATTTTTGTCACCCAGCTTGTTCTCCTAATGCAGACCACAAGATCTTCAAATAGTTTCTGTCTGAGAAGCCACCTAGTCGTGGTTTAGTAACTGCCAGCAGTGCAGACTATCACACCTCTTCTTAAGCTGTTCCAATAACTAAATGCCACTACTGTTACATAAAATAAAAATAAAATTCATAACCCACAAACTGAATAACCCAGCTGCCTCTGCCTCTTTTCTAGCTGAATTTCTCCATTTTCAGCTTCTCACCAGTATGTCTTGCACCTTTTATCTTTAGACTGAAGTCATCCATTATATCAGATTTCTTATGTAGATAGTCGGAAACAGAGTTCATGCTTAGACTGATAAACTCAGTAGATTGAAAGGCTTGAATTTCTGATGAAATGGCTTGTTTTATTCTCTAATCACTCTCATGGAGCTTCTCCAAACCTGATCCAATTTGTCAGCATTCTTCTTGAACTGTGGACACCAACTTGTGATGTGGTTTTGTTACAGTAATGTGCTCCTGCATGTGAATAAGTGAGAGAGTCTCACAAATCCCACATAACAGCTCTTGTTACCCTTTGCAGAACTGTGGGATCTGGGGAGTTGTCATTACACTGATTTTTCTCCTAGGCCTTTAATTCTTCCCCAAAGTCATGACCTCCTACGACAGAATCCTCCATTTTTTTATGTGTGTTCTGTATTTTATTGTTATTAAGACATACAGAGACTTGGACATAATGACACTCATATTGTTTACTTCTAGTCAGTTTAATGAATGATGCCTTAATTGTTAGCGGTGACTTGACCTTATCCTCTCTTTTTTTGTGTGTCCTTTCCAGAAACAATTAATAATTATTTTCTGTATTATTTCATTTCATTAAGAAAAGTCCCAAATGAGGCAGACAATACATGAATTTGCCCATTAGAAGCCTATGCATTTGTTTATTATTTCTTGCTTTAAATTGCACTTTGAATTCTGTCAGTCACTGAGTTGTTAGGCCATTTGATAACTATCCTTCTGGGCTTACTTAATCAAAAATTTTGCCTTACAGGATTGTGTCACACTGCACAGTTTATCAAACTTTACCAGAATGATATTTTCGTTATTAGCAAAAGCAGAGAATAATCTTCAGAAATTTCAGAAGGTCTATTTTGGCAAACCTGTATTGAGGCAATTATTTTACAACATGACACCAATATTAAAACTGCCATCAGTATATAGTAGCTTCCTTTAATTTTGTGTTAATATACAAAACCAGCCATTCCTTGGCCTCTCCCAGAACTGATATCAAACTCATGGCACAGGGTTGGATATCATTAAAAAGTGTAAGAAGTACTCCCTGGTACTTTTGGAAAAGTATCACTGCATGTCTCACAGCTCTCCAGAATTTTGTGTCTCTTCCAAACTGTCTGAAAACATGTATTCGTAGACTAGAGATCCCCAACAGCTCCTCTTTTATACTTGGTTTGTAAAATACGAAGATTTAATAAGCCTGGTTTTCATGCCGCTTCCTGGATTAATCCGGAAATATGCTCACAACATCATCCACTGTATCACAGAAGTACTGGTTGGATGTACCTGCCTGTTCTGTGTAACCACTGATAACCTGGGCATTTCCACTTCATTAGTTTAGTACAAAGTGAGAACCAGGGGAGATTACCAGACCCTCTACTTCAGCCTCCAGAACATCATATGTATAATTCCAATTCCTTAAGAAGTGTGCAGTTATATAAGGCAGGACAGATAAGTTTTGGTGGTGTAACAGGGAGAGCTGGTGCTGATGGAGGTATCCATGATAAGCCTTAGGTACCTCTCTCAGCCATTGCTTCCTGGCACATCCTCATGTGGAGCCAGCCTTTTCCAGGCTCAGAGAGGACAATTAAACCATTGTATTAAGGCATTTAAATCAAGTTTGAAGACCAATGAGTATAATGAAATATGGACTGAGAAAATGGAATTTGTTTGTGTCTACATGTTCCTACTGGAATAATTATTCCCTATTGGAAACTTTTGCCTGTCAATCCCTAGCTATTTAAAACTGCAACAACAATATCCAGTTGTTGCTTTCTTGTGTCCTCAGTCTTTATCCTAGCTTTTGTTAGGGACAATGCAGTGGTATTCATCAGCAACAATAAGACTGTTATGTTTCCTTGTGTTTTTTCCAAAGCTATACAATGTTCTAGCCATTATGGAAGGGTTGCAGTCAGCTGAGTGATGTTTACATGTCACTTCCATACCCTAATAGGAGTATAAAAGAAAGTGTATTGTAGCCAGCAGGGAGAGATTCAGCTTGGAAGGCCGGGACTTTTGCCTCGTATAGAAATGCAGTTGGGGAAGATGGCACCGCACTGCCTAGCATGCTTTTATTTTTGGCCTCTGCTTTAGTGCCACAAGTGTCAGTAGTAGCTGCAGCAAACTGCTTATTTATGCTGCTGCTGTGATCGTTTGCTTTTGGGCAGTATTAATTTTGTGGCTGTGCTAAGTTAGGAATCCATTTCCAAGGACATCAATGGCGTGGCTGTCTGGCCTGTCCTGGCAGCAGTGGTCTCGTCCGTGTGACGGGGCTGTTCCTGACTGTGTTTGCTGGCATTCCTATAAAAGCATTCCCACAGACCTATGCCAGCGGGATCAGCACTTTTTCTGGAAGCAGGGTCTTTCCAGCTTTTTCTAGGATGATGCCTCACAGTCACATGCTGGAGGCAACAGGCGTTTCTGGTACATTCCTCAGGCATTTTTCTGTGCATTTCTCAGCCCCGGTTCATGCAGCTGGGCTCTTCTGCTCTTTGTAGTGGCAACTCATTTCACAAGACTCATGGAAGTCATATGGCTGCTTGAGGTCATCACAGAGGAGATGAAGATCCTGAGTTTGCAAATATGTGGGTTGAGCCTGGGGGTACATTTCTGACACAGCTGTCAGGCAAAGCAGAGGTTCCACTGCATTTCCGCTTTTCAAACACAGTATCCTTGACTCTTGACACTTTGGCTTCTGGGAACTATAACTACTGTCTGGATTCATGGGAGGTTGAGAGAGAGCAGGAATCCTAATAATTAAGTTTTCTTGGAAGAAGAAATGAAATCTGTTCCTTAGTTTGGATATGGGTGGAGCAGGATTCTCCTTTCTGTAGCCAGCTGGAGAAACATCTTCATATCCCCTACTGTCTTTGAAGGTAACGAGGCAGGAGAAAGATCTGAGATGTGCTGTTAGTTACTTGCTTCCAGGTAATAACACCCCAGTGCTTAATCACTCAGTTTATTAGTCAAAAGCTATTTTATGCTTTTAAACATTCTTCTTGATAAAATAAGGGCTGTTTTGGTTGAACAATAAAGCTTGTGACCACAGATAGTATTCTTAACTATAAATAGATGGTTTTTGGTGTTTCTTCTCGTGACTGCACTGTGACTGTTTATATAATTTACGATTAGTCATCAAGAGACTGCATAGGTTGCTGGTTGAGGAGGTTGACTCAAACTGAGTGGTTAGTCAAGTGCTATGGCAAATGCCAGCCTTTCTGATTAAAAGATCGTGTCTCAAGGCAGTGCCCATTCTGGATTGGGTCCTAGTTGGGAGTTAGGAAGGGTTTCTGCTCTGTGATCCCATCTGTGTGACAGTTTTATGATTCTGTGATATTTATGCCTGAGAAAGCTTGAAAAGGGGCTTTAGCCTTCTTCTCAGTCCATGTTTATCAGTTCTGATGGGAACTCTTTTCCCATCAATAATATGTTTTTCTTCTTCAGGAGACGAGGAAAATGAGGTTCACTTTCCCATGAGACACTGGATTTTAGTCCCACTAGAGACAGGGTGTTGAGCAGGAGGAGGAGCTGGTGCTCTTACCCTTCTTAAAATTGCTAATGAGCTTGGTTACTGTCCCTTGTCCATTACTGTACCAGTCCAGGTTAAACCCCATCACAACCAGGCTGTCTCTGTGTGAATTCCTCAGAGATTCTGGTTCTTTACCTTCCTCTGTAGAGCAGAGGACACTGGATTAACCTCATGTGGAAATTCACCCGGTAAATTCCCTGTAGATGACGCTTCTTATTTTCTTGCAGCTATCATATTAATAGCTTTTGATGTTTTACTTTAGGCCCTGTACTTTGCTTGGCTGTTTGAGGGAATTCTGTACAGACTATTATCAAATAAAAACCTCAAAATGTGAGAACTAGGAAAAAATGGCTGGTTCATGTTGTCAGGCAGCACACAGTCCTGCATTTTGGCACTTCTTTCAGGTGGACAAGGCCATTGCCTTCAAGGCCCATGAAGCAGTGAAGCCCCTCTGTGGTGTGTGGTTGCCACTGGAAATATTGCCAAGTTAACAGAGAAGTGGGAGTGTAAGGGTGCCTTGGACTTGCTCCCCCACTGCCTGCTGTGGTGGCCACAGAGATGCTTTGGTTGAAAACTTGACTGCTGCACTAATGTGCTGGCACAGGCAAACTGCTAAATGCTGAGAATGCTTCTAGTGCAAATGTTATTTTGAATTTTTTTCATCAAACCCAGCAGTTTAGTAAAAGTAGGGAAAAATTGTTCAATTTTACTGCCAAACTCTTGAAGTGACCAATTTCCCCCTTCTGTTAAGAGACCTTACTTATTCCTCTTTATGAAATCTGAGGTTACACATACGCCTACAGTTGTTGTGTCACCTTCTGCCTCTGTAAAGCAGAGTGTTGACTGCAGGTGTTCTGTGGAGACTGAAGGCAGAATAAAATGCCAAGTAATTGGTACCCCTGACTCTCAATCCAGTGTGTCTTGTGTTGCAGAACATAAGTAAAATGAAAGGGAAGATCTTCAGAGAGCTGCATGCAAATTTTGACTGGTTGTGGTTTTGGAAGTCAAGGAACAAGGCGATACAGAGAATGCTTTTTAAGCTGTTCTATCAAATGTCATATCTGTGTTTTAATATTTTATGTGATGTGGCTTCTTTCAGATGATCAGCTGGATTATCTGAGATCAGAGAAAAGGGAGTGGTACTACTCAGCTGCAGAAAATAGGATGAAAGTGCTGCCATGGCAGGGTAGGGCACAGACACACTGACTGCAGAGCACTGGCTATTTGTGGAGCTTGTTTCAATATACACATCTTACAGATAGCCAGTCAGAATTACTGTAGTGGAGGTGTTTTATTTATAATCAATAAGTTTAAAACAAACTTCAAAAAAAGTTTATACAACAGTATTTTAGAATTTTTTCCCTTGGGACTTTTTAGATAAAACCATTAGATATTTGTTTCCTCAACAACCTTCCTATTTGTGCGCTTGCTAATTATAATGGAAAGACCTACTAAATTATGTAACTGTGTTAAACAGCTTGCTTTTCAAACAAAGGAAACTGGCCACAACTCTCATTTCTTCTATTTTCCTCTTTCTCTTAAGGGCAACACTTTAAGGAAAATCCTCCTGTATCGGTACTTTAAAGGGGAATATGGAAGTGGTATGAATGGGCCCCTGTCTGCCAGCTACAGCAAAACTGCACAAGTGGGAGGTAAATCAACTCACATCATTTCAAGAGCGCAAAATTAGCAGCACCATTTTTTCTAATAGGCACATTGGACGTGCTCCAGGCATTCAGTTGGTAAATAAATCAAACATGTTCTGTAACCACTTAGAAGAGAAGTAGTATCAGGCTCCTCTATTTTTAAGTTGCATACACTTGTCTGTGATTGTTCATTCGTAGGTACCAGGAAATCCCAATCCAGAAATTCAGTGAAGCAGAAAACTTTTGAAGAGAGAGGATGTTGTTTCTGGAAACTAAAGAATTTTTTGATGTTCCAGATCCTTTACTGATATATGAAAAAGATAAGATCTAAGGAAAAGCTTCTTTCAAAAATCCTGGTTAGACAAGGGAACAGATTTTCCTGTTACAACTTTACTGAACAAGACTCTGATGAACCTGTCCTATCTTCCTGTGGGCAAGAAGTTTCAGTAGATGATCTCTGTAGGTCCATTACAACCTTATTTTTTGCATCATTCTGCTGTAGAAGCCACAGGAAGTTACTGCAGGGTGGTTTCTAGGAGAACCCATAATAATGGATGTGAGGAAATGAGGCTGGAGCTAGGTATAGAGCCAGGTCAGAAGTGCGTTTTGCATTTTCAGTGCACACTGAAGGCATGCCCAGATTTGTCAACTTTTGCAGATGTTACTCAGCTGTTCCTCCTTAACTATTTCAATGTAGACACTGAGAACCTTTGCAGTCTTAACATCCTATATGCCAAGTTTGGCTCTCTAACAAACAAGAGACTGAAGTTTTATTATTTTTTTTAGTTCTCTCTAAAAAGCGTGTGTGTGTATGGCTTCATCACAAAGTCTGAAGCATTTTAATCAGTTTAATCAAAGTAGTACTGGCTGATTAAAGCAGTACCGTATTTTTTACTAATGAAGGAGGTGCAGTTACATCTTTAGAGGAATAAGTATAGCAGGAAAGATGATCACCTGTGATAATAAAAGGTGGTTGATTTAATGAGCTAATACAATTTAGCAAAAATTCTTCAACCCACACCTTTAATTTGGATTAACTCAAGTTTATGTTCTTAAAGAAAATGTCATGATGATGATGGTGATAATGATGATGATGATGATGACCTAGGAGTTGGCAAAAGCAGTTGACTGGAAGGTCAGACCCACAACCAGGGTGGACTTACCAGGACACAATTTTAGTATAGATTAGGCCTGAGATTGAAGAGCAGATTTAAAAAGGGTCTCAGAGCACTGACCCTGCTGACAGTTTAGGGTATGCAGGAGTGGAATTAAAAAAAGCTTCAGTGAACAAATCAGTGTCCCTTCCAACTTATTTATTGTCTGGATATCATGACAAAACAATGGCTTGGGGATTTGTTTTATTTCTTATTCTTAGAGCCCAACATTGCAGTTTCATGCAAAAATCTTGTTTCTTTCAAAGAGAATTTTGTCTGACAGAATTTCAAAATTAAATTTATTACATGGCTATTGTGTGCTTTATCACTACTAATAGGTTCATTTTCATATATGTGTGTGGAGCAAACACGAATGGTATTTGTGTTTTTGTCTAATTTGCAGGTGGATTTTCAGGACAAGATCCAGATAAGTCTGGGGTGACCATGTTTGATATCCAGTGCCTCCTGGACAAAGAAGGGGCCTCAGAACTGGTCATAGATGTGATAGTGAACACCAGAAATGACAGGATTTTCTCAGAAGGCATTCTGCTCGGTATTGCGCTGCTTGAAGGTGGAAATACGCAAACACAGGTACTTGTTTAATCTGCTTATTCACATATTGATTCTCAGATACATGTGGTCTGGAGACAAATAAAGAGAACCTTTTTGCTGTGAGTCCTGTGAAAAGTTTGTCACTAGAATATGTGCCACTGTAATACAAATGTAAATATGCCCTATTACTATGCAGTAGCTCCTCAGTAGGAGAAAATGTGTTTCAGCTGTCCCTCTCTGTGTAGCACCATGCTGCTTTTAAACTGGTCATTGTCATGTGAGCATTATCCCCAGTTATTTTATGTCACTCTGTAAAATTAAATATTATAATACTTTTAAGTTCATAATAACAAATTATTTTCTGGAAACCTGAGACATTTATCAAAATCTCCAAAGAGAAAAAAAAAAAAAAAAAGATCATTTGAGAAGACTAGTATCCTAGTTCACAGAAAATATCTGCTTTAAACTATGCTTTCTAGGGTTTTTTGTGAATTATATCCCTCTCACCCAGATTTAGCCAAATCAGTTGATTGAGGAGAGAGAGAGAATTGATATGAAAAGAGAAGGTTGGGAGAATTGGGATTGTTTATAAACTGTTGCAAATGGTCCTCAACCTGCTTGACAGTTATACTAAGGGACTGGGGTTAATAACCTAAAATAATACTTAACAATAAATTCTGTCTGTAGCGCAAAAAAATGAACATAATCCAAGGTATAATATCACATATTAGATGTTTCATGCTTACTCTTGTTGTTACGTAGTAAGTTACTTTTCACTATTATTTGTAGATAGAATATCATGACTACTAAGCCTGGAGAAATGGAGAATGTCACAAAGTAATTTAACTTCAAGTACAATATTGTGACATTTAAAAGACTGCAAACAGCACTGTTCACCATTTTACTCATATTTTAAAATATTATCATCAGTCTTTGTTACCAGCCTTGTATATCCCTTCATGAAAGAACTGGCCAGGCAATGGCCAACATTTGTTCTCTGTAAGTCATTATTCATCATTTGTTTCACAGAAAAAAAAAAAAAAAAAAAGTGTATTTTTATATTCCTTCTTCCTAGAAGATTGCTATCTAAAGATTTTTTTTTTTGCAGTATTCGACTTACCAGCAACTAAAGGAGCAGAAGAAGTCAGAAAGGTTCTTTAAAGTGCTGTACGATCGCATGAAAGCTGCTCAGCAGGAGATCCGATCCACAGTGACAGTGAACACTATTGATTTGGGGAGCAAAAAGAAGGAGGATGACAGTGACCTCACCATATCTGTTCCCAAAAAGAGAGGTAAGGAGGCACCCCTGGGAAAGAGGGGATCGGGGCACTGTGTTGACACTGCATGTGCTGCACCACTGATGCTCTGCCAAGTTGATCAAAAAGCTTTAATATTAATCATTGCCAATTTGCATCTTTTGCCTGTTTTTCTCTGAATTACAGTCCATCTCAAGTTGGCTACAAGGAATTAGCTTTAATGAAATCAGTGAAGCTCTGCCAGTTTGCATCAATAAAAGATATTGAGCTGTATTTTTAGAGGAGTAGAAGCTGAGGCTGCTGCTATTGGGGATATTTCACAAGAGCAAGCACAGGAACTGATTTCCCACCCTGTGGTCTTCCCATTGTTCTCATCATTTATTGTATATAGGAGAGAAATAGTAGGGCTTTTTGTGTTAATGTTCTGTTTCACTCTGGTTTGTGGTTTGTTTGGAATGTGCTATCCCTGCATGAATGTTGCTTTGATATTCTTTGTGAGTTGCCTAGAGGTCTTTGAAAAGTTAGGCACCAACAAAGAAAAAGTTGCATTCGTTATTATTGTTTTCTTATTGTTTAATCAAATGGAGAGAAAAACTTTAAAAAATGAAGGAGAATTATCTTTTTTTCAGTTAAGGATTCAACCTTGCATCTGAAAGAGGGAATGAAGGGACAGTTAACAGAAGCATCTTCTGCAACCTCCAAGGCTTACTCTGTGTACAGAAGAGAAATGGACCCAGAAATAGATCTGATGGGCTCGGGAGCTGATGCTGCAAATGCAGAAGAGAAGTCTGCAGAAGAAGCAATCATGAGCCCTGCCATTGCAATCATGCAGCCAATACTGAGATTCCTTCAGCTGCTGTGTGAGAACCACAACCGAGAGCTCCAGGTAAAGTGTTTTGAGCTGAGCTTTTATAGGGGTGTTATTAGAAGGGATGTACCTTCGTAAGGGGAGAAAAGCATGCCTGTGCCTGGCCCCTGTTACAGAACAGGGCTGTCTGAAATGTTGGGTTTTTTTGGTCCAAGGGATAAAATAACCCTTCTCAAAAACCATTTGGTTTCTGTGTTGGAGGAGTGCATATTTATATCCTCAGAATTGCTTGGGGATCCCAGCACAGCCACATGGCACTAAGAAGGGTCTATATGTCCCTGTTCGTAAGGTTCCTGTGCAAAACTGGCGGATCACTTACCACAGACTTGAAGAGCACAGGAAATTTCTGGGTACTGCCCTTTTCCCAAGGTATTACAATTGAAGGCTTTGAGATGCTCTGTGTGTCCCTGCTATCAGTTCTTTTGGTAGAAATTACTGTCCCCATAGCAACCTCTGCAAAATGTATTTTCTGCAAATATACCTCAGTGCCGTGGCCAGGAGCCTCCCTTCCAGCTGTGGTTGGGGTGGTTTGAGCTGAGCTCCATAATGTGCCAGCAGACCTGCTCAGCTGTGGGGCAACAGCTTCCAAGAGAAAGGTTGTAATGAGTGGGTGAGAGCAGAGATGCAGGACATATAAAAGACATTTAAGGCCAGTGCAGATGTTTGCCAGGTTCACTTTCCTAAGCCCTCCTTGCTCTATGATTTTAATCAGATAATAGTTCTCAATTGCTGCATTAAGGCGTAATATATTTTCTATAGTAGTGTGGTGTACATTGGTACCTGAAACACCGTGGGCATATGGTTATAAATTGTATCCTTCAATGTTTTCACAAAAAAAAGACTTGGTTTGCCTTGACACTCTCTCTCTCTCTCTGTCTCTTGTTTGTTTGTTTTTTTTTTTAATTCCTCCACCCACCAGAATTTTTTAAGACATCAAAACAATAAAACAAATTACAACCTCGTTTGTGAGACCCTTCAGTTTTTGGACTGCATCTGTGGGAGCACCACTGGTGGGCTGGGCTTACTGGGGCTTTACATCAATGAGAGGAACGTGGCTCTTGTCAACCAGACGCTGGAAAGCTTGACGGAATATTGCCAGGGCCCATGCCATGAAAACCAGGTAGGGCTCAAGAACTTCTGGATGCAAAAGGCTCTACCTGAATGTTGGTGTCTGGGTGCTTAACACAAACCTTTCAGTATTCCTGATGACATAAATTCACTTGGAGCTGCCATGACTAGACTTAACATGCTTCAAGCTTTCATGAGGCCTGGGCGACCCTTTTAACTGAGAAACCAATCCAGACTCTTCCTGCAGTACCTCTTCTTCCTCTGAGGGTTTGCAGTTCTTTTGGAGAGAGTTTCATGTTTTACGTTGCTGTGTCCATGGCTTAAACCTCACTTTGTGAGACTGGATTTGGAGTCACAGTTTTGGAAGTGCATTGCAAACACAGACTTGTGTTCTTCATTTTCACACATTTTGCCCTTGCTGGTCTTTTATACACCTTGTTAACATTTACTTTCCTTATTTCACATAACTGCCACAAAGTTTAACTTGCCCTCCTGCCATACCACCTAACAGCATCTTTAATTATGGTATCAGTAGTGAAATGGATGAGACTAAAGACCACACTTCCGGTCTCCTGTGCCTTGCTCACTGCAGCCTTTTGAAGTGACACAGCTATGACTTTTGGTAAAAGTTTCTTTAGTGCCATGCTCAAGAACCATAGGAAGGTAAAGGATGTGGTTACATGCTGCCTTATTTGATCTGAAGAGAACTGCAGTAAAGTTGTCACAGTGGATGAAACTGCAGAATTTTTGCTATGGATTAGCAGTTGGGAAGATTGTGGTGAGCAAAATTACAGAAGCAATCTGTTTTCTATGCTAGAAATAGCTGAAGAAATACATGCAATATTAATGCTTCTTCATTAATGTGCACCAATGAAATGTAAAGTACTATTACTGTCATTCCTGGTAATCAGCTGCTGTTACTTAACACTTTAAAAACAAACAAAAATCCATTAGTGGGATAAATTTTGAACTGACATATTTAATCCAATTATGAATGGGAAAAACAACTGTAAAAAAAAGTATAGCTACAGGACTGGAGATGAAAAAAAATGTTACAAGTTAATGTGTTCTCCAACAAAGTTATGTGAGAAGCACTGGAGGAACACTGATATGGAAGGGAATGATGAATTACACTTTATTACTTAGACCTATCTGCTGGGAAGTCACTCAGGACTACACCTGAGTTACACTTGTTTACACCAACTGCAAGTCTAATTCAATATATTTCAGGGGCAAATGCTTCATGCTCTCATTTTCATTTTTCCCCTCTCTGTCTTTCTGGAAGACTTTTCCTTTCCTATTGTCCCATAAACCTGCCAGAGGAAAAAGTGCCATAGGCTCTTGTATAACTGGCTGTTATGCACAAGGCCTAGAAGGTCCAGAACTCCAGCTGTAAAGGCATTTGGGAAGTACCACTGGTCACAAATACATAGTTTTGAATTCCATATCCAGAAATACCCTTCTTTGCAGCACATGTCCAGATGTATGGAGAGAACTTTGATTTTCATGAACATTTTGTGCTGTAACAGCAATATTATTGCTGCCTGCTGAGGGCAAATGAAGAATCTGAGCGTGCAAATTTGGTTGTGCCTGCAGTTGAGCTTGTCTTTTATGTCTGAGGCTGGCATGTGCTCAGCTGAATCTGGCAGTGCTCCTGAGGGCTGCTGTCTGCAAGTTGTACCTCTTGGTGCCAAGCCCTGCAGGATTCTCTGGGAGTAGATTTTACTTTGCACCACCTTTTTTCCAGTTGGGTATTTCACTGCTGGCAGTGTTTGGGTTAGTTCTGTACACACAAGTCTCCCCCAGCATTTCTTGTGGCGTGATTTCAGGCTGTTCTGCTTTGGCTGAAAGGTTATCACCGTTGCAAGGTGTTTTAAGCTGTGGGTCCTTCTTTTGTAAATTTCCTGATGTGCATATTCTCTTCCTCTCTCTGGGTGCATCGTCTCCCTCTTTTTCCCACTCCTCCCCACCCTTTCTTCTGCCCCTGCCCCATTCCCTTCTCTTCTCTTATTTTGCAGACATGCATAGCCACCCATGAGTCTAATGGGATTGATATTATAATTGCTCTCATCTTGAATGACATAAACCCTCTTGGCAAATACTGCATGGACTTGGTGCTTCAGCTCAAGGTACAGTATATGTAAATTTGTTTATTTGAATTTGTGTAGCAACAGAAGACATACCTATGTGAAAGCTCCAGGCAGCCTGACATTTACTTTATCTTACCATAGCACAATATACTCAGAAGCCTTTGGAAAAAAAGCTTGCAAAAGAGTTCATCTCAGCTTCTGAATCCTTATCAGGCCCTCTGCCACAGGCCTTTTGACCCACTGCTGTGTTTGGGACTATGTCCTCAGCTATTTTTAAAAAAAAGATCCCATCAATCAGGCATAATACAGCTAGCATGAAAAATCTGTATTGTGGATGTAAAATCTCTCAAAATTGATAAATAGCCACCCTGTACAGCATGCAACAAGTCAGGCTAAATACTGAATTCTTAAAAATTATTTGAGAAGGAAATGCTGTGAAAAAGAGTAATACATCAGATGACCTGCAATGTCAAATAAAGTTGAAAACATTGTTCAAGTAAATTGTACTTTATTTCCCTTCTCAGTGTCCTCTGAGGGGAAACTCTACAAAGTGTAGAGTATGAGGGCAAAGCCTAGAGCAGGAGGGCTTGTAATGTAATTTTGTTCTGTATTCTGGGTAGAGTTAGACAGGCTTGTAGATAAGTTTCTGCTGTCCATGTGCCAGTGCATGCAGAGGGGAGCTCTGCACTTGTACTGTCTGCCAAGCAGGGTAAAATCTGTGCAGCAGGAGCCCTGGGTTATTGCCTTTCCTTGCCTCCCAAATTAAGTATTTCCATTGCAGATGGTCTATTTCCTCCCCAAACATGCAAATACTTTGTGGTAGATGCATTGCATCATATTGGCAACGTTATACATGTCTAATAAAATAATTAATACAGCTATATATCATGTACAATGAAACATTGAATCAACAGGGCCTTACATATGATTTTAATAACTGTAATTACATTTTTGAATGGCAATGTAATTCAGGCCCCCCTCTAGCAAGACACTTAGGCAGACATTTAACTTTGAACATGCAGACAGTTCTTTTGAAGTCCAAATTTCAGTCTCTGTAAAGATGTAGCTGCATTCACTACAGTGCTATTTTGATTTATCATTGTTATGAGGCTAGAAAACGCTTTTAGAACAGCTTTTCTGTGTAGTAACCAAAAGCAGAGTTAGACACACCTCTGCAAGGACCAGTGTGACCCTGCTTACAGGAGGCTGGCTGTGCTCAGACTCACTCAATTGGCAAAAATTGTGATGAATGATTGCAGAGGTGCAGACTGTGGAAATGATTCAGATTTTGCAGAATCACAGAGTTATTTGCTTTAGTAGGGATGTCTCGAGGTCATCTTGTCCAGGCTCCCTGCTCAAGCAGGAACAGCTAGAACAGGTTTCTCAGGACCATGTCTGGTGGAATATCTCCACAACTGGAGACTCCACAACTATTTTGGGCAGCCTATCCCACTGTTTGATCCCTCTCACAGTTTAAAAGTGTTTTCTTGTGTATAGATGGAATGTCATGGGTGTTTTATTTTGTCTCTTGCCCTCTCACTGGATACTGCTGAGAGGGGTCTGGCACCCTCTTCTGCATTTTCTCTCACCAAGTATTTATACACATTGGTAAGATCCATCTAAGCTATCTGTACTCCAGGCTGAACAGTCACAACTTTCAGTAGCTCCTGAAATGAAAAATGCTTCATTCCCTTCATCATTTTTATGGCTTTTTGCTATACCCATTCCATTAGGTTCATACCACTTTTGTACTGGAACTGGACATGTTGCTGGGCAAGATGTGATCTCAAGAATTGGATCCAGATTAAGAAGCTGCTGGTTTTGATTTTGAGTGGCAACACATTGAAATAATAAAGCAATGAGTTTACCAAGTAATGTTTAACATTGACACTCTGTCAGTGTTCATAGGCAACTTTGAAGTTGCAAATACATAAATTTTGCAGTGAAAATACAAAATTCAAAGTATACAGGCCCATATATTTACACTTGCAAACAAGCTCAGACACTGTTTTCAGGGAACATTGTATGTTGAACTTACACCCTCCAACCAAAGGAAAGGCAAAGCAGTGTTATATTTTCCCATGCCATCTTAGTTTAGCTTGTTTTGCTTAGTTTAGTAGGTTTTGATGTGGTATTTAATTACATCTTCATGGATTATATTTTCCAGTGGACTCCCTAATCATTAAGTGAGCAGAGCAGTGTTCACTGAGTGGACAGATGTTCAGTCTTCTATTCTGCCTCTTTTTATTTTGAGTGTGACCTCCTGACCTACCTTACTGAGCCAGTGTGTAAGCCCTGGCACACACTGAGAGCTCAATATCTGCTGCATCTGTGACAGGATGAAGAGACATTGTCAGTCAAAGGGTACAGAGACTCTTAGACAAGTGCCTACATTTTTTCCTTCATAGCTGTATCTAGTTGCTTCACTCATTAATTTGTTTTTCCAAAATTTTTATCAGGAGATGAGATGGGAGCCCAGGTAAAAGTGAAATGAGGAGTAGAAGTGCTTTGGGCTGTGCTATTTTTTAGCACCCGGAAACTGATTTTTCACCTTACCAGTGTTTTATGAACTTTGTGCTGTATTTTCCAAGTGATGGATCTTTTCCTTACTGATGTTTGGGATTAGAAATCAGATCCTAAGCTCTCCAAATATGCAGAAAGTGAGGAAAAAGTAGCCAAATAACCATCTCAAATACCTGCTGTAATTCTAGACCAAGGCAAAGCACTTTTGCTTAGTCAGTAGCAAGAAGCTGGCTGTTGATGACACAAAGTCCTACCTACCCGCTACCTTTCCCAGCTTCCTGGAAGCTGCAGCAGGCTTCTGTCTGTTCCCTGGGGTTGTCTGCACTGGGAAAGAGCTTCAAAGTCCTCCTCAGCCGTGAGGGAGTGGACTGATGCCCTCCTCCTGTTTCCTGCCTTTCCTTACCAAGCTGCCTGGGAGGCTGTCATGGCCCCTCCCCTCCTCCTCAGTTTGAGATCCTACCATTACTGACTTGGTCACCACTGTAAGGGAAATCTGCAGCAGAAAAGGAAGCATCTTGCTTTTCTGAGCAGCATCCTGTTAGGAATCTTCATCAAAATGCTGTCTTCTCCCTCTGCCTGTTCTCATTCACTGTGCACATTAAACTTCTGCAGCATTGGTCGCAAGGTGAAGAGTCTGACTAGATCTTTCCCATGGATGGTCCTGATTTGGTTTGGAGACAAAAGGAAAGGGACATGGCAAAACTCACATGGAGTGCTGTTCTCCTTGAGCCAGTCCCAGCTAGGTCTTTTCTTCTCATCTCTTGCTCTTTATCCTTATCTCGTGCCTGTGTTGGCAGCCCAGGCTCCTCTGTCCTGGCTTCTGTATCAGCTCCCAGTCTCTTCTCCCAAAAGTTTCTAATTCCCAGTTATGTACAAGTCTTCATTCTAATTTCCTCTCCTTCCATTTACCTTCAGTCTCATTCCTCAGTCCTCCAGTCAGAGGTGTTTAATCCTCAGCCTAACACAGTCCTGAGCAAGCTGCCTTGAGCAGGGGCTGGACTGCTGTAGTCTTAGTCCAGAGGGCAGCCTTTAGTGTGTGGTTTTATGATCAAACCTGCAGTTTTGTGATTCTGTGCTCACCAAGAATAACCCCTGTGGACTTTTAGCTGTGAAATTAGTGTGTTTCTGCTCTATAGTACTCAAATTGTAATTCACAAAATGCTTCTGAGAGACCACAACTCGTGTGATTGTTCTGTTGTCCTCTAGTGTTCCATATTTTCAGCTCTGTTATCAAAACTTGGAGATACAAAGGCTGCTTTAAAAACAAGTTGCTTGAACATGTAGGGAATAACATCTTTCTTTTTGCCCTGGTCCCAAAAGCAGCTGAACCCTTTTCCTCTGAAACTGCCCGTGCCAATTATCTGAGGCACACTGGAGAAATTTCAGCTGGAATTATCGATAATGGCAATAAGCAGCCGAGAATGAGGTTGTAGGGTGGGCTGGCAATTTTCCTGGCCCCTACGTCTTCTCTTGGGACTGTGTTCTGCTTCCAAGTGTTCCAACAGCTCCGTCAGTAACAGGGAATGATGGGAGTGCTGTGACAGGTCAGCTGAGGCAACCCTGCTCTACCAGAAAGCAGCCAAACTTCCAGAACCATTCTTCCTCTCCACTTCAGCTGATTTAACTGGAAGACAGGCAGGTCTCTGAAGTCTGAGGCACCACTGGGCTACTGTGGCTAAAGCTCATGCTGTGTAATCCTGAGGAGCAGTCTTGGTGAAAAGCAGCCAGTTGACAAAAAAAAGGTTGTCTTTATATATTACCCCAGGAATATTTAGTAGTGAAACAAAATCTCAGGAGTGTATGAAAACAGTTTATTTTACAGCTTTTCAAATAATAACCAGTTGGATTTCATAAGAACCAAAGGGGAAGGAAACCTGCCTGGATGATAAAACCTTTTGTGTAATATGTTTTGTAATCACCTCTGTTGAGTCTGATTTTAACAGAAACCCAAGGCAAAAATTGCTAGGTGGGCAATAAGGAAAGGAAACGGAATTTTATTTCTTGTGCACAGTCTGCAGCAACACTGTATTTAAGTCAAATATTTTTCAGTGTTTAAAATTTTCCTTCAAATGTAGCATGCAGAGTTAGTGTTATGGTATGCTGACATTTTTTAAAAACCCTATTAAATATTTCAGTAAAATAAAAGATGCAAGTGGTTGAAAATCTTATCCAGTTAAAAAGTGGTCCTCATAATCCCAATTAAAACAAATGCAAGGGTCATTAATCTCTGAAAGAGAGTTAAAATTTGCATTAATTTGGTTTTTTATCTCTAGAACAATGCCTCCAAGCTTTTGCTGGCTATTATGGAAAGCAGGCAAGACAGTGAGAATGCAGAAAGAATCCTTTTCAACATGAGACCAAGAGAACTGGTGAGAAAACTTGTGAATATTCATAAATCTTTTGGCTGAAAAAAAAATCTGTCATTAAAACATTTTTAAAATTATCTGAATCTAAGCTGAGAAGTGTTGGCAGCGTATGGTGGCACAATGTATCAGGATAGTACTAATTCACAAAAAGTACTTTAAAAGGATCAAGCATGCATGATTTCAGTCTTTATGACTTCATTATTTTTATCCGTTCCAAGCACTTTTCTGTAATTGTTTCCTAACTAAATTATCATATTCTGGTAGACTGTCTTCAAGTGCAGTTTGTCAGGGGCTGGCAAATTAGGCTTGTACAGTTTGTGAAGCAGTGCTAACAGAAACGTGTGTGTAGACGTAGAATATATTTAATATACATGTATGTTATTTATTTATGTCTCGTGAACAAAGAGTTCCAAGCAGTTGTTGCTGTGTTTTGGAACAACCCTGATTATTATGGAGGTCCCCAGGAACTTCAAATGGGTTGGAAATCCGGGGAAATAATTTCTAGTATAATTTGGCTGTGTAACAACAGAGACTGAGAGATCTGGAAATTCTTGAGGGATTCTGGGGGAGAATCATCCCTGCCCTTAGGCAGAGCCCAGTGCCTGCTGGTTTCAGGGAATTGTCACTAAGGTGGCATCTCAGCAGAACAAGGCCATCCCTGGGGTACAACAGCAGGATCAGGCCTTGTGTGGGGAACCCTATGGTGGTCCTGTAAGAGGCTTTTGAATATTTGGAATTTCCCCAACACCCTGCCCAGATCTTCCTTTCCTTTTTGGTTTAGGTGTGGTTTTTTCCTGTGAAATTATGTTGCTACCTGCTCTAGCCAGAGGAAGATCATGGCTGCACTCCTAAGTGCTGCACAACATTCCCTGCCATACCTAGATCAGTTTCAGAAGCATTTGTGAAAATACCTGCTCACAAAGGCTCAGCATTCCTGTTATTTTCTCATGGTTGCTGATGAAAAATGTAGCAGTTTGGAGCTTCATAAGTCCTTCAAGCTTGTCTTTATTCAGAAAGTGTTTCTCAGGCTGCTCGCTCTTGTTGCAGAACTGCAGGGCACCCATCCAGGCTGGAGCTGAACAAAGTGGCTGTGTTCAAACACAGTGTGTTTTTTCCCCAAGAACCACATTTATTTCATCTCTCCCTGGCTGGGTTTGTGTTGCAGGTGGATGTGATGAAGAATGCCTATAACCAAGGTCTGGAATGTGACCACGAGGAAGAGAATGGAGATGATGGCATCTCCCCAAAAGATGTTGGCCACAATATCTATATTTTGGCACATCAGGTATGTCTTGTTTTGTGACAGCTTCCAGAAGAAGCCATGGTTAAACTCCACATTGTCACAGGTGGAGTCATGCACTTCAGTAGAAAGAGAGAAGTAACAATGAGTTTATTGATAAAAACCAAAGTTTGATAGCAGATGTGACAGTGGGTTTATAAGGTTCAATGGCAAGGCACTCTTGATTGTTCGCTGCACACAGGACAGGCTCAGCCAACACTGTCAAGGGAGACTCTCCTGTTGAGTCATGATGTTAAGGAAGGATCCCCTTGCATTCTAAACTCCTTCTCAGAGGGGAGTTTAGGTGCAGCTGGATCCAGACCAGCTTTGCCCAGCAGTTTATGTCTAAAGGTTTATCTGCACATGATCAATTCTTTATATCATTTAGCCATCGAGATTTCAGAGTTTAGCATCCATTTAACCACTTACCAAGAGTCTCTTGTGGTAAGGAATCCCTCAGTCTTGATGAGCAAGCTTGAGAGCCAACCCCTGCCCAAAGGGGAGATCCTGAATATGTTGGTCCTCCCACTGAGGAGGAATTTCACACAAGTTGTTATTTGTGTGAAATAGCAATGGAGAGCAAAACAGTGACTGTCCATTTAGCTTTGTCTTCTTTAACATTAGCAGATCATTTATACCAATCAAATCATAAATTGTGTTACCATTACTGGTGTATTTTAAATAGTGCCTTCAGTTGTGATACCAAGTGAACTTGATTTCAGAAGATTCCTATTATTTTAGATTTATTACTTTGCCAATAAGAATAATTGGGCCTTTTCACTGCTTTCTCCATTTGAATTATGCTGTAGTGCCCTCAAGCTTTTTCTGATCACTTTTACTTCTCTACTGGTAAAGGTAGAATGTACACTGAAGGTTGTTATTTAGTGGGCTATTTATTCTTCAGAGTAGCTGGTGTCAAAAATAGTTTATCTTTCAATTACATTCAGAGTATTGAGAAGTTTTTTTGTAATTGAAAGAGTAAGGACCACAAATTTCTTGGTTATATCATAAATTACAGCATTTGGTATTTCATATAAGGGCCAAATTTAAAAAAAAATGTTTTTCCCTAAGTAAGAAGAATAAACAGATAGGGATAAGGGAGCATTCCTCATTCGTTATGTTTATTAAGTGTTGTTAGGAATTAAACACTTGGTGGAAAGAAAATAAAAGAAAGCAATCTGTAATTACAGTAGTATTATGCAATGTTTCTTTCAAGCAAGGAATGCAAAAAAACAGTTACTGAGTTACGCTGCTTTGCTGGCAGCGTATTTAAATAAGTAGGTATTGTTATTATGTTGCTGGTGGTGTGGTTGACCATGTTCTACTCTCCTGCTGTGTGTGGGGCTGTACCTAAGATGCCCATCAGAGATGACAGTATTTTTAGAAAGCATCTGCAGCTCCTTACCTTGTCTGAATTTACTCCTTGTCTGAATGCTTATGATGAAAATTTAAATGCCTGCCAAATCGAAATGCTGGTATTTTCTGTCTTCTGCCTACAGTTTGTGTTAAATTACTTAACAGGGTCTGTGACATGGAAAATATGGTTTGGGGGGTGGAATATAGGCCTAAAGCTAGATATGAGGTGTCTGCTGGGGTCATTTTACACAAGAGGTCACTGCCAGGGGTACACCAGCTGGCTGAGGTGTAGGTTAAGCTCTGTCCCTAGATTCATATCCACAGTGCTGGAGAGGTTCATGGTGCCACTCCACAGCTATTCGTGATCCATAGCTGGCGTTTCCGTTGCATAAGGGTGGATATTTTTACAGCAACTTACTGAGCTCCTTCCTGTTCTGTAAAATTAAATGTCATGATTGGCTCTGTATGCTGTAAAAATATCCATCTTTTCACAAAAAAAAAAAAAAAAAAAAAAAAAAAAAAAGTCAGTTTTCTTTTTCTTGCATTTCTGTAACATAGTACATGTGTTTACAATAGCTTTGCACCCATGTCAAGCCCCATATCAAAACAAAGCAATGTAAGGGCAGGCAGTCTGGGACCTTTCTGTGTCCTCTGCTAATGAAATACTACAATTATTGGCACAGACCTGCTTATCTTTGACCCCAAACTTTTTCCATGTGTGCCCTTTGTGCTCGCCCTGGGATGGGCAGGATACAAGCATGGACCCTCATCAGTAGGGCCATTGTTGCTGTGTTCCTTTGCTGGCTTCACTCTCCAAACACCCTCTGCTTTGCTGTCAGAGTGGCTTTTTGGTGTCTGGGCCTTCTGCTGCGCTTAGCTGACCTGAGTTACAAAATATTTCTTTGCTGTGGCTCTTCATCTGACTTACCTTTTTTCTACAACTAGTGTGGCTCTTCAGTCACTTTCGTTACACTTCCTGGTGACCACTTGCTCTAGTTACAACTTTTGGGTCCCTCTATAATAGCAGAATCAAGACTGAGAGTTCCCCTTTTTGCTGTTCCAGCCCTCAAACACAGACAGTTTATTTTGGGGAGCTCCGACTTTCAGTTTTTGTCGTTGCACTCTTCAAGGCAATGCTGGGTTCTGCATTTTGCCACCACTACATCCTTCCTTGCCCTTCCTGTGGTTGATCTTACCAGAAGCAAGAGGCATTTTTGTAAATGCTTGACCCACAGTGCATAGAAAGTTACAAGTACAAGCAAAGTACATGTGTCACAAGCAAGGCTGAGATTTCTGTTAGTAAATCTTCCTCACAGCCTCCCAGCCCCTGCCTTAAATGTGCACTTGCACATTGTGCACACATAGAGGAGTGTAGGTACAGCAGCTGTGTCATGCCTGTGAGCACATGTCTTCCACATGTTTCTTTGTCCTCTCTTTCCTTTATTTCTTCATCTTCCTCCAGCGTGCCACGTGCCATGGCTGTGCTGCTTCCCCTGCTCTGACCCCGGGCTGTCTGGGCACTGCTGCTCCTCACTTTTCCTGCTCCTCAATGAGCAGAGGGGAGAAGGGAAGGCCACTGGGAGAAAGCAGAACTGAGCTGTCCATGAGGAGCTGCCCTGAGCTGCAGCTCTACTCTGCAGCCTGATTTTGGGACCCCTTCCAGATGCAGCTCTTCTACAGCTGATTCTGGAGCAGTGACACGAGCTGGTGCTTGAGGTCATATCCTGGAAAAATAAGCCTCTTATTGGTAGGTGGAAAGGGTTCACAATTTTCTTGGAAATCCATGGAGGAGATTTTGTTTTCTTTCTCTGGTTCAAATGTCAGGCTCAGAGCCAAGCCTTGACCTTGCTAATTCCTTGGAGTAGTCTTGGCTGAGTGCCAGAGGTGTGTTATGGACAGTTCCATCACTTCTTACACCTTTTGTCTTCCAACCTCAGTCAATAGGTATGGTATTTTTACTGCTGTCCTCTTAAGAGATTGTGTTAAAGCTGGTCACACTTAGTTTTGCAAAGTTAGTGAGGCTGTCCATGAAGAGACTTCGTCTCAATGTGATGTCCCTGTAGGAAATTACAAAAGCTTTTGACATAGCAGCACAAAAAAAAATGTTTCATTCTTGCTCCTTATCTGCAGAAGCATTAGTGTAGGTCAGTCAAGTTTTTAAATGGTTACACAAGGAAAGAAATTAGAAAAATCTAAAGAAATCCCCTGGCTTTTCAGATGACTGCTTGAGCTGGCTGCCTGTTTGTCATAACAAAGTACTTCAGAAGTTTGTAAACTAAAACATGGTACTTCATTGGCAGTATTTCCATGAGGTTCATGATCCCTTTGATATACTCTGAAACAAGATAAGGCAGTGATTATAACTAGAGGCTCCTGTAGTCTGCACACACACACACACATACATATATATATATGTGTGTGTATGTGCTTCTGTTAGCAGAAAATACTTCGGAGTGTTTGTGTTTTTCAGCTCATGCAAACTGTCTAAACCAGGCACAGAGCCCAAGCTAATCCACTGTACCTTTCAGCAGGAGCTTTATTCATGAGGGTCACAACAATGTGAAATAACTTTACAAAGCTTTTTGTCAGCTTGCAGCATGGCAAGGGTGCACTTTCATCTGCCTGCAGAGCTGTGGAGAGGCGTCCTTGATCTGGAAGGATGTGAGGGGAAGGGGGAGTAAGGGAGCAAGCTGTAGCAAAACTTTAAGGTTTTCAATGCCTTATAAACGGTTTTGCCTGGTTCCCAAGGCTGTGGCAGGAGTGTAGGGGTACTGATGCAGGTGTCACCCCTTTTGTGATGCACTCAGTGCTCTCAGACTAGCAAAATGTTTTCTCAGCTTTAAGTTTCTGCTTAAATACCCTGTTGGAGATGGAGCATAGGTGTTGGAACTCCATGATACCTTTGTCATTTCCAGGTAAATAGAAGGTTATTTGTTTAGTTGTTGTTTTTTTTTTTTTTAATGAGATTAAGCTAAAATATTATTTAAATCCCAACCAAGTAAACTAAGTAGTTGGGAAAAACTACTAAACTATACACTGTAAACCACTAAATTATACAATTACCTGGTGCCACCAAGACTTAATGAAAAATATTTCCTCACCTCATAAGGTTAGAAAAATTGTCACTGTCTGATGTCAGTGCAGTGAAGACAGATTTGAACCAGGCTATCTTCTGATAGACTAACATAGTTGGAAGTGTCCTTCCATTTTTGAGTTCTTAAAATAAACTGAAGAAAAAGGTAAATCTGCTGTGAACTGTCAGGTTCTCACTGCAGGTACTGCTAAGGAACACATCTTCCTCTTTGGTGCTAATTTTAAATGGGCTGAGCAAAATAAGACATTCAGCCCTATATATTTATTAGTATATTAATAACAGAATCAAGATTACTTTTTATAAAACTTGGCAAGCTTTATCAAACTGATGTCTTACTGCTATGTTTATTTCATTGCTTAATAGTGTAGACAGATGAAGGGTATCTGCTAACTAGGCAATTAAAATGGCAATAATTTATGGCATGGATTTATAGTTTGGGTGTAGGGATACACTACCAGCTATTTTTAAAAAGTTACTATCTTTGACATTTGAAATAGAAGAGGTTTGATAATGAGACTTGGATATGATACATTCATTAAGGATAAAGTAAAATCAGTTTAAAAAAATTAAGCTATCCAAACAGGAAAAATTCTGAGAAGCACAAAGCCTTTTGTTTTTGTGGGTTTCTCTTTAGTCTGTCTTTCTGTAGCTTTCATCAGATATGAGTACACCCAGGACTGGGACCACCTCTATTTTCCACATCAGTACTGTGCCTACAGTTGCATCATTCTGGGACTCTTACATGCTCCAGTAGAACAAAGAAATGACAGTAATAATCGCTTCAGATTTTTTTAAAGAATTAATTTTACTTTTTACAAGATTTTGGAGCACTTAAAAGCTCTCATTAATTTTATTTGCCCCTTTTTAAGTAGGTGGTATTACTTGGTGTTACAGATAAAGGCACCAAGGCAGAAGCAGGGCAGACAGCAAGTCATGAGCTGTCATGGGAAGCAAATCTGGCTTGTTTGATCCCCACTGCTTTGCTTTGACTGCCACGTTGGCTTCTCTCCTGTGCTCACTCAATCCCAGCTACTCTGCTAATGTGGAAAGTTGCCATTTATTGGGCAGTGCATAATCACTGAGCACATTAGTGCTTCAGAAGTCTTTTAGAGACATGCTAAGGTGTGTTTTTCAAATAAACTTTCCTGTGCTGCTACTATTATGGGTTGCTGAGGCAAGAAAAGCTTTCATAAGGTAACGGATGCAAATGTGTTCATGTGTGTGAGGGAGGTATTGTAAGGCTTAAGGGTTTTTTTGTGGGTGGTTATTTTTGGTGTTGTAGTTTGGACCAGTTCCTGGATTTCCTTCACTTTGCTGTATTTTAACTTTTAGACAGATTCACTTAGACCTTCATCCTTCTTTTCCCTTGAGTATGTGTGTGCATGTATAAAATAAAAACAATTATTAAAACTTACACTAAAAGGTAGATGTGGATTCTTGTACTCATCCATTTGTCTGGACCTGAATATGATTCAAGCCAGATCAAGGGTTTCCATGGCAAGAGATCTTCCATGGTTTAATGTGTGAGGAAACATGAAGTAACACTGTAAATGTGGGCCTCCAACTGTGGAACAGGATCACTGCATCTAACTCCTCCAAGGCTTTCTGAACTGAGTGGGGTGTGCCAGACTCACCAAACACTATTCTGCATGAAGTGTGGTTGTGGTCAGGCATAAATTCAGGGTGAAATTTGGCTTTTTAAACATAAATGTTGCTGAAGAAGGCAGAAATCAATTGCTCAGTAATGTGCATTGACAAGTGAATTCTCTAAGACACAGCAGAGAAGCACCTGAAAGGCTTTTTTGGAGAGGGAACTGGTGGAACCAGTTACAGCCCAGTAGTCTGCTGTGGGCATGAACTGGCTGGAACTTTAATATCATGGTTTTACCATGGAAATAAGATAAACAGAAGACAAGTGGAAAAGTCTTGCAAGAGCACCTTCACCCTTGATAGAGGTGTTGCCATTACCAGTCCGTAATGTTTGCCTAAAAGAAACCTCCCTGATCCTGTGGGAGCTGTGAGTTCTCAGAGCATTTTGCTCTAAATGATAGGCTCATCCAATTGGGAAGCAACTTTGATCTCAGGCAATGATCCTCCAGATGACCTGAGGTCTGGGGACCACAGTGGTTCAGTAAAATTTTTAAGCTTGGTGAGTTCTTTCTTCTCATCCTCTGCCTCAGGTAGTTGCATGTCTGTTTTTACAAAACATTGGGTTGTGCCTTGGTTCTGATGACAAAGATTTTCAGTTGATTCTGTTTTGTGAATGGAATGTCTTGGTTCGTTTGAGTTCTTACATATCTCTGGCTGGTACACTCTCAAAAAATAAAAAGTGTTTTAGTGTATGAGACTAGGATTTTGGAAAAAGGACCACTGGTTATATTGAGTGCAAATGTGGATGGCTCACATTTTGTGTATTGTTGTCAAATTGTGCAGCTGATGTGGACAAGAAGCAGTTGGCAGGTATTGTTGGAGATTATCCTCCCAAGTACCAGATGACAAATGGAGAAAAACATTGTACACAATTAAATAAATAGGACTACCTTCTGAGGCCAGAAGATGATGGACTCTATCCTGTAGGATAAACCTGTCCTTCAGGATGAATAGCTGTGAGTTTGTGCGATGAGGATGCTCTCTTTCTGCAGGACAGGTAAAATTTTTCAAGCTAAAGGATGTCATTTTTTGCAAGGCTATGCTGAGCTTTGCAGTTTTTTGGTGGTTTTTTGTTTCTCTGTCCTTAGCAGAGAAGCTCTTGCTGATACCAGTGCCAAAACAAAGGGCTAATGGGAACCAGTCCCAGAAACTGTGACTGTCAGGGGACTCATAAGCTTGGCTGCCAGACCTGAAAGTTTTCATGGAACTTTTATGCTCCTCATGTTGTTTTGTCATTATCATCCTGATGAGACAGGCTATGGCATCAAAATGACACCGGCTAATTAAATGTCAGGAGAATCAGAAGATGTTGTAAGGCTTTTACACTGAGATTGCCAAGATTGAAACAGAAGCCAGTGACACACATCACCTTCCTTGTGGCTCATTAGGATGGGATATAACTCCATGTTCAGCCAGCTGCAGGATGGAGAGACAGTATGGAGGCTGCCACAAGGGCTTGACACTAATGAGCACCTGAAAGGTTAAATAAACGTCTGTGGCTGATGTTGGGTCTCAGGTTATAACCTTGGCAACTTGTTCTTTGATGTTTTCTTTTTCTCCCCTTCTCCTCAGAAGCATTCACCTCAGAATCCTGTTCTGGCTTTGATAGGGATCTATATGGGAACCTCTGTTTTCCATCTGCTGTTGTGTTGATTTAGGCTGCTAAGAGCTCCTAGAATTCAAGCTAGAGCTTTTTACTGTAGGTTGGCCCCAAAAGCTTTAGCTTATTTTAATTTTTCTGGTTCTACTTCTCTAGAATAAGATGAAGTGTCTATTCTACATATGTGTGTGATTTATTATATGTAATGTTAATGAGGGATATATCCTGTTTGACTGTGGCAACTGTGCATTTCACTAGTGCACAGGTGGCCGTAATATTTCTGCTTTGTGGGTTTCTTCTTCTATCTTTAACTTCTGTAATCCTTGTGTTTTGTGGTTTACAAGATTTTTTGTCATTGGGAAATATGTTGAATTGGTGTTGGGACCCAAATGTTACACCAGAAGAAATATCCTTTCTTTGTCAAAAAGTCTGCATTGTGAAATCTTCACATTAGTCTGTGGTTTTACTCTGAAAATTGGCTGTGGGACAATGAAATACTGTTCAAGAGATTCTCTGTTCTCAGGCTGTGTTTGCAGCCCTGTCCTAGGAATAACCACACTACCTTTTTATTGCTGTCTGAAGCAGCATGGGGTGCACAGAGGGACTTCAGTCCTGCTTTGGTTCTGTGACACCCGTGAGGCATTTACTTCTCTTCCCACTTGAAGAATGGGTCTTCATTTAGCTGTGTCCACAGCTGGTTTATGTGGGAATGCCTCCACTACACACTGATTTATACTGATTTATACTAGTCGAGAACTTGCCCTGTTGCCCTCAAACCATACTCTTACCCTGGAGCTGCCTGCTGGCACTTGTCATGCTTTAGGAGTGATGATATAGGGGCCACCAGGAGGATGCCTTGACTTTAAACTTGTAGATTGAAATTGCTTTGAGAAGCATTAAGTAGAATTAAGCACAATTTTCCTTGGAAACTGAGTAAACTGAATCCAGAAGCTATTGAGAGGCAATAAATGTGGGACCACACAGTGCTATCTTTCCAAAGCCACCCTTCAAAGCACACTGCACATCCAGCCAGCCCTGAGTGCTGTGTGCACATTTCACTGGCTCAGAAATGTATGTAATGTAGCCATTTTGTTCAAATTGCTGCAAACTCCCCTTATTAAAGAAGCTGAATTACAAAAAGTATTGAGTTCTTGCTCTGGAGACAGAGCTGGAGCTTTTCCATTGGAGGTAACCTTCAAATAAACCAAGGTGCACCTTTTTCTTCTACATGCAGTCCAACTAAAACATTTTACCCTAAGCTGGGATTTGGTTTGAGGGGAAGTGAGGGTAACCTTGGAAATATTGTGGAAGTGAAATCTGTTCTCACTTAATAGTATCAGAACTGTTTTAATAGGCCTCAGATATCTGCATTGTGAAATCCTGCACCTTAATTAAAATTGGGGGGAGCATCTTCTCTAACAAAGACATACTTTTTTATGTTCAGTAGTCATTGAAGTAATTACAGGTTAACAAAAATAAAGAGCATTAAACAGAATGTCAAAATATGTCTGTTCCTCACAGTTGCTCCGTTTTAACTCTCATCTCCTGTGATGTCACAATTTAATTAGGTATCTCAGTCACCATAGAATTTTCCAGACAAGATCTGAATTTGTAATCTACAAATCACCAGAGCTCAGTTGCCATCCTCTGTATTTCATTCATTTAACACAGTGCAGAAAAGTGAAAATGAGGTTCACCTTGCACTTTCTCTGAGGCAGCTTTATGAGATACTGAATAAAAGTGTCCAGCTGTGAAATTCAGTTTTAACAGCTGATTATGCTTTTCTGCACCAAAAGTGAGGTGATCAGTTACTTATGATCACCTTCAGACCTGCACACAGATAAGCATCTAATCAATCTGGGGTTAAAGAAGCCTTTTCTCTGCCTTTTTCTGTGAACAAGGATTTTCAGAGTTTACTTTACAAATTGTGGTCTGTGGTAGCCTTAAATGAACATTGTTTGGAAAATCTTTCCAGCTTTTTCTGTCTTTGAGTCTGCGGAACACCATTTAAGTGCTCATTGATTGGGTAAAACAGCATCATTTATGAGTATCTGATAAGGGGAGAGATGAAATTTTTACTCCCACCAAGAATTCTTATTTCATAGATGCTAGGTGAAAGTGCTTTCCTGAGGACAATAGCCATAATACAGAGTTAGAAAGAACAACTCATCATTTTACATTCTCTTCTCTCTGGTCCTATGCTGCTACTCTTATTCTTTTTAGGGATGTTTTGCTCTGCTAATTGGAGGAGGAGGCAGAGATTCAACAGAGTGGTTGAAAATGTTGGAAAATCTCACCATTTTAATTGTTTGAGGGATCATCTCTCAGTTCCTGTCCACCTCCACACTTGTAAACTGCCCTCTGTGTTTTGTACTCTACAATGTACATACATCAGGCCCAGCAGATAGTAGGAAATCCATGTCTGCTGTGAATTCAACAGGTTTCAGCTTCAGTTGTTTGCTTGCTGCTTCAGTCTCGTATGTTTTTGACTCTGAATGAGCAAGTTATGCTTTTCTGTGTATTGTGGAGCCATGTGTTGAGAAGGCAGGATGTGAACAGGACTGGCTATGAACAGGGTTTTTAATTTGACATCAATGTAACATCAAATCACAGAGTCTGAGCCATGATTCCAGGCTGCAACTGAGGATTAAGCCCCTTTAATGTGCCTCATTGAAGACAGTGAGATGGTTTATCCAGGCTTTTGCTGGGGCTGTCTCCAAAGCCACACCTGCCTGTGGCAGGGCTGGTAATGATGCCAGATTGGATTGGTGAACTGCATCCAGCTGAAGGAGTCACAGTGTGCCAAAGAAACCATGGTACTATCCTGAAAATGTAAGAGGGAAGATGAGTTTGGGTAGATCCTGAAGAAGAGGATGAGTCTATTCTGAAAGGATAAACCCATGAGGAACTCTCCGCTTGTGGTGCCAGAGGAAGGGATGCTGAGTGCCAGTCAGTGTCTCCTGGTCTTACGGCTCACAAAGGGAAGTCTGTCCGTACTTAAAAACTTGAAACTGTGGTTCCCCTCACCACATTGCCCCCAAAGTAAGAGTAAGCAGCAGTTCCTCCTTTTGTTTGTGCTAGCCTGCCTTTTCTAGAGAAGCCACATAGTAGACAGAAGAAGGTAGCTGGCAGAGAGTCCTGTTCTGCAGAGAAGAGAAATATAGAAAGTGAAGGGCTTGAGAGCAAAAGGATTTTAAGAGTTCCTGACGAGGATGTGCCTTTCATAGCTCTCTTATCTCAGGGGTATATATGTATTTTGAATGTGTATAAAGTGTTGGTGGCTTTTAGAGGTGAACGGTTCTCTTGCTGTGTGGATTTAGGATCCACATACCTGCTGGTTTGGGCCTTTCCCAGACTGTGTCTATACAACATTGGTGCCAGTGTTTTTGTCTGCCTTATATGGAGTAGCATGTGGCTGGGATCTTCTCCTTCTGCTCTGAAGAAGACTGATGGCAGAAACTCTGCTCTTCTTTTCTTTCTTTTCCACTGAACTTTCTTGTTGCCTCCCTATAATCATGTCTGACACTTCCATCATCTGATTTCCTTCCATCCTGCAAAATTTTGCTTACAGTGATCACGGGAGGAGTAATCACAACTGAATGTAGCTGTGTCCTCCTGTTGGAATATTCTGGGTTGCATACCTATGTCCAGTGCTGTCCAGTATGGCCAGTGTACACCACAATCCAAGTGTATGCATTGGGTTGGTTTGACTCAAGCAGGCACAGCTGCTCGTGACAATTTACATGTAGCCTGTGGAGATGTTCCACATCAATAAATCCACCACCTCAGATTAATAAGTTTGGTTGCAGCAAGTTTTGTCTGACCTGAACTTCCCCACACATGTGTACACTTCATGTTTTTGGAACTCAGCTTTGCCTGCAAAAGAAATTAGAAAAGACGCAAGTGGAAATAAAGTTCATTGAAATAATAACAAGTCATTTTGTCTTCTTCTGGTTTTCATCAGGGTAAAAAAGAACAGCAAAACCACAACAAAAATAGCAATGAAATTACTATGGGGGGCTGCAAACATTATAGTGATAGAGTTCACTTAGCTGTGGTGGTTTCTTTTATGTGATAATATTGAGGTGTTTTATTTCTCCCCTGTGAGGTAGATCACTATTAGCCACAATTTGTAGTGTGCCCCATGTGGAGGCTGGGGAGGAGAGTTGGTGCCTCAGAGGTTACACGAGGCCGTGGAAGACCCAGCAACAGAATCCAAAGTGTCTGGACCACCCAGGGACCTGCTCATGTACCACAAGCCATCAGGGAAAGATTAACTCTAAACCCTTTTGGTTGCTCTGTACGGTATAATTGTCTAAATGAAATCAATGAATACTTGATTTGAGAGTCTCCCATTGCTCCATCCCTGCTGTTCCTAATGTTTGTTAACAGACTGCTTTGTGGCAGAGTGCAAAGGTGCCGCTCTATAAAACTGTAATGACTTCTGGAAAGGAAGTTGCCCTGTGTATTGCAGAAAGCACCATTCAGTTTTGATTGGAACATAGGGAGCTGAGAAGTTGTTATTGCTTTTAGTACAGCTACTTGGAATAAAAATTTCTGCTCAGTTATGGTTAAGATGACATTTCCTTTTTCCCTGCTTTTTTCTGTCCTTGTTTACCAGTGGAGTTGGAATGTTCTCCATTGCCCTGGGCAGGGAGCTGGCGTGTGGTAAGGTCCTGGCACGCCAAGGAAGAGGAGCTCCTTTTCTGTCTCCTATGCTCCTCTGTCTGTCACCCATCCTGTTTGCTACTCCCTTGACTTTCTCTTGGCTGTTTTTTCTCAGTCCTTGGGGGTTTTCTTGTCAGTCTCCAGCCAGCTCTTCTATCCTTTCTTTCTCTCTGAGCAGAAAATGAAGTGTTTGGTGAGCTTACTGGGTTATCCTTGGTGAGGGGGTTTGGTGGTGCCCGATCTCACACTGCCTGGCTCTGGGAGCCAAGAGGACTGAAGAGGAAAAAAGAGGAAGAGACAGAGGCTGTAAATGAGCCTCAGTTGCACGAGCCTGTTGGCACAGCAAGGTGAGACTCATCTGAGCATTATTTTGCTGTTGCTGCAAGTTAAATTTTGTCACAATTTCCCCTGGTGAAAGACCACTGGCCTTCAGGCTGGCAACCCACACTGCAGGTGTCTGGTTACTGACAGGGTAGGGATGAAGATAATTTACAGCAGACCTCTCAGATGTCACGCCTTGGGCATCAGGCACAAACACTCACTTCCCCCAAGGGCTGTAGTTCATTAACTTGCAGGCCTGTGGAGTGGCCTCCCTGCCCTGACAGGCTCGAGGGGGCTGGCTGGCACCCCAGAGGGGGAGTGAGGCAAGGGCAGAGAGGGCTCTGTGCAGTGTGACAGCTTACAAGCTTGTCCACGCCCAGTTCCTTCACCAAAACAAGACCCAGTCCCCAGCACAGTCCCTTTGCTGCTGACCCAGTGCCCTTTCCCTGCCATGAGTGCCCTGTGTGCCAGGCATCTCCCCTCACATGCCAGCCTTGCTGCTGCTTTACAGCTGGGACAAGAACTGAGAATTGGAACAAGGATAATAATTATTTCAAGAATTCTGTTTCTATTTTTTTTCTGGATGTTTGTAATACTTCTTAATAGTAATATTGTAAATGTAAATTGTATCAAGGCACAGAAGCTATTTGTGCCATTTGTGTCTTTATTTGTGTCTTTATTTCTGCTTCTCAGCCAGCTATCCAGTGCTTTTTGTACTATTCCATCAACCTTTCCTAAGAAATCAGTTTAACATGTTTGACACTTAGCCTATGAACTGACTCTTCCATGAAAACCCAGATTGCTTACAGACACTAAATCTCACTCATTTAGATCCCTTTATACCATCCTAGTCATAAAAAGTCACCTTTACACCCGACCTCCCCCCCATGTTTGGCAGTTTTAAAATGTTTGGGAATGAAATAAATCTCTTGGAATTTGGGGGTCTCCAACCTAGTGTCTGTATCTTGCATTACTTGTATTTCTTGTCCTTTTGGGGGCTTCAGCAAAGCCTGGTGTACTCAGCAGGAATTTTGACAACCATCTCAGCTGTGTACTGGGTAAGACCTCATGCCTTTGATGAGAACTTGAGAGACCCCTGCAGTTTACAAGTTACAACCAGAGACTGACATATCCTTATTAAAATATGGAGGGGCTCTGTGTTTTACAGAAATATTGAAAAGTGGAGAAAAACTTTCTTTTTTCCACATGCACACATATTTTCACACACTGGTATTTTGGCAAACCAATCTACTATACCACGTCAGTGAGTTAATGACAGGCTGGTGAAATGAATGTTCACAGCTTTAAATCAGTCTTTTCTTTAGGAGCATTTAAATAACTTCATTTTTCTTCAAGGTAATCTTGACCATAAAGCTACAGGCCTGCAGGAAACACATATATTAATTGCAGAAGCTGGATGTGCTGTGGTTTTCCACACTGCTGATCATATATGGCATCCCAGATGAGTAGCAGATCTGATTTTATAGTCATGTTGTGTCAGGAGTTTAGACTGAGTATTACTTGTAATTCTGTCATTTACTGTTTCTTTATTAATGTCTTCAGTGTTCTTGCTCTGTCCTCAATCTTTCACATTTTGTACTGATGCTTTATTACAGTGTTTTCCAAATTTTTTTTAAGTAAAAATCTTTCAAGATGAACAGCAGTCCTTCCTTGGGAGCTGACTGAAAGCCAAATGATCTTTATTCATATAGCTATTGCCTTGCACATCCCCTATTTGGAAATCACTCTTCCATTATGTGCTATTGCTTCCTTGTCCCTACATGCCTTGATGAGCAGTAAAATGCAGTGTTGACATTTAAAATATTGTCACTGGCATGGCTGATGTTTGAGTGAGTGAGGGAGGGAGTTTTCTCCACAATGATGATTTTTCTGGGGCTCTTTGCAAATTCAGGCTCTAGTGATGGTTATTTTTTGTATCAGTTACACTTGCAGTGCATTTTTGAGGTGCATTTTTGAGCTTTGCTTTGCAAACATAAATGGAACTGTTCTTCTCATTGTAGTTGCTCTCAGCCATGTCCATCCTGTGTCTTGTCCTCCAGCTGCCCCAAAAGATTTGTGCAGCACAGTGGATATAACACTTTACTGCATCACAGCAGTTAAATATGACAAAAAAAATCACTCAAGGCTTGCACGGCCTTTACCCGCCACGCACAAACTGTCACCTAGGGTGCATTATAAACTTGGATAAGCTTTCTGTATTCTAGGTTCACAGTTTGTCACTGCATTGTTATTTCCATTGCTGTGCCTTTGATCTCACAAAAAGCTCTGCCCTGGTCAAGGCATCTGTTGACACAGTCCCCCTGGCCCACGTGGGCCTTTGAGCTCATTATGGGGGGAAAGAAGGATCATGAAAGCAGAGCTTCAGAAAACACCATGGTTGCCAAATAACAGCATTCCTAAAGCTGTTCTGTGTCATACTGTGGGCCTCTGCTTTGGATCTGAGCCCTCTCAGATTGCTGTCCACGTTCTTTTATCAGTGTGACTGTGGCAATACAGAAATATTAGCAGTAGTTGTTGTGTCGACGTAGAGAAATCCATCCCATGAAGGAACTGCAATATGAGGAGAAAATTGATGGGCCCTTTGCCCTTAGCTTACTGTCTGAATGTCTAGAGTGCACAGAAGGTAAGTGGGTATTGAGAGATTTGGAAGCTGAGAGAAATGAAGTTATGAGTGAAGAAGATTCAGCTTCACCAGCTGAAGATTGCCGGTGCCTTTAGGTAGGTTCCTCATCTGAAACGTGCTGCAGCTCCTCCAGCTTGGTCAGCAATCCCTCATTGTTTCTGATGTGTCTTTTCTGGCAGTCAAGAGGCTGGCATGGAAAATCCTGGCTTGTTCTTCAGGTCACTTTGTGCAGTGGCTGTGCTGGAAAGCCCCAGCTGTGCAGTGCTAGGCTCTGTTCACAGATCAGCACGGGACAGTCCCAGCCTGAAAGCACAGCCTCAGAGAGCACTGTGCAGATCACTAAATGCACACTGTTTTAAAGAGTGTGGCTGCTGTTCATGTGAAACCTGATAGCCAAATATGCTCAATCTCAAATCCCCAGCAGGCTCTGAACACCCTGTTCTAGGCAATCTCATTAGAGCATGAGAGGCTGACATGGTTTTCCCTTCTACTCCATGTAGTAAGGGAATTGCTGTTACTGATACTTATCAAGAGAGATCTCTACAGAAAAAGTTATGGACACTTCAAAGCATATTAGGAAGCAATACCTAGAGGTATTATATGGTTAACAAATGGAATTTTCAATTCTATATACAACTTCAAGTACGAATATAGAAAGTTTTTTGTGGTACTAATGGAAATTTCTGAGTCTATAGCAGGTCCCTTACTCCAAACTGGCATAGTTTTAATAAGAACTATCCATATGTCCTTGACTTGTCATTTGTTAAAAACCTCAAAATCTTAATGGTTTATATTGGAGAAATAAAGGTCAAGATACAGGCGAAGTTCCTCTGTATTACAGAAGACAATAAAAAGGAAGTATATTTGCTCCTTCAAATATATGCTAATTCATCACTCCAAGCTTGGTGTGATTGCATTCTGTCTAGTCAGTGCTCTTCTTCGTATCTTAAAGAAGAGATATAGCCAAAGTAAAGGGCACTTGGAGATAGGGAAAATAATTGAGTCACAGAGAGTCTTCTGTTTGAGGAGGGATGGGGAGGATAGGGATTGTTTTAATTTAAAGAAGAGACAAATAAAGGAGAACGTGACAGAAGTGTACAGAATGATGAATGATACAGAGAAGGTGAACTGGGGCACTCTTGCTTGCCCTTTAGTAAGTACAGATGCAGAGGGACATCCAATAAAGCAGAAAGGCAAAAGTAATAACACTGTTGAAAGGGTATTTTTAAACAGTAACTATCTTGTTTCCAATGGCTCATCTTCTTTCTCCGTGATTCTAGAGCATGTCTTGAGGGGCATGTAAAGACCTCTAGGAGATGAATTCAAGTTGTCTTGCTAAGTAGTTGTTGTGGTCATGCTGCAAAAGATGCTAGTTGGATTAGGTTGTTTGGTTGAAGGGGAAGAACTTGTCAGATAGTCTTAAAGAACCTGTTTAGTCTCAAAAATAAGTGGGAGTTTAGGTAAAGAATTTAAGTGTGTAATGATACTATCCATACATTTGCTAGATAGAGTAAAAAAAGTGACTATTCAGGACACAAATCTACTGATGGAAGGAATATTCCTCTGCAGTTAACCTCCATGTCTTTTCTTTGCTGGTCTCTCTGAATATCTGCTCATGACACTTTTATAAAATGCCGGTGTTGGGCCACATTGGCTTGGGCTCTACTGTCAGGACGAAGCAGATTTCTGTCCTCAAGGAAGTTGTTGGAAGCACAGTTATTCTTCCTAAATAACCCTTTATGATATTCTCTTACTTTTGGATGTTCCATTTTTTAGTCATCTTTATTTAATAAGTTTGTACTGAGATCCAGAAGAAAATTAATTTTGATCAGTAGATTCTAGGGAGTTTCAATAAATGGACTAAATTGTATATGCGCCTCTCCCCTGCATTATTGTTAAAAAAAAGGAGATAATGAGACATGCAAATTCCAGATGAGTGAGATCACGTTCTGGTTAGATTATTACAGTATCTGTTTGGATCCATTGTTACTTTTAGACTTAATCCCTTTCAGCCTTTTTGTAGCTGTGCAATTATTTTATAATTCCTCACCAGGCTGTGCTATTTCATGTAGCACAATCCTGGCCCACCTGTGGTGATCAACACTTCAAAGCCCCAGTTCCTGTGGTCATTTTGAGTGCGTGCCTGCCTCATTTCTAATGGTGTGTTGTGGTAATGTCAGCTGTGATGATTTGGCCCTGGATCACATCTGCAAGGTGGCCTTTCCTTTCCTTTCCTTTCCTTTCCTTTCCTTTCCTTTCCTTTCCTTTCCTTTCCTTTCCTTTCCTTTCCTTTCCTTTCCTTTCCTTTCCTTTCCTTTCCTTTCCTTTCCTTCCCCTTCCCCTTCCCCTTCCCCTTCCCCTTCCCCTTCCCCTTCCCCTTCCCCGCCCCCATCTTAAAACAGGTGAAATGCCTCAGCTATTCTGGATGGAAACCACTTGCTATGATGTAGGGAAAAAAAAAATTAGCAATTTAATTATGCCTTATAATTAGGTCTTTGTTTCTCACTTACCTACAGGACATCATGAAGGCATTTGCCAGCATTTTTCTTAATAAACTTTGTATGGCAATGGAGCACTTAAAATATCTACTACTCAACATAGAACAGATGTTTTTTATCAATCATGGGAAGTGTATAATTTGTAAAAGTTTATAGAAGATACATATTTGTGTGTATATGTGTATGTTTTGAATTGCTGTGTATATAAACTGCACACTTAAGGATGTATTTGCCTGGCACTACAGTCCAGCTCCCTTAGAAATAGTTACAGTCCTGGAATACCAACCTACAACCTGGTTTAGCCATTTGAAGTCACTGAGAAAAATTAATTGTAAATGTAATTTAGTACTCAGAGGTACGCAAATTTTATGTCTACACTCAAATGAAAAGAAGCATTTAGTCTAATTTTTTGGCATTTGTCAAAAACCCTCCAAAAACCATCCAGGCTGCAGGCTAAACTGCCTATCATAAATCTCAACTGAAGACTTTCTGCTGACTTCTTGAAACTAAATTGTTTTTATTGTTCTCAAGTAATTACATTTTTGTTGTTATCTGTGTAAAGAGCCCCACTGGGTTGAGCATGTAAGTATATGGGAATGGGGGGAAGGAGGATTTGTGTTAGTTACGTGGAGATGATGAAGCTGAAAACATAGCAGCAGGACATAAATCAGACTTTTCTTCTTTTTTCTAGTTGGCTTGTCACAATAAAACATTGCAACAGATGCTGAAGCCAGGGTCAGATCCAGATGAAGGAGACGAAGCCTTGAGGTTTTATGCCAAACATACGGCACAGATAGAGGTAAAGGATTGCTCTCCAGAAGATGACTATGAGACAAGTCTGCATCTTGCATGTGGTGTATCTCCTCTTTTTAAGCTTCCAAATGGTGTGGATTATTTATGAGGAGAAGGTTGAATAATATGCTTTTGGCTGTGGGAGGTAAAGGAATACACCTGTATTAGAAGTGGCTCCAAAGCTGTTTCACAGTAGCTTACCTGTATGTTACCAAACATGTTTTGTTAGGGAAATAATGACTGTGGATAGGAGCTGTGTCATGAAGTCAAGAATCATCTTGTATGGTACATCACTCAAATAAATAATAATGAGATTCAAAGCCACTGATGCTGGCTGATCAAATTAAAACTCTGGCTGGAGTACAAAGAGGTTTTGAAGTGGTGTAGACATTCAATATGGCTTTTGTTTAAAATATTAAGGCTTGGCCTGTTTCAGCAGTTCTGTTCTCTATTTTAAACTTTACACCTGCCATGGATTGGACTTAGATGGAGGTCCACAGAGATATCCCATCACAGGATAGGTGGAAGCTCCATGGCCTTGGTTGTCCAGAGGGCAGCTCAGTGCTCTTCTTAACGTATTTTAATACTTTGGGTGCTGCTGAGATCTCTCTTAGCAATTATCAACCATTTTATCTGGATAGCTTGTAAATTTAGGCATTAAACAAGCCCTGTCAACTTTAATGTGGCCAAAAGCTTATTCTGTGAAAGTGAAACTCAACCCAGCATTTCTGCTATACAAAATAGATAATTGCTGGTCTTTGAAAGTCCTAGACCTGTTTGGTGTTTCAGATGTTATCGCCCCTATATTAACACATCTCATTTGTTTGATTTGAAATTCAAATAGTGGTGGTTTTTTATTTTCACCAGTGGCTGTACAGAGGCATGGTTGTAGGAGTCAAAAAGGGTTTTCTATCCATTTCTGTATTTTTAGTAATACAGAGTCAACGGTCAGAATGGGGAAGCAATTTTGATGGCAGTGTAGTGAGATGAAATAAAATCTAGCTTGCTGACCAGTAACTGGGTAGGTGCTGAAATGCCAACAATTCAAAACCTTGGGTTTTGTCAAGTAAAAAGATAAAGACTGACAAGATATAGGTGCTGCCTGAGTAACAAGGTGCTATTTCTGCATGTTCACCTTTTCAACTTATCCCATCATAGAAATAGACTCAAGATGAGAAAAGCATTTTGTAATCAGAACAGAAAGCCCCTGAACTTCTCCACTTTTTACTGGGAGAAATTTGTTTCAATTTGCTGACAGATTGGAGCATTCTGAATTACAGCATTTTTTATATTTGGGAAAGTCCGAACCTAGGCTTTTTTTGAGACTTCTATTTGCCACCTTATTCAGGCAGGCTTTTGAAAATAAAAACAGCTTTACTCTGTTTTGAGATTGATTGGTCCAACTTTATTGTAATGTTCAAATAATTAATGCATTAGTTTGTAAATAAAAGGGGAGCTGTGAACAAAAAAAGATATGACAAAATGATTGGATAGTCACTGACTGACAAAAATGTGCGTTTTGTTCATAGATTGTTCGCCATGATAGAACAATGGAAAAGATTGTCTTTCCTGTCCCCAATATTTGTGAATTCCTCACTCAGGAATCCAAAAGTCGGGTATTCAATACAACAGAGAGAGATGAACAAGGGAGCAAAGTCAATGACTTTTTCCAGCAGACTGAGGATCTGTACAACGAGATGAAATGGCAAAAGAAAATTAGGAGTAAGTACTGTAATTTTAAAAAAAATAGTTTCATTATGCTAAAACCTTGCTTTTAAACCTTCAAACACTTTCATTTTAATGATACACTTTTCTCTGTTCACTCAGACACTACAACAGGCAAAACTGTTCTCGGCCTGAGAGTGTAGGCCAGCTGAGACACTTGCATGCCACCATAAAAGAGGTGTAAAAGGAGCAGTTATTAATGTGTTCAAGATGATGCTTTGGGCTCCAAAAGTTAAATTGAGCGATGGAAGAACTGGGTGTAGTTCAACTAATCTTAATAGCACTGTGCCTAATTAAGCCAAGGCCCCTAATATTTAACAAAAACATGTGTAGCTGCATATTTGAGGTTTGCAGATTCCTGAAAGGCCGTTAAAAGACTCGTAAACGTCAGTCACTTAAAAATATCTCTCACCAGGACGTCAGCTGCTTTAAATCTGCCCAGCTTCCATGGAGTCAATCCCCCTCTGCCAGTCCACATCAGCCTGGCATGACTGGGCTGCAGGGTGTCCCAACTGGCCCATACTGGTGCATGTCCCAGTATGGACATGGTACTGGGGAGGCACACGTGTGGCCTTGAGCTGCTTGCTCAAGATCATGGGGGACACCAAGAGGAGGGGCAGGGGACCCTGAATATCTTTAGCTCCCTGGTGGGCAGTACAGCTGCTGGCCCTTGGCAGGAATGGGGCTATTGCCAACATCCCAGATCACACGGTTCCTTCCAGCTCAGCCACTGTCAACTCTGCCCTTGGCTTTTGGAGCAGAAAGTGTATTTCATATATCCTAGAATCACAGAACGGTTTGGGTTGGGAGGGACCTTAAAGATCACACCGTTCCAACTCCCCTGCCATGGGACACACTACCCCAGATTTCTCAGAGCCACATCCAACCTGGCCTTGGACACTGCCAGGGATGGAGCACCCACAGCTGCTCTGGGCAACCTGTGCCAGGGCCTCACCACCCTCACAGGGAACAATTTCTTCCTTATATCCAATCTAAACCTACCCTTAGTTTGAAGTCATTCCCTCTTGCCCTGTCATCCCAGGCCCTTGTCAAGAGTCTCTCTCCGTCTTTCCTGAAGGCTCCCTTCAGGCACTGGAAGGCTGCAATTAGGTCACTCCAAAGCCTTCTCTTCAGGCTGAACATACATAAAAATGCCTAAAAGTGATCACTTCATTCACTGCTAAAATGCAGATGCTCTTGGAGTGTCACACATCATCTGCTCACAGCAATTGATCAGGAAGGAAGGAAGGAGTAGGGTCTAGAGCAGCAGGATAGTCAGAGTAATGTGGGAGCATTCTGAATGTGATGAAAACATGGATGTTATTTATGGATGCAAAAATTGCAAAATTGCAGAATTGCATGAAGGCATTTTTTTATATGTCAATTCCCAGGCTTTAATTTTCAGCAGCAGCAAGTCTTCAGCATGAACCCCATCAGCCGAAGTCTGCTTCTCTTGGTGGCACCCTAAAAACTTAGTAGTGACAACCTGACCATAATAGAAGTTGAAAAAGACATGATTCCAGAATCTGCAGTCTATTTGGGAATAAAAGTAATTGTATTGTAGAGAAATTACTTCAGTAAAAAAAATTCATATCTGGGGGTTGTGTGTTAGAAGCGCAAATAAAAGAGCCAACCCAACAATTAGATAGACCAGTCCTGCCTAATGCTATAAACAAAAAGAATGGATTTATTTTTATTCAGAACAGAATTTTCTCAATTCCTTTCATCAGTGGAATTGCCCACAATTGCGTTGAAAAGATAATACAGGTTGAAGCTGAGTTATTTCTTTACCCAAGTGTCTGTTAGCATGAAGTCTGTGCTGCTTAAATTGACAGAACTCGTTTTTGCAATGGCTCCAAATGCTTAAATCTCAGCAGTCAGCAGCACAAGTTTATCACAGGGAAATCTGAATATTTACCTGATTGCTGTTAAAGACTATTTAGACTAAAACCTGTGACAGTCATATGCAGCTGAAGGAGTCTGCTGTTTATAAAAACTTATCTGGGTGCTTTGCATACTTGCAGGAAGTTTTCAGTACTTTAAAATCTAATTAATAGGGATGTGTCATATTTGAAACCTCTCTGACCAGAGATGTTTTCACACTATTGCACATAGGATCTTGTTTCAAATGTTCATTTAAATGTATTTTAGTGTATTAATGCATATGAAGTGCTTGCCTGAGTCTTAGCACCCTCTGATCTTGTTCCTGGCCTTCTTGCTGAACCATGTATGTGACTCTGGACACAAATTCAACCCTGTTTTACACTGTTTCCCTTTTTAGTCTTTTCTAGCTAGGCTGTAGTATCTTTGGGATGGTCTATTTTGGTGTGTTTGTACAGCACTTCACATATGGAGATCATGGCTTGTTTGAGGCCTTTTAAGCAGCAGTACAGAGCTGTTTGTCAGCAGGTGACCATGGGCTTCTGAGCATCACACAGGAAATAGTCAGCTTTTGTAGAAACAAAACCCAGGCAGACCAAATTTTGCCTGCTTCCCAAGCAGAACAAAATGTTTTTAGTTTGACAGAAGTGGGGAAAATACTGCAGTTCTGAAACCATGCCTATCCCATCATTCTTTGCCTATGTCATTGGTGTACTTGGTCCAAATAGGTCATCTGGGTGATACATTCTGGGTGTTCTGGTTGACTGGCATTCAGAGTGCTAAAATCTATTTGTTTGCTTGATTTTATGTCCACATGCACAGAAGCTGCAGATTCAGATGCAGCTGGAAAGACTCCCTTGCAAAATATCCAGGCCTAAAATCTTACCAGAGGCAAAACTCCGGTATATAATAAACTGTATTGTGATCTTTGGATTAAAAACTCTGCTTGAAACTTTGTTTTATGGCAAACCTATGTTTAATATTTGTCTATTTTAGTTAATTTTAAAGATCTGCATATTTTCTACATTAATCTGTATTTAATTCCCTTGAGGCTATTGATGATTGAGTTTCTGCTTGCTTTCATCTTATTGATTGGTGCTTTTCTCCCCTTTCTAGATAATCCATGCCTGTTTTGGTTCTCCAGACACATCTCTCTCTGGGGGAGCATTTCCTTCAATCTTGCTGTGTTCATCAATTTAGCAGTTGCTCTGTTCTACCCTTTTGGAGATGATGGAGATGAAGGCAAGTAGAGTTTGGTCTTATTTTTTGTTTTAATTTTAGATGCTTTCATTTCTAAGGTAACAAATAAAGCTGCATTTTCAGGTGCAGTCATATCTGGAAGCCATTTAGCGTCTCCTAAGTATGTACCAGATGTTGTCTGAAATGTAGTGGTTGATCTGTGTGTCACGTGGCCCACACAATGCAGAATAGAATGAGCAGAGCATAAGCTGGAGATTATCTAGATGATCTCAGCTAATTTTTTTATATTGCCATATTGCGGTGTCCTACTGCACACATTTAGCTGCAGCTTCTGAACTGAAGGAGGATTCCTGGCAGCAGAGGGACAGAGATTCCTAAAGCCTGACCAAATTGAATGACTTGCAGTCTTGAAAACATATGGAAGAGAATTATTTGAAAACTAGCGTGTTGGCTTTTGACTATGTTGTTTATTGGGATAAAAGGGCATAACTGTTGCAGAGGATAAATGCATTATGTAAAAATACTCTTAAAACTTATGATTCTGTCTCTGCTTCATCCCATGTCACAGGAAATATTTAATGAAATTTTTTATTTGCTATAAATGCAGCAGACTAGCAGGAGGCCTCTTTGAAGCCCAAACAAGCTTAATTGGGATAAAGGAGACTAAATAGTTCAGAATACTGGTAATGGGAGCAGAGCCATTCACCTCTGGGCCTTTGATTCGTGGCCAGTCCGTAATGTGACTGAAAGTCACCTCTGTCTGATGGCATGTGAACTGGGCTGGTGGAAGCAGTCCAGCTTCTAGTAGATACATGTGCTTTTCACAAACACCACAGCTGGCACTGGCAAACATTCCTGCTGGCTGGTGGAACAGAAAGGCAGCAGATTAAAATGTATTGGCATGGGGACCACACTGCCCTCGCAGCCCATGGGGTGGTCTCTGCAGCTCACAGCTCAGGCAGCTCCACAGCCTCCTGGAGTGAGGCAGAGTTTGCAGGGCTGTGCCCTGGAGTAGGGAAGTAACAGTGTTTTGTAAACTGAGGAGTCACTCAGAGCACATTACAGCTCCCAGAGGATGAGAGGAGAAATAAAGGGTTAAAAATAAACCTTTTAAGCTACTAAATTTTAGCTAATCTACACTCATGGAAATCCTCTAGTCTGCAATCAGTAGGTATTAATACTTATTCTGAACTGCAGATTTATATGGCATTAATTTAAGTGGCCCCAGTAATCCAGTGATAGCGTATTTCAGGATTCCAGCTCCTGGTGCTTGTGAAGCCAAAGTGACTCCCGAGCAATAAGGAATAGGTGTGGCCAAATCGGATTAGCAGGTCATGAGGCATCCTCCTTAGTTCCAGCCTCCCTCTCCACCAAAGCCTGGTCCAACAGCTGGAGTTTGTCTCTCATTTTTACCCTTCACCCTGTGTAAATCCACCTCTATTCACCTGTCTGAGGTGCCTGGGCTGATCTGATCATCCTAAAATTCTGCCTTTTAGTAGGTACTTGCAGTTCTTATGTAATGTGACGTAAGCAAAACAGCTCCAGCTGAAGACTGTTCCTGAAGGGAGAAAAGGAAAAGGAAAAGGAAAAGGAAAAGGAAAAGGAAAAGGAAAGGGAAAAGAGCACTTGGTGACAGGACGAGGGGGAATGGCTTCAAGCTTACAGAAAGTACATTTAGTTTAGATAGAAAAAACACTTCCCTGTGAGGGTGATGAGGGGCCCTAGAACAGGTTGCTCAGAGAAGTTGTGGCTGCCCCATCCCTGGAAGTTTCCAAAACCAGGTTGGATGTGGCTCTGAGCAAACTGGGATAGTGGAAGGTGTCTCTGCCCATGGCAGGGAGATTGGAAATTGATGATCTTCAAGGTCTTTTCCAAGCCAAACCATGATTGTGAGAAGACTCCTTGCCTCCAGGGTGCCTGTCTGCACATGGTACTTGGTGTGGGTCCTGCAACATGAAATTGCTGGACCTGCAGTAGGGAAGGAGGAAAACTGGTCTGTGAAAGAACCACAGAGAACTTTGGCCTTACCTTTCAGATGGGCTTGAAAGTAATCTTTTAGGATCCATTAAAAGTTTCCGGATCTTGTTGGCGAAGAAACTCTTCTGACAGAGCTGACCTTGAACCTCCCACCAGGGATAGAAACACTCCTGAACTTTGGAAAAGTTCAGATGCCATCTGAATGTTGAGGCTAGGACCTCGTCTCATTGTTTTCTAATCCCAGTGATGCTGCTCAGCTGTGTATCTGTTGCCAAAGAGATAGCATGATTCCTATTGTGAGTCTAGCTAAATTTTCTATTCCCTTCTCCCCCGTCACTGACCTCTCAGTTCATCCCATAACAATAGAAGTCAGTGTACAAGTGTGACAGCGCCCTGAGATCTGAATGTGCTTTTTATATCACAGCACATGGTGTGTTTCCAGGGCTTTAAGCAGAAGGCTGGGGGAAAACAGGGGCATCGCTCAAAAACTCGGGAAGCGCCCGGAGGCAGCATCTTGCAGAGCAGCGGGGACTGGCTGTGCAGGCGGCGGCTGTGGCCCCGCTGCCTGCCCGGAGCCGAGCGCCCCGCTCCGCGCCGCGGGTGCCGCAGGTGCTGCCCGGCCTGCCCGGGGCCCCGCTCCCCTGCAGGGGCGGAGGCTCCCGCAGAACACCCGCGGCCCTTCGGGAGGGAGCTGCTTTTTCGGGAGCCGCGCCTGGAAACGTGCCACTGCAGCGCGCTGCCACTTGCTGTGTGCTGCCCCCAGGACCGGCTATTCCTGTAGCTGAGCAATCATGGAATCACACCGGAGGGGCCCTAATGATCCCTGCAGAAGGGAGCTGATTAGTGGCTTGCTCCAGTAGAAGGGTAAACTGTTCCATCTCCGAGGCACTCCCTGGATTTTAATGGAAATTTCATTAGCTGCTTGTATTATTACCTGTGCAAAAAGCAACAATACTCTGAGAATAATAGCTCCTGCTGCAATTAGGGCAAGCCGTGGTCAGCAGTTGTGATGCATGAATCACGCTTTTGTTAGCTCTGCTGGCAAAGGAATTGATCTTTTGGATCCGTTTCTTGGTGAAAAATGGAGTCTCCAAAGATGCCTTTCTCAGATCTCCCTTTCTCCTCTGTACAGGCACGCTCTCCCCGTTGTTTTCCGTGCTCCTCTGGATAGCAGTGGCCTTCTGCACAGCAATGCTGTTCTTCATCTCCAAGCCTGTTGGCATTCGACCCTTTTTGGTGTCTGTTATTCTCAGATCTATATATACTATAGGGCTCGGTCCTACCTTGATACTCCTTGGTGCTGCTAATGTAAGTACTTCAAAAGCAACCAGAACTTCCCTTTCAGCAGAAGGAAAGATATTAAGGGTCTCCTATTAAAAAACTCCTTTGATTAGAGCTGTGCAAAAACTTCTTTTTCTGGTTCATTGGTTAAGCCAAAAAAATAAATCATTTCAAGTCATCCTGAAACAGCACTGTCAGCAAAGTGGGAAGCTAAGAAAAAAGCTGGTTTAGTTTTGTACATATGCAAATATTTTAAAAACAAAAGCAATATGAAATTTAACGAAATTTTGCTACATAAGGGCAATCAAATCTACAGTTTCTCATGTTAAAAGAATAATTTTCTCTACCAGTACTCTCAGCATTATTGACACAAATTTGTGAAATGTTTCTGAGACTTTAAATGTATTTTCAGAAAGAAAAGAGTTTTCAAAATTAAAAATTCTTTCAGCCCTTTGCCAGATCTCTTAACTTAGACATGAATAAGTTTGCATGCTTACTGAGCTTGGTAAGATACACAGTCGTGCTCACAAGTCATCTATTTAAATTTCTGCCTGACTGCTACAGCTCTAATTCACCCCAGCATGAAGTATTGGGCTGTTTGCCACCAGTTCTGTATGTGAGAATTTCACACACTGAAAAATACCCAGACATATAGTCAAAGGTAAAGACAACTAAGTAGTGCTTGCCCACATAAATTTTTGAACAAAGGAGTCGTGTTGAGTCCTCATTCCTTGTCCTGGATTGCCAGAGAGATGAGATAAGACCCTTTCCTGTTGTGCACTGCTGCTGGTGTGCAGGCAAAGCTCGGGAGCCATGGAGAATCTGATGCTGTTGTTTAAATGCTGTGCTTCAAAGATGTCCTCAGTTCTGAGGGGGTTTTTTTTGATTTTAAATTGAAGAACACAATCTGAAGGAAATAGATCTCACACACCCCCACACACACTTTCTGTTGTGTTACTATTGTTCTCTTGGTAGTAGCATGCCTAGCTGCTCTTACATAGTCTCGAGTCTAAACTCAAAATTGTTGGGAGTTCACTCCCCAGCTGTGGATTTTAACACCTCGTGACGTTAACCCTGCCCACCAATTCACTAATTTTATAGGAATAAATCACAATGTAATGAGGCAAAGTGCAGTGTTGGAGAGGAGATGTACTTCCACTCACCTTCATGGGCTCATTCCCAGTGCACTCTCAGAGCTGGATTTCTTTCACCTCACTCCTGCTATCTAAAGGTCGTGCATTTAGTAAAACCAACTTATCTAGACAGCAACCCAAACAACAAATACCAGGATTTTTCTGATGGCATAAACCTAGCCTTTGTTACCCCCCACAGCTCTGTAACAAAATCGTGTTCCTGGTGAGCTTTGTTGGGAACCGTGGGACTTTCACCCGTGGCTACAGAGCGGTTATCATGGACATGGCTTTTCTCTACCACGTGGCCTATGTCCTGGTCTGCATGCTGGGCCTCTGCGTGCACGAGTTCTTCTACAGCTTCCTGGTAAGTATGTGCTGCTGTGGAGGGGAAAACTTTGCAAAAATAGAAAACACCGTTACCCGTGCAGCTGTCTTCAATTTCTTCCTGACAATCAAGCCAAATCATGTGTATTTTTAGCATGCCGTTGTGTTGCTGCCCCTTAGGAGCTGCTGTTTTTATTAGAACCTGTTTCTGTTAGGACTTACTCTATCTGTTTTAGACCTGGAAGTTTGCTTCTTTCTTCTCAGACAATCATCACCCAATCCACTCCTTCCCAGCTTCCTCTGTATTCTGTGTCCACCGTTCCTGTATCTTCTGTCAGTCCTAACAGCTGTCCAGGAGTGTGTGCATCACATCTGTACCAAAGTACCCCATCCCTCATCCCCAATACACTTTAAATAGATTACTTGGGAAATGGGGATGGCATGCCTCTGGTGCAGCAGGAAGATTCATCACTTGAAATGTATCCCACTTCATTTTCTTTTGTTGCCATTACCCAGATGGAATGCCTTTTAATAATGTGGTACAGGTGCAGTGAAAATGAATCACATGAAATTATGCTAAACTCCAGTAACTGTTCCCTTCATGCTGAGTAGCAGTAAAAAGTGTTTCACTGCTCTTGTTTGCTAATCCTTTTGCTCTATAGTGGAACATATGAAACTTGTAGGGAGACTGAGTAAATTGTGGTCATTTACATGGGTTCACTTTCCTGTTGTATTTTTTCCTCAGCTTCCTGAATAGTGGTGAACTCCCAGCATTTCAAAGACATGTTAAGCACACTAAAATTTTCAGAGGTTCAGTACTAACTCAGGTAGAGCTCCTGTTGAAGTCAGTCTTTCCAGATTTTGACATAAAAGTCTGCTTCCAAGTTTGGGCAGATTTCAAAGGAACCAAGATTGTGGCTGTAGCTGCAGGACCCTCTTCAAATGGATATAACTCTCCTGCTTAAAAAATGCACAAATTATCTGCTGTTCCTTCAATGACTTAGGTGATCTCTATCTTAAAATACTTTGTAAAGCAGCTTAAGGAACATTTTATGTGCTTACCTTTTTTTCAGTGACTGCTATTGACCAATGTTCATGATTCATGGACTTTATCCACGTACCCAGGTTGTTTCCAGGTGTTCACTTAGTAGTGATGTAGTCTAAACTCTAATACTTGTTCGTAACTGTCTCCCCTCTTTCTTCCTTTACTATTAATCCTTTCACAAGGCCGTGGATTTCAGATCTTATAAATTGTGGCTAATACCTTCTTCTGTAGAGCATTTTGATAAATCAGAGTGTGTTCTTTATATCTGTAATCTGAGTGTTTTAAAGTAGAAATACATGCATTATAGATAAGGTCCAAAGCACTATAGAACATCAAGAAAATTGTAAGAGAAAAAAATTACAAGTTCTTGTAAAGCTCCTGTCACATTTAATTGCTGGTTTAGGCTTTTGACATTTAAAGCAATATTATCTTAATATATAATTTTCTTTAAAGTTAAATACCAGGAAAGCATATAGTGCAGGGTCGAGAAGAATAGAAGTTTCTAGTCTTATACAAACAGCGCCATGAATTTAACTTTGTCCTAAGAAAAGGTGGTCCCAGTCCTTGTCCATGTGACATTTACATGATGCCATGAGCTTAAAGAAAGTTTACAAATACATAATTACTTACCATGTATGAGTGAATTTTTGAGTTGCAGCATGTGCATGTTTATCAGATGAGAGATAACATGAAAAATTACTTTATAGATATAGATCCATAGTACAAGATGCATCTTGAATTTTAATCTAGCCTGGTTTTAAACATAGGGGAACAATGGATCTTGATGGTAGGTGTTGTCCATCTCTGAATCAGGCTCAAATATACTTTATGGCTTTGAATTTTGCTATAATTAATTTTAAAATTTATATTTCTGTACTAGATTTCCTCTTCCATAAGCATGCCCAGCTCCCAGCTGAAAGCAACGTGAGTTTATGTAAAAGCTGAGACTGTAGAACGTGGCTCAATGCGTGTTTCAATAGTTCAGATTGTTTTCCTACGTAGCATCTATATATTGCCTTATTTGTATTCATTTTTCCTCTACTCTCTACCTTCCCCAGCTGTTTGATCTGGTGTACAGGGAGGAGACATTGCTAAATGTCATAAAAAGTGTTACCCGGAATGGCCGTTCAATTATCCTCACTGCAGTGCTAGCACTCATCCTGGTTTATCTCTTCTCCATCATTGGCTTCCTCTTCCTGAAGGATGACTTTATCATGGAGGTTGACAGGTTGAAAATCAGGACCCCTGCTGCAGGTATTGTTTTTTATATTAAAATTTGCTTCCGACTTATCCCTTTTTCTGTCTGCCTAGCCTAACATTTCATCTAAGGACATCAAATTTCTTTATTTGTGCCTGCATGAGAGCAGAACTTATTCCATATACCTTAGAACTCAATTAAGCCTTTGTGTAAAATTTAATGTGTATAGGGTTGTTTTAGTCTGGGCTTATTTGTTGAAATGCTAAAATCTAAGACATTTGATTTATTATATTTGCTTTACAAACTCGTGATAATGTTAAAAAAATAATCTGTATTTCCCAAAGTATTTTCCTAAGTGAAAAGCATCTTAAAGTGGATTGTATTGGTTCTCTCTCACCTTAAAAGCAGCTCATAGTAATTTCTGTGTACTGTATGAGGCATGTGATCTTAACATGTTCATTAGCTGTATTCATTTCATTGCTTTTTAAGCTTTATCCAGAAGAAATTTATTACAGAATTCACATTTCTACTGATAGGAGCATCCTTTAAACTCAGTGTGTATTTTATAATCCTGACTTCAGTAAAGTTATTGGGAGGTTTGGAACCAGCTTTAAAAAGGCCAGGATTTCAAATTTCTGGACTGAGAGACTTTAACAAAGTGCACAGAGAGTTACAAGTTTGCTTTGCTAGAAAAGAGCCAGGTCTGGTCTCTTGAGAGCTTTGTATGTGCTGCCAACCAGCCTGCTGGGAGCATGGGCAGGGAGTAACTGGCTGCAGAGAAATACTTGAGAATAGCTGGTGATTAAATTCCTCGAGGCATGATTTTCCCAAATGCTGAGCTCTTCAGACCTGTACACAAGCACAGAACTGGTGGGGCTGTGTGCACTCAGTGTTTGCCAGTCTTTTCCTGAAGTTGTTTTTTCAGGATTTAAAGCTCACAAACAAGGCAAAGGTCATTCAAGACTCATGGGCCTGGTGTACTTCTGCAGCTGGTTCAAAACCATATTAAAAAAAAAAACAACAACCTGACAGATTTCTTTACCCTACTGTGATTTGGGGTTCTTTTTGGTTTTCTTGGGGTTTTTGGGGGTTTTTTGCCACTGATCATCCATTGGGGCTAAATTGGCTTATATTTGACTTACCATTCATTTTGGGACAGAACTTAGGGTGTGAAGTCTCACTTTGAAAGGTAGCTCTGTCCATCTTAATAAAACAGGCTACACACAGCTCTGATCTGATCTGATCTGATCTGATCTGATCTGATCTGGGGCAGCAGCTCCTGTGTGTTTGTGTTGCTTCTGTTGAGTTCTTGGCAGATTTTTGTGGTGTGGGTATGTTCTTGCTGGCTTCATGCATTGCCATTTCTGATCAAAAACTCATCAAGAAAGTATGCTGACTGCATGTTGATGGAACATTCTGCTTCCCAGGACAAGTGCTTTAAATTTTTTCTTTATAAAGTAGCAGAAAGAGTAAGTCAGAGTGCATGTTTTCTGCATTACACATTTCTGCATTACATACTGTCTTAGCCTGTTCTTTTGTTGTATAGTTTTGCCTTCATTTTTTTTCTCCTTAAACCTTTTTGTATCTCTAATTTGAAATGCAGAAAATTGTTGAAGGTGCACAAGAGAAAATTGGTTTGATAAAATCAAGCTGATGTACACATTTACCACGTTGGGAATGTTAAATTAGTGTTTTACACAAACCCATACATATTTACAAATGAGTGCCAAACTGTGTTATAATCCTTGAAAACCCTTAAATATTCTACATTCAGGATAACTGAACGTCAGCTTGGTGTCCCTCTTGTCAGCCTTTGTGAATAATTTATCTAATGGTTTTAAAAACTGACATTATTTTCATATCTGACAGTTGTTTCTTGCTTTGAATATATTTTGTTCTCACCAGAAGCAGCTGCATTTGATATAGATTCATTAATTTCAGGAGATGAAATGGGAATAGCTGTGATATACAGTAAATATAAAACTGTGTTTTTGTTCATCGTGATTCCTTTGAGCAGTTGAGGCAGACTCTTTTGAGGAGGGAGGAATTGCTGGTGTAATTTGTTCTGTTTTTTCTTCTTAACTCTCCAACCCAGTGATTCGCTCCTAGAAAATAATGATTTAAAACTTAACATCAACGTTGTACCTGTCTTTTTGTCAATATCCCTTTTTCCACAGGTATTGGTGAAGTTCCCACTACAACCCTGACATCAATGATGGGAGCCTGTGCAAAAGAGAACTGTTCCACGAGCATCCCAGCTCTTAACCCAGGTCAGTACATAAGTTCCCTGAGACCGATGATCCCTGGAAATGTCCAAGGCCAGGTTGGATGGGGCTTGGAGGAACCTGGTCTAGTGGAAGGTGTCCCTGCCCAGGGCTGGAATGAGATGATCTTTAAGTTGCCTTCCAACCCAAACCACTCTGTGATTCTCTGATCTGTGTATGGCTGTTGCAGAGACTTCTGCTGGTGTGAGAAGTGAAATGACAGTTGTGAGTCAGAAGTGCTCAACTTCTGCGAGGCTTGGAGCTTAGTTGGCATCTTTGCTGTTAATAGGAGTTCTTCCCACACCTGATTTCCAAATGAACTGACATTAATTTTGTTATTAAAAGAGCTTGCTGAATCATTATGTTTGAACGTTCAGGTTGCTTCTTGCCAAGTGACTCAGCTGAGAGAAGCTGCTTGTTGCTTGTCTGCAGCATCCTCACCTGCACACTCTGAGCCACTGTCAGATCCACTAGAGCCACAGAAATTCATTTGCATGGCATAGAATATCTATCAGCAAGCTTTTGTGTATTTTTTCTACATGCATCTGGGCCAAGGCTGTACTGTAGCCAGAAGACCTAAGAACCCAGATCCACGTGTCCTACTCTTTCCATGGGAAAGACACACAGTCTAGTTGAGGTGGCTGGTCTTTCACTGCAGGTATTAACTTTGGTTTGATGTGTTGTGGCCTTTGCAGTGGGGGTGTCTGCACAGTGGATGGTCTGCAGGCTCAAAATATTTATTGTCACAGTTGCCTGTGGTTGCTGGAGGCTGAAAGTGAGGACATAAATGGTCCCTTCCTGTGTGCCAGTATAATGTTGTTTCATAAGCTTTATTCTTCCAATACTAATTTTTGAGTTTTTAGGATCAAAGCCTTCAGGAAGAGGGCTATAAAAGTAGGCTTTTTCTCCCCAGCTGGTGTGTAAACAGGCCTCATAAACAACATGAGAAGCTGTCTGCCTAGACAGAGAAAACAGTCTAAGAGCTATTGGCAAAGCTGCTGCATTCAAAGAGTAATCTATCAGTCAAAGAGATGCAATGTGGCTTTTGCCAAGCTCTTTAAATGATAGAAATCTCACATTTCTCATTGTTTGGGTACTGCTCCTTTAAAATAAAACCATAATGAAACAGGGCTGTACAAAACATCTAAGTGCACTCTTACTTAATCTTGAAGAAATTTTATTTATCCAGTACCACTAAAACCCACCAACGTTCAGCAAGAACAGTTTTGCTCACCTTAGCCACCTGGTCAAAAGAATTGTTCTACTTTCTGTCTTTTCCTGGGACATATTTCCCCTGTGGCAAAAGTGTGAGCATGGTGGAATGCAAAGGCATGAGGTCACCATCCCTGGAAGCGTTCAAAAGGTGTGAGGATGAGGAACTTGGGATGTGGTTTAGTGGAGGACATGGCATGGTTAGGTGAGTGGTTGGACTCAGTCTCAGAGGTCTTTTCCAACTTCAGTGGTGCTGTGATTCTACGAGATTTGGGGAATTTCACATTGCAGAACCAGAGAAGCCCACAGCAGTGTGTGGAAAAGAGAAAATGTTTTCAGCAGCATCTCAGGTCTCAAGTGAGACATGAATTATGTTGCTTTTCAGATCAGATCACTGCTGATCATTTTTTCTGATGGGACCCTGCTTCTTCATTGGGTTTCACTGGTGGAGCCTGTGCTCAGTCATTGCTCTTACTGGTGAGGGGGTTCCCTGGGAGCCAGTGTGCTGTGCCCAGAGAGCCTTCCCTCTCTGCAGCCTGCTGCTCACTGCTGCTCTGGGCTGTCAGCATAAAAATACTTCATCTCATCTGCCTTGGAGTCTCCCTCTCTCCACTCCAAAGACAGTTCCATATCACTTCAGTTTGTGCCTCGTGAAGTGCCTAATCACTTAAAGGAACTTCACATCCTAGAGTACATATCTCCTCATCCTCTGTAGCCCATAAAGACCTGTGCTAGGATGGTGCACAGGTACCTGTTTGTAAAAGAGGACGTTTCTAAAGACTCATTCCACTGCCAGGCCAGGTCCTGCTCTGTGCAAGTTCTGCTGGATCCACACGGGCACAGGTGTGTCTCACCTGATGTGCTCGTGTGACCCAGAAGCTGTGGGCCATCAGGTGAGGATTTTTGAAGTCGATCTCCCTATTATCCCTCCCCTTTCCCCAGAGTGATTAACACTCTGGGCTGGTCTTAGGACTTAACCTGTTTTGCCTGTGAGTTAAATTTAATCAGAAGATGGCCTGCCTAATGCTATCCAGACTCTCATGAGCCACTTTCCAGGGTAGAACTGCTTGCAAAAACATCCCCTGAACTGCAATTAGAGTCAATATTGGGACCTTAACAACAGTGCACTGTACAGATCCACTCCTTTCTTTTAAGTATGGGCATAGTTGGTGCCTAGAGGGGCTGAGCCTGCACTGTGAATGCTGTTGAGCATTGAAAACAGACAGCTGAGGCAGAACATGTGCCTGTAGGGTTGCCTGGCCCCCAAGTTCAAGGCAGCTCTTGTTGCTCCACATCTGGAAGTGGAACTAAAACAGCAAAAATTATGTCTGTACACTCCCCACAGCCTACATTGCTGCACTAGAGGTTTCTGCCAACTTTGGGCTGTCTGGTTCTTTGGCAAAGATCTCGCAACCTGAGCTTGTTTTTCTGGGATGCTGATGCTCTGTGTTGCAAGATGTGCAAGGTGATGTATCTTGTTTCTCTGAAGCCTGGCTTGCTCTGAATTAGCATCTCAGTGGACAGGGAGAGTTGGGTGTTAGGGCTGCTGGTAGATAATTCCCTCTTCAGTTCTCAGTCCCAGATTATCCTCTCTGTGCACCAGAATCTGATCATCTGCTGCTTCCAGCACCTGATTCTGGTGTTGTGAACAGTAAAAATATTGTAGTTACCTAAAGGAAATAGAAGCTGTGTCTTTTTTCAAGGCTTTTAATTAATTTTGTGGATGGTCCCCTTCTCAAGCACAGCTCAAAAAAAAAAAAAAAGGAATATTGTTTGAAAGAAGGGAAGAAGGGAATAATGGCAGGATACAACAGCAATGAGTAGTTGTATGCATAACATCAGTGTGATAGTAAAAAAGTCTAGGTATTACAAGATAAAAAACATTTCTTGTTTCAATCCTTTCAGTTCAATATCCAAGCAGTTATTTTTAAATCCAGGATTATTTGTGGGAGTAGTGTCTGTAATGACCATACAGTTTAATAGGGAAGTCTGTCCTGATGTCTGATTTTGCTTTTCTTTTTGCTCAAAGTTCCTTCAGTAGGGAGTCATTTCTCATTTAATTTGCCTACAGACCAGTGGTGGCAAAAGCAGCAGACACCAGTGTTGTCCTCCCATCCCAGCCAGGATGCATGCACCACAATTTGGGAACCCACATCCAAAATTAAATTTAAATCCAAATTACTTGTCTGCAATGTGAGTGTTTGCAGTCAATTCAGTTTATCAGAGTCTATCTCAGTGCCCCAGATGTGGTGGTTTGGGGCTGTTAAATATGTGTTTCAGTCAACTCTCCCAGCGGGATGTTGTTATTTATTAAACCATGTTACAATGAGTGCAGGGAGCAAACCCAGTGTGAATGGCTGCCTTCCCCGCCTAAGCAAGCAGGTCCCTAAAGAGAAAGGAAGGCAGCAGGAATGGAGGAATGGCAGTCACAGCCCTGACTCTGCAGCCCAAGCCAGCAGGACACAGGGAACAGCTCAAGCAGGGCTCTTCAAGGGAGGCTGTGGATGCAGTGAGTGTGTGGTGGGAGGGACTCTGGCCAAGGTGGACAAAGTCCCCCTGGGGTTGGTGTTCCAGCCCAGCTCCTCTGCACGTTCAAACATCTCCTGTACAATAGTACCCTCTGTGGCTCAGCCAAAACCACGCAGCAGCTCTGCAGCACAGATAAGAACAGAATCCAAGTTTTCGAGCTGAGGTCAGGGAGAGCTTTTCCTTTAATGTCTGTCAGGCCTGTGCTTGGGCACTTGTGCTGGTGGAAAGATTATGGACAGACTGACTTGAGAAAAAGCCAGCCCCTCTTTAGTGGTTTCAAATGCTAACATGACTTGGCTTGTACATGAGTAGGTAGAGGAATGATTTCACAGGAAGACAATCCTTTTACAAATGTGCTTCTAATTCTCTGTTTATATTGCTTCTTGTCTATGCTGCATTTTTAAGGGGCCCACTGGAAAAGCAGTGGGAGGACTGCAAGGAGAAGGGGTGCTCCTATGAACAGAGATGGTGGCTCTGGGTCATTAACAGCTCTGGTGGGAGCCCTGCTTGTGATTTTCTACATCTCTCTTCAGGCTAAGTGTGCCTGATGTGCCTAAGTATGTCACCAGCAGTGATGTGCACATGGGTAGGGATGATCAATGAGGTTCTGGATGAGAAATATGAGAGGCAGATGTGTCTTGAAGTTGCTTTCTCTAACAGAATTGTGGCTTTGTTTGATGAGTGATTGCTTGACGCTGTGGTTCCTGTTTGCAGGTGAAGAAGAGGAGGATGGAATAGAAAGGACCTGTGACACCCTGCTCATGTGCATTGTGACCGTGTTAAACCAAGGCCTGCGGAATGGTGGTGGTGTGGGAGACGTGCTCAGAAAGCCTTCCAAAGATGTGAGTGTTTTGGCTCAGGAAATGCATTACTCCCTGTGCATCTCATGAATGCCAAAGTCAATTTTTGGAGGTTATAGACAGTGTTTGTATCTAGTCTGATCTCATGTCACACAGTTGATTTATCCATGTAATTTTTAGATCCCAGATGGGATATTTAATAGGAAGAGCTAAGCTTGGTGCTATGATTTTACTTGAAGAAAAGATCTCTAGGTAGTTGTTTTACCACTTCTGGAAAAATGCAGAATATCACAACCTTCAAAGCACTGCTAAGAAGCCAGCCCTGGGAGGCACATCTGGAGTGCTGTGTCCAGTCCTGGGCTCCTCAGCACAGGAGGGACAGGGAGCTCCTGGAGCAGGGCCAGCAGAGGATGCAGAGATGATTTAGGGCCTGGAGCATCTCTGACAGGGAAAGGCTGAGGGAGCTGTGGCTGTCCAGCCTCGAGAGGAGCCCCAGCTGAGAGGGGCCCTCAGCCCTGGGTGTCCCTGTCTGCAGGGAGGGCTCCCAGCAGGGCCCAGGCTCTGCTCTGGGGGCCCAGCAATGGCACCAGAGGAACGGGCAGGGACTGATCCCAGGAAGTTCCACCTGGACATCCTAGCTTATATTCAGCATGGCATCTGCCCTGGAGTAGGTCCTGTTGTTTACTTGTACTCAACCAGCATGAAGATCAAACCAGAATTTCATATATTGTGGCATGTTTTCTCTTCCAGAAATTTCTTTAAAAATGCAGTTCATTAAAGGACCTCCCTAAATATTTGGGTGGTTTCATGCATTTTTATTGAGGTTCAAAAAGAACATCACAAATAAAGGCAATCTACTTTGCTTGATGAGCCACTCCATATGTGTTATAAATAAACTCAGGATAAGGTAAGATCTCATCAGGGCTTGCAAGAGTCCAGAGGCAACTCAAATCTGGATGGAAGAGCTCCCTGTGTTGGTAGTAGGAGTCTGTAGCCTATCTCACAGACTGTGAGGTTCTGGAGGAGCCGAAATTTATCCCCAGTGGAGTCTGTAAGCACTTACAGACTTTGAAAGTGACCCTTTGAAATTGATCCTTGCCACTTAGCAGCTCTTTAATGTTAATTATATTGAAGCACTCCACAAAGGGTAATGCTATTATACCCATGAATGTGTGGGAACTGAGCAATTGGGTGACTTCAGGTCTCTATCATGGTGAAGAAAAGGACTTGGACTACGTAGTCCCTCCCTAGTCCTGTGAGTAAGGCTAGCAGAATTTGGCATATGAAAGGAAAGATATGTAGCTTTGCTCGTGCTAATGTGAAAATGTTACTATTTTAGATGCGTGCTATTTTTATACCTTATTGCAACCTTGTTATTGCAGGAGCCTTTGTTTGCTGCACGAGTTGTTTATGATCTTCTGTTTTACTTCATTGTCATAATTATTGTTCTCAACCTGATCTTTGGAGTCATCATTGATACGTTTGCTGATCTCAGGAGTGAAAAGCAGAAAAAGGAGGAGATATTAAAGACCACGTGTTTCATCTGTGGTAGGTGTTAGTGATCTCTTGAGATATTTGAGGGTGAAAGGAGTGAAAATGAACTATTCCTCAATAAATAAAGCTTGGACTCCAGGCGTGGTTATCTTCTACAAGGAAAGTCTGTAAAAATTCCAGAGGTTGATTCCAAATTTATTCCCTCTCAGTAGGAGACAGATTTGGTTTATGAATCAAAAGCTGGCTTTGCTGAGAGGTTCACAGTCTCCACCCAGAATCCGAGGCAGAAGAGCCGTGTCTCACGCTTGCGTCATCACCACTAATGGAGATGGGGCAGCTGCTGACTCTGTTTCACAGAGCGTGCTGCAGATGAAAGTGCAGCTTCTATTTCACAGCACAGGGCATTCCAGAGAGGGAGCATCTGCAAGAACTGCCGATTTCAGAAGGTGATGTGAAGCAGGGAACAAAAGGATTCGGTGGAAATCATCCCCACAAAGCCCATGGAAAATCACGCTTATTTTGAAGTGCATTCACAAAGAGGGACGGAGCTTTCTTCACTCCCTGGGAGACTTCACAAATACCTGCTTTTTTGTAGGCTGGGTGCTGTTTCCATGGTTGTACTGACAGGGATGAATGCTGTGCAGAGCACAACATGTCTTTAGTGTCTGTGGACAGGAAATCCAGGGAGGAGAGCAGAAACATGGGGGCAAACATTGGTGATTCCTCTCCTTCCTCACTTCTGATATTCTTCTTCAGAGATCTGGACTATTACAGGGAAAAATAAAAAAAAAAATTCTTATGACTACAGTTCTATAAAGACTATGTGACAACAGAGCTGCAGGGACTCACCCTCTCTGCCAGGTTTAAGCCCACAATCTCACTGAAGCTTAAATGGAACTTTTTATATCCTTGATGGTAAAAGTGTGCATAAATCTTTGGAAGATCAGGGCCTGGACTGCACACTATTTGCTTCCCAGTATACATCTAGAAAGAGCCAGAGCCAACACTTGTAAAACACTTTATGGCCCTGTCAGCATGGAAGGAACTGTAAAACTGTAACATATTTATTATATTGTTATTGTTATTAAGAGGAAATATCACAAAAGATAATAAATGCTGCATTGAAAGACTTCTGTCAGGAATGCCTTCTGGCCTGGTATTTCTTGCCTGGCAGTTATGGCTTTTAAATTAAGATCTTTCAAATTTATGATCCTTTAAATTAAGTTAGGTTCCTTTCTCTAACATATTTAACAAATTTGCGTATTTTTATGTTGAAGTTTATTTTTTGGCTTTATGTTCTTCTCTTTTTGCAGGACTGGAGAGAGACAAATTTGATAACAAGACCGTTTCATTTGAGGAGCATATAAAGGCAGAACACAACATGTGGCATTATTTGTACTTTATAGTTCTTGTCAAAGTTAAAGATCCAACTGAATACACTGGCCCGGAGAGCTACGTGGCACAAATGATTGTGGTAAGTCAATTTGGGCATGTGCTTTATGCAACAGAGAGATGCTCCTTGCAGCTAGGGCAGAGAATGTCTTTCTTTTCCTCTCTCTCTCTGAACAATGGGAGGCATCGATCTGTATTTTTTGAGATCTTTTCACGTGTCTTAGTCTGCAGCAAAATCCAGTCTTAAACATAATGAAAAAGAAAAAGGTGCGGGCCGCAGTCTCCAGTTTGGCGTCAATGCTGTCATGCTCTGTGGGTTCTGCTGCCTCATTAGCCAGAGCTGGGGCAGGATAGCATGCATCATAACATCTGCTGCTGCTCCAGCTTTGTCCAGTGTCTCTGGGCTGCTGTCCAGAAAAATAACATCTCCTGCTGCACACTGAAATGCGGGGTCAGTGCTCAGGGCTGGTGCTTTTCTCCTATGGCTGCTCTGAACAAGCTAGTGAAAAGACCAAGCAGAGCAGCCACAGGGATTTGAAGAGCCACAGATTTGAAGAGCCACAGAAACTGCCTTGTGAAGCAGGGAGAGTACTTGGATTCAGAGAGAGAAATGTGATGATGCTGGGCCAGAGAGGTGTTCGATTACATTTTGTTTCCAGCCTGCTGCCGAAGAGGGTTCGTTCCGCTGAGTGAGACGAGTGGATTATCAAGGCTGCCTGGCTTGGGGCTCCATTTTTGAGGAATTCTGCCTGCCTGCTGTGATATTCTGGTGCAGCATTTTCTTGCTGTGGACTTGCTGGCAGGTATTGCACTGCTCAGGGCCTGTGCCAGGCTCTGTGGTTGCAGAGCTGGCATATGTCTGAATCCTGGAGGAGGCTGTAACCAAATGCGCATCAGGCTTCGCTGTTTATGCATTTCTGGAGCCACATTTCGTATCAAGACTATCTCTCTGTTATCCCTCATCAAGCCTTTCACTGGACATACTACCCAGCCTCATTACTGAGGCGCTGGGTGGCCTTTTACTCCCCAATTTTGCCAAGGGGAAGATTCTTCTCCTTTTACTTCAGCTGTTGTCAGGTTAGGCACCAGGTTTCAATCGATCCCAGCTCCTTTTTGCCTTGTCAGTGCAGAAAGCTGGGTTATTTATCCTGCCTTTGGATGGGTGTCCAGGATGGCAGGGCTGGCTCACCTCTCTCACTAAAATTGTTAGTTTAGACAAGATGCCTAATTGGGAGCAGGCTAAAATTAGAGCTGACTCCCAAGCACTGTGCAGGCTTAAGCAGAGCTTACCTTGAAGACCTCACGTTAGTGGAAATGGTGGTGTTTAGACAGAAGTGTATGTTTGATCGCTGCTGTTAAATGGAGCTTTTGTTAGTGCTATTGCTGCTAGAAGAGAAAGTGCTGTGGCAGGTGATGGGAATTCAGTACTCAGGTGCAGAGGAACAGCTTATTTCCTTCAATTTTGAACCATCAGTCTCATTGCCCAGCTCAGGGTGTTTATACTGTAGGCAGTGATGGATCTACGTTTCTGCAGTTTGGTGGGTGAGGTAGAAAACCTAAAATAAATCCTTGTAGACTCTGTTGCATTACGAGAAATTATTCATAGTGGCAAGTTGTCCTGTTACACATGGAAATATTTTCGCTTATGTCAGCAATACATTTTAATTTGTGGAATCAGACTCTGGGGCCCGTCTCATTTGTTCATTCCTCCTCTACCTCTCCCTGCAATGTTTGTAGGATTTTAAACTTTGTGGTATGTATGTTAAGCATTAATGTTTAATTCCAAGAGATGTATTAATATTCATAGTAAGTATATTCATCCTATAGCAGCAGTGATTTGACTTTTCTGATGTGTAATTCACTAATGTATTTTACTTCTGTATTAATGGCTGAAACTCCTCTTTGACTATCTAAAATACTAACAGAAAAGCACCAAAAACTCAGGTGACCTTAAGCACTGAACTGATTTCTCAAAGCCCCTGTTCCTCTGTGGCAGAATATTGGTTGTTTAAGTGGTTAGCAGTAACCCAGATTTTGGGATTATTAAACTCTCTTTTCCCATGAATGTATATAAAGTTAAAGGTTATTTTGGATGATGGAGAGGTACCTATGGACCTAGAAATGTAAAGCTTACATGGAATGAAAGTATAAATGGCAGCGTGTGAGAAAAAAAGAGAAATAAATGTTTGAACAAACTACAGGTATCTAGTATGGGATCAGTAGTTGTGTCTTTGTGTAGTTTAAATTCCTAGTATAAAATCCAGGGAAGATGTGCTGCATAGAACAAGCAATTGGAACTTCTTAAGTGAACAAAAAAAGGACATTTTCTCTTGGAGCCAGAGAATTTACTGTATACCACACGCTACACTGAATACTAAGAAATTAAAGAAAGTAATCTGACTGGAGGAATGGAGTATAGTATTTTGCTGGAAGAAGAGATTTAGAGATACAGCTTTGCTTAGGACCAAAAGAAGAGTCAAAAGGAAAACTCTCAGAGGCAGTTTTGCAGCTGTCAAATGTATGAGCTGCTGTAGCAAATGTGTTTGGTGTGTCCCAAACACAGCCTGATAGTAATGAGTTACACCACAGGCATGTGAAATGTGCTAAGTTCCATGCACTAATTAAGCCTGAATAGGGCTTTTGCCATGAAAACAGAGAGAGAAGCTGATTCAGACTCTGTGACAGCCTGAAAACTGTGCAACCATTCTTGTGATGCTGGGGAGAGGTGACCAGGTCCCAGGTGGGACAGCACCTGGTTAGGATCTGGCAGAAAAGAGACTTGAAATCACTCTTTCACAAGAGACTTGCCAATGGAATTGACTCATTGCTGAAAAAGGCTTGTGGGGATGTATGGGATTGCAGGAAATATTTATAAATATGGGTGGTTGGGATAGCAGGGTACTCTCAGGACCTCTTTGAAAAGGACAAGGTGGAATGAGATTTTATATTTCATACTATACAGAATATGGCTGAAAAAACTCTGTGAGTCATTCTGGAAGAACTCTCTTCATTTTATTAGTTTTTGTTATGATCAGGAATGCCTTCTATTGGCTGCTTCTGTAGCTTTAATGGATTCTGTGGAATTTAATGGAATTCTGTGTTTTCACAGCCAGATCGCTTAAGGAGAACTTCTACCAAAATCCAGTCCTCCAAGTCCTTCAATACACATATGTCAAAATCTTGGAATATGCTGCAGTAACTTTAATGGAAAGTAGAATTTAGCTCCAAGTATCATCCTCACTATCCCTACAACTGCAGTGAGGAAGCAATTATTATTTGCATTTGCCTACTCCTGTCTTGCAAAGTATTGCAAAAAGTAACATTGGAATAATGATCAGTATTAACCAAGGACCAAGAAAACATCTACAATTTCTGATAGTCTTTTTCTATATTGCCCAACCTCATCAGAGCCCAAAAGTATGACTGTCTACTTTGTGACTCTCAGTCTTTTCTATGTATCATTTGTCCACCAAACAGCGAAGCATCTAGTTTGAAGGTTTGCTGATAGCACAGCAGATAAAAAAACAGGAATACTGTGGTCTCCTTGTTTTGGAATGTTATTTGAAAGGCCAGGTGCCAAAATGGATGGGAGTTATTTACACATCATAGTTCACCTCTCCAGTTTTCCAGCTCGAGAAGGGGAAAGAAACACGTGGGTGATGTTGTACACACCCCTCACTCAAATGCAAGATTCTTGCAAGTTTCCAAATTCCCTTGTATTTCTGTTCCAGGAGTGGTTTGCTTCAAGGCATTCCTGTTATCTTGCATGTCTCTGGCCTCAGAAGACCTTGGGGTAGAGCACTCCTTTTGCTTTCTTGCTCTGGACTGTGGACATTGTCCCTGCAAACTCCTGATGTTCCCTGTGATTTTGATTTTCCCAGCAGCTCTGTGTTTGCTTCAGTGCTTAGCATACTGCTCTGAGCAGAGATTGAAGTAGTCAGGAGTTATCCAGCTTTCATAAAGAAAGGTATTAATTTTTCTGGGGTTTTTTGTTGTTAGAAAAAAGCATCAAGCATAAAATGTATTCTAAAGCAACACGCAGTTTATACACCCCAAACTTTATGGAGATGTTGGTGGGAATAAAGCACTTCAGCTCTTCCAGTGCTGCCCTTTCTTCTTGCACACTATCTTTTATCAGTTATTTAGTGAAATATTAATGAATATTAAAGCAGGGCAGTAGGTTTTATTTGTTTGCTCTCCAGGCCTCTTTTATGAAGTCAGACAGGTATTATACAATATCTGAAGAGACAAACTTTGAAAAGCTGGCTGCATGCCTTGTGTTTGCACTGAGAACCTGCATGAATGATTCCCCTATTGAATTTTCATTCCTGTAGAAAAAACCCTGTTTATCTGACCCATTTGACCAGAAACACTACCCCTAGCCAACCCAGAGATGCACATAACTTGTATTACATCAATACAGCAATCTTTGAATGTTCCTTGTGTCCATTTGTCAGAGGAGACAGTTTAATGTGATAACTGGAACAATGAAGGTTAATGTCTAAACTTTTATATTTTGCTTTTCAGAGGTGTAATTTGTGCACACATATTTCACCCAAGCATTTGTTGCTGTAAATAGATACATGGAGGTTAAAAAAAAAAAGATATGATTAGTTATTGAATTTTTTGCAGCTCAACGGAGATATGAATTAGCCTATGATTTGCATCTCCATTCATTTGCAAAAATAAAAGGTTATTGGCTTAGGAGTTAAATTAATTGTTTTGCCCATTGGAAGAATTAAAGACTTTAGCAAACGAAGCCCTGAAAGTTTCATTCTTACATGCTTTGTCCACAGTTCTTAGCAAGTTTTGTAATGGCTTTTATCAGCATTAGTGCTACCTGTCATAACTACATAATTACAGCACCTAATTATATTATTACTTATTTACCCTCGTTATGTAATTGGATGTAATTGTGCAATTATGTAACTCCTCAGTCAGCTGAAAAATGCTCTAAAACCAGCCTGTGCTCCTAAGAGTAAAGGATACTGCCGTGAATTGGACCATCTCTCTAAAGCAAGGCAATCTTTTCTGGGAAATTACAGGTTCTTTTCTCCATTACGGTCATTGGGACCATGAACCTTTTATTCCCATCAATGTGGCAGGGAGGAAGCAGTAGAGACAGGTTGAGCAACACCAGCCTGAAATTCTGAACAATTGTCTTCTGATTCAGTTCTTTTAAAAGCACTTTTGTGGCACAGCAATGACCTGGCATTGGCTGTGTGGCAAATATTTTGACTGATTTACTTTAAATATTTTGAAGGTGTCAGCTTTTTTTTCATTATTATTTTTCTTTTAAATTATTAAGTTAAAAAGTATTTAGCCATGTCAAGAGGAAAAATGCATTCTCCTTTTGAAATATTCTTATTGTTTTGTTTGCTGTTTTTAAATACTGAAGTTTTGAATATTCAGCTGATTTTAGTGCTCCTTTGAGCTGATACTGTTGTTTCTGTTCTTCCTACCTCCAGCCTCATGGTTTTGCCTTCTTTTTCTATTAGATACCCAGAAGTGGGTGTTAGATTGAAAAGCAGTGCTGGGAATAATGCCAAATGAGCCATTGAGAAGCCTCACAATAGCTGTCATTCTGCCTATGGTGTGTGCTGGGCAGCACCAGCCCTTTTCCCTTGGCACCCTCCTCTCTCCTGCCTCGCTGCTCTGCCTTTGCTGTGTTCCCACCTCAGAAGGGGAGGTGTGATGTGAGCCATGGCAGCTCCTGGCTGCTCCCAGGGGTCAGGTCATGGCCAGAGTTGCCCCATGAGGCTGTGACCCCCTGGTTCAGGAGCAGGGTGAGGGGACAAGCTCCCTTCTGGAGCCAGAGCTGCTTGCGTGCAGCCCCTGGCACACCTTGCAAAGGGGCTTTTTTTCATCTTACCCAACCCCAGTAGACGTAGCTGACTGGCAAAACAGCCAAGGTGTGAGCCAAGGGTGCCTACAGAGCCCGACAGCTGTGGGTCAGGAGGCTGCCTGCCTGTCCCCTCACACCTTGGGAGAGGTTGCTCCAGGGTTACTCAATGAGTAAAAGGCATTTCACCAATGCCAGACCCTGGTGTGCTCCCCTGATGTCTGACAGAGTCAGTGGCCATCCCCGAGCAGACCACATGGAGCTTCTAGGGGAGGCAACTCCAAGGGAAATTCAGGCAGGAGAGGTGAAAAAGTACTGTACACTGTACAGTGAAAAAACACTGTACGGTGAAAAAGTGCTGTACAGAAAGGGGAAGGGCATGCTGACAGCATGGGGGTTTGTGGAACAAGCTGTTCTTTACTGCTGTCGATTTTTGTCAAAGAATGTAATAAAATTATATGGACTAAGAGGGCTGTTGACCTCTGCTCTTAAAATAAAGCTTCTTTGGAGAAGGAAGAAAAAAGTTCTGACATCCAAAATTGTTCTATTCTGTTATCCATCACCCTTTTGAATTTTGGAGGTAAAAGTTTTCTCTGCTAGTTCTGTAGATATTCTTATTACATCCAAGGATCACAAAACACTGTGGGTAGAGAGAATGACCTAAAACAGAGAAATGTCAATCCAAGGTAGCACAAATGCCACAGAACGGGCACTTGGGATCTCGGGAAGACACTCTGTGTGCTTTTCACATGCACTCTGATGATTCATCCCAGACAATTCCAGGTGTTGCCTCCCCCAAATGTCCACCAGACCCTTCTGCTGCAGCGAGAGCAGAGGTGGGAGGACCAGGGATGTGTTTGTTCACTCCTGAGCTGCTGCAGTTCACAGCCCAGAGTACTAATGTGAGAACTGATGGCCACTGAAGTCACGCCAGTCTGAGCTGCACTGGTTGAGGAGAGGAGATGGCACTGGTTCTGCTGCCTCTGTATAGGTGGGATAATATCAGCAGGGAGAAGGGGCACCAGCTGGTTGGAGTGACCCCTTCAGCTGCTGCAGCTGAATCTGCCAGGGACGGTGAGCTGCAGCTCCTAAACTGGCTCACTATAAATAAACTGTATTTTTGAGGTTTCTTCATTATCATAAATTCTAGTTCAGCATGAACTTTCTTACCTGGCAACTCACAGGACTGAAAATCCTTACAGGACTCGTGCACACAAATGTTGTGCTTGAGTGGGGCACGGAGTTTAGAGCTTTTGGGAAGCTAATAATACTCCCATTGTTAGGGCTGGGTTATTTTACTTTTTAAGACTGGCTTTGCTCCAAAAACTAGCAGATGTTATCGAAGCCAAACTTGCAAGGATGAGATGTATGTACATATCATTAAGCAATGCAACTTTTTCTTAATTACTTTTAAAAGGCTGATACGATGCATGTCACGTTATGAGTAATTACTTACCATGGCAGTAACACCAAGAGCACAAAAGCCGGCTGCTAAATAAGATCTAAGGTCTCTGAGAAAGGCTCATTTCCTAGGAAATGGAGTGTTGGTTTTGTCTGCAGTTGGGTTTTCATAAAACAAGCAATTAAAGAAATACGCCTAAATAGATGATTTACAGCTCCCATTTTTTTGTTGTGCTCAAAATAGGAGAGCAAGTGAGAACACAGCTCTATGTGTCCTTCCACATGGACATGGGCCCTGTGGGGAGTCCAGGGCTTTGGATTAGGTGCACCACGCCCCAGAGAAAGTCCTTTTTCTGCATCAAGGCCTGCCCCAAGTCCACAGAGGAGCTCAGAGTTGATCACTATTGAGTGATACAATCACTAAAATACAGCTGAAACTGAGCTTTACACAGGTCCAGCCACTACTCGGGTGTATAGGGGAGGTCTGTCTACCCTCAGATATCCGAGTGTTATCCAGGTCTTACATATACAGAATAAATTGAGGCACTTTTCTTTCTGCTTTTAGGTATTGAGTTATTTTTCTATTGTTGCTTTTCTTGTTGCTCAAAAATAATTTTCATTTCTGTGGGAAGACCATTGCTATTTTTGCTTCTCTGTACAATTTTGCCTCTACGCTATTATCTCATTAAAGTGCTGAACACCTCCCTCTCCACTTCATAAAATAAGCAATCACAGTAATGTGCCTAATTAGCTGCTTTCTTGCTCATTTGTGTTTCTCAAAGCATGAAAAGTTAGCATCACGTGAGGACTTTGCATCTTTTCACAAAGCTCCTATTCTTCAAGAGAGCTGAGCATCTTCTTTTCTACTTGAAGGGTTCTGCATCTTCCAGCAATGGTCTCTTTGGTCTGCCATAAATAATTTAGTTGGCCTGCTTGGCTCAGCGGTGCATGAGATGTGGGTAAATAAAGGGAAAGGTGAGCTTCATTTGGTACCTTCTTGCAAAAGCTTGAGGTTTCAGTGTGTTTATCTTTATACATATCCTTTTCAGACAGGCAAAAATTAATTATGCTGCTGCTGCTTGAACAGGAAGACATGGATCTGATCCTGCCTCCTTAGAAATGAAGTCATTAGCTGGAGCAGGAGAAAGCTTGGTATCCAGGGCAGGTGCTGCAGCACAGGCAGGTTTGCTGTGTGCAGTTGAGGGGATGGTGATGACCTTCATCCCCCAGCTGTCTCGGGGAGGGAATGGCCATGGCACAGAACCCTTGTCTCTGCTCAGCCCCTCACATTCTTTTTAACTTCTAAAGCACAATCCTGTCCATTTCCCTCTTTCCTTTGAAATCACTTCTGTGTACACACCTATGATGTAATTTCAAGTTACAGAGCAGAGCCTGAAACTCCTCAAAAGTATATTCATTGATATTTGGGTTTTTTTCCCCTCTGAGATCCAGAATCAGCAGTTTGATGCTACCCAGAGCTAGTCTTTTTGACTCCTGTAATATTGTGGCTCACTTGTAAGCTTAGCTTGACTTCCTCTGTATTTTTAAGATTTGGCCACCTATCTGTTTAGGCTTCAAAGATTTTGCTACAAAGATGGGTTCTGCCTTGATAATACAGTGCAGTCACAGCCTCCTTGTCCTCCTTCCAACTTCTACTCATTCAATTTGCAAATTAAAATAAATGAGCCAAGTTGGGTTCCTGTTTGTTTGCTTGCTGCTGGCCTTTAAAACTCGAGGAGGGGTCTGGACACGAGGCTGTGTTCCTTGAAACTTGCAGATCCCCAGGAACAGGGAGTGGAGGTGTTCCAGCTGGAGCTCCCTCGAGCCGAGCAGCGCAGCTGGCAGGACACGGGCTGCAGTTCCCTGCTGGAATCTGCTCTCGCCTCCACCTGCCAGAGACTGGAGCCGCTAACTTTCCAGGCAGCCTGCAAAAGTCATCTTTTATCCCTTTGTTAAAGAAGCCTTGTGGCTTGAGAAGGATCTGTGTGTGGGCAGACCTTTAGTCTGGGATTCCAAGTGATGGAAAGGCTCTCCAGGGCACTGCATAGGCACTGATTGTTGCACTTAAAATCTTGGCAGTGACAGAGCCCTGATTCTCCTGGGACTGGCTGCACAGGGCTTTGCCAGTGAAAGCTGGACCTTAACTGGGATCACAGCTAGTGATAAGAAGCTGAACCCCAGAGGAACAATGTGATGAGCAGATCCTGAAACGTGTCAACTGAATTAATTTGATTTTGCTCGATGAGAGAAGCAACAGACACAAAACACTTCAGTGCTGTTTGAGAATATTATTGCAACATTTGAAAACAATTATTGCTCTTTGTATTACACTGGTACTAAGCCTCTGGCTGCTTGAATGGGAAAGAGACTGAAAAATTGTCTACAGCCGAGGCAGATAACTGCAGATGCTGAGGAAGGGAAGGACTGTGGGGTTCCCCAAAAACATGAGGGCAGTCAGTAAAAGAACAGAGAGATGAATTTGTTGCCTTACCAGGAACGCCATTTAAAAGTAAATAGGCCCGACGCTGTTTGGACTCAAAACATAGCAGTGAGATTCTGCAATATGCAAAACCGGGAAAGGCTACAAAAAATGCAGTTCTGTTTCTGACCTCTCACAGTGCAGAGGCAGCAAGATTTGGGGGGATTTGGTGTAACATTGGCATGAGCTTGATTTACAAGGTTCTACAGCTATGATGAAGTTACTTGTTTGCTGGATCTATCACAGGAGGAAAAATCCACTGGCCTGTATTACTCTGCATGGATAAGTTTCTGAATTTGTGTAACTTTAGTCTCATTGTGCCATTTATCTTTTGGAATCAGCTTTATGAGATTTGTGTCAGGCTTTTCTATTTGGTTGCAAGGCTGCTCTGCAGAATCTTCTCTCTTGTTTGTGTGGTGGATGTGTGTATGATAAAAAGCTAAGATTGCATCATCTTTAATAAAAGCGAAGATGTATAGCCTAAAGAAATCAGATTAGTTGTAGAGAAAGAAATCAATCAGGTTGGCAAATTGCATCTGTGGGACAAAGTGCAAAATGTTTGTTTCATACAGTATTTATTGAACAAATTTGTTGAGAAGATGGTTAAAAATGCTCTACAAGAAAAAAAATGGGAACCATTTTGTTCAATTTAAATGGCATTGATGTATTTTTTATATCATGAATTCTTGCAATATTACCAACAACAATCCCTGATAAAGTACTTTACACAATTGCCTCGCAGGACATTTTGAGATAAAAGTATATATCGGAGATTGTGAAGTAGCTGCATCCAATTTATATATAATGGAACCCACTACAGCCACCCTCCAAAATTCAATAGATCAGGAATCACATTACAGTTCCATGAGTTTGGGGTAGTAGGAGCTCTAAAGAGCCTCCAAAACAAACAGGCAACTTTAAATCATGTTTAATGAACCCTGTGTATTTTATACACATTTGATTAAAATGTTTTGTTTCTGTTTTTCATTCTGCTGGGTGATGCTGAAGAAAAATCCTAAGTTCAGGCCTGTGAAACTGATCATCTGCTTGTTCTCAAGTGAAAATTCTGTTTGACTGAACACAGCAAACCATTTAAAATGCTGGACTGAAAAAAAAAAAAAAAAAAAAACCAAACATAAAAGAAAAAGCAGATCTGTACAGAGGATCCATTTTAATATTGCCTAGCAAAAGCACTAAATGAAAATGTAGTATAGACAGATAAAGGGTCATGCAGTACTGTGGTGTTTTTTTCTTTTATTCCTCTATGCCAACAGCCTTGAAAACAACCCACAGTAGACACAAACCTGGACAAGTAGAGGGCCCTGTTTTGCTGGTTCCTACCTATTTCCTGAAGGGAATAAAAGTGCTTTGTGCTTCCATCCAAGTGGGTAGGTGGTACCTTGTGTGCTGCAGCCAGACCTGCAATGGGGCCAATCCTTGGCCATTGGATCTGCATGGGCAAGGAGTTGTTCTTGTGCAGAAGGGTTGTTCAAGGAGTGCAGAGGAAGCCACAGGCAAGCCTTTGAGCAGAGCAGGGGGTCAGAGAGCAGGCTGATGGTGTTCAGGCCCATTGGGCTGGAAGGTGGCCATTGGTTGGTGTTTTGTCAAGAGATGCTTCATAGAGAAACTTAGATCTTAATCTCCTCTCCTCTGAGTGGTACTCAAGTATGTGCACTTGTGATCTTCCAGGTCTTTTCCAACCTTAATGATTCCATGATTTTGTGCATGTGTAAGGTGCATGGATGATTGTACCATTGCTCAAAAATCTGTTCTGTGTGGTGATAGTCAATAATTCTTACTAATTTTCAAAGTTGTTCTTTCAGTTGTCCTTTCATACTGCCCCATGTGCAAAATACATCAGAGTGAAAATGGGCTTGGAGCAGGAACATTCAGATCAGGACTCAAAATGCCTCTGCTCTGGCAGTATCCTAAACCAGAACAATTGCACTGCAATCAGCAGAGCTCTGCCTCTGTAAAGCTGAGAACAAGGTCAAGTCCTGAGCCTCTGAAAAACGAGTCTCCAGCTGAGTCTTTGTATTTCCCAAAGATTCTGTTACACCAAATTGAAGCTAAAGCCAGGAAATGGACAGTACTTGCAAAATACAAGGTGACAGGACCAGAGAATTAAAGCCAAATGTGAAAAAAAACCCCAAAACATAAATTTCAACAAATATGCTCCTGAATCCTGTGCTTCAAAAGCTAGGAAGCAGAAGTCATGACTTGGAGTTTACCATGGAGTTAGACCCTGATCCATTGGATCAAATCAGCAGGCCCATTGACAAAAACAGGTCAAAATTTGTGGTGTCCTCACCAGCTGGATAGTACCTATGTGTCTAAGGAGGAGACATCATCTCTGGCCTGGAACTGCAGGGATTGTTTACATTGTAGTGAGATTCATACCTCTGGCTTTTGTCTGGAGTTCAGCATCTGGAGTGTGCTGCTGGCGTGTTTTGTGAAGGAAAATCAATACTAAAAGAGGAATGGGAGAAGTGGGGGCTTCAGCTTGCTGGTGCAAGCAGTGTATGGGAGTGGGAAAGGCAAGGGGAGGCATTGGAATTCTGGTCACTCTAAACAAAGCCAACGGGAAGCAGCGATGCCGCTGCCGGGCTCAGCAGGGTCCTGGCCCACAAACCAACAGTGAGCTCACTGAAATGCTGTGGGGAGCAGCAGGGGAAGCAGAGGGAGGAACAGGTTAGAGTTGGCAGAGCTGGGGCTGCATGGGCAGCTCAGCCACTCTGCTATGCTGGGGCTGCCCCGGGTGGCACTGGGGGAGCTGAGCCTGTGGGACTCTTCAGCAGCACCCTGGGCGCGCCCCAGCTGGGAGGGCACAGACAGAGACCTGCCACATTCCCCTGCACACAGGCTGCCCTGGCATTGTGCTGAGCTTCCCACACCGAGACAGCTGGAACTGAACCAGAGCCTCCCAGGCTGCCATTACAAGGTCCTTTCTTTAAGGACATGTGCACTTAATGTCAGAATATTGAAACCATACCCACGTGAACAAAGTTAGTAAGCCAGTGATTCATTGCTGTTTCAAACCTCTATCTAGCCACAGTAAATTTCTGCTCAGTAGTGACAGTCTGTGTCCACATGCAGGCTATAATTTACAGTTCTGTGTTTTGTATCAACAACATCTGGTTAACAAAAGAAGAAGAAGAAAAAAAAAAAGCCAAGAATATTTATTTTCTAACCCCTGTACCAGATGTTTCGTTATGCACAAGATCCAGGGATTATATCAGAAATAATTTAATTATTTTAAATGAATAATCTGAAGTGTTTTTCCTAAAGTATGTCTCGTAACCACTAACAACATGAAAACATAGGAATGTGGAAAAATAAACTCATGTTCTACACAAATCTATAATTGTATCTATTTTAAGGGTGCAAATATTACGGACCAAATCCTAGCTTTTGATACTAGTGTTGGGTTTCTGGAAGATTTGCACAGGACAATATCAATTACCAGAGTTATGAGAGAGATAAGGTGGCAGAGAGCAACTGATGCAGCAGAAGGAAGCAAGAGTTCAGAAATGTGCCATGGGGAAGGGATGACACCAGAAGCAAACATGTCTTCAAGGAGAGCAGCACTGGGCTGGGACACAGGCTGAGGCTCTCCACACACACAGGAGCTGTGCCCTGGCTCTCTCATGAGTCCTCTGTGGTCCCTGCACACTTGGGTTCCACGTGGACAGTGGCTGGAATGTGCCATCTCAGAAGCAAAACTGCTTAGTTTGGTTTCTACTTGCCACCTTCCAGGGCAGAGTTGCTGAAGTGGGATCCCTCCCTGTGTGCCTCTCCGGCTGCTGCAGCCTGGGTCAGGGTGGCCTTTTCCTCTCTAGGGACAGGCTGTGACTCACAGACCTGCTGCTGGCACGTGGCTTGCCCACAACAGCAGTGTGAGAGCACATTCAAAGTTATGGAAAAAATTACTTTCATGATCGTTTTCATCTTTTGGAGGTAAATGCAAAATCACTTAGGTGTGTTTGATAAGCAGAAATATTGTGGTGCTTGTCCTTTACAGAGCTTCAATTTTGAGTGTCAAACCTGGCCCATAAAGCATCAGAGAAAATTCTTGGCAATTTGGGGTTTATTATCATTCCTCACCATAATTTTTGCAGGGGTATCGTAAGTGGGAATGCTGATACAGAAACACTGAGACATTTATAACTGCCTGGCCTGGATATCAGTCTTGAAGAACTAACAGTTAGTCAGAATTACGGTGATAGATTCTGCTGCAGCCTTCAAAAATATTCAGCCAAGTTAAAATGAAAGTAAATGCATTAGTGCTAAAGCAGACAGTGGCTCTGTGTTGTGGTTTCAACCTTCTTTCAGGGGGTAACAGGTTCTTCTATTTTTCTGTGAGCTGTGGAAGCTGTAGCATGTATCAATCCAGTGTAGACCCAGCCAAAACTATTAGTTTTCTTGTTGCATAAAGATTTATCTGTAATTGCCAAGGTTTATTTTTATTTTCTTTGAATTACTGTTCCAGATGCATATAGATGCATAACAATTCCTAGTTTCCCTCCCTATATTCTTGTACAGCACAGATTGCTTATCAAATACAGTCTTAACATTAAAGTGTCAAACAAGATTTGCAGAAAGCTATTTGGGTTTGTAGTTTAGGATGAACGTTTATCAAATTGTGGATTAGCTGAATCATGCACTGAACCAAATTATTATTGTCTGTGATTAAATCACAAAGTGGTTATTGCCCTGTGTCATCTAAAGCACACGATAGCATAAATCTTGAAAATCCCTTTTTAAGGTGGCTGTAGGAGCTACATAACTCCAGACTTTTAGGACCAGACTCTGTCCCTTGACCAAAAAAAAAAAAAAAAGCTTTCAAAAGGTCATTTGGACTGAACCCTCTCTGCTTATATGGGCAGCACATTTGGGAAGGGAATGGATGGGTTTATTTGCATTTCAGACATACAGAATAGTTCTCGGTAAATAGATCTCTTTGTACCCAGCACTGAAGTATTTATTCAAAGTGCTGGCCCAGAAAAGGGGAGTAGTGAACTGTTCCTTCTCGTGCCTGAAAGGGCAGGGGCTGCCTGCTGGAGAGCAGTGATGCCCAGTTTGTTTGCCCTCATGCTGAGGGCACAGAGGACGGGCAGTGCCACTCCTCAGCCCTGGAGGCCACGGGGTGACCAGCAGAGTCTCTCCTCAGCATCAGTGCAGCAGAATTTTACCACCCCAAAGGAGCACTTGAGGGGCTACAGTCTCTCTGAAGAGGCTCAGTCTTCCTGAAGCTGCAGGAGCTTTTTTGGGAGGCTGCTGCTGTGATTGCTGAGGTGTGTTCCAGCCCAGCACAGCACATGAAGGTGCCGGTAGCAAACCTTCCTGGTGATTGATGTCCACGCTTCTCTTGTGCACCCTTCTGCAACCATCTAGCTGAGGAGCAAGACAGCTTCCAGCACCCCTATTTTCTCAGCCCTGCTGCTAGGGCACTGCTCTCCTGATGACAGCCTTGCTGAGTCACTGAGGAGAGAAGGATCCTTGCAGAACTCTGGGTGGGGGGGACATAGAGGCTGCTCCCCTGTCCTGGTGCATGCAGCAGGGCAGGTCACAGCCCAGGAGGAGTCATGAGCAGTAATCACCACTTTTCTTGGTGAACAGATAGGAGGGAAGTCCTGAAAGGGCTTGTTTTCATGTTGCAACAAGGGGTCATGGGGTGGAAAGGGCTGAGAGTCACTGCATTAGAGCGTGCTGGAGAAATGAGTCTGGCACAGCTGACGGTGGCGTGGCACTCACAGCCCATGGCAGTAGCACCAGCTGAAAGTATACATTAGGCTGCCTTTGCTCCTCTACTTCATCCCCCTTGTCCTACTCTTTGACCTATTTTCTCTCACTGTTATCTAGTAATCTATTTTTTAAAGGCTCAGCCGAGTCTTTCCTGCTGATTGCAGCTGATCCATCTCGCTGCTAGCCTGTGAAACCAGCACCTCCTAAAGAAACATCCCTCTGCCAATTACTCCGAAGGCATGGATTCAGCTCAGCATGAGAGCTTGATTGAAACCAGTTGGCTGTGCCAACGGGACAGGGATGGCTCAAGAGAGGCTTTGTACAAAGTATAGAAACTTTCAACAGATTTCTTCAGTCTTTCCTCCATCCATGCTCAACCAGAGCCAACAAAGTCAGAAAAATGGCAATATTTTAGCAAAGGGAGGACTTATCCCACAGCTCTGGCATCCCCCTGGAAAGCCCACAGGAGGGAAGGAGAGAGTTGCACAGAAAACTGCAGGAGGCAGACACAGACTTTTGCTCTGAGCTGGCCTCTCCGAGACAGAGGGTTTGAGGTTTTCCAGCGAGCACAAGGAGCAGATCCTGTAAGCCCTGTGATTTCCCAGGCATGTGCCCTCACCGTGGGCACCTCGAGTACGTGCACCCAGAGCACTTGCACAGAGGTCTGGCCCTGGGGGAGCCGTGCCTGCAGCTGCAGCCCCGCTAGCTGAGGGGGAGGATGGAGGGAGCTGGATTGCCACACCAAATGTCTGCTCTACTCTGCTCTGCTCGTGTGCAGTCTCTGGCCCGCAGCCTTTTGGCTCACCCCACCTGCCTTTTTTCCCTTTTTTTGCTTTCCCCCAGCTGAACTGGCGGAGAGGAGGCTGCAGCTCCTTTCTGTCCCTGCAGCTTTCCTGTCTGGCTGATGCTGTGCCCTGGACACAGATGTCTGCTTAAATATGGATCCTGCGAGGCACAAGTTATGCTTGCGGGAAGAGTGTGGAGCAGGAAGATGCTGTGATCCGTAGGTGGGCTGTGAATTGCTGCCGTCCTGTGCAAGAAAGAAATAACAATAACAACTAACAACATACTGCCTGAAACTGTGGTTGTTTAGAAAGAAGATTCCGGTACATTTTCACAATTAATTATTTGTCCAGGCAGCTACTTCATTTAAAAGTGTCCCGTCCACACAGCTCCCCCTCTGTGAGCTCATTAATGCTCAGGCTGTGTCACCTCAGGCTAACCTGGTGGCTGTTGATTGAGTCCCGTGACAGCTGTTCGCAGAGGTTTGCCCTGCTCCCTGCCAGCAGCCTGCCTTCCTCCTCCAAATTGCCTCTTGGTTCCAGGCAGGGTTCAGATTTCTGAGTGAACGCTGTCCTGGGCAAAATGGTTGGATTTCTAAGAGTAATAGGTAAGGCGTGACAGATAACATCCTGCACACCCCTAGGAGTGCTCCTGTGTGTTACAGCTTGAAGATGTTGGTCAAGGTGAACCCTGGACTGAGCCTATGAACATTTAAGTCCCAGAACAAATGTTTGGGGTTGTACAAACATGTTAATGACCTCCAGTTAATTGGCAAGCAATTACCTTGAAGTAAAAATAGCTTTCCCATTGCTGAGCAGTCACAAGAGTGCGTGTTCCCCTATGAACACTGAATTTTTGGCCAAGGAGCCTTGCCCAGCTTGCCTTCTGGATTCTGGCAGGTTTGTGATCAAAAGTTTGTTGTCCCCAGCACCAACTGCTGTTTGTTTGTGGTAGAGACTCAGCAAACAGAGCTGTCTGCCAAAGCTAATTTTCATGCTGCCCTTTAATAAAGTTCTGCAGTTCATAATGCAATGAAAAAGTAAGATCATATTGACTGGCAAAAGCGTGCGGTTCAGCAAGGGAAAGTACCTGCTGTGTGCACTATAAAGGAACTATCAGTGAAAGCTAGGTAAGTATTTTTAACCTAAAGACAGCCTGGCAGGCTATAATGTGTCTCCTACTGAATTTTGAATCTTTCTGATCCTTTGCATGACAAAAGTACGCAGCTGGACTGACTTCATTAGATGTGTATTGCAGCTGAGAACCAAGAGGCCTGCACCTAACACAGCTCTTGGGACTCCAAGTGGGACCTGTGGGCAGGTGTTTGACCTGTTGCCTCTCTGCCACCTACAAAAGTCAACAGCATCTTTTCATGAGGTCTCCAGTCCATGCAAACCTTCAGCTTATCTTAGAACTTGGAGCAAGTCTTTGTTTGATCCACCACAATACTTCGTAGAAAAAAAGGCCCAGAATTTCCCAATCTGTAACTAAATCACACCTGGGTTTCATTCCTGGAAGAGATTACCACAGCATTTCTAGGTAGGCAAAATCTGGGCACACGTGAATGAGCAGAGTCTGTCACTGAAGTCCCGTGACTCTGGGGCTCGTGGTGGCCAAGATGAGCTGGCATGTGATGCAGGGTGGTTCCAGCTGTGGCGCTACATCTGCTCTGTGTGCTCCACAGTGTCATGTGGCAGCGGGTGAGGTGCCTGCTGCCTGTTCTATCCCTCTCTCCAGGCAGTGTAATGTCATACTGAGGAGGAGAGAAGCAGGTGACACTGGGAGCCTCAGGAGAGCCAGGGTGTCTGGCATCTGCACAGATTCCTCTGGATGCTGCAGTGTGGTGCAGGGTCAGTCCACAAAAATCTTTCCAAAGCAGCCGGAGGTCTCTGCCTTGTGTCCTGGAGGAGTGAGGGAGTGGCAGATGGAAAAAACAAAACTAGCAAAATGCGTTTCACAATCCTGGCAGCAGTACTCGGCAAACAGAGGAACCACAATGATGGAGTCTCAGATTGCTCTCCCTGTGCAGCCTGGCTTTAGGAACTTTGGCGTTGTTGTGAGGCTTGAAAGGGCTCCTGTTCCCTCCGCTGGTTCCTATGGCCTTGCATTTGGTATCTTCAGGTGCTTCTAGCAGGAGGAGCTGTAATGAGTGCAGATACCAGAGCTTTCCAGGAAACATTCAGGTACAAGTGCAGCTCTGTTCACTGTAGCTGCCTTGAATTAAAGTTCTGTGCCTGTAGTGGCAGACAAATTTGCTGGCAAACATTTGGAAAAAAAAAATTAAAAAAAAAAAAAAAAAAAGCAAGCATCAATCCAGAAAGGCACTGTGCACAAACTAAGCTTAGTGTAAATGAGTACACCTGTGCTCGACACTAGGCACGTGATGAATGCTCTGCTACATCCTAGCCAAAATAAATTTAAAATAAATATCGGCGTGTACTGGTGGAAGATGAATGCTGGTCTTGTAAGCAGGACCACATGTGGCAGAAACAGGAGCCTCCCGCTCCGCGTGTCAGCTGGGGATATCCACAGGGAGGGTCACGTGCGCTCCACTCGAGCTCACTAGCAGAGCTGGTGAAAACAGGTTTTGATTTGAATGAGTTATGACCCATTGAAAATGGCATCATGCGTAACCACAGTAAATTGTCATAATGAGATCACGAGGCTCGGGAAGTGAGCGGCGAGCAAAGAGGCCTCGTTCTGCCGGCGCCCACGGCTGCCAGCCCGGGGCTGCAAAATGCAACCCGGGGACACGCTCCTGCTCCCTGGGCATCTCTGTTGATTTAGTGACAGGAACAGGGGTTGCACAGTCAGACAAAAACTCACTGGAAGTTCTGAGTTAAAAAGAAGAGAAAAAGCTAAAATTCATACAGCTTTGCATTTAGTCTTATCCAGAGCAACACAGGGGACTGGGCTAACACAAAGAGTGTACAACACGAATACTGTTAGTGCTGCCATGCTCACCCTGGCTTAGCTTGGTTGTTTCTAAATCATGCTGCTGTAAGGAGGGGAGAGTTTGGTGAGCAGGGCAGAGCACTACAGAGGTAAAAGGAAATCCTCCTGGAAGCCCGATAAAGTGTACCCCAGGCTCACAGCTCTGCTGGACCAGCCTTTCTGGACCCTGCTCAGGCATGGCTGCCCTGGGCTGCCCAGCTGTAAATGCTGCAGAATCATCACTGCCATCTCTATTTTCATAGGAAAAATAAGAGGCAAAGTCTAAGATTATGAACAGTTTGATAGACTTAAAACTTTACCAAATACTTGGACAACATAAGTAGCAGAGCTCCTGCCTTCCAGGTGTCCAGGGTGTGTCATCCTCCTGCTCCCCACAAGGCACAGAGCAGAGGTGTGGGGATGTAACGCACTGCCCGCTGCAGGATCTGCAACTTCCCTTTGTCTCAGGGCAAAGCAGGTTGCTCTCCATGTGGCTGCCACTCCTCCTAGTCTTGCACCCTTTCATTTCCTCCATCTGTTAAGCTCTGCACACACATATCTGTGCTCCTGAGCCATGGAGACAGTTCGGGCTCATGTGGCTGGGCAGCACCTTCCTGACTCATATTGTCTGTTTACAGCAGTTTTGTCATGGCTGAATTCATAGCCTGAGTCCATGGACACAGAAACACCAGCTCAGAGCTGTTCTATGCAGTGCAGGTTAGCCCTTGGCTGTGGGGTTGTGCTTGCATTTATCCAAGACACACAGCCTGAACAGCACACTGAAGCCTAAGCTGTTCCCAGGACCCCACATCTCCTGTGGCGGGCAGCTGGATCCAGGTCCTTCTGCTCTTCCAGGAGAAGTGCTTGAGGCTGGTCTGGAAAGCTCTTGTCTTGTTTTCCTGGTGTTGGCTTGCTGACATTGCTGCAAGGACAGCCGAAATAGATGGAGACCAGCCAAGCTGGAAAGACAGAGGGGAAATGTGTCCCTGCATACACTTAAGAGCACAGCACGGGGAGCACTGAGGCTTTCCAGGTGTACCAGAGTAGCCTTCCCAGTGGGGGCATTTCTGCCTGCCAGAGGCACAGGTGAATGTGCCAACACTGCCCACACTGCAGTACAGGTGCAGATGTGGGGAACCCAGATTTTCCAGCTGGTACCTTCTCTGTAGCTAAGGAGAACCAAGAATAAAACTGCTCATTTGAAATACTTTCTGAATTGTCTGCTTAAGCTCACTTGCTGTGTGTCATCCACTGAGCAGAAGTCCTTCTGAGCTTTTATTCTCTAGTCTCAGCTTAGTAGCCCTGCATAAACCCCTGCTAACACACCTTATTTTTCTAATACCCGTGTAGGAGAAGAATTTGGACTGGTTCCCTCGGATGAGAGCCATGTCTCTGGTTAGCAATGAAGGCGACAGTGAGCAAAATGAAATCAGGAACCTGCAGGAGAGACTGGAATCAACCATGAGCCTTGTAAAACAGCTTTCCAGTCAGCTGGCTGAGCTCAAGGAACAGGTAAGTGCCCTGTGTGAGCAAAAGTGAGCACATGTGGCAGAAGGCACTGCCTTCCATCAAGTTGCAGTCAGGACAGCGTTACAAAAGAGACTTTTGTCTAAGGAAGGTTTTATCTTTCCCTCCAGCAAGCTTTCTGGGTAGATACACTGATAAGGGTTTGGAGTGAAATTGTACTCTGTTAGCAACAGCAGAGATCAGGTAAGGAGAAAACTCTGAGGAGGAATTAGTCATTAAATGTTCCTGGTGAGTGTACAAGGACAGAGGGGAAACTGCAGAAGGGATGAGGGGCTGCATGATCCAGCAGTGAAAGCAGTATGTCAGGAATAGTGCATACTGATGGGAGCCTGGAGGAAAAAAAGCATTCTGTGTCCAGCCCGTGGGTTTTTCCCCCACCAAGAACATCAACAGTGCGCCTGTGACAACAATTTTCAGAGCCTGTTGCTTTGCTTGTGTCACCCTTGTGCTGGTGCCCCTCCCATAGCTCCCTCTGCTCTCCTGTATGGAGCACGAGCTGCTGGCCTCCCTTAAAGCCTCCCTTAAAGCCCTTCTCCTGCCCACATTGCCTGCCTTGTGTGTTTGCTCTCCCTTCAGGATCAAAAGGCCAGCTCCTTTTATGCTACAGGTGCTGGTCACCTCTGCTTTGCTCATTACAGTTTCAGAAAAGCATCTGTGTGTTTTCTTTATGGGAAGCACTTCAGTGGCATCAACAGAGTTATCTAATTATTCCCCTTCAAATCCCTCCTTAAAACTTTTCCCTGTGAAAAAGCCAACAAAAGTTTAGCCTGGATGTGCTGAGACCATTGCTCATTGTGTTTACCCACAACATCCTGGTGGGATTTTTCTCATCCCCCTCTGGCTGAATCTGTTCTTTCCTGGCTTAAATTTAAACTCTGTGTGGCTGGGGCCATCCTTTAGTTCTGTAATTCTGCAGCACCAAGTGCAAATGCTGACCCTCTGCAGGGCTACACAACACAATAGCAGCACAAATAATACTCTGTAAGACCTGCCGGGGGATAAGAATAATGTATAAATGAGAATAAAATGTCCATACTTTGCAGGAAACAGATCTCCTACTTCAAAGGCATCCCTTACTTGTAATTTTCTATGCTGAAGAAAAGAATTCCACTCCCTGTTGTTTTGCTTATATGTATCTTGCTCTGTGACTGCTAAATAATAGTAAAAAAGGAAAAAAAATCTCAACTCGTCTCTCTCTGTCTTCCACCTTAGATGACAGAACAAAGGAAGAATAAGCAGAGGCTGGGCTTTCTTGGATCAAACACACCCCATGTGAATCATCACATGCCACCACCCTGATACCACGGGGAGAAGCCGTGACTAGCCTTTCATCAGTATTCCTGCTTTATTATAGAATAAAAAACTGAGATTGAGAGGAGTGAACAGTACCTATTGTTACAAAGTTAAAAACAACCAAGTGCCAAGATGTTAAGTGGTTTAGCTCTGGGAACAATTTGTAGCTGTTTTTCATGGCTGAGAGGGACCACAACCTAGAATGTGAGCGATATAAGGCAGCTCGTTTGTATTCCCTGCCTGGCCCGGCTCGGCTGCGCTCGGCTTTGTGGCTCCACAGCTCCAGGGCTGCCTGGGACAGAGCCTGGCACACAGGCTGGCACACAGGCTGAGACAGAGCCTGGGACAGCGCTTGGCCACATCCTGGGAGCCCCTTCCTCCCCAGAGCGCCTGGAGAACGGAGCTGAGCAGAAGAAGGAGAGGTGTTTATTGAGGCAAACACGACAGCCTGGCTCAGAATCAATAGGTCGTCTCTGGCTCACTTGCCAAACAGCAACATTAGTCATATTTGCTTGGCATTTACTATTTTTTAATTACCATAAATATGTCAGTCTGTAAGCCGTGATGTTGCTTCAAGTAACTTCCACTAGGACGGAAAGGGGAGAAACCTCAAAAGACTGGGGGAAGAAGAAAAAAAAAAAAGGAAAAAATAGAAAAAGAGTTGCGAAGAGAAACATTAACGCTTTTGAATTTTAGCTGTCACCATGCAATTTCTTATTTATAACATGGAGCACAATGGATCTACAGCTGTGGGAATGTTATGCACATAACACTGACAACATAACTGGAAGTGATTTCTTTCTCCTGGCTTCAGATGTTCTCGATTAATGTGGCCATGAAGGTTTCACATACTGGGGAGTTAAACTGTGTATTAAATTCGAGTTCCAATGGAGGATTCAGGGGGAAAAAATTATACCTGTAGTTTGAAGCATGTATGGGATTTTAATTTTTAAAAAAAGCTTAGAAATGTCTTTCTGTACAGAACTGTAATGGTGTCATTACCTTCCATAAACTCATCTTCAGCAAGAGTTGACTTGAGTAAATAAACACCGTGTTCTGCCAGCTTTCCTCTGAGCTAAAGATCATGGGTTGATGGTTTTGCCTGCCCTTCCTGCTTCCAGGGGTTTGCTGGGAAGCCTGGTGGGGAACACGGGGGCAGTATCAGAGAAGCTCCTTCCATCTCTCAGCCCTACAAAAGACAGCAGCTGAGACACCAGTGCAGGTTTCTGCTCTATCCTGTATTTTTTGAGAGGGCTTGAAAGAGAAGTTACAAGGTTTCTACAGAGCCTTAGGGGACTCGTGTGTCTTTTAGGAAAAAAACTGAGGGGCACACATGGGAGTTGTGTTCTCACTTCACTTTCATTTTCAGTGGGTTTTGGTTACCAGATTGTCTCACATTTGAAAATGCACCTCTTGTTACATGGAGTCACTTTTTAAACCAAAATATTCTTGCAATGATTTGCCCCTGGAAAATTTTCATTTTGTTATAAAAACCATTTAGATCGAAGGAAAAAATATTATTGGTGTAAATATTTTCCAGTTTCTTCCTGGAGAAATGCATCTGTCCTTGTTAAGGCACAATTCAAACCAGCAGGCCTAGAGTAAAGAGAAGGAAGGGGTATTTCACTCTTTGTCCCAAATTCGAACCAGTTCTTTAAGCTATTTTTTTCTTTTTTTTTTTTTTTTTTTTTTTTTTTTTTTTTTTTTTTTTGTGGCAGTGATGTGACTGAGATAAAAGCAATATATTTTAGCAATATATTTATATCTTCTACCACTAAAACATCTCCTGTTGGCTTTAATTGTGTCCTTAAAAAAAAAAAGTGTAGAAATCAGAAGTTTGTGTATTTTACTGGAAGAAAGTCTTTCTGTTGGCCTTAGTCCAGAGAGCAACCTGATTGTGAGATGTGATGGCCAGAGGAGTTGCCCACAAACATAAATACAGCAGTAAGTTGGTCGAGGCTCAGACCCTGTAGCTGTATTAATTCATATTAATTCATACAGTTAATCTACTGTATGATCTATTCACAGCTTCTGTTGCAACAGCAATTTCCTCTTCCTCACATGTGTGGTTCTCAAACACAAAGCACAGTTCACTTATAAGATAAGTTAGACTCTCATTATTTATAGGGGGGTGAGAGGTTGGCTAATACTGGAATTGGTTGGCACTTTTCTTGTTTACACTCAGAAAAAGCAGCTGCACCTCTGCACATCAGGGGAGGGTTCTGCTGCTGGAGCTGGAAGAACTTGAGGCTGGATGGGTTTGTGCCCCGAGCTCAGGGCTGCAGTTGGGTGCTGCTGGTGCTCCCTCTGTCTCACACCCCAGATCACATCCCCTCAGGCTTGGGAGCCCAGCTCCTGCTCTTCAGAAGGGAGAGTTACAGCATCAAAATCAGAGAACAGATGCTGGTTTGCCTTGGCCACAATGCCTTTCTGCTGTTCATAGCTTCCCAGAGATCTCCGTGATCAGTAACAGTAGGTGATGCTACTTGCACAGACTGTAAATACATGTCACTGAGAATTTCGACATCTTTGCTGTTTCTGTCAAAACTTAGGCCCTGCCCTGCTGTCATCCATGTGAGCAATCTGTACACTCACACATGGTAAGGCTTGCAAGGAGGCTTCTTGTATGGGTAATGGTTGCAGGGCCAGGCCCCAAGACTTAAAGATTGTGAAATATCCCCATGAATGAGTTTATAACAAAATTCATTGTTTTATACATATATTTATGTGTATATCTTTATTTAATGCAGCTGGGGTAACTTCCTTCTAGGCAAGTATCATTTACCTTATCTATTTATGTGAAATGATTGCAAAGAAGTTAGACATCTAAGAGCTTTTAATGCCTTAGAGAGATACATAATTATAAGCTCCTTGACAGTTAAAATCTACTTAAGTAAATGTGTCCATTGCTGCTGAATGTAACTTTTAATAAAGTGTGTCATTTTATATACGTCTGTCTCATTCTTGGTGCTAAAGTTGGGGGGAAATGTGTGTTCTGGTTTGGGAAGAGCAGGCTGGGGGTTGTGGGTGGGGGGACCAGGCTGTGGATGTGCACTCATTCCTTCAGCCCTGGATGAACGGAGGCTGAATGCAGCAAGGAAAGCAAGAATTTGTTTTATTTCAGGCACAGATTGTTCCGTCCAGGATGATGGATCCAGGAATGCTTTTCCTGGAGATTGGGTGGCAGCTGGGTGTAGGATTTGTTTGAGTGCTCTTGGTTTAGGCCAGGGGAGCCCTGGGTGAAGGTGGTCAGAGCCGGGACTGTGATGGGGCAAGTGTTACAGGTGGGGATGAGCAGGCTCAAGCCAAACAGCCTCAGGGTTTCTGCTGCTGCCTGATCTTTTCCTTTAGGATTCCAGGATACTATGATGCAGGCTTTTCTCTGAGATTTTTTTACACTTTTTTTTTTTTTTTTTTTAATGTTTTTAGTGTAACTCTTTGTTGTCAGGTAGCACATTGAGAGAGAGGCCAAGGGCTTTCCCCATTCCTGTGGATGAAAGAATTGAGAAAGACAAATTGTGTCTCTCAACTGAGACAACTTGGGAAAATCTGAGGTTTGGAGAAAAAAAGGAGAGCCCTTCCTACAAGCCTGTGGCTGGTAAACTACACCATACAAAGGCTTTTTTTTCTTTTTTACCAGCTGAGGTTTTTTTTACAGATAGTCAATATTAATGAGGAAAAGAATAAGGATCCTTCTTAGCGAGAAAAAACCTGCTAATTAATTAGTAAGAAAAATCCTATTAAATAGAGCATGCTGTTTCTCTTGTGCACTTGTTCCACCAATTTACTGAGGTTTTGAGTAGAATCAAGTCCTTTTTTCTATTCTCTGGTATGATTTTAAGGCTAAAAAGAAAGGAGCTTGTTTACTACTAGATTTGTTAGATGGTTTTACAAGAAGGATATCTTAAGAGAAAACGGGGTTCCATACAGCAAGCTTTCAACCTAAGATTAGTCATACTTAAAAAGCCCCAAACCAGCATTAAGCTTCTAAGCCCAAAGGGGAGCAGCTTCGAATGCAGGGCTGAGAACCTAATGCCAAGGCTTTTCTTTTCCAAAATATTTGCCCCCAAGGCACATTTTAATTCAAGAGGTGTTTCAGGGAGCAAACCTCTCCCTCCACACTGGCTCACGCCATTCTGGCCTGCAAGTGAATTCTGCTCCTCCCTTTCCACCACCGCTGCTGCTGCTGCTGCTGCTGTGACAAAAGCATCTGCAGGCGAGGATGTTTTCTTTGGAAAGAACAGGCTTCTTTTCTGGGGAAGGCTGCCAAATTTATTTTTGAGGGGAGAAAGCTGAGATTTAAGGCTGCTAACCTCTCTGCTGGCCCGGGATGCCTGCAGGAGCACAACTCCTGCTTGCAGGTGCCTGTGCTGAACACCCTGAATTTGCACAAAATCGTTCAAAACTCCTCAAAAGGAACTCGAGCTGTGGGGTTTTAAATGTGCAGTGGTGTATTGCTATCATAAGCTCACACTTGCCCGCTCTATTTATATGCTGCACTTTTTCAGGCTGGATCAGGAAGCTGCAAGGCAGAAGACAAGCAGCCTTTCTAACTTTGCTATTTCAACATGTTCCTCTTGCTGCAAACACCCAGGAATTAACTTTCTTTTTGTACTGGAAGTTTCTTTCTCCATGTCTCCACCTTTGTCTGCTGCCACTCAGGTAAGGTGAGACCTGAGCATGTCCTGGACCACGGGGTTTACTGATAACCCAAAGCAATAAGCTAAAATGTGTAGGAGCATGGTGTTCTTATGACTTAATAATTCTGTTCAAATGTTGTAGGTCATCAACATCCAATATCTGACTCAATGTAAGCAGAAGGTTTTCCTAGCAGCCCTTCTTGTGGTAAATTATTGCACAGTCTTAATCCCCTGATGGAGCAGCTGTGTGGCCTTTGCAAAGGCAACACACACCCCTGTGTAAGGCTGTGGGGTCAGCCCAGCCACTGCTTTGTGTGGGCCCTGTCACCATTCAGATTTCACCCAGATGCCAAGAGCAGTGTGGGGATCCAGTTACAGCCCAAAGGCTCCAATTCCCTTTATAAGTTACCCCCTTCTGGCCCCCAAAATCTGCAACATTTATAGGCTTTGTTCCCAATAACACTGAGCTGTCACAAAAACTGGATTTTGGGCACATCCTCAGTGTTCCCTGTAATGGCCTTCAACCAGGATATGTCAATCTGCATTTCACAATCTTCTCCTAGGAGCACTAAGATATAAGGATATTTTTCCTTGCTTCTTCTTCCCTGCCTCACCAGCATTACAGGATGAAACACCAGAGACCTGTGTTAACTCAGTCCCTGCTGTAGAGACCCACGGTTGTGTTCAGCAGAGCACAGGACAGTTTTGAAATATGGTTTAAAAAAATCCATTTTCAGTGAGTTGGTGTTGGATAATAGAAGTTGGCTCAGAGTTTGTAATTTTTTTTTTTTTTCAAGTCAACGTTTGCTGGCTTTGAGGTTGGTTCCGGCCCATTTGCAGCCCACCAGGGAGCTGCAACAGCAGCTTTGTCTGGCATGAACGCTTCCACCCCAATTTGATAAAGCCAGCAGAATTCCTGGTGCTTCCAAAAACTCCTCCCAGCCTTTCTTCTTTCTGTTCTAGGGGCTGAGGGTGTTCATGGGTGTGCACACACAGCCTGCTCTGAGGGTATTTGGGAACACGGGGACGGGAATGAGGATGGGTTGGCTGTGGCCCTAAACAAGCAAAGCTGGTGTGAGCACTGCCCTCCCATAAGAAATGCAAATCCTGCTGCCTGTGGCAGGACTTTGCCACCAAAGGAGTCAGGAGAGGAGATTTTGGTCCCTGGAGCTGTTATGGCTCTTCCTATGCGGGTGTAAACATCTGTCCAGGTTCCTGGTTGTCAGCTGGCATGTGGGAAGATGCTAGCAGAGTATTGTGCACCTAGCCCCAGAGTGTGAGAACTGTAAACATGATGTGTTACAGTGCAGGGAAAGAAAGGGAAGGAAGAAAGTTCAAGGAAAGGTCTCAAGAGTACAAGAAAATGTTGTCAAGGATGGTGATTTTACTGGTGGGATTTATTAAAAGTTTGCTCTTGAGTTACTGTGAAGAATTAGTGTTACCAGAAGCTGGCTCTCTGTGTCTTTGTCAATCTTGAGTGTCTTTTCAGAAGAGAGGATTCACTAGTCCACTGAAATCTCAGAAATTCTCAGAAATCTCAGAATCCTTGGTCTATGAAATCTGGGGATTTTTTTGCAAGTTTGTCCACAGCACCTCACTTGGCATGAGTACTCTCTTACATGGCTAGCACAAATCGAAATAAATAAAGAAATATAAACCGAGCTGGAAATTTACTGAGTACAAGCTGTCTTGCAAAATTGCCTGTGTTTCCTGGCTCTGGATGGGACGGAAATACCACAAAACTCTCTTCTCTCATAGTAACGTGATACTTCTGCTTCCGGGCTCAGCGCAAAGCGGGAGGTGGAAACATGTTCAAGAGAGGAAAAAGAAAAGCAAAAGCAAATTATAATCAAGCTCATTTTTAATGTGGCAAAATCAAACTCTTAATTAGAATGCTCAAAGTGGCCACTGTGATCATCTACTCAAACATCTCGTGTAGTGCAGGGCGAAGAGTTTTATCCATCTGCTACTCTGTGGCACAGAGCAGGAAAAGGGAGCTAACCTGGCCTGGAGGTCTCCATGGGAAGAAGACATGGGGTGTATCTGCCAGCTGGTTCTCCTCTGACTCCTCCTCAGCCCAAGTGCTGCATCCTGGCCACGCAAACCTGGTTCCCCATGCGCCATGCTGGTTCCCATTTCCTCAGGAGAGGGAAATCCAGTCTAATGCAACCTCGGGATGCAAAGCTTGTTCTGCAGCACAGGCATTGTAATAATAGCCCACATGTCTGAGCACATGGCCTTGGGTGGTGGCTGGGGCATGTGGTCACCGAGCCTGTGGAGGCAGAGCCATGCCCACCCTGCTGCTCCAGGTCATCACCTCCAAGGCAAGGAGCACATATGTGAAGTTGTCTCATGGGTGAATGTGGTTCTTCTGCACACACACCAAATCTAGGCAGGTATGGTGCTGCCAGATGACCTCTTTTTTCCTGCAGATGCCTTTTATTTTGCCTTGTTTAAGTGGTGAGGACTCCCTTCCTCTTGACCTTTCCTCAGCCAGAGGTTCACAGACACAGTTTCTCCAGGCAAGTGACAGGTTATTTTATGGGGTCCCTGTAATTTTCCCTATCTGGCCAAATATTTAGAGGCAAAAGTTATCTCAGCTAAGGTGGCAGGGAAGGAAACAAAGCTGTGTCACTGCTGGGACAGTGTGATGTGGCTGTGATACTGCTGTGGCAGATAATGCACATGGTGTGAGCAGCCACACACCTAAGAAGATGGCTGGGAATTTAGGGCACTGCACAGCTCCTCTCCTCTGATCCAACCTCCAGCACAGCACCTTCCTCAGGGTGAAACAGGGACATTGATCCAACCTGCCTTTGTCACTGCTCCCCCCACAAAAGAGAGGAGTGAAGGTCTGTGTCCTCAGCACTGCCCATGTCCCGGGTGTCCCCTCCTGCCTTTGCCCGAAAATGTCCTATTAACAGCATCTTCTGAGAACTGTTGGAGACCACACATGTCCTTTCAGCCGGGCCAGCAAATAACCTTCAGCTAAGTCTGCCCAGGGCTGTTTTGGATCTGGTGATCTGCATTTAGAAATAGTCTCGGTATTTTTAAATGTTGCCTGAAGCCATCTGCTCCCCTCTTCATTTTATGTTTTAATTGTCATTTATAACATATTATATGAGCTATTCAAAATCCAGACAGGCACTGGAGGGAAGCAAGTGAGTCCCGAGCTACAACACACAGAAATCTCTGAAAGTCTTCCCTTCAGTTTCAAAGGGTTTGGGGCTGGCATCCCCACCAAGGGAGCCCAAGTGGCTGCAGCTCTGTGGGATCCTGGCTCTGGGACACACCCCATGCATTCCACAATTGCTGCCAGGGCCAGAGACTCGCTCTTGGCTGGAGCCAGGCAAGCCCCTGACGTCTGCAGGGCTCCTGGTGGCCGCTCTTGCAGCCGGGGCACAAGGAGGTCAACTGATTTTCTCAGGTCACCAGTGCGTGAGCAAATCATTCAGCCCAGATTTTCCTGGCTCCTAAACCTTTGCTCAGACCACAAGGCTGCTTAGTGACTTAGCAGGGCTCTGAGGAAGTCAGCTATAAATTGCAAACACGCTATGGCCAAATGACTGGCTGCGGTGTTTTCCACGTGCCATTTGTGAGTCTAGAGGGGCAGGCTGGTAGCTGGGAGTTACTGCCAGGGTGAGGAATGTGAGTTGTTTGAAGAAGCAATGGCTTCAGACAAAAAAAAATTGTTTGCCTTGCCTCCTAGCTTATGGCAAAATCTTTCCACTTCTGTGTTTTCTGCCTGACTCCATGCAGGGCCCAGTGCTGTGACCCTGCAGGGAGCTGCTACTTGGAACTCGGGCTGGTCTGTAGGGCCTGAGCTCAAACCAGCCCAGGTGACAAAGCCACGGCCTGAGTCTTGCAGCCTCAGCAGGGCAGCATGGCCAAAGGGCACCCTGATGCCCCTCAGGGCTGAGTGACACCTCCCAGCAGCACAGATGTCCCAGGGCAGGCATGGAATAACAAACTCAGCCCTGAGGGACAGCTTGAACTTCAGCTAAGATCCTCAGCCTTTGGGAATGATGGCTAAATGAACTACCCTGTGCTGGGAAAGGTGCTGCTGTTCTTTGGTGACATCTCAGCTTACTCTGGTGGCACCATGGTGCTGGTGAACATCTGAAATCCAGAAACATTTCCTTTTAGGAGATGCCTCTTGATTTCCTCTTGCTGGTGGTGCTAGACTCAGATAGCAGCCAAAGACTAGTAAGTGCAGATGGGTGAGAGGGCTGCAAATGCCCCAGGCCAGGCTGTTCTGGCTTCTGAGCATCCTCACAGTATGGGGAGTTATTACCACATTACTCTATTTTAATAATAATCTATTACACTTCAAACATATGAAATAAAGCAGGGCACTGAACTTCAATCTGCCTGAATAAGGATTTTATGTTTGTTTGGTTTTTTGTTTTTTTTAGGAAATCCCTGGACATCAATGGGCAAATTGAGGGAGTCAGATGCTACAAAGAGAAGAAAGGGGGCCCAGCTCCAGGCCCCTTCTCAGCCCTGCAAGGAGCAGTCCAGGACAGCTGGCACTAATTGGCACTTTCCTTGGCAGCAGATGAAGTGTGGAGGAGACAATGGGGCCCGGGCTGGTTCCTCATGCCTGGAGGTGATCCCCAACACTGAGACCAAAGCTCACTGAGGGCACAGCGAGGAGAAGCTGCAGTGCCTGCTCTGCTCAGGGAAGAAAAACTTAAGTTTGGAGTGTCAATCCACATGCACAGGAGGCGTGCCCACAACCAGGGCACAGTGTGGCAAGCCCATGGGCACAGGTGAAGAGACAGCAGGGCCCACTGCTGACCACTGAGCACCAGAGGTGTGGCAAAGCCCGTGGTCACCTTCACTGGCATTGAGCACCTGGTCAAGCCTGTGAAACACTCAGCATCAGGCTTCCTGCAGGATCCCATGCTGGGAGCTCACAGCAGGAGGGGAAAGGGCTTATGAAAAGCTCTGTGCAGTGGTGGTGCTGCTTCATGCAGAGCTGGGAAGAAACGTAAAGCTGTGACACCTGGAACATGAACAGGCAGCTAGAAAGGACAGGCAAGAGCAGGAAACTTCCTAACAGGACATCACTTGGCAAGGAGAGATAAAAGAAACATAACTTTTTTTTTTTTTTTTTTTAAGAAATGAAATTATCATGTAACTTCTGGAGTGCATTATAACAGGGATTTTTGTGTGTATGAGCAGTAATTCCATCAGCACCATGGGGTTTTTGGGGGTTTTTTTGGTGGTTTTTTTGTTTGGTTTTTTTTTGTTTTTGTTTTGGTTTTGGTTTTGGTTTTGGTTTTTTTGTTTTTTTTCATTATCTTAGACATCTGTTGGCAGCTCAGAGGCACCATTTCCTTTTGAACTTTGTGAACAATTCAAATGGGGAGGGGGAGAAAAACCATCCTCACTTTCCAAAAAGTTTTCCATGGTCAAAAGGGCCCTGAGCATAAGCTGCACTGAGGCTCTGGGCCAGTTGCAGCAGCATCCCAGCAGTGTGACATCTGAACCCCTGTGTTTAGGATTACCACCCAGGTTCTCCAAAACTAAAGATACTTTTTAAATTATTTCACGAAATTCAAGCCAAGTGAACGCAATGATGATCTCCTTGTTTGTCCCCTGGCGTGGGAACACACAGTTTAGGCTTTGGTGCCTTCCCTCATCCTTCAGCACAAACAGGAGAAGCAGCTGAAGGACTTGGAAGCTGCAAGGATGAAGTGGAGCTCTCAGGCAGTAACCAGAGCTGAGCTGAGGGAAAACAGCTGCGAGCTGGACACCAGCAGTGTCCAGTGCTGTCCTCAGGGAGCGGTGGGAGGGGTGGTCCTTCACCTCAGGAGGTCCTGGGCCCTGCCGGAGCCGGGATTTGTCCCCTCCAGCACCGCCCGGTGTGGCCGTGCAGTTCTGCTGCAGCTGGAGAAAACAGCCTCGAGGGGAAGAGGAGGTGGGGAAGGAAGGAGAGGAGCTCGGCAGCCCAGCAGGACAATGAGCTCACAGAATGCAAATGCACGCCTGAGCTGGAGCTGCCACAGCCGCGGCCGCCTGGCAGCGCCCAGACACAGACATATGCAGTCATAGAATCATCGAATAATTCGGGGTGGGAGGCAGCTTGAAAGGTCATCCAGCCCAACCTCCCTGCAGTGAGCAGGGACATCTTCAACTAGATCAGGTTGCTCAGGGCCCCGTCCAACCTGACCTTGAATGTTTCTGAGGCTGGGGCATCCACCGCCTCTTTGGGCACCCTATTCCTATGTAAAACACCCTCCCTGTGGAATACTTCTTCTTTATAACTAATCTAAATTGACTTTCTTTTAGTTTAAAACCATTACCCCTTGTCCTATTGCTACAAGTCCCGCTAAAAGTCTGCCCCTATCTTTCTTATTAAGCTCCCTTTAAATGCTGAACAAGCAGGAATGAGGTCACCCCAAAGCCTTCTCCTCTCCAGGCTGAACAATCCCAATTCCCTGAGCCTTTCCTCCCAGCAGAGCTGCTCCATCCCTCTGATGCCCTTGGTGTCCCTGCTCTGGCCTGGCTCCAGCAGCTCCCTGTCCTTCCTGTGCTGGGCCCAGGGCTGGATGCAGCCCTGCAGGGGGGTCTCAGCAGAGCGGGACAGAGGGGCAGAATCCCCCCTCCCCTGCTGCCCTGGGGCTCTGGGTGCAGCCCAGCACAGGGGGTGTTTTGGGGGCCAGTGCACACTGCTGGCCCATCCAGAAGCTGATGTCCAGCTTGCATTGATCTTCTCAGGGCTAGCTCCTGCTTTCACACATCTTTGCACCTCCCTTTGCAGGCTGGAGAAAGGATTTTTTTGGCAATCCATGACTGATGTGTGCCTGCAGGGTACAGCCCAGGACCAGCCTAGCAGCAGGATCTGGCCTGGGCTACACCCAGCTTTACATTGAACTCTTGTTTTCACCCCTCTGTACCGATCTTGCATCTCTGGGGATTTTCCTGTAATAATCCTGTCTGTGCCATTTACTTAGACAATAGTAATTGAGCTTCAAACTTAATAACAGTATGGGAACAAGCTGTCACTCGATTAAAGACACTTCTTGATTATTTATTGAAATAAATAATCTTACCTGATTTTGCAACTTGACATGAAGGGACTAGACATTAGGATATCTTTTATGGCTGTGTTTATATCCTTTCTGTCAGGTGCAGGACTTCAATATTAGCACCAAGCCCTGGCTTCAAAAATGCTCCCAGAGATTCTCCTTTCTCTAAACTTCCATTAGTGGTTGGTTTAGAGAAAGAAGAGATCAGAGCAGGATTCTCTCTGATCCCTCAAGTCCTTCCTAACTCCCACCCAGTTGATCCTGCTGCCAGGCTGCCCTCCTCCACTGAGACCAGGGACACTGGGCACACAGGGTTTGCTGTGGCTGCAGTCATGCCCTGGGCAAGAAATGTCTCAAAGGATTGACAGGATGAGGCAGGGGGTTCGACCATTGCTTTTACATGGATATTTGGGCCTTCCAAACAGGCATTGTGTCCACAAGCACATCCTGGGAAACTAAAGATGCTCTGAGGCTTAGCCTGTAGTTAAGGGAAGTCATTTGCTTCTCCAAAAAGTACTGAGCAGCATCATTTATTCCAGAGCTGCTTGCCTGGAATTCCTCTGTGGGACCCTATAACCTCTAAGAAGCAATTCATTCCCTCCAGCCTTTACAGTTACCCTCTGTAATGATCAATGTCTTGGGCATTTGGTTTGAGAACAAACGTTTTTAGAGAGCAGTTCGTCCCTGATGTGACTGATATCTGCCTCTGTGACTTCACAATCTGAAATCCATCCTTTGCCAGCTGTTCCAAGCCCAAAAAAATGCCTCTGGACACACAGACAGTTGAGCTCCAGGTTCAAAACACTAACCTGGTTCTCACCTGCCAGGAGGCTGAGCTGCCTGAGACCACCTCAAACTTCAGAAAAACTTGAGTTTCTGCCAAAATTCATAATCAATGCCCATTTATATTTTGCTGGAGAGGTTTCCTACCAGAAATCCTGGGTTTATGAACAGAGACATAAATTTTAAAGCTAATGCTTGTTTTATAATCCCAACCAGGTGATTTTTTTTTGTGCCCACTTATGGGTGAATCACACACCTTTGCTGATGCACTCACACCACTTTCCTCACAGATGTATCAGCAGTAGGTGTGTCAGAGACAGAAAATCTTCTCTTGCTGATACTTGAGCCTGAAGCACAGTACATTTCAGTTCTCCTGCTTATGTTTCAGTGAATTCTACTTTCAAAATGGAAACGTGGGAGTCCTGGTTCCTGCCTGCCACGTTACAATGTACAGAAAAGTTACAAGAGTGGGATGCACACCTGGGAGTGCCTCAGTGACCCTCACCCCGCTCCTGTCCACCAGGGCAAGGGCTGTGTGAGCAAAGCTGTGTCCATACAGGGTTCTGTCATCTCCTCTTCCTACAAACTCAAACATGACCTCAGACCCCAGATTCCCTCCTGCTGTCCTCTTTTGGGTCTGGGTGAGTGTTCAAAAAACATCCTCTCTTGTTCTTCCAAGGGGCCAAACGTTTTAAAGTTTTATGCAGGCAAATTTTCCTGTCACACTCATGAACTGAGGCAAACAGACAAGCCTTATGAAGAAGGACCAGGATGGTTTCTGTCCCATTAAGGGAATTTATGAGAAACTCAGTACGGTTTTAGGAAAAAAAAAAAGTATTTGCTGAGATGATGGACGTCTGTTGAATATTAATCTTTTCTGGGTATATCGCACGCTTTCTTAAAGAAAGCCTAAATTATTCAGGAGTATTTGCATGCCGAGATACGGCAAATTTACAGGCAGTACAAATCAGATTTTTGCATCTTAATATGAAAGGAAAACAAATCCCAAATTTGGCTTCTAAATACTTCATTGGCCATCTCCTGCTAAGTAAAATAATTAAGCTGCTCATTAAGACACAACATACATCATGCTGGAACAATGGCCACTTTAATAACCTTTATACACAGCATTGGCAGAAAAACTGTGAGATGCCACAAATACATCTTTTAGGGGTTTTTTTCATCCATTTGCTCTTTTACAGGATGGCAGTGGCAGGAACGTCACTGGTGACAAACAGCAGGCACGCAGCAGCCTCTGCCCAGGGGAGGTGACAATCCCTGAGGGTTGGGGAGGTTAGTGGTCACCAGGGATGCCCTGGGGGGTGTCCCCCACTTTGTCCCCTTCTGTCCAGGGCAGTGATGTCATCCCCTGGGCTGTGCTGGCCACTGTCCCCCCTGCCACTGTGGCGCTCGCAGGGAAGCGCCAGCCTTATTTATGTAACAGCTGCTGTTTTTAGGTGCTGTCACTCACACATTCGCTGGAAAACATGGTACTTGAAGAGCTGCTACACTAGTACAGCATATGCCGGAGGCAAAACTATATATATATTAAAAAAAAAAAAAAAAAAAAATCCTTGTAAAAAAAGAATTAGAGCAGGATTATCACAGTGTGTCAGCCTCCCATCCGCAGCCCAGCCGGTGCAGCACCTCACCAGGGTCATATTTTGGGACTGCTGTGCTGCCTGGGTTTAAAGCCTTTGTGGATGGAATTGATTTTGTTTTATTCCTCTGGTCAGGATCACAGGAGATGCTCTTAGGTGATCCAAATGCCTGCTTTGGTTGGCAGCTGGTGCCAGTGGTCTGGTGTGGAAGAAGTAGCTGGGACGCAGCAGTCAGTCCAAAGCAGCCCCTGTCAGGCTTGGGCTGAGGGCACCCTGCCTTCCTCTGCTGCCCTCCACCTGCCTCAGGGTCACAGGTTTCTCCCCATGTCCAGTGCAGGGAAAAAATACTCTCAGGTGTACATGCACAAGTTTTAAATGCATGTGATGCATTCTGACTGAAATCCAGCAGTGCCGGTTCCGAATGGAGAGATCCATAATGATTTCCATCAAAAGTCCTGTTCATGCAGTTGTAAACTGTGATGCAAAAACAGAGCTGCTGCTGGAAAATGTCCCCTCAGACCACGACAGTGCATGACCTCCATGGATCTGAAGTTTTTCAGCGATGATGGCTTATCATCAGAGCTTATCCTTCAGATTCCCATTGCTTGTTCCCAAAAGCAAATCTCTGCTATAATTTAAGGTTGTTTTAAAGCAGCTACATCAATTTTCCTCTGTCCCTCAGTTTGTAGAGGTGAATGTGTGTAGGCATCCTGTGTTTTCTGGATGACTGGAAACCTCCCTGCTAGCTCCAGGGGACTCTGGATTTGGCTCACCCAGTAAACTGTCCTCCATGTCCTAACCAGCATCTCATGTTCCACACCATTTCTTTTCCATCACACCCACATTTAATACACACTCATGAGCAGCTGAGTGTGAAAGAAGGGAGAAGCCTGAAAGAAATTAAGGAAATCAATTTAATAGAGTGGAATAGAATAGAACAGAATATTACACTTGGAAGGGACCGACCATGGTCATCCAGTCCAACAGCCTGAGCACTTCAGGGCTGACCAAAGGTTAAGGCAGGTTGTAAAGGGCATTGTCCAAATGCCTCTCAAACACACCCGGGGCATTGACCACCCCTTTAGGAAGTCTGTTCTATTGTTTCCCCACCCTCTTGGTAAAGAAATGCTTCCAATATCCAGTCTAAACCTCTCCTGCACAGCTTTGAGCCATTCCCATCCATCCTATCCCTGGATATCAAGGAGAAGAAATAATCAAGCCCTCGTGCAGGGGAGAAGATGACAGATGGATGCTTGGTGGTCTCTGTGTACCTGTGTGATGGCCACATCTTCTCTCAGTTTTGCCAGCTGCAGGTCTCTCTGTACACAGAAGTGGGAGGAGAAGGGAAAGGGTGTGATGAACCGTGCAAAACATCAAGGGTCTGCCATGTGTCCTGCTTCCTGCCTGGACCAGAGGAGCCAGCAGGGAATCCACCTAATGAGACACTTCAGCTATTGCAAGGAGCAACCAAGAAGGCTCAGCACCTCTCCTGCATGCTTCAGGCCCTCCTCAGTGTGTCTGGCCGGGCTGGTGTAAATCAGAACCTCTCCCCCGAAACCTGCGCAGTGACCTGCAGCGGCTGTGAATTGGACGCGGCTCGCAGCTCACCCAGCTGTGTTTGATTTACATCTGGAGCCACTTGGAAGTTCACGTCAGAGGAAGGAAGGGGCAGAAGCGGCGCAAGAGGGACGGCTTGAAAAATGCCCTCTGCTGGAAGGAGCCAAGCCTCACGGAAGGCAATCGGCTGGGAGAGGAGTCAGGCACTGATTTTCTCCCTCTTCCCCTTGCCCTGACGATGCCAGGCTTCCTGCAACTACTGATTATGATGATTACAGTGTTTCTGGTGTGTGTGTGTGTTTGTGCACACGTGTGCAGCGGTTTCTTGCTAAACCCCACTCGGTTGGACGCTGCCAGATGGTACAAAAGCTTTACCGGAATTTCATTTTCAAATAAACCACAGACTTGGATGAGCTAATGTTGTTCCACATAGAAAGCCACGAAATTCAACAAAGTGATGTTGTTTCAAGACGAGGACATGTCAAGTGAGGGAACCATCCGGTCGGCTCTGAAAGAGCTACACACTCCTCCCCATGATTTTGGAGTCTGTTTATGTACAGATGCCAGACATGGGCACTGCAGCTCGGCTTAAACCTCTCCTCACAGCTGATGCCTGTGGAGCAGAGCCTTGGCAGAGGTGGTGCAGCAACCACATCTGCTCATAAGCTTCCTGTTTTGTTTTAACCGCTGCTGGAAGGCTGGCAGCCCCTGAAGATCCCTTTCTCCACAAGGACAGGTACACCAGGGCTGGGGGATTGGCTCCACACAGATATCCTCACTGTTGCCAGGTGACCTCCTGTGATACTCAGCTCCTCCAAGCCCAGAAACTTGGGGGTGCCCTGGGAACCAACCTGCGACCAGTTGTCCATTGGATATTCTCTGTGCTGGCACAGCTTTGCCAGGAGTGGTGGCTCTGGGTGGGGTGAGGATGTGTGACTTGGACACCAAGGGATAAAGCAGCAAAAGGACTTCAGCACTGCAGTGGTTCCTACATCCAAAAGCTCATCTCTAGAGGTCCTTTCTGTTCCTCCAGGGTGAGAATCATGAATCTGGCAGCTACAGAGGCTGAGCAGGGCAAGGATTCAAGTCAGCCACAGGAAGAGAGTCCTGCTCAAAGACTCACCTCTGCCTGCATCACTGCCCTGAGCTGCCTGGCAGAACCCAGGTACGTAGTTTCTGTGCATTTAGTCCCAGACAGCCTAATGCTGGCATGAATAGTGCTGTGATTTAATAAAAAATTGGCAGAAGCCTTCCCTCCCCAGTGAGAGCCACCGCCAGCCTGTGGCCAGCGAATTAGGTCTTGGCCTGGCTTGAGGATGTGTGGCTGGGGAAAGTGAGCCTGGTGCTGGGGGCCAGCAGCCACAGCACAGCCTCCCATGGGATTCTGGCACAGGGCAAGCCTGCAAAAGGGCTACAGTGTTGTGACAGTGAGAGTTTGCAGCTCCCAAGCTGAAGGACCCAAAAGCACAGTGCTAAGAGGGAGCAGGTCCCCAGCTCAGGAGAGGCAAATGGAGTCACCACCACTGCCCTGAGGAGAGTCACCAGTGGTGATGGCATTTTTCCAAGTCCCAGCACTTGCAAGAAGCACCTACAGCCACATTTGCCACAGTTAAGATTTAGCTTTCATTTTAAAATGCATTTACTATTGATGTCCTGCTGTGGAGACTCGAGCGAGCACCAGCTGAGTGTGATGGATGCTGCACCTCTGCCTTGGGCTGAGGGTCCCTCTCTGACTGCTTTTCCTGCCTTTTTTCAGCTGTTGTCATGCTGCCAGTTTATTTCAGCCTGTTGATTCCAGGAATGTGGCCTTCCCGCTCCTGAGGAAGCATCCAAACCTCAGCAGAGAGAGCAAAGACATACAGTAAAGGCATTTTTTTCCTTAAACTCTCAGGCCTGCAGGATGGATTTTGTTTCAATTGCATCTTTATAAATAACTTTCTATTTTATTCTCACCTGTTCATTTTCTGTCCTACTTAGAATCAATATCACTGATAATTGTCTGTCAGAGCATTTATACATCACTGGAAGGTGACTAACAAGGGAAAGTCTTTTTCTTTATCTCTATTTTTTCAGACCACTTTCTGTGAATTAAATAACGAGAGATGGCAGATTGATGTAGACTAGGTCCTAGTTTTTACCCACAAATAAATGAATTCTCAGAAAGAGAAGCAATCAGAGCCTTCCTGGTAGCTCTGACAGCTCCAGCAGGAGGGTCATCCCATGGAGATGTGACCTCTCTTCCTGAACCATCCTGCCTGATGGACATCTGTGTTGCATCTCTGGCTGCCCTCAGACTCCTGCTTATGCCTCCATCACGAGCCCTGCTCTCAGCAACTGGCCTCCCCCAGGATGTTCTTCTTCCCTCCTCATCCTCCACCCAGCATGAGTATTTTGGTGGCTGAGCTTCTTATTTGACCCCTAATCTATGTTTGGAAAATTTTCTTAATCAAAGTGACTTTGGCTGGACCTACTTAAAAGGATGTTAAAAGGATGAATGAATACCTTGGGACAAAATGTGCATTTTACTGGTGAGCTGTTCCTGTATCTCCTTTCATTTCTTCCATCTTCCTGTTGCACTGGTGCAAAACAACCTTGTGAGCTCCTTCTCAGCTAGAAGCAGCCAATTTATTCCTCATTTGTACAGCACCAAGTGCTCTGGAGCCATTATCTACTGTGGCACATTGTTTTTTATAGCACGTGAGCTGCAGACAGCTCAAATATTAACACACACAAACCCCTGGATAAATCCTTTTGCTGAAGCTTCCCCAAGCAGCTCCATGGGATTGCCCAAGGGAGAGAATGAGCCAAGGTGCTGAGCTTGCTTTGGAGGCCAAAGAGCAGCAGCTAATGTTCAGCACCACACAGCAGCCCTCCCCTGCTCACCTGGAGGACAGAGCAGTGCTGGTGGCCCCTGTGGCCTCTCCCCAAGGATGTCAGGACAAGCCCTTTGCCCAGCCCTGTCCTGCTGCTGCCAGCCTGCTGGGACCTTGGGGCAGGAGGCTGACCTCCATTTGTTCAATGCCTGGTTCTCTGCATGGCCCTGGTGGCAGCTGGTGATGACAGATGAGCTGCAGGTCCGTTGTGTCCTCTGTCACCCTTCATGGGGAGCACAGCCTTGCACAAGGCCAGTGGTTACATGATGCTGGGCGGCAAATAAATCACAAGAAATTTATCTATGGGGAATTTATTCCTCTATGAGGAAATTCTCCCGCTCTCTTCTTTGCAGAGCTACCGGGACCCTGTCCAACAAAATAACAACATCTTTGGAAGCAGAGGCAGTGATTTAAAGTGGTGTAAATCAGAAATGGTGCCCCAAGCCCAGCAGGTTTGCCCCGCATGATTCACGCGCTTGTTTGCAAACATGAAAACCTGGCCAAAAGGTTTGCAGCCTGGGGAGGGAAAAGGCTGGGAGCAGGAGCACAGAGATGCCATGGTTCTCTGGGGCCTTGCTGGAGGTCAGCAGCAGAATTGGGTTTGTGCTTCCCGGATTTGTGCTCTGCTGTTAGCACGCATGGAATTGTGCTGCCAGCCTCCAAATGACCCAAAGGACAGCTGGTGGTACCAAGCTGTGACAGCCTGCTCAGGGGCTGACAGCCCCCAGCAGGGGCATTTGTCAAGTCTGAGAGCTTGGGCCATGATGGGCAAATCATTACCCCTGTTTTCTCTCCTCTCTCCAAGTGTTTTGGGGCTGGTTTTCCCACAAGAGCTTTGCCTCCTGTGGTGCTCAGAGCCACACAGGCCATTTACTCTGTGTGTGGAAGGGAATAATCGCCATGGAATGAGTAGCTATCAGCAGTGAATCTTCTAATCCCACAGGATGAACTTCAGACTTCAATCCCAGAGAAGGTGGTCCTCCTATCAACATCTAGTGGCACTGCTGAGTGCCAGCTTCTCCCAGCCATGGTGCTGCTTGTGAGGGTACAGCAAGGGCATTTTGGATGGAGGCTGTAGGGTATCTTAAGGAGAAGAGGAAGAAGAACAACATTTCTACTTTTTTCCTTCTTTTCCTTGTAGATTTTTTTTTCTTTTTTACTTGCCCTAGTTGCTACAATTATCATAACACACATAGCCCACTAAATAGGGAAAAACCCCACCAGCTTCAAGCAGAAAGGCTGGAAGATTGGGGCCATCCTGCTCCTTGCAGTTGACACAACCACGCTCAGGCTTTCACTGGAGCAGAAGGTGGGTTTGGGTGGTGCCTGTAGAGGCAGGGAGTCACATTTGTTGGAGGGTTGGATTCCATATGTTGGGCTGTAAGTCTTGGGGTTGTGCTGCCACAGCTTGTTCAGAGGAGCCTGTGGGATGCACTGTGCTGCTGCCAGAGCCAGTGTGCCCAGAACCACACATTCCCACTGCTTGCACAATGTCTGGGGGGGGTGGTTCCTTGGACTCCTCAGCCCCCAGGGTGCTGCTTTGCACAAGAACTCGTACCCTTGTGCTTGAGGGAGGTGCCCCCAGCCCTGTGGTGCCCCAGGGATGAGGAATGGCCACTCCCAAGTACCACACACACAGAAGTTCACTCTGGTCACCCGGAGGCTGATTCCGTGATTTAAGGCAGGAGGGGCTGATTCATTGCTCTCAGCACCCAGCACAGCGTGGGTGGTTTGGTCTGTTTCTTAACTCCCCTCTGGGACACTGCCAGTGAGGGCATCCCTGGAAGGACAAGGTGCAGCTGATGGTGACGGGGCTTGCAGGAGGATGGTGAGCAGAAGCTCTCCAGCCAGCCAGGATGCCCAGGTGGGATGCAGCCCTGTCATGGTGCAGAGGGAAATCCTCTTTCAGCTGCCCCCACCACCTTCCACAGCTTTTGGCTGCCCCTGATAAAAATAGCCACTTGCCTCTGTACTGTGCATGCAGCAGGCAGCTGGGCACTGGGACTTTCTTTTTCAGCTGATTGCGTGGCATCTATTTTAGCAAGTAGCTAAAGCAAGCGCAAGCTGCTCTCGAGAGGTTTTGCTGATGGAAACACCTGCCCACTGCTGTGCTTGCCCCAGCCAGCCCCTGGGCTCTGCAAGCAGCTGGTGCTCCCACTGTATCCCTGTCCAGCAGGGCTTCTGCCTCTTCTCAAAGCCCATGGCCCTCAGCTGGTCACTAAATTTGTCATGCCTCAAAACTGGGTCTCCCTTTGTCACTGCAGCAGATCAGCTGGGCCCTCTGCCTTCTTGGTGAGCATTTCAACCAAAACTTATAAAAGTAGGTTTGGGAAAAGAGACCCACATTCTCCCCCTTTCCCATGAAATGAACAGGCTCAAACTGAAGTCCCAGGGCAGGCTTATGCTTTGCTTCAACTTCTTTGGAGCATTTAAAAGCTAGGTCCAGGAACTCCACAAAGGGGTCCCCAAGAAGCAGCCAAGAAGGAAGTGTGTTGTGGAGAGACATAACAACACACCCTCTCAGCCCACTTCTTGTCTCTGGAAGCAGCAAAGGTGCTGGGGGCAAAATGGTTCTGGCTTGGGAATGGCTCATATCCAGCCTCCTTTCTCCACTGTGCCTTTGAGCTGCAGCCTGTGGTTCCATACAGCATTGCTTTTTCAGGAACAAGTGCTGATCATGGAAATGATGGAGCAGACACTTCAGCGGCAGTTCTGTGCTGCACCACACAAGGCAAGCCCCTGATCAGCCCTCAGCACAGGTAGGGGAGGAGATATGGGACTTAAAGGTCTCTGATGCTTTTATTTTCAGAGGCAATCAGCAATTCTGGCTGCCTTCATTGTGGGTTCATCTCAGGGCAGCTTCAGCTGAGCTGGCTTGCAGGGGCTGTAGCTACCTCCTATTCTGGAAGTCATGGCCTTTGGAGGCCTTTCAGGTGGGAAAAAAAGGGAGTGGGTTGCTCTGCCATTGCTGAAAAATGCAGCCCAGGAACGCAGCCATGCATGGTCCCCAGAGGCTCCCCAGGCTGCAGCTGGCCTCATCCTGCACTGCTGGCTCAGCAGCATCCCCCTGAAACCAAGGGCTGCCAAGCTCCTCCAGCAGTGATGAGACACAGTTCTTGTGTTGCAGCTCTCCCTGTGTCCCCTGTGGGATGCATTCAGGGTTGGCATTGGCTGGAATGCGTGGCTGCAGGGTGGAACCCAGTGTAGGGAGGGCAGGGAAGGGGCTGAACAGCTGCTCCCTGCTTTTCCTGCTGCCATGTGCTGCAGGAAGCACCCTGAGAGGAGTCAAGTTCCTCCTGCTCCCACTCTCTTCAGGCCTGGAGTCTGTTTGGTGGAAAAAGTGAAAGGGGAGAGCAGGTAAATGCCTGCGGTGCTTCCCATGGTCAGGAGTTTTCTCATCCTTCTTTCACAAGCTCTCCCAAATCTTCTCTCACAGGATCTCCAGATGGAGGCTGTGGGACATCAAGCCATTCCTTTCAGCAACCTCCCTGTGGATGCAGGTCCTGCCTCTCACGTAGCTGCATGAGCATTGCTCTTGCCCTGGCAGCCTGCCCAGGCACTGCCACAGCTCAGGGGTGGCCCTGAGTCCCGGGGGCCCCAGCAGCAGAGACCCACTGCACCCTCAGGTTTTTGGCATCTACCATCCCCCTGCAACTCCGTGTCACCCACCCACTGCCTGCTGCCGTGCCACTTGCCCAAGATATGCCTGCCATAGCTGGTCTGCACCCTTTTGCTTCTGAAAACAGCACTGTGGGTAATGCTGGAAAGCAGTGAGGCAGAGGGAAGGGGTACAGGACTCCAGCTTGCCTCTGGCTGTGTGTCCCTCTGGCCGTGTGTCCCGCTGGCCGGGCGAGCTGTTTGCTTGTGCTGCTGCAGCCAGCCCTGGGATGGTGCAAACCAGCGGCTGCCAATTGACGTCAGAGGAGCACCGGTGGTTTGTGTGAGCTGAGGGACTGCTTCTACTCAAGGTGGGTTTCCAACACCACGCAGAAATGCTTAAATCCCTCCGCTTCCCCTCCCTCTGCCCCAGGAAACAAGTGCCTTATTTCATTCATTGGCCGCTTTGGTTATGGCGTGAATCCTGCCCATATTTTGGCTACTCGGTTGTTTGCTGAGGACCAACCAGCCCAGATAATGCTAGCAAAGAGCAGGGGAGTGAAAAAAGAAGGGGGAAATAGGGCAAAGCCAAGTTTAATCTCCTCTGCCTCAGTTTGTGCCACATGTTTCCAGACAGGACTAAAGCCATGTATTTTTTTTTTCTTCTCGCATCGCCTGCTATGTTTTTGAGGCTTGTGAAAAAGTGGGATGTGAGTTCCTGCCATCCTTCTTCTCTTCCCCTTCAAATCACTGCGTGTTCTGAGCAATCTGTCTGGGCCAAGGCAGTTTGTTTGAACTTGCTGCATTTCCCCTTGACTGCTCAAGTTTCCCTTCAGCCACTTTATTTTTATTTTGTGTTGCACTTATTAGCTACAATCCCTCTCTTTTTCACTTGTCTCTGGCTGGATTTGACAGTGACAGTGTCAGTACATTTTCCCTAAGCCCAGACCAATGTCTTTAACTGCAACATTTTTTTCCAAATCCAGAGCGATTCCCACAGGGAGTGCTTGGAGGAGTCACTGCCTTGACTTCCATGGACTTTGGGTCAGGTCTGTGTTCTCGGATCACTCCATACGTGTTGCTGCCAATTCGTGGGGCTGGACCCTTTAAGATTGTCCAAAACAAACACTCTCCGGGTGAGATCAGTGCACAGACCATCACGTGAAAAGCTCTGTGATAACAACTGACTGCGTGTTTGCTTTCATATGGCATTGATTCTTATTTCCCTGACTATTTTTAGTCTTCAAGGTTGTCCCTTAATCAACCTGCTTTCTCTAATAGCTGGTGTTGCCCTTAGTGTGCTGCAGCAGGGCTAATGATGCTTTGTATTAGGTGTGGGAAATATGAATTAGTTTCTCATCCATTTCAGTGGCATGGGAAATATGAGTTAGTTTTTCATCCACTTCAGTGCCTTGAATCAGATCCCCATACAGCCACTGAAAGAAAAACCCCATCAAACTCCATACCAGCCCCAATCAACATGCTCCTGTTAGTGGGGAAAGCCTTACAGTAAGATGTGCCTTGCTCAGACAAAGACAAATCAAACAAATCTTTATTCCTCTTCTCCTCTACCTGCTTTTTCCCTCCAGGGATGAGGATTTGTGGCCCCAAAGCTGTCTGGGGATGAGGAGTGGAGCAAGCCTAGCACTGAGCCCCAGCTGGAGTGCGCCTTTCAAATGGGGTCAGCTTCCCTCAGGGATGAGGATCCCCATGATCCTGCATGCCCTGCAAGCCTCTCTTGCTGAGAGCAACACCTGAGCACAGAGGGGTTGCTGTTGTTGTCTGCAGGTTCTTTCAATTTTCCCTTTCAGGTGTAATTTGGTGGAGTTAAGACCAGGGCCTGCTGTTCCCACCACGCAGTAGCCACACTTGCCTCCTGGGCTAATGAAATGCCCTTGTTGTCTATTAGCAGGCAATTATCCTGTGGGATTTTCAAGCACCAGATCTCTGCCATTTTTTGATAGTTTCCTGTAAGCAACAGCATAATCAGTGGCTGGAGAACTCAGAAGTCTCAGGAGCCAGTTTGCAAATCGTGCCACCCCTGCCTTGGCTAAGCAGGGGCAGCTCACTTGGAGCCCACAGACCTGGTGCCTTTTGTAGGGTCAGGGGAGGATGTGCCATAAAAGTCCTGCCTCACTGGAAAATGGAGAAGCAAGAGAAGCACTGAAACCTGGGTGGGATGACTCAGAAAAATTCTATTAGAAATAGAGATGCAACTCCTGTTAATTCAGAAGCACAGAATATTACTAGCTGAGATCCTACAATTTCCTTTTGTACACAAGGAAAAAAAAAAGCTGAATCTGTGCAAAATATAGCCTTACCAGAATATATATATAGATATATGAGTACATCCCATAAACTGCCCTTTCCCATCCCTCCCCTCTCCCAGTCAGGTTACAAAATTTCCTTCCTTTGGTGACACCAAAGAAGCCTGGCTGCCTGGGTCCCTACCTGAGGCAGTCTGGAAGAATTGGACAAGCCATAAAAATACACTAATTTTCACATTCTCAACCTAATAACACTTTGGATTTTGAAAACCCAAAGTGCCTGATTTCTGGGGGTTTATTTTCTGCACGTTTTCACTGTTTCTCAGCGCGTTGGCAGGTTTGGGCAGCAAAACGGGGTGGGAGGATTTTGTATTTCCTCTTGGGTCCCTTCATGCGCATGCTGCTCTCCTGCCTGGATTCACAAGGTGGAAGGGAAAGTGTAAATGTCTATTTTCTTCCCTTTTCAGTGTGATTGTTCCCTAAACTATCCCACCAAATCCCTGGTGACCAGTAGTGTCACTATAAATGGGGATCGCTGCAGGGCTCAGTTGACTCGGGCACATTATGGATCTGGGACACCAGTTTCCCCTGCCCTCCCCGTGTCTGCTCTGGCAGCTGTGGAACTGGAAGAAAATGTCCCAAAAAAGATATGACGATGGTTTCCACACACCTCTGCATGCGTGCAGCTCTGGCTCCAGCAATGATGCTCCCAGCCAGCCTCATGGAGAACAGATCAGGGAAAGGATTCCTCTCACCATAGTTTTCGGTGAAAGAGAAATCCTACACTGAAGTGAGGAGAAATCCCTCTTCAGTTAGCTTTGGGCTAATTAAAAATAGTTCTCCTTACACAGGTATGAGAGTGAAATGGGGTTAAAACCCTATCTCAGTCAAATATCTCATTTCCAGGAGAATCAGAGCTCGTAAAGCTGAGGGCTGCCTTAATCAGTGTCACTCTCTATATTTCCTGTAACTTGAGGTCAGCCCAGCACTCATCAGTCATAATCCATCTGACTGAAGGAGAGAGGCAGGGACTCAAATCACCCTCTGCAGGTTATTCTCTCAGACTGGGCTGCTGCTCACACTTGGTGGCTGACTCTCAGATGTCTGTGCCAGGCAGGGATACCTGGCTGCACTCGGGTGGCTTTGGGTGGCCTCAGCTCCATGCTCTCTCTGCAGGCAATCACTGTAAGCCTTAGGTACTGCTACACCTTTACTTCAATGTAAAGATGCCTTTGTGGAGTATTGAGGTAACAAATGAAATAGCTATTGCCCATATCTTCTTTAAAAAGAAAGGAAAAAAGAAATCACCAGCTCCCCCACAACAAGTTTGAAGTTTAGATGAGGCTTTCAACCATTTGCTTGGACAAAGGCATGGAGACCAGGTACCAAAACCAAAGGAAAAATGCACCCCAGTCTTTGCAATCACTGTTTATGATGTCTGGCTACAGAGGCAGTTTTGCAGAGGATAAATGCTACTGAGCAGTGATTACTAGAGGCAGCCATTTAGCAGAAAGCAAAAATCCCTGGAGAGGAGGATCTGCAGAGACCTGGGATGAGCTACCCCTAAAATTCACCTTCTGGGAGCCCTTGCTACGGGTGCTGCAGTCTGTGCACGGCCACTGAGAAATGAAGTGGCGAAGATGTTCCTGGCTGAGGGCCCAGCACTGCCTGACGTGACACGGGGCAGGGGACAGGGGACACGGGACAGGGCTTCCCTGCGCCTCGGAACAGCCCGGCCTGCGCTGGGGTTTGTGTTACAGCCCGAGAGGAGCAGAGATCCTGCCCCGCGGCCACGGGAGCGGCGGGTCCCCGTGCCCGCCCTGCCCGCTGCCTTAAGGAGGCCTCGAGCTTCGCGCCCGGGACGGAGCTGCTGTTGTTCCTCTGCGCCTCCCTCGAATCCCCCTAAGCCAACACCCTTTGCTGAGACCGAAAAACATTTTCCAGACGCAAGCATGTGTACGTGTGTGGGTGGGTGGGGTGCAGGGGACTATGAAAATTTCAAGGCGAGGTATGACATCCTGGCTTTCTAAATATAGAGGACCTGAGCTGCGGCTTCTCTCACACGCTAGCAGCGTGCTTTCTCTTTCGAAAGGCCCCCAGAGCAAATATTGCACTGGCTGGGAGCGTGAAAATAAAGAGGGGAAAAAAAAAAAAAAAAAAAAAAAAAAAAAAAAAAAAAAAAAAAAAAAAAAAAACTAGAAAAAAATTAGTGCTGCGAGTCGATTGCAGCTCCCGGCGTTCCTGCGCAGAGCTGTTTTTTAGGCAGGGCTCCAGGCGGTGCCCACGCAGAGCGGCAGGGCCAGCCGGGCGCAGATGGTCCTCACTGCGGGCTGGGGGCAGCCCCAGCGTGGGGCCAGCGCCTGCCGGGGCTTCCCCTCGCCCGGCAGCCCCGGCCCTCCAGGGCCAGCAGGGCAGGGACAGGGGCACAAGCCCTGGCGGGGCTGGGAATGTGACATTTTGGTTCCCCGCGAGGCGCCGCGTCTCGGTTCCCTTTTCGCTGCCGTTATTGTTGCTTTGGTATTTGCGTAGCACGACATGAAAATGCCTCAGAGCCAGAGGAAAGTGGTAGCTGCTGCTTCTCCTTTTAAAAAGCCAAGCGGTTATCCATGCAACACCATCGCTCTGTGTGTGTTCAGGGTGGAGGAGCAGGCATGACACCAGAGGGTTACGGCCTTTGGAAAAGTTCTGCAGAACTGAATTTAATCGAGACTGATGATCTCTAAGCCAAGCTATAAAATCCAGCGGAGAGTTATATCCCAGTAATAGACCCTATTAGAGGGTCTAGCACAGTCTATAGAAAGGATCTCCTCTCTATTAAATTCTCTAGGGCTTGAGTTCTCATTTACACAAAGGGCCCTTTTAGCTGTGTAAAATGGCCATAAAGTAGGTGTAAAGATGATTGATGCCGTCTTTACAACCCCTTTACACTGAAAAAAACAGTGTAAAGTGGCCAGGTTGCAAATGAGAATCACACCTGGGTTTGTGAGAGTAAATTACATCGAGCCCTTCGCAAATTCTGTGTGTCCATAAAGGTTTAATCCTACCCCTTTCTGTGGAATTCACTTAAAAGATAAATTTCCCAGGCTTATAAAAAATTGTTTTCTTCTTCAACACCTTTGTCCTTTCCAAGGCTTTTAGTCCCAATCTTTCCTGGTGCAGTCCACGTGGACTCTTAACACTGGGAAAAAGCTGGGAGGTGTCTGGATATGCTGTGGTAGGTGAAAATCCTTTAATTAATACTTTCCAAAATTCTTAATCCAAGCAAAATACACATTGTAAAACCATACTCGGGGGAAACTAGTTCCTAAACCTTCTGTGTCTGTTTCTCCCTCTCTCCTGTTCTGGTTTTATGCTCTTGAGATACATGGAAAGGAAATAGATCAAAATGCCCCGTATTTATTCATTAAGTATATAAACCACCAACAGAATACATGACGAATATTGCTTTCTTCCAGAGCAAAGGGTTAAGCTGCATCGTGCTGATTAGCAAACCGAATTTGTGTCTGGAAGTGGAGGGTGAGCTGATACGGAGGTGCACAGCTTGTTAAGTGGAGCAGGCTCTGTTATCCAGACCTCCCTTCTCCTCCCTGCCGACACGCCGAAGGCATTTACAGCAGCTCTGTGATCATCCCCGCTGGGTCTGCCGTGCTCCAGAGCAGCCCCAGCAAATCTGAGCCCAGGGGTGAGCAGGCAGAGGCCAGGCACCGCCTGCCCAGCCCCATCCCACAGCCTCCGGGAGCCTGGCACCTGGGAGGCCATGGGAGAGGGGAGGGAAAACGTGGGTGAGGCAGAGGTCAGAGGATTAAGGAGACAAAGGGCAGCTCTGGTGGAAATGCTGCTGGGGCAGGGCTGGAGCGCTGCACACTGTGTTGTTCCCCTGAACAACAGGGACGTTTGGGATGGGTGGGGGAAGCATACCCTGCTCTGCCAGCAGAGCCTTCCTCTTGTTGTGCCAGTCATGGGTGCAGTAGGGAGGAGGGTGGGAGGAGGCCCCAAAGCTCAGCTGTCATTCAGACTCCCTTTGATCCCTTTCCTGCTTCTTGTTATCTTTTATATGGAGAGAGGATCCCACATTTTTGGCTGGAGGGAGGGCTGTGCAGGTACATCCTCCATCTTCTGCCCTGAGCTTCCACAGAGAGCACAGCTGGAGGCACGCGTGGGGTAGGGGACAAACCTGAGCACATCACAAGGTGAGAGGCACTCCTGGGTACTCATCTCCAGGCAGGATGGCCCTGGCACAGGCCTGTGAGAACTGCTGGCAGCATGTTCCACCAGAGCTGTGGGAGATGGGCTGGTTCCTGCCAGATCTGCATGGATGGCCCCAAGGATGAGTCTGACATCACTAGCCCTCCATCCCTCTCCTCTCCTGTCTCAGCTTGCCCCAGCAGTGCCTGGGAGGCAGACTGAGGTCTTTGGATGGGTGGTAACACGGGCACCCTTGCAAATGTGCCCTGCAGCCAGGCTTAGGAGTGTTGTTATTTTTAGGTGCAACAAAAAAGGTCATTTGGAAGCAGATCTCAAACCCCTTGATGTTCTGCAGCTCCTCGCTTTGTGGCTTGGCAGAGAACACCTTGGTGATGCTATGCCTACACCAGAGGCACTTTCCATGACTAAAACTACAGCCCCTACACCCAGCAGTGTTCTAGGTGGGCCACAGGAGACCTCACTATGCTGTGATCTTCTTACCCTGAAGGCTTGATGTCCCTGGATGATGTGTGATCACCATATGGAAGACAGTCTTTTTGGTAGTATTAGAGCTCCTTAGACAACTAGGTGTTTGCCAGTCTGGGTTTTTGACTTTCTGATGACTATTTTTGCTGCAGAAAGTTGGCTGTTTCTTTCTTTGAAGGCTTACATAAATTTCATTTGCTTCCTCCTAGCTAATGATTATGGCACAATTTTTCTGGCATGTGATTGCTCCACCCCACCTCAGAGACATCCTTGTTCTGGCTGGGATCGGGAAATCCCTCGTCATGGCAGGGTGTGAGCACCAACTGGCTTGCTCTTGCACAGATATGGATCAGGAGGCAGTGCCAAATGCTGCCAATTAGGAATTGCTGCTAAATTTAGATGTCCATGCTGTGCAAGTGGAAATGGCAGTTCAAGGGACAAACCAATGTGGTTGGCTTGGTATAAGGCTAATAAGATATAAAGCACTTCTAGAGCTACACTTTCAGGGTGAAAAAGCACTGCTTGAATACGCTTTGTTTTTCCATCCTCATTAAGAAATCATTATTCTGTTGCCCTCATCATTATCAAAGGTGTCTTTGGGAGACTGGCAGTCTCTTCTTGCTTCCCTCCCTCCACCCCATTTTAAAAACACTCATTGTTGCAGGGATATATCTTTCAGGGTTGTTGGCCCAACTCCACTGCTGGTGTGTAAGGCTGATTGTCTTCAGAGGAGTTACACCAAAAATGCATTTGGCCTTTTGTGCTTGGAGTATAATTGGTGGAACTGGCTAAAATCCAGGTTTGTCAGCCTGCAATTAGAGCAATATGGATGTAGTTTTCAGCATGACTAGTGATTTAGGGTCCTTCTACTTTAGGAGTGCAACTCAAGGTTGCACACTGATCTTTTCTCCCAAATAGCAGATATCTGCCTGGGGTCTCAAGGAGGGCCCACCAAAGAACCTTCAGTGAACTCACTCATATTTGTTGTTTATTAGTAATTGGGTTAGGTAGCCTATATCATTAATCACTCTGAAAAGTTATATGTATATTTTATATGGCAGCCATCAATATATTCACTTTGGTGTTGGTCTCAACCTGCATTGGAAGAGGTCTTGACCTTCCTCATTACTTTCCTGAATGTTAAATTCCCATCAGGTTAGCATGGATTACACCCAGAGCACCAAGATATGATATATTCCCGAAGCATGTTCCCACTGATATAATTAAGCAGTTTGGATCCTTATCTGGTAGAAATTGGCATAGCTTCTCTGAAGGCAAGAGGGAAATGGACCCTATTTTGTAATGGCTGTAGCCCTGCAGATGAGTTCCCAATGATTTTATCTATGGCTATTAAAGATCCTCTTTGGGGAGCATTTGTACAGCTGCATCTTTAGGACTGTGACCTCTAGCTAATCTCACAAGAGGCCTTTTCTCAAGAGCAGCCGTACAAAATACTCCTGAAACGATTGGAAAAATATATTCATTAAAGCCGTGTGAGCGTTTTTCCTTCATCAGAACCTGTCCAAGCGCCCGTCCCTCCGCCGTGCCTGCGGCTGCAGCTCCCACCTCCGGCCCCAAGCCCTGCCAGCCCAGCCCCTACACTGGCTCCCTGTGGCCTTCAGCGGCCGGCAGAGGCTGGAAGCGAACGCCCACGTAGAAGACCTGGTAGCGGTGCTTCCACACCACGAAGCACGTCAGGAGGCACACCAGGGCTGCCACCAGGTTGAGAGCCATCTGCAGGAGCAGGTACAGGCCGAGCGTGCTGCTCAGGCTGCCGCAGTCGCCCGCGTCCCGGTACACGAAGGTCCGGCCCAGGGGGTCCGCCGTGTCCAGTTTGCACTGGCAGGACTCCTGCATGGTGTCACAGGTGAACCTGGTCAGCTGCAAGTAGTGGTGTGCAGCAAAAGCCACCGCCAGAACACAGGCAACCAGAGCCAGGGCACTCAGGAGAAAATACAGCAGCTGAAAGAAAGGGAGAAAAAAAAAAGAGATAAACCCCCTTTTTCCAGCTTCATAGAGGTTGAGGAACACACAAGGAGTGCAGCACATGTACTTTGCAGGGAATTTGTACCCACAATGTACTGTCTGGAGACTGGGGGCTTCAACAACTGCCAGGCTCATTATGATGAGAAGTTCAGCAGGTCATCTCAAGGACTTGCCTTGCATGTTTTATATAGAGCACTGCCTTGCAGTTTTGAGACCTGGGGAGAGTACCAGGGAACTGGAGTGTCTATACATCAAGAAGCTTTATAGAGAGTGAGGGAGCATTCTCCTCTCCAGTCCTACCTGCATTGACAGGACTCATGGTCATCAGCTGAGACAAATTAGTGCCTGGAAACAGAGCTGAGCAGACTGAGCCTTGGGCTGCCATCTCACCCCAGGCTGTGCTGAGCTGTAGGTGGTTTTGAGACTTTGCTCATGTGTTTTGAGACTTTGCTCAGTTTGCATGTCCAAATAAATCTGATTTATACTTGCAAATCAGGCAGTGGGGTGGCTGATCTCTTGTGGCCCTGTGGATGAAGCCAGCCTGTTTGCTCTCAGGTCCCACTGTGGAATGGGAATGCAGATCACCACAAAAAAAATGTGTGCTGTGCTCAATCTGCTTCTAAAACCTGTCCCATAAACATGGGGAAGTCTTTCACTGGCAAGAAAGGGCAGCAAGCACCTTTCTTTTCCCAGTGCTACAGTGTGAGAAGGACAAGGGTCTGCTCATCACCTCCACTGCTCCTCACAACAGTGGCAGCTAAAAAATAGCCTGGCTTTTATCAAGGGTAGCTCTGCAGAGTCCACCCCCACAAACACATGGAAACTGGCAGCAAGTCAGAGCCTTTGACACTCCAGGATTCACCTGAGAGCTTTGGATACCAGCACATATGGACTTCCCTTTGCTTTTGATAGCTGGAACTGGCAGTTGCTGCACTGCCTACAAAATATGTGTGAATGTATATTAAAATCATGTTCTGTGTTTAGCCAAAATCACATTTTTTGGTTCTGTTCAGCACTGTAAAAACATTTATTTTCCTTGGCGTCTTATCTGTCAGACACATGGCAATGGTTGGGAATCTGTTATTTTAAACAGCAGCTTCTCTCTCTCTTTCTCTCTCTTAACCTCAATACTGCAAGTAAAATATCAATATAAAAGCATTTTTTATGACCTTGAAACTCCAAGTATGTATGTCTTGATAAAATTCACGCTCCTGGTGTATTTGTCTTATATCTACAGTGCGAATCAATCTTCTGTTTGGTTGCCAGCTTGAAAAAAAAAAAATTGGGATTATTGCAGGTCCTGAAGCACTATGTACATTTTCCCCCTCATATCACCAAAATCTTTCTGAAAGATCTTAGTTTCCAAGACTTGGCTGCTATTAAATTTAATGACTTCCCCTGTGGCCTTAAACCAAGGGCAGCTTCAAAATGAGGGTGGCTCATATTAAACACAATTACTTTGCCCCCGCAGCTTTCAAGGGAAGGGTCCGTGGGAAAGGTGAAGCTGGGGCCACTCCTCATGTGAAGCATACAGGAGATGGAGTGCTGCTGACTGATGGACCCCCTCCACACCAGGATGTGCTAATTCATAGGCCAATAGCATTGTTTTCAAAGATGGTGCAAATGTGTTTGATGGGGAAAATTGAAAATGGACAGATGCTGGTTTGTTGTGTGATATAGAAGTCTTGGTGGAAGTCTCTGGATTCAGCCCAGCAGAAGACAGAATCAGGCCTCCCTAATAGATGAGATACTAAGCCAAGCCTACACCACGTGCCTGATTCTCCCTTGGCAGGTATTTATTTAGCTGCCAGCTTCTATTCAAAGTCAGGACACAACAGCCTAATCTATGCTCCAGGTACAGTAAAGGAGAATTTGTCTGTTGTGTTAAAGGGAAGAAAATCTCAGGATCTGAATACACAGGCAGCTCCTATGATAATCCTTGGAGGTGAAGGGAGATGCATGGGGGACACAGGGCAATTTCGAAAAAGCTTATTATTCTCACAAGATGTTTGCAGAGGAATCTCTCTGCAAGCTGCTGAAAATGAACACGTTTCCAAATATCAAAGGTGAGCCAAATGCAAGCACTGTCTCTGAGGGAGCACAAGACAGTGCTGAGATTCCATCAGCAGATTAATCACATGCCAGACCTGGAGGCAACTTCAGCATCACAAATACAACTGCGTGGTGGGCTGTGCCCAGGAACCAGGACTTGCCACTGGAAAACTGTTTCTTAACAGCCTCAGAGAGATAGGCACTGCAATTACTGCTTAAATAGAAGGAGAAAAGGGAAGTGGGGAGAGACAGTGTACAATGAGGTCAGACCATGGCAGCTCATCCTCCTTCATGTTCCTCATATGAGGAAAAGACATTTTAGCAATATTTACTGGCAACAGTTTTCCTCTGTGACTAAATTGAAATAAATAACAGGAAGACGGATTAAGTTCCTCATGGAAAAGGCTCCTCATAGTTATCAGAGGCGAAAGCAGAGGGGTTTGCAGAGGTGGATCAGGAGGCCCTTTCTGAGGGTGGCACAAGCCCCTGCAGGGAACAGGAACCGTGGTGTGTCACGGTGTGGGCTGGGCGTGCCATGGGGAGGACCACAGGGTCCTCAGGCACAAATGTCAGCACAGAGCCCAGGAAGTCCACAGGATGGCTCAAGATTTTCCTGTGTGGCACTGGCTGTTGCTGCCCCCCTGAAGGGCACAGCCACCCTCCCTTTGGGTGGCCTCCCCTTTTCAGGCACACATGGCGTGCTGTGGGTACCCACAGCAGTCTCGGGGAGGGACTTCTGCCGAAAGCAGTTCTCACACCTCCTTCTTTAACAGGATCCAGGGCTCATGCAAGTGTGAAATGAAAGAAGCAGCTGCCAAGAGGGAAGAAGGCAGAGAGGACTGCACAGGTCTCCTGTTTTCCACCCCGAGGGAATCACTCACAGTGGTCAGAGGGTCACCTTGGGGGTTGACCCAAATCCCCCAGGACTCTGTGTCTGTGTGTGTGGTCCTCCACTCACAGTGATCCTTGGGCTGTGCAAGGGAACTTGGGGTGCTTAATGCACTCCAGGGAAGCTCAGCCAAGATTTTCCTATAGGATGATGCTTGGCTGCTGGGAACCAGCCACCGGTGTGAAGGCAGGACCTGGGCCAGACCCCGTAAGGACAGTCAGAGCAGATTGGGCTGAACCCAACTGCAGTGCTTGATGAAGCATCAGGCCCTCAAGGAGAAAAGAACAACTCTCTGAACAATCTGTCTCATGACTGCAATCTTGCATCCCCAGCCTTGTCATAGCTAATGCTCAGTTTTAATTCAAAGACAGCCTTTAATTGGAATTCAAAGTTTTGAGAAGTGATACTGGAGATTAGTCCTATGTGATCGAAGCCCTGGAGGAGAGTTTTAGCTCCTACTTTGTTAAAATAGGTATGAGCCCTTCAGACAGAAGCCATTGGTCCTGTTATCCCAAACTGTGAGATAACAGCTCCCAGCAGGGTCATGGGACAGGAGTGGTGAACAACATGGCAATGCTGGAGTTCTGTGCATCCTGCAACAGGAAATGCTGGGAAAAGGGATTTTGAGGAGGAGAGTGCCTTGGGTGAGCAACAGTCCATGGGCTATTGACTGAACCGGGGATGTTTAAGCTCTAATTCTGCCAGGTGCCAAGGAATGGCCCATTTTACATCCCCTCAGGAGCAATTCCAAAACGTCTGTTCTCCTGCGGGGAACGATGGCTCACATTCCTTACCGTCAGGGTGGGTGGCAGAGACATCTGAGCTGCCCAGCCCGACATGCCGTTCCCAACACCAGGGATGACTCCCTTCCTGCCTGGATGCCAAATTCAATTTAAGGCAGCGGGGCAGGCAGTAAAAATCCTGGCGTGGCAGCCCCCGCCCAGCCCAGTAACCCTCCTTGGGGATGGAAAAGTGACGGGGGACAATGTAGAGGCAGCTACAGGGCAGACACAATTGTTCTTCTCCCTTTCTTTCTTTAACTACGGGAGAAGCTCGAGAAAGACACAAAAGACACACCGGGGTCTAATTTCTAAGGGAGGATGGATGGTTTGAAAAGCTGCTCCTTGCATTTTGTTTCCTTTTGCCTTTTTCCAGTTAATAATCACTGTTATTTTGTGCTGCTTGCGTCGGTATTTTTCTCAGTTATTATGTGTCTGCAAAATATTAAGAGCCCTGAAAATTACAATAATAAGGAAAAATAGCCCAGGAAAAAATGGTGTTAAAAACAAGCATTCTCAGCCTTGCTCCTCTAGTTGCTTACCAGCAACTAGAAGTTTTGGGGATGAAGTGGGGTATGGTGCAGTTCCTGCTCAGATGGGAATTTGCTTTGTGGGAGAATGCATGTCCCCGTGCTTTCTGAATACTCTCCCATTAAATATTAAAACTTGGTTTAAGTGGACCCATTTTATGCCACCCTACTTCTTACCCTGCTCACTATCTCCACTTAATCTATTTAAATTCTCTGAACACTTCCCAAATTATTCCAGCTTTGTCTATATTCCCAAAACATGGTGAATAAAATGGTATCTTGTTCTGATTTGAAATGTAAATAGAGTTTCCCGTTTATAGGATACAGTTTCTTCCTTGGCTGCCTGGAAAGCAACAGAAAACCATTCCTGCATTTCAGGGGTATTTTCATTTTCACTTTTTTTCCCGTGGTCTTAAAAATATCCCCTGGATCAACTCTTCTGATTATATTTAATTACATAGGAAAAAAAAAATTTAAAAAGTTAAGTTACCTTCACTGTGAACTGCACACATGTCTTCTCATCGGGTTGGTACGAAATACAAAGCATAACAAATCCCACTAAGGCCACCACACAGACCTGCAAGGGAAGAGATGTAAAATGTGTCAAGGTTTAAAAAAACCCCCAACAAAACACAATTTTTTTTTTTTTTTTCCCCCAAGCCAGGACACTTTTCTGTGTTTGCAGGACCATAACTCAAGAAGCAGTGTGGAAGCAAAGTCATCAAAGACACAGCACAGCAACAGCCCCCAGGATGTGTGTTGAGTTTTTGCCCATAAAACCATCAATAAAAAGCAGAAGGCTTCTGAAGTTGGGTTTGCAAGCCCAAAGAGCACCATCCTACGTAGATCTGGGTGCTGACAGGGTTTTATGTCACCCATGCACTTTTTAAATCATTAAACCATGGCTGCCACTGGGTAAGAAGTAGCAGAGTTTATTGCAGAGGCTTTCACCCTCTTCTGGAGTGGACACCTTACTAAAGAAGATGTCCACATCTTCTGCAGTATGAAACTGTGTTTTAGCCCTGTGGCAGTAATTGCTGATGGTTAAAAGTAATGGAAAAGTATTTGCACACTTGTTTATTCATTTAGCCATCTTTATTATTAATTCTGGATTTATCTGCAGCAGCAGATTCTCACAGGTTGGCATTTTCCAGGTAAGAAGGGAAGATCCTCCTCTGAGGAACTAGCCCAATAAATGTGATTTGTTTTTTTGTGTTTAGAAAACACAGTATGTTCCCACACTGTGCTAAATACTCCAGTCAAGTGCCCTCCTCTCTCACTCTTTGGAGGATCAGTGAGCAAACCTCACAGGAGGACTTAGGAGCAGGAGACTGCTGCTTTTTGGCAGTTCATCCCATGGATGGAGGAGTTGGGTACCCAGGCACCAGGTGAGGGCTCCCTGTGGGGCTTGATGTGGGCATGGGAGAGGCTGTTGGCAGCTGGAGCTGTGCTTGGAGGAATCTGTGCATGTTTGAGCCGCCTTGGAAAAACAGGTAAGTTGATGGCATGCACATATTATTAAATGACCTTTCAAATCACAGGTTTAAAAGCCATTTTAGGTGTGATGAGCCTTAGTGGGGACTTTGGCACTGTCAGACCACTGTCAGGGGGATCAGGCACTGTCCTTTCAGAGGTCCTCTGTACAGGCAGGACCAGGAGCAAGTCTTCACCTCCCTGCTAGGAGCATCTTGGTTATAAATGACAGCTATTAAATTCTTGATGACTACAGCAAGATTCTATATTTTTTTACCCTCTCCATTTTACTTCTGAATTTTGGAAGAGTTATCATTGATTTGAGGCTTTCTGCTTTCCCAGAGCAGTGGGATTTGCCCTCTTTGGCCAGAGCCATGTGTGAGCTGCCTTTGCCAAGGTGGGCCTATGCCATAGAGATGCCTGCAGGAATGTGGGGCTCTGTCACAGCCCCATCCCCACCTGCATGCCACATCCACATTTCCAGCTCCACAGGGAGCTTGACCTGCAGTGAAAAATGCCCAGCTGGGGAAACCTGTCTGCCCTTTTGGACAGTAATGGATAAATAAGTTCCTTTCATGATCTCTTGCAGAAAGTGTCAAACTTTTTGTATCTGCATTGCTGGTGCAAGGCCCAAGACAGCAGCCCTGCAAAGGAGTAGTGCCTCCCAAAACACACAGAGCCATGTCCCTCAAGAACCTGGGTGATTAGTAACACTTTTCCCCATGAAGTTTTATTTGCTGTCATTTCACTGGGACATGAATAGGAAGTATTGCCCGAGAATATTTCTAAAGAATGCATCAGTATTATTTACTCCTTTCCATGTCATGTGTATTTATATTCTGATCCTGTGACTTACACACGGCCTCCAATTTATTTGTTTCTTTCTTTTTATTGTTGACAGCCATAGCTGACAGGGTTGTCTGGGGAAAAAACAACCTTTCTTGTCAAAGGTCCTTCAGTGCTGGGGTTTTTTTGCCCTGTAGTGCTTCTGTGTGACTCAACCATGTTTTATTTCTCAGGATTAATCACCTATGTCCTTGGTCCCTTGCACTGTATATTAATCTTTTAATTCAATTAACACACCCATAAAACTTAAATCTTAAGAGATCCTATTGCTGATAATATCCAAATGATAAACTCCCCCATTGCCAGTAATGGCTGAAGGAGAAAACCTGCAGCAAGGAAAAAAAAAATGCTCAAACACACTGTTTTAATAACAACAAATTATAGGAGCTCCTCATATCAAAGCTGGACCTAAGTATTTTCAGGATCTGGTGCTGAAGGATCTTGTTATGAGCAATAAATCAAATTTGCTTTGCTTCAGCTACACTAGTGGGCATTTACACTTGCATGGACTGAGAGCCAAATTTGCCTCCAGGTGACTGCCATGAGACATCATGGGACTGTTCCCACTCCCTCCTTCCCCTTCCATTTAACCACAGAAGGCTGACAGAGCTGCATTCATTTCCAAGGGCAGAGACCAAGGCTGGAATTTTCTCTCTGCCATCAAGTGCCTTGGACAACTTTTGCAAAATCCTGCTGGCTTCACACATGGCAGGATCAGACCTCCCTCTTCAGAAAGCTTCCCATACAAAGGGCTATCAGTTAAAAGGAGCTCCATTCCTGCACACACTTTCTAAAGGTCCTCTGGCATTTAAATAATATACTCAGAGACACTTTAAGAGGCACATTTGTAGAGAGGTATTTATAAAGGATTACACTGGGTCAGGATTCCGGCAAGTCTTGGCCAGGATATTTTGGAAAGCTTAAGTATTTCTTTCATAACAATACAGTAACTTTTTTTTTTTTTTTTTTTTTTTTTTTTTTTTAAACAAGAGATGTGTGTTTTTCTAAGTGGCAGTAAAAAATATCATGGCTGAGAATTATGACCTACATATGTTTAGCATTTCAGCTCTTTAAAGGTAAATTCACTCCTTGGAGGAAACCAAAGCGTGGAACGTTTATATAGGAAACAGCTCTATGCTGCTATTTTATACATTATTAATAGATCAGCCTTGAATTACACCTGTGAAGTGTAACAGACTATAAAAATCCACTAGTAAGTATTTTTTAGGGGCCTCTAAGTAACTATAACAGCTGCAGGCACGTTACAGGTGCTGTTGATGCTGATTGCTAAGCAGCATTAGGTAATCCTGAATCCCGGTGCTGCAACAGCCACTGCCACATCCCAGTGTGAAGCACACATTTCCCATGCCTTATTGACTGAGCACACAACATAAAATGCAATTGAACCCACTTCAGCACGTGCTTGCCACCAATCGATGTGCATTTTTTACACAAATAAAACAGATTCTCTGAGACCTGCAGGATGGCACTTAATTAGATCAGCTCTGGTCAACTGTTATCCAGAAATCCAGGAATTTGCATTTCTGTGCATATTTCAACTCGAGTTTATTTCAAGATCCTGTTTCAAAATTTCCATATGGACTAACACACCCCTTGCTGAATAGGTAGTGACGTGAAAGGTTATCCAAGGGAAGAATTTAATTTTGGAAAGCACTGCCTAGAAAAAGACCCAAATGTGATACAGAAGTACTTAGGAAAGGTAAAGATTTCATTTTGCTTAAGGCATGCTCTGTGAAATCCTCCTAGTTCACAACCCAGGAGAACAGCTATTTATTAACACTGGCTGAAGAACTTCAATATTTAGGCTGTACAAAAATTTTAATAGTATTTCTTTTTTGGGGGAAGCAGTAGACATTAATCCCATTGGGCAGAAACACCTCAGGGCTGAAAAGTGACTTAAGAATTATTGGTTTTTTAAGATACAATCAAAATTTCTTTCTAAAATAAATTTTCCAGCTTGCTCCCACCCCAAAGAGGGCAGGAACCTGTTGTCACGTTATCCCAGCTGCTACTGCAAGGATTCAGCACAAGTTGTGTGAGCAGCACAAGGACACCACGTGGCAGGGATGAGGAAGGTTGTGTGTAATTAGGGGGAATATGAACACGTAGGGCACAAATTTCCGCTGTGGTTTGCACTCATTATCTTTGCACGCTGACATATTCATGTGGTTTTCTTTATTCCGACAGATTTCAAAACCACAGATTGCTCTAATCTGTCTCCATCTCTCACTTGTATGCTTGTGAAACTGGTTTTCCTTTTGTTATTGCTACAATTTTAGCCCAAATGCAGAATAGGTGGTTTTCTCTAGCAAACTACCTCCTACCCAGAGCATCCTGAAAATCTTGTCTGGTAAAGCAGGAGGGTTGGGAACATCCACCAAGAAATGAAGGCAGGTGACAAAAACCTGGCTCTAAGGAGCATCTTGGGTCTGTGCCACATCACAAAGCAAATGCTGCAAACACTCACAAAGACACAGTATAGCTCTTTATATGGGAGCTTTGTTAGCAAGAACCTCCTGCTATCAGTTTTAGGGGCAGAAAGCAAACATACTGCAGGACAAAACCTCTCCCAGGTGCACCTTGAAATACCACAGCACTGCTGAAACCTACAGGAGGTCTCTTGCTATTTAACAAGAATGTGAACTCAAACTTCAGGAGGAAAATTGCTGTTAATAGAATTAGGAAGACATTTCCATTATGGACAAGCTATTTTGTAGTTGCTCACTTGGAGACACTGGGGACCTTTCTGTTTTTAGTGACAGAGATAAAGAATGATCTCTGGAGTTTCTGGCTCTCTCTCACAGGGGATACTTGGCTTGATGGTTCTTCCACCGTATCAGATATGGCAAGGCTCAGCTCCCATCTACACCTTTGGAGAAGCCACTTTATCTACCAAATCTAACACTCCCACTGGACACAGATTCTGATGCAGAAAAGAACCTGTCCCTGTTGGCTTTGCCATTATAAACTTGGATCACCTCTGGTGCCAGACATCTCTACAGGCTGTTGCAGACAGCAGCACTGAAGTTCATTTGTTTTATGAGGTTTGAGGAAGCTGTGATGAAAGTGGGTGCTGCAGGCAGCTTTCACTGCCAGCTTTCATCAGCCTCAGGTCAGCTCAGGTCTCACAGTCACATGTGAAAGAAGCCAGTCTGCAACACAGAGGTACTATGCCCTAATATTTTTTTTTTTATCCCCTTATAGACTTCTTGTTAAATTTAAGGAAGTTTAGTTGCATATAAATTACTTCCAGAAATAATAGCTATAATAATAATAATGACAAACATGTATATTGTGGTTGCAGGCAAAGACCTTCATCATCTAGGAAATCATTGTTTTGACAGCCATAAACCCCACAATAACTGCCCATCCCTGCCCCACCTACAGAATAAAATAATGATGTTTTTACTACTAGGTCCCTTCAAGCCATGCAGTAACACCCCCTGGCAGACCCACAACTTTCTCTTAAATCCTGTAAAGTCAAAACCCTGCAAGAGCATCCACAATCAAATGAAATGCTATTTTTTTCCATAATGATCTTTGCTGTTTGGGTCAGTTGCTCATCACTTGTGCTAAGGTAAGATTTAATTCCCCCAGCAAAGGCTACAATCACTTACACAGCCAGGAGCTGCAGCAGCAGTCCATTGCTGCTGTTAAACCAGAAATACAGTCCTGGCTGAACAAATGCCTGAGGGATCAAAAAAATAAAACAAAATTAAGGCTTCACAGAGCCAGCAGTGATTTTCAGCCTGAGAAGTGCAGCATGGCTGAGAGTACTCATGAACACCACTCATGGTTTGAGGTGTGTCTGTGACTATGAAAGCCACCACCTCCATCGTCATGAGACTATTCAGGCTAAGGAAACCTGTTTGATATCCCTCTCCAAATTTTACCTGGGCTTTTTGCACAAATTCCAGCCAGGAATTCTGCACTTAAACTGTGGGCTAAGTCACAGAGGAGTCCAGGATTAGACCAGCCCCTGTCCAGGTATCAGACACACCTCAGGTGTGCAGCTACCTTCTCAAACCATTCCTTCAGAATGTTTGAACATTTCTCCTCATCAAAGTTTCCCACTCTACACCTGAGCAAAACCAAAGTGTGAATTTCAGTTAACCAATGCATAGTTACTCTTGGAAGAGGATGAGATTTAACAGCAGAGGGTTCTGAAGAGTCCTGCTATGGTGCTAGCAACACATGGCTCTAAGAAAGAACTAGCCTCTTCTTGAAGGCAGTCCTCCCTCAAACCTTTTGATGTTTGCCCATGGCTAATTGAAGCTAGCCTGTACCAAAAAATATGGATGCCTGCATGACTTTTTGATGGCTACTTTGATGGCATCAGGTTTTAAGAGTCACCTTCTCTTAGAAATTGAAAATTGTTTCCCTAAAAACAAGCAAAAGTTATAGAGTCATGAACATTTCTGACTCCAGGTAAATGAAGGTCAATTAAGCTGCTTTTTCAGTTAAAAGCCTGCCTGCCTTTTGCACCACACAGCCCCACATCAGCCTCACCTCCACCTGGGCAGAGAAGCCAACACTTGAGTGCTGATGCCAAAAAGCCACAAGCTGCAGCCACCCCTTGAGTAAAGCTCAGGGACCCTCTGGCCTGGGGAAACACCTGGGGAGATGGAGAAGGGCTGGAGCAGGGAGAAGTGTCAGAGCTTCTGGGCTGGGGCTCAGCCCATGGCAGATCTTTTGGAGTGTTTTTTGCAATAAAATCAGTGACAGCTGGAGCCACAGTTGCTGCCTTGAGCTGCTTGTGAATCAGATTTTTTTTAAATGTTTTTAAAAGTCCTAATTTTATGAACATCTATACATATAAATTTAAAATAACTTCCTGACAGAAATAATAAACACCCTGGATAATCATTCCTGATGAGCACTTCTGTAACTTTCTTAACTCCCTGAGTCTGCAAAACAGGGCTGAAAAGGGAGCTTGCCCATGAAAACTCTGATACTCTCCACTTTTGATCGCAGTGGAAATAATCTAAAGTAGGTTTTTCAAGGAGAAATACATCGTTACTTCTTCTTGGTGTCAAAAGGCCACAAGTTAATGAAAAAGAATGAAAAGGATACCATTAATATCTACTGTCTCTGCAACACTTTTCATCCCAGCATCTCAAAGCAAGGGGTGACTGATGGCCACTATTAACCCCACTTTGCAGGGGAAATAACAAAGTCTTAGCAAGGTTAAGTAACTTGCCCAAAGCTATGCGCCAAGCCAGTGGCAAGACACAGGAAAAAATAAAGCCCTGCACTCATGAGTGGGTTTGTGAAGAGTTTGTCCAAGCTCCTGCAAAGCAGCAAGAAGGAAGAGACTGCCAGGGGTCTCGCCTGCAGTTTGGAGAGCTCAGCTCTCATGGACAACTGCTTCAGACCTGGGCACCTTCACTGTAACTGGCTCCAGGCAAGTGAAACAAATACTACTCTCACTACTTTAACTGCATTTATCTGCCTGTCCTTAGCAATGGGGGAGAGGCTTTTTACAGGTAATAGGTTGCTGAAGCAGAAGTGGTAAATCCCGCAGGCTCCGTGGTTTCTGTCCATAAAATTTTCCTTTGGTTTCTGACCCATGTCCCATGCATTTTGGACTAAATGCATTTTGGTTTTAACTGGGTTTTAACTGGTTTTCATGGTGGAATGCTCTTGGTGCAATGCAAGTTGCAATGTTTTCTTCTGCAGGGGCTCAGGAGGCAAGGGCTGATGCTCTGGGGAGGGAGCCCTACAGGCTTGGAGCCTTCCTCCACTCCCTGTCAGAGGACCACTGGCCACATTTATTCCCCAGGATGCTGAACCCAATCCCTGGCCTGCTCCAGCCTCACAAACCTACACAGTCAAGTTTTGAACCCATTTAATTCATACTGCCCTGCCTAGTTTTCCTCGCTAGCATTTTCTGCTGACTGCTCCTCTAAAAACAGTTCCTTTCCATTCATGGTAATGCACTGAAACACTTGATTTTCAGCAAGGAATGGTGTCACCATTTTGCCACTAATAAAGAAGAAAAAAAAAAAAAAACAACTTTCAATCAATCAGGGTCTATTTAACACGTTAGCAATTTTCCTTCGTTTTTCTGTCACCCTGCATTAACAGCCGTGGGGTCAAATCCAGCCTGGTGTAACTCCAAAGGAGTAACACCAAGAATGAGCTTCACCCATTATATCTAATGTTGCTAAAAAGGTCTCGATAATAGATTTTTTAAGTTCTTGATTCAGAATACTAATCAAGTCCTTTAAAAAGAGCACTTGAGTGGGATGCTACTAAAACAAATATGCTCTGGTATTTTACACCACATCTTTCTGTCCTGTTGCTCATTTCTGTGTGAATATATGAGTTTTGGGAAGTCCCTTTCTGCCATGAGATTTGTTCTCGAGCAGCACATGGGTCATCCCCTATCTAACACCTTCCATGCAGCCCAAAAACCAGCCCACAGGACATCCAGTCACATGCAGGTCCTATCCTAGGCAAGGGTTCTCCTTCATAGAGTTTTCCCCAGCTCTCCAGAGGTCAGTCCTCAGCTCAGTCCCCACACATCTCACCAGCAGCACCCTGTGACTGCACACCTGGAATTTCCAGCTCAGCAGCTTCTAGCCATCTCTGCCTGATGTACTGGTGAGCACCAAGTCCCTCCATGGAGACACCACAGCACAGGAACAAAGTAAATGCAGCACCGTGTGGCACCTCCTGCATTTTGCCCCTCAGATGTGCTTTGCATTGCTCCTGTGGTACCACAGCCAATGCTACACACAAGCTCTGCTACTGGGAGGTCTGGGGCTGCCCCACCACTTCAGCCTCTCCTTTCTAGCACCAGTTTCCTTTTCACTTCCCTCTGATCAGGTGCCAGATCCCTCCTTCCCTTCTGCTTTGGGCTGAGGGTACAGGAGAGCAGTGTGATTGCCCAGGAGCCTGCCCAGCCATGTGTCCCCAGCAGACAGTCCCTGTCATCACCCTGAGGGTAAACAGAGGGACACCAAAAGCCATTTTGAGCCACGGAGGAATCAAACCACACTCGAGTGTGCTGGTGACTCAACATCTCACCAGAGTCTCCCAGGTGAGAGTCACCCTGTGACTCAGAGCGTAGGTGCAGTCACCCTTCCCCACGGGGCAGCCCACAGCCTGCACTGCTCCTCCGACAGCCAGGGCACCCTGCAACATCAACCAAAACTCCACAGTCCCAGGAAATATTTCCCCAGGGATTGCCCTGGCTGGTGGGTGCAAAACATGACCACCAACCACAGCTGAAAGCTGAGTCTTGCTCCGAGTCGGGAATTAGCTCAGGAACACACACACAGAGTTATTCCTGATTTTCAGGGGGGAGCTCTGAAAGTGCCTGAGCTTTGCCTCATGTGGGCATCTAAATGTCACTACTGCTGGCAGCTGCTGCTAAAAACAACAGGGGTTAGAGCTCTGTTTTCAGAAAGCAGCGACTTTGGTGGGGTTTCAGGCCTCCCCAAGGGAGGCCAGCCATTTGTGAATGTCTCAGATGAATGCTGCTTGGGCACTGATGACATTCACATGAGCCAGGGGCTGTTTCATGGCTTTTCTTACATCCCTGGCTGTACATTAGTTCAGTCCAGCTCACTCTTTCCCCAGTTTTTTCTAGTGAAAAAGCTATTTCAAACCTGTGATAGCAACAGTGCTGTCTGGAAAAGACATAATCAGACCTCAATAATCGTCAAAATAAACAGGAGGAGTGAACATGCCACATATTGCTATTTTATCATCTGTATTCCCCCCTGGTTTGTAACAGCCAAAACCTCCCAAGAGGAAATTCCTCTTCCAAGCAAGGGCAGGCTCTTGTTCCACAAAACACCACTAAACTCTTGGATACCGCTTCAGTCAGAAGAGAAGCATGAAGAGATGAGTCAGAGGAGCTCTTCCTCTGGGAGCTCAGGCCCTGCTCCTTCCACCCTCTGAAGGGATGCCCAGCAGGATTAACACAGCAAACCCCAATCAGTTCAGATGCTCAGATAATCTTCTAACAATGAATTACATTCACAGAAGATGCTCCCATAACTGTTCAGCGCTTTGAGAAATCTTTTCTCCAAGTATCTAAACATGAATTTATTTGCTGGGAATTCTTAGAGTCTGACAACACCCAGAACTGAGCTAACACATCAGGGCATATTTTCAGGACATATTTTCCTGAAACCTGTTGCCTAGAGAAGAAACCTGCATGCTTAATTATATCCATGGCCTATCCCAGTCTCATAATCACTGGCCCTGTCCCTCCACAGGCAAACCTCACGTCCCCAAGCCCACAGCCAGCAGAGTCACACCACGGATGGCACCATACACCCCATCCCCACCTCTGCAGGGGTGGCTGCTGTTGGGGAATAACCCAGGCTTCCCCAGCAGGGATGGCTCTGGTTTACACCCTGCAGGATGCTGCCCTCTGCCCAGTCCCCCCAGCCCCACAGTAAGGCTGGTGTGTCACTCCAAAGTGACTTGGCAGGAGCCACCAGCAGGCCCTGGGAAGGGCTCCCTGTCCCTGCCACATCCACCAGTGCCATCCCCTTCCCTATGGCCACGTGCAGTGAGGAAAAGCAGCAGGAAAAGGGTTAAATCCCAGAGGTTCTCCAGCACAGCACAGCGAGGGAGCTCCGGAGACAGACATTGCTCCTCTCGCCCAGCTAAAAGTTGCGAGTTATAGAGTTATGCTCTCACTTCCAAAACCTGATGGTTATGGTTTGATGGGCAAAGAGGGTAGGCAGCATAAGAAATTAACATTTTTTTTCAGCACCACCCGGCAGGAGTTCACTGCAAAGCACAAGCTAATACGTACATCCAGTGAACAGCAACCCTGTATTTTATTTCAGGTCTGTTGGGTATTGCAGGGGAGAATATGAAAGGCTGTGTTATTCTGCAGGAGCAGTTTTCCTTGGGAAAGTACAGCCAGACACTTAATCCCAGGAATACTTATAGTTAGCATAACTCAAATGGTGTTGTGCATGCAGTTGGTTAGTCTAAAGTGGAGCGTCATGCAGCTTGCATTAATGCTGGCAAAGGCACTTTATGGAGAAACAGACTTTATGCTTACAATTATCCCAGCCCAATATGGAGTGTCTCTGACTAGCAGAGAGGAACTGATGCCTGCCATAAGGAAGCCCAGCACTGTTACAGAGGTGCCTAACGCCAGCTGCAGCAACGCTAACAGCAGCGGGAAACGGCAGCCACAACAAGTGTGGGATTCCTCCTCCTGGCCAGTTTTGGGATCCCCCTTGGCTTTCTTCTGCTTCTTCTTCTTCTTCATCGCGGACTCCTGCGTCGAGCCGGCGCTTTTCTCCCCTCCGGGTGCATTCCCTGTCTGGCTTTGGGTATTCGGGGACTTGCTGTGCCGGGCTTTCTTCTCCTCCTTTCCCATTCCGGCGGAGTTTGGGCTTTCACGTGCTTGTGTGTGTGCGCACGCCGGTGGGGGTGTGAGTTTTCTTGCCCCCAAAGCTTCTCTTTGTGCCGGCTGAGTTGTTCCTGGTATTTGAATCAAGGAGGCTGAACAAATATGGAAAACATTTGGAAGCAGATTGTCAGAGCTTCGAAATGCCACATATAGCCCGGAGAAGGGGGGGATGCAAGGGGGGTAGCGCACTGCCAACGTGCGGGCGCCGGCTGTGCACACACACAAACACACACACAAACACACACACACGGGGCTGGGAGTGAGCGCTCACACGGCTCCACAGGTGTGAGCCCACCTTTGGGGCTTAGGGACGAGCCGCAAACAGCAGGGCAGGAATTCCGCACTGCCGGCCGGGGAACCGCAGGGAAATGCCCCCGGCCAGGGAGCCGGGAGGGCTCCAGTGCCCGTGCAGGGAGCAGGCAGGTGGGAGCTCCTGGCTGCCCCGGGGGTGACCGGCAGGCAGAGCGTGGCTGGCGGCACCCACGCAGCACCGTGCCCATTCCACACACCCGGCGAACCGCTTCAAATTGGTGCGTCCCGGTGGGAGGGAGCTGATTGCGTGTATGGGAAGTGCGAAATTAACACAGATGAAAATACAAGTTAACGTCCTGGGGAGCCAGAAGGAATCCCGTCTCTTCCCAAAAGTGGCAAAAGCACAACTAGGCATTTTTATGATGAAGCAGACAGGGACCAGCCAGTGAGGACTGGTGCTTCTGGGCAGCCAGTGGTAGAGTGTGAAGCAAACATCTGCTGAGGGTGTTTCCAGGGCTGCAAGTTATCCATACCAGGAAGATTGTTTATGTTACCTAAAGGAGAGAGGGATGTCTTATGGTGGGCATGTGGTCACTGCACTTCGTCCATATGTGGACTCAGGCTGGTGCTTGGAGACAGCACAGCAACAGCAGTGGTGGAATTTCTCCTGAAATACTCAAAAACTACTCTGTGGGTGAATCCAGTGCTGGGAGCCCTGGCAGAGCCTCTCAGATGCTGAAGGGGCTCACCCATGTAGGTACCAGCAGGACTGGGGTCTGCAGAGACTGAATTCTGGCCCTGTGAAGAGGAGAGAGCAAGAAGAGGTGGGTGCTGAGTGGTCCCGTGCCGGGGCTGTGCCTGCAGCCCTGAGTTCAGCCAGGCCACGGTGCACAAATCCTGCAGGAGAAGACCAGGGGAAGCAGAGAGGCTGTGGGAAGCTTGTGCTTAGCTCAGGCCAGAGGAATTACTCAAAAGCTTAGGGGTAAACAGGTGCTTAAATGCTTTGCTGGCCCGGGGCCGAGTGTGTACAGCCTGATGTACAGCATTGCTCCTCCATGCGTGCAGCTCCGTGTCCCCGCTGGCACAGGGACGCCCTGAGGACACATGGGCTTGTGCTGCTGCCCCACAGACACCAGTGAGAGAACCTTAAATGGTCCAGCCAGCTCTGTCCCCACCGCGGGGCTGTTTAGGGTTTTTTTCCTTTCCCATAGAAGCTGACAGCAGGAGCAAAGCGTTAGGAGGAGTGGGGCAGGTGGAAAGAAGATGTCAGAGACTGGAGAAATCTCCACCAAAATTGCCTTTGGATGTGGCAGAGCAGCTTAGCTGGGATTAGCCAAAATGGTGAGGTACTCAGAGAGGATCTTACACATGCTGATATAGCATTGAGAAAATATTTCCTCTGAAACACTGGCAGTGCCTTCTGAGAAACTACTCTATTTCCACCTCTTTATGGCATTTAACAGCAATGAACTGTGTCTTCTGTATTAATAAATTATGATGTCACTTTGTTTTATGGATTAAGCAATATCCTGTTTGGTTATTTATAATACCAAACGGATGAAAGAAAAACTAGAAACAAAGTGGTTTCAGATGCTTTCTGCACACATAACTCTCGTGCTACATCCACTGAGCAAGATTAAGATAATGCATTGTTCAAAAAGGAAGAGGAAAATAAACAAGAGGTGAAAAAACTGGGGAAAAAAAATCCTCCTCGAGTCATGTTGCATGTTTCTGTTTTCACAGTTTCCCACCAAGATGTTTTGTCACTATCATTCACTTTTTAAAATATCCTTACAATAATTGCACTCTGTGGTGTATCTTGCCTCTCAAAGCCACACACAATTATATTTAACCACAGCTCTGAGAAGGACAGGGTGTTCAAGGATCATCACCAAGGTCAGACCAGGAAGCAGTGGCAAAGCTGAGCACATGGTTAAATTATGCCAAGTTGACATCTACCCTAATAATAATTACAGTGAAAAGAAGTTAGAATTTTCCTTTATGCCCATCCATTTCCCTGGTTCTATCCCATGGATTTTTACTGTGGTTTTTCCCCCAGGAAAATCCCTAGTTTAGCACCTGGATTTGTGCTGGCAGCTAGATTTATGATTGTTGTCTTCTCAAAGAGGCCAAAATCCAATTTCTTTACTCATGCCGACATTCATAGTGGTTTCAATGGGAGCAATTGCCTGAGGAGGATGAACAGGATTTAACCCAAGGTACAAGAAATTACCTTACAGCCAATAACAGCCCTTGTTTATCTCTGGGCTGGAGAATCTCTGGTAAAACAGGTGCCTAAATATCTTTGCTGTACAGCAAGTAACTAAAAAAATGAGGCCATGCTCAAGGGCAGCAGGTGGAAAATCTCCTACACAGTATATATGGGATGTCCACTTGGGTCCCCTGCAGCCCTTTTGAAAATTCCAGCTGGTGCCTAGAGTCCTTAAGGCAGGAGAAGTCTGGGCCAGCTCAGGGGACATTTTTTGAGCAGTAACAGAAAGGTTTGAGTGTGAAACCATAAATGTGGTCAATGTAGAGCAGAGTTGCCTTCTCCCAGTTGTTGGGTCTGGAGTAGCTGTGTCACATAGTTTTTCCAAGGAAAACAAAGACATTAGTTGCCATCTACCCTGGTCACAGGGAGCCTCGCCTTGGCTCCTTGCACAATTAAAGGCATCTCCATCTTAGAATCCCACCATTTTGAATCTCTGCAGCAATACATGGCTATTTAGAGAGAAAATTAGGGTCAAATACATCGAAAAAATTCTGGGCGGGGATATTGTTGATTTTAAATGATTAAATAGGGTGTACCAGAGGTTCTTTTGCTAGCTGTCCCTGCAAAGCCACACTCAGATATATTACATGCTGGGAAGTTTAATGGGGATGGAGAAAAGAGACGGATGCAGGATTGATCTTCCGTACTTATTATCTGAACCAGATTGTGTTTGCTGATTCCACTTGGCATTAACAATTGAGTGTAAAACAGCTGTGAAGGAACTCATAGCAATGACAAATTAAAAGAATTACATTTTTGGAAATGGAAAGATTAAATGAGGACACTGAAATAACACTACATTTTCTCGAGTAATACATCTTCCGGATGTCACTTGGATTTTCCCAGCAACACAAGAATAATCATTACCCTTTTATGCCCAAAGGCCCTGATTAAGTATGTTCTTAAATTAAGCACATGCTTGAATACCCTTCCTGGATGAGGATTTTTTTTTTTTTTTTATTCAAGCCCAGCTAGCATCTCTCATGTGGGACGCAGTTGTAATTTCATGTCCTTTACACAAAATGAGTCATGTTGCACAGCTTTTCCATGGCCAGACACTATCCTCTGTAAAACATTGCCTGTTCTTGTTCCTCTCCTTGCCAGAAAGCAGCGCAGCCCGGGTGACGGTGACAACAAGTCAAAGAGCACGCACAGCGCCAGGCGTGGAAAAGGCGAGGTCTGGGCTGCAGCTTTGTGGTGACACAGCCTTTCCTACTGCTTCTCCCAGGGCTGGGGACACACAGCACTGCATGGGACTCCAGAAAGCTGGGATGTTTTTCCCACTGCCATCTTTGCCCTGGAAATAGAGGGGGATTGGCGTGGTTGGGCTGCCAGAGACGCACAGGCGCTCACTCCCACATAATCACATTTACACAGATATTTTTCCCAGGCATCAGCACCCCGGCCAAGTGCCAGTGGCAGGGTTGAAGCACAAAATCCAGAGCAGCAGAATTAACAAGGAACAAAAGCTTGGACAGGGCTGTCCTTGTTGCCCCAAGTACTGTGGGACATTTGGCTCCCTTTGCCCAAGGAGCAACTCCACAAAAAGCTGCTGCCCCAGGGGTGCCCTCAGAGATGCCACCCCCAGCATGACAGCTGGAGTTGGGAGGGAGCCAAATGTGCCACAGGCGGCCAAAGGATCACCACTCTCCAAGCCAGTCTGGACTAAGGAGAAGCCAAGACCCTGCCTAACCCTTGCTTTGTGTTCCCCTGATCCCTTCACCCCACAGCAAGCCATGGACTGCAGGGCTGGGCCAAGCACTGCCAAGTAGCCAAAGCTCAGTGCAAAGACTGGGCCAAGTGCAAAGACTGGGAGGGAGGGGTTCCCCATTAAAGCAAATTATGGAAGGTTCTCCCTGAAAAGAGGTTTAAAGTCAAGTTGTGATTTCTAAAACCTCATACCCATTGACAACAGATAACAAGATGTAGCTCTTGAAAGCACATTTGTATAAAAAACAAGGGAAAATTAGAAATGGGTCCAACACATGCAATCCAGGCTGGCTTCTGCCACAGCCGCTTTTAAAGCTCAGGTCATCTGGAGGTAAGGCTTGTTTTTGACAGGCTCTTCTGAGGCCATTTCATGTTCTTTTGAGTGTCTGTAGGCTTTGCTGTGAGAGCTGGGTCGTGCCAGGTGACCACCAGAGGAGCCATCCATCCCACAGTATTATGCATGTGCTCCATGTGCCCTTTTGGCATCACGAGGAGTAAGACCAGGGTACAGAGCATACAGTTTAGCTGGTTGGGGGGACAGATGTCAAAAGAAATAGAGAACAGGAGTCATTTAATGTCTCCTGTACTCCACCCCTGGAGGCCACTTATTTAACAATGCAGCTTACTCCACCTTACTCCCGCTGTTGTCTCTGACCATGAAGTAAATTTGTGCATATAAAAAAAATCAGCTTGGGAAGAAATTGTGCCTTGCAGTCTCCAAAATGATTGTACTACACCATTTTAAATTCCTAGACCTTTGCTTTTGCTAGAGCTCCCTTAGATGTCTTGTGCCTGGGGCTCCTCACCTCCAGCTGTGGTCCACTGAATCCAGATGGTGGCCCAGACATGTGTGGGGTCTGCTGTATAAAACTTAACAGTGCTCAAGCTGTCCATAATGATCTGACTGTTCCTGCCTCATCTTCTACTTTTATGGCAGGTTCTTTGGGGTGGGAGGCATATATTATCACATTTCTGCATGAGGCCTGGAGAGGATCCTTAAGGGCTACAACTGATAGTCCCTCAAAACTGGGCTGGAGAAGGAAGAAGCGAGAGGCTGCGAAGCTACACAAAAGCAAAGCTAAGTGCTGCAGCTTGCTCTACACATCACCACGCTCTGGTGAGTATTTTATACCAGCCCAGAGACCTTTGCATCTTCCTGAGCAGGGTTAAGGAGTCTGAAAACCAGGGATGACCAGCTTCCAAATGCTCTGTGCCCTTTCCAAAGCTGGTCCTTTCTCTCCTCCATGCATATTTGAAGAGGTTATCGTCTATCAAAATATGTTAATGAGATATTATGGCTGTTAGATCTTCTCACCAGGTGTTAATCACTACCTGGTTAAACAGAGGCAAATCCTCTCAGCCATGCTCTTGCTGAGGATAACCATTAGGTCTGTTCTATGTCTATGCTCACAGGAATGCATTCACACACCCTCGTGCATATGCAGGGTTCAAGATGCCGCCTTAAACCAAATACAGAAATTCCAGGAAATCTGCCTGTGGCTTTACACCAGGACATAGGCATTGTGGGCAACAGAGGGAAGGGCAAGGCCTCCTGCTCTTGCTTTTCATTAATGAGAGGGATAAATGAAGGAGCTTCATAGCAGTGGGTGCCAAATGTGCTCAGCTTGTCCCATGCAAGTGGATGTTTTGTAATAAAATTAGAAAGGCCTTATTTTCAAGAGACACATGAAAAAAACTGCTTCTGAGCTGGTGTAATGCTACCAGCAGCTCTAATAAGGTGTTCTCTCCAAAGATCCAGGACAAACTTTGTGGAACATATTCACACGTATCTCATTTCTTGCACTTTCTGGAACGCAAAGACACTCAGGGCTTTGTTTCTGCAGCTGGCTCAAGGTCTCACACTGGCACTCAGGCAGTCTCACTGTGTTACTGCTCCAGCAGTACTTCAAAGCCTGACATACTCACAGCACTGCAGTTGCCTGAAATACACTTTTGGGTCCTCTGGAAGACAGCAGCTGGAATTTTCTGAGGAAAAATCAGTCTTTTGAAAGCAAGTTGCTGTGACTTTCATCCAAACAAGGGGTCCACCATAAGTGGTGGCTTTTCTCAGTCATCTTTGGAGCTCTGAAGCACGTGAGTGCCAGAGCTGATTTCTTCAGCCCAATTGAAGCTGGTTGCTAGCCTTGGCATGGTCAAGATTTGCCTTTACCTCATAGCTGGTTCAAAGGTGGACCCCGTGATCTTCCCTGGAGACAGGAGACAGGGCTATATTGGGGTTCATCTTTTCCAGTCTCCTCCTGAGCTTGCCTTAGCAACTACAGGGCCCAGTAGATGCTGGGCCATAATCTTCTGTCTCACAAAGAGCTGGTTAGTCCCAAAAATCAGCACCCCATTGCTTTCTGCATTGCAGCATCAATATAAACCATCTATAAATCATCTCCACAAATGACCAAAGCTGCCTGGCCTTCATCTGAGGTGAAACAGAAGCCTGAGGTCTGGGCTAGAACTGTGTGACAGATTTGGTACCCTCGGCCTCTGCCCACCTCTTCTCTGGAACAGCCCCCTGGCCCTTGTCTCTGCCCTCCACCTGGGCTCAGTTTCCCTCTGAGCAGCACTACCAACATGGCTTCATGTTGTAATTTAAAAGGGTTCTTGAGGACACAGAGCTCTCTGTGCTGCCAGAATTACTGCATGTGCTCCACCAGATGTTGAAGAATATTCCCTCCTGTCCCAAGTTACTCTGGGTATTATATTTCCCTGGCTTGACATTGTTATGAAATGTCAGAGCTTCACAACTTGTCTGACTCTCTTTTGCAATGTTCCCAAGGGAACACAGCCACTTCCAAAGCACTGGTTGGGTCCAGCAAGCCCTACAGACTTGCACCATCTTTCCCTCCAGAAGAACCTCAACCATCTCTGCAAGACAGGTGAGGCATAGTGGGGTAGGAGGTGAAAGCAAGATGAACTGAAAGCAGATCTGGAAGGCAGTTGCTGGTGGATTTGTCTGAGGGCTGCCTGGGGATTGCTTTTAGTCCATATTTTTCTGTCACACAAAAGAGGGAGGAGTGCACGGTTAAATTTCCTGATGACACAGACATGCAAGCGCTTGTCAATACAGAGAGGCCCCAGCCTATCAAACAGGAAGAACTGTGTGACCTCGAGGGTGGGAACAATGGGAATAGGACAAAATTCAATTGTGCCAAATGTAAGGTTTGGCACGTAAGGCTGAAAGGCCAGAGTTTCTCTGGGAAAATAAAACCTCTCAGGCACCTTGGCTGGTCACTAGATTGCCTTGAAATGGCAGCACAGCACGGCCATAGAAAAAAGTAAATGTGAGAGAGGATGAATCAGGTATTTCTCAGAGGGGACTGAAAAGTATTGGTGATGGAGAACAAGTACTGGTGGGCCCTGTGAGATGGCTGCACTCAGCTTTATTCATCTCTATTAGAGAGAGATGAACTGCGACAGGACCAACTGTAACTAAGGGTGCTCTTGTAAGGTGAGGGCTGCAGACCTTACTTATTAAAATAGGAAACTTGAAGGGATTGCCTGGTTCTGCCCAACAACATTAGAGGTTAGAGAGGACACGATTGATCTATAAATATCCTGTGTTAAACTTAAAACAATGTTGGCACAAGGACAAATGGATACAAATGGCCATGAGTGTGTTTAGCCTAGGAACCATTCTGGCCACTGGAGCAGTGAGGGGGAGGAACAGCAAGGAACAGCTTGTTGTAAGGCACTGCAGCATCAGTTTTTGAATTGTACCATTTGACATGGGGCTTGAGATGATTCAGTGATGCAGGAAGGGCCTTCCCTTCCAAATCCCCATTACAGGTACACTTTTGGAGTCTTCTTGCTCATACAGATGGCCTAACTCGGCCACAGGAGAAGGCAAGGCTGTCAGTCCCCTGACTAGCTATGCTAGGGCTTGGCATAATCAAACTCCTAATTTGTTAGTGGCAACTATTTTGATTTCATGCATTTCTTACAGAATAAACTAGAGGCTTACATCAGTAACCAGTTTGGTTTCTTCTTCTTCTTCCTTTTTTTTTTTTTTTTTTTTTTTTTTGGTAGTTAATACTTTGTACTTATATAGCATCTTTCATCTTTCAAAGTGCTTTACATACATTAATTATTTAATTCTCCCCGTACCCTCTTTGATCTAGGCAAGTATTATGATGCTCAGTTTACAAGTGGAGAAAGCAAACACAACAAATCCTTGCTGCCAGGCTCATCCCACCAGGACTGATGCAGCTCCATGGCTCAAAAAGGCAAGGAAAGATTCCGTGATGTGCACAGGGTCCACAGGCAATCCAGTGGAGGAGGCAGGGTGGTAACTCTCCTGGATACCGCCTGGTTCCAAAGAGAGAGAAGACAGTGAGGCTGCCAGCGAAGGCTGTGTGCAGGGCCAGTCATAGGATGCTGTATGGATGATGAAGGACTAGAAAATGATGTGCCCTGTGCTCTGGAGAAAGACCCAGAATTCATTTTCATCAGAGCATGCAGAACAAAGCCCTCACAGTGGCTAGGTGACTAAAGCCCAAGGAACAGGAATAAATGCACATAGTTAGAAGTAGCAAATGAATAAGAGCTGACATTGATCTGTGTAGACATGCACTCAGTGGAATGATGTGAGTCTCCTCTCTCAGTTAAAAAAAATAACATCTGATGTATTTTTGATTGTTCTTGTGTTGAATGTTTACGTCGTTTTTCTGAGTGACTGTCAGAGTCTGATTTGGAGATTTCATTGCTAAATAACAGAGCCATTTTTCTTGCAAATTCACAGAGTGATGTTGTTTGTGTGTTTGGGCTGCTGTGACGATGTCAGGACACTGCAAATGCACTTTGTCTTGTTCCAAAGAGAAGTGTCACATTCCTCCTTTCTTTTTCACCCTTTTTAAAGAACATTTCTGTCTTACAGGGGCAAACGGTGTTGTTCGTGAGGCAGAACAGGAACCTGGGAACAACACACTTGAGGCCTAGTGCTCATTCTGATGCTGGTTTGGTGTCTGATATGGCTGCATCTCAGTGGCCACTGCCCAGAGTGGGAGTTAAAACACCAGGGTACTGATTTTGACAGGTACTGACTCATTTTGAGACAAAGAGAATGGCATTTGGCACCAACTCACTGTCCAGCCTTTTGGGACAAGGAATCCTCCCTGTGCATCCTCCTCCTGGCGCAGCAATCACAGCAGCTCCTGTGCTCCTCTGGGTCAGTCAGCTCTATAACATAATGTCCTTTTGTGGGGGAAAAAAAGGGGAAGGGGCCTGAATTTAGTCACATTTTTCCTGCAGCTAAACTCTTTCCTGTTCCTGCTAGCATTAATTCCTAGAGAAGTAAAAATGGCTAAGTTTTTTTAATTTCATGGCCATTTTAATATGCTAAGTGCTGCCAAGAGAGAGTCAGTGCAAAATTAACAGAGTTCAAATCCCCATGGAAATTGGAAAATGTAGTTAAAATAGGGCTGCTAAAGATTTTGTAATTAGCAGAAATTATTTTAAAGTGTAACATTTTTAATTAGCTGTGAATGCCGCTCGCTCCACATCAGTATTACCCACAAAATTGGCCTTGCCTAAGACAGTAAAGCTTCTCACCTGCACAAATCCCTCAGGAATCCACAGGTTATAACTGAGATCCATGGAGCTGTGCACTAACTGAAAGGGAAACTGTTAATGGAACAATGCTGAAAGAACAGTCTTCTAACAAGCACAGCAGAGTCAAAGATCCCGTTGCAATTGTCCTGTTGTGTCACTCCCTCCTGCCAGAGATCCTCTGTGTTTCTTAGTATTAATTTCTTATTATCCATTCCTTAGAACCTGTGTTGAAGCAGCATTCTCCTCTACCCCATTCCAGTTCATCCCAGCTCACTGCACCCATGGGCTTCCTAATATTTGGTAATGGTCCTTAACTCCAGAAAATCTCCTTCTGCCGTTGTGGATTTGTCCTTCTCTCCAGGCCCTTCCTCTTTCTTTGCTAAGTCCCGTGGTGTGAGAAGAGAAGAGCAAAGCAGCACACCTCAGTGCCCAGCCTGGCAAGGTGTGCAGGGAACTGGCAGTGTAGGAGGAGACAGAGGCTGCCCAGATGATGAGAGAAAGGCTCTCTTGAGGACCCTCAGTGTAGCAGGTCCACAGGGTGCTCAGGTTATCTTCAGGTAATGCCAGTGGGATGTGCATCCCTAAATGTGCCTGGTGAGTTGGGTTGGGGCCTGTCTGAAGTCACACAGGCAGCCTGTGGAAGGGATGGGAATGGTCCTCCTGCCATCTGAGCCCAGGCAAGTGCCTTTACAACAAGGTCACTCATGCCTCTAATTCCTCTGCTGCAGAGGAGTTATTAGCTGTATATTAGAAACACTATGCCTAGGGAAATTTAAACTTCAGTTGCTTGCTCATGTAGCACTGTTACAGTGTCATTTATAAAAATCAGTTCACACACAACAATGAGACAACAGAGAGAGACAATTACAATGGGTTGTCCATGTGGCTGAAAACCCACTGACCATCCTGTGATTCAGCCCCATCATTCAGTGCTAGCCTGGGGATTCTCAGGTGTCCAGACAAAAATTGGTGAGTTGATGGCAAATGGTGAGGCCCTCTCCTAAACATTTCTTCCATGTCATTGCTGCAAAAGAGGCAAGGAAGAGTATTTCTTTTAGGATACACAACAACATTTATGAAATCTCAACTGGTTTCAAATATGGAGCTTCCAGTTCAAGCTATGTTGAAAAAAGCACCAAAAGGTTGGGGGTTATTAATATATTGTAACTAAAACTACAGGAAACTTCAGATGGAAAGGCCAGCTGTGTGGGATGAAGAAAGCAGCAACAGATATCTCTTTTAAACTATCTCTGGACAGTGAATTGAATTTGCACAGGACAGTTCAATCCTGACACTTCTAAAGCTCTCAATAATTCACTATTCAGCTGTGATAATTTCTAACTACTTTCTGAGTGCAGCTTCTCAAATCACAAAAGGGCAGAAATCCCATGGTCTCATGCCTATCTGGCAGTCCCATAGCACATCAGCAGGGCTTTAAAACCAGGAGGTACCAGGTGAGACACCTCAGACAATCCAGAGATTGGCAGCAGCAGGGAGGTGGTGCAGGATGGGAGGCAGTGGAAACACCCATGGCAATCCCCTGACATGACACTGAGCCCTCATGCCAAATTTCAAACCCCTGCTCTAAAGCAAGTCTATGCCCAAGCCATTCAGCAAAAAGGTCACCAGAAACACTTCATGTGGTGCAAAACAGTTTCTTCTGCCCTCTCCACTTGTGCTTGGTGCCAGGTGTTGGCGCAGCCCATTTGGCTGGATCTTTCCCTCAAAGATGTCAGAGGCAGCCATATAGCATGGAAAAAATCACCTCAAAATGCTTGGCAAAGCTTTAGTTGACTGAAAAGGGGGTTGTATAATGGGATGTCTTGAGTAACTTGAAAAGCAAACATCCCTACCAGAGCTGCCTATAGTGCAGTTGCCTGTACAAGGTGTGTAAAGGGCATTTTTTTTAGTGTTTTTCCAGCTGCAGTGTGTTCACCCACCCTTAAAATTATGTCAGTGGTATCTGTGACTGTCATCCACCTCCTGCCAGCACAGGATACTCTCTATGGGCACAGTCACGGGGAGTCATGCCCTTGGACATCCACTGCTCCGGGAGTGCCCAACCTTGAGCTCAAACTGCAAGGCAAAAACAAAAACAGCCTTTTGTCTCAGGCATCCATAAGCAGTTTAAATGGGCAACAAGAGGCCCTTCTCTGCAGTGACAGCAGTGTTTTCTGGCAGCTCCTTGCTGGCTTTGCCTGGTGTCCAGAGCCCAGGAGCTCTCCTCTGGGCAGCCACAGCCCAAAGCTGAACTGGGAACACTTGAAGGATCTGTTTTGCTCTCACAGGCATTATCAAAGGGATGCTGCCAGTCAGGCCCTCACTCTGATGGCTCTCCATATGCCATGTGAGTACCATGGCTGTGCTAGATTCATTTTTTTGTCTCTCTGAGAGCTGTAGTAGCTCTTATAATCCCTCTCTTATGCTCTTTACACCTGTTCTATCCGCCAGCATGGCTGCAAGCAGACTGCCCGCTGCCAGCACTGTGGATCCCAACCAGGGATTATGGACATACATTTTCCTACACAAAATGAGGTCTCTGGTGCAGCTGTGTAAGGAGTCTTGGCCACGGGCAGGTCGATGACCTCAGTGGCACAGGGAAGGTGAGGGTGGAGGTCTGGCTTGCCAGGGTGAAATAAAAGTTGCAGGAAGGAGTTGCCTGGCTGATGTCCCTGCTGTAGGTCTTGGCCCAGATCAGGGTAACAAAAGCAAATCTTACCAGTAACTTGGCTGAGACAGCTCCTGATTTCAGCACAGTTTTATCTATAGTGTAAGTCCCTGTGCCCAGGCCTCAAAATAATCCATACCACATCTGCAGTCCTGGTGAGAAGCAGTAAAGGAGGGAGAGGGATGCCCAGGAGGGCAGGCAATTCTGTGTCTCAAGGGCCAAAGAGACTCCTGCTCAAGAGGACTGGAAAGCTCTTGTGCAAAGACGGATCATGGGATGGAAAAGAATATTAATAAAGGTGGTCCTGACAGAGAGCAGAGAGCAAAGCCCAAGGAGGCTGGGGCAAGAGAGTCCAGGGAATGGGAATGGGAATGGGAATGCTTGATTTGGTTTTAAAAATGAGCAGTGAATGGCAGGAGGAATGGGGATGTGCTCAGCAGAGCACTGCAAGATTGGGATTCACTTCCACCGGAGATTGCTGAGATGCAGAGCTCAGAAGGTCTGAAAAAAATGCTTGGGCATTTATAAAGGTTGTGGATATCTCCAGGGTTACCTCATTGGAGATAATCAAGCAGAAGGAATATAAACCAGAGCTCTTCAGGGGACATGCCAAGTGATATATGCCTAGGGTTAGGAAAAATATTTTCCTATAAGCAAGTTAGGATTGGCCATTCTGGTGTTTCTCATTCTGGCTTTACAGGACTTGGCAACTGGGCACCTTCAGAGAGAAGAGAGTGGCATAGATGAGCTGAGAGCCCAGTCCAAGGCAGCACTCCCTCTGGTCCTGTGTCCTGCTGCGTGAGAAAGCATGTGAGGAATTATAATTCCCTTTGGACATGTGACCTAAATTGCAGCGGGAATTTGCATTCCTGGTGCCTGCTTCCATTCCATGTCTGCCCCCCGCTGCACAACAACACCTGCAAGAGGGTTTGTTACCGTCTCTGAGAGCACAAGCTCAACAATCTTTTCAGAGACATTAAGAACAGCATCTACAAAGGAAACCAAAAGGTAAAGAGGAGTCAAAAATATGTCAATGCTGTGTAAAAGCTTATCCATACAAAACAAACTCGCTCAAAGAAAAATCAGCTGTCACTTTAAAATCTGACATTAAGTTTCTCAAATCACAGACCTTAATCAGGAGGAATACTTGAAGAGGAACAAAGAGAATTTATGATGAAAAATCAGGACAGTTGAGTGCTAGGCTCAGCGGGACTAACTGCACGACAATATGGATAAGAATGATAATTGTATTAGCTTAGCCTGAAATGACTGGCCAGAGCTGGGTTTTTTTGGTCAGCTGAATTTCTGAAATGGCTTCATTTATTTTTTAAGCAAACTTGGAAGGACAGTTACAACTAGATTATGACATGTCCATCTACTCTCTTAGGGGAAAGGAGCATTTCAGAAAAGCATCCTAACATTGGCTTAGAGCTCTTTGAAATGGGTTAAACCAAGTGCCCCTTATAGGTACTTTTAAAATTACATTAAGAGGTGAAGGTAGCTCCTACTGATGAAACTTAGAGGATCCAAACCCACGATGCTCTCACTTTATTCCACATATTGTACTTTGACCCCAAATGCTAGTCAGACCCTCCCCATGGTGACATTCTTACTTAATCCAATTTTTACATTTTATTTACCCTTTTAAAAAGCAGGATGGCTTCAAACAGGCACTAATCCTCTGCCTGTTAAAAACAACAAGATACCCCTACCTGACATTTTCTGCAATAGGAAATTGTGGGTTTATCTCCCAGTTCTACAGTCAAATTCTGGTTCAAATTCTATCCCAGCAATCCCAGTCCTGGTCCCAGCTGCCAGCTCCACATAGCTGGGGATTCCCAGAGCAGTGTTCTCCCAAAACAGTGCACTGTGAGATCGCGGACAGTGGAAGTAGCAGCCAGACCAGATGGGAAAGAGGGGGCAAACATTCCCTCACAGCCCTTACCTGGACCACTGCTCTCACTGGGAAGCATTGCTCTGATGGAACATGAATTTGCCCTTAGCAAAACCTGGATCCTGAACTGAGGCGGGGGGGCGGGGGGGGGCTTGAATGAGGCAAGGGAGATGTGAACTGCAACAAAAATTGGCCGATCATGGCAAATCTGCTGCTGTTCCATTGCAGCATCAAATATGTGGCAGTGCAACATCTCTTAGTGCTGCAGAGAGGGGCAGAAGCTCTGTAGGACTGGCCCGTCCCTGCTCTTGGGGCAGGAAGCAGCAAGCCCTGAGGCACAGGCAGCACTAGTTGGGATCAGGCGTATGGGAGTGATGCCTCTCTGCAAAAGGGAACGAGTTACTTTAACTTGTTCTGCACAAAATAAGCAAAACATCTGTGCCTCTAATTCCTCCTTCAGCAGCAGCAGCAGCTCCAGCGCCCTGATGCCGTGGCAGTGCCTGGCAGGCAGCACAGCTCTCCTGCAGCCAGCCAAAGCACCAGCTGCTGCTGGATGTGCTCAGGACACCTTCTGTGAGCAGCCTGGCTGCTGTGCAAGCCGCTGCTGGCTCTGTGGGGCTCTGTGGGGCCGGACAGGCGGTGTCCACTGTCACACAGGCTCCTTCACCAGGCTGGACCCGGCCAGCACACGCAGCTCCGATTGCAACACAGCCCGCCTCGCTCACTGGCCGCTTTTATTCGGCTTCCTCAAAGGTTTAAATAAACAAGAAACAGGTTAAAAACAAAATCTTGGCCCTGGCCCCTTCCTGAGCTGCCTGTTCCATGATGGCTTCCGGCCCCGTGCATGAGCTTCCCCCTGCAGAGGGAAGCGGCGCCGTCCCGCAGCTGCCTCGAGTGGGAAATACGGGCACGTACCTGCCTTTGATATCCGTGCCAGGCCACTGGAGCAGCGCTCTCCGCACCGTCCTGGGGCTTTCCACATCGAGTGGGGACTCGAGTGTGCTGGGAGCTGGAAGAGGTTTGCCTTCCCAGGGCCGCGGCACAAGGACATGGGGACGGCCCCTGCCAGCTGGGGGCCAGCTCCACATGAGGGTGCATTTCCAGCAGACAAACCTTGCACACCTCTCCAGAGCCTTTTCTGAGGGGAAGAGGAATTTTATTCCACTTGCAATCTGTTATGAACATAAAACCAATCTTGAAGGAGCCCATCAAGCCAAGAGCTTTTGCCCTCAGGACGGGTGGCGCAAACTGCAGCGGCGTGAGGCTCCTCCGGCCATTTTGCTGAGTGAGGGGACATGGGGAGCTCATTGCAATGACCCCCTGCCTGAGGTCATTGTGTGACAGCTGGGCAAAGCTCCCGGGCCTTTCGACCCACTTCACGTGCACAAAATTGCCTCACAGCACCTTTGCAGTGGATGATTTCTATTCTTGCCATTCAGAACTTCCAGAAACAGATAAAATGATGCCAAGGTACACGCTGGGACTCTGTGCCAGCTACCGCGCATTTTTTCCTGCCCCAAGCTCCCTACTTTCTTGACAAGGCCCAAATGATTTTCCTCACAGAGCATTTGAGGTCTGGTTTTCCGTGTGTATTAAAGAGCTTTATGTCCATCATATAGCTGCTAAAACATGCCACTATCTAGTGCTGGCAATATGTTCCTGACTAGGGCTTTAGAGTGTTATAGATAAGTTCTGTGATGTTTTCCATTTAAATTAAAATAGATCAAGCTAAACTCAAGGGAAGCTGATAGCTGCACTTTCATTTTATTTCATTCTATTTCCTCTTTATGATCCATGTTACGCTAATAATCAAAACTTTGATTATAGGTCCCTAAGGCACCATGGCCAGGCTGGAAACTGCCTCCAGCTCTCCTATTGCCAGGGTTCCAGCTGCCGGATAGTGGCAAAAGCAGGGTGACTTATACCAATGTGGCATCTTGGGGTCTTTTTCCTCCCTCTACGGAGAAGGTCTCTGCTTCTTATCTCATCTGGCCTGAATTCTCCAGGCATGAAGATACAGATCTGAAATTTGCCTGATTCTGGTATCGTTGCTGGTGTCAGTGGGGATCTTGAACTGCCAGCATGGACTTCGCCCCACTGAGCTGCATCCAAGTGCTTTGAGGGGACTCTTGCAGTGGACAACCCCAGAAAGGAGGCTAAAATACCCAGCTATTGAGAGTAGTGCACCAGGGAGTGGATGGACTGGCCTCACAGAAGATGGAGACATAAAGGAGACACAGTGTCCTGCTGCAGGCACTTGCCAACACCCAGCTGCTGTTCCCTTTTCTGCAGAGCTTCAAGAAACTCCTCTAAATGGTTTTGGCTACACCAAAAAAAGGTGTTTAAAATTAAAAATATAACAGGAATGATAATGCTAATCTGCAAAATGGGAAGGTAATAAAAAATTCTAAGCTTTCTTGTCTCCCTCAGGTTTGTGGGGCAGAGGAATCATGGAACCACAGAATGCCCTGAGTTGGAAGGGACCTTAAAAATCATCTATTTCCAATCTCCTTGCCATGGATGAGTATGAATGGGGATGTGATAATTGTCCTGCTTTGCCTGACTCTGCCCAGCTGAGCTCCCACACCTCAGCTCCAAGGGCAGGTGCAGGTGTTTGTACCTTGCAGTGCCTCTGATCTTCAGGAAAAAAACTGTGCTGGTCAAGGTCTTATTGCCTTGCTAAAGTCTATGCACTGGGGGTTTTAAAGAGTGGTTTGTACCATACAGGAAATCCCACAAGTGAGACCTCCTTGCAAAGGCCTGGACCCTGTGCCAAGATCCTCAGGCTGAATTTTGGCCACGGCTGTTTTAGAAAAGTCACAAAGTAAAGTTCAAAGAGAGTATTGAAATGGCTGCATGGCTTCTTCTCCTTGCAGCAGAGCAGATTTGTGGGGACCTGCTGCCTGCCCTGCTTTGAGTGGGAGGGTGGGGTGAACATCACCCACTGCTTTGCCTGGCTTGGATGTCACACCTCATCCACTCACTTCCATGAGTCCTGCACCCCTCCAGCCTATGGCTTCCTCCTTACACCTTGTTAGGGCAGCAAAGGAAGCAAAGGGCAATAAAACAGAACACTGACCTTTTCATTACACAAACTTTTTTCCAACTTTGACATAAATTCATGAGCTTTAATGGCCACATGCTGAAGCCTTGGGTTTGGTGATTTAATGCCTTTCTCTTTGCCAAGGCCACCAGCAGGCATGGCAGGCTTGTGCTTGGGGTCTCAGATGCAAAGCATTTCTATGCAAATGTGATTTGGACCCTCAAAAGCTTTGAGGTGTGTACACGTGTGTGTGTGTGGGGGGGGGGGATGATGGAACAGCAACCTCAGCAATGCCTGGCTGTGGACAGGGGTCCCTGGTGGCCCTGCTGGGTTGCTGCACACCACCTTCTGCCCAGGGGCCAACACTAAAGCCAAGCCATGGAGGCAGTGGGTGCCAGCACATCCCACAGGTGGGCTGTTTGGGTGGCACTGTCCCCATCCTGTGATGCACCCCGGGCTCTTTTTCCGGCATTCTGCATCCCTTCCCACCAGGGTGAGTGCCCCTGCTGCTCCTGAGATAAAAGCACTGTGCCTGGGGAAGACCCAGGGCCACTGCCACCCTCGCTGTCCCTGCCATCAACGTGGGAGATCGGGACCCAGCGTGGCCTGGGTGGGCAGGGGCTCGTTGTCAGGATGTGCCTCGGGCACGGCGCCTCTGCCCAGCCCTGCTTTCTGACCGCACAAAGAAAACATTTGCCCAGACACAGCCCGGCCCCTTGCCACGTTGAAAGCCTGGCTGCCGGCAGCTGGAAGGGGTCATGCAATGCCTCCCCAGCAGGACACAGAGCACAGGACTGGGAGATGAGTTAAACAAGGCTGCGTTTTAGAGCCTTCCTGAAATCTGCCCTCATAAAAGGCAGCTGTCTGGAAACCTGCTCATCGAGGGGAGGAGAGTCTCCCTGTGAAGAAGGGAGGCTTGCCAGGCCTGCCACCACCGCTGCTTGCACGCAGACAGTGCTCCTGCCTCGGAGGAGGTGCTAAAACACTGGGGGGGAGGTGAATAACACTGTGGGCAAGTGACCCTGCAAGCAGGATTTGCAAAAGCCCCACACACCATGGGGTAGCTCCCTGTGGCACTGCACACCCCAGGGAGCACTGCCAGCACACAGGACCATGCTGCCATCTGGTCTGGGAGCAAAGGGCATGCTGGAGAGAGCAGGGAATTCAGGCACAATGGTTGAGGGGGTATTTCCCAGCTGGTACAAGGTCCAGAGGTATCCTGGATACGTCCTGACAAGCTAGGATGGATCTAAGGGCTGACTTACCCTTCCCTCTGGGACAGTGGGTTTTAGTGATCATCACACATGCCTGTCCCTTCTCCTGAGTGTCTGTGCTGAGCTCTGTGCTGTCCTGCTTGTGGTCTGGGGCTGGACTACAGTTGCTGCCTATGACTATGGAATACTTTGGCTTTCCAGTCCAGTGCTGTTTATACAATGCAGAGGACTTCTCCTTGCTTGCACATTTCAGGTAGATCTGGGGTAGTGACTGAAGCAGACAGGCACTAACAGATCCCATGATTTTTCCTCCTGTCCTTCTAGCTAAAAAGCTCAACTCTTCCCAACCAGAACCCGGGAGGATTCACACAGCAGCTAGGCTCTTTGCTCAGAGCCAGCCTCCTCCAAGTAGCACCTGTATCCTAAAATACACACTGGGCTTCTCCTCTGACTTCTCTCACATCTTCTCCGCACTCACCTGTCTGCAGCCAAGTCTGGAGCGAGATGGTTTCTGTTTCATAGAAGAGGGAGACTGTCCCGCCTGTCTTGTGCATTTGGACTTAGAAGGACTTGGTTTCCCTCCCACACTTGACCTCTCAGCCTCCTCCTTTATTCTGAAGGAGCTCAAAATGACAAGGCTCTAATAAACCCACCATCTTGTCAATGAGGGAAAATAATTTAAGAAGTGATGAATGACACATTCTTATTTACTGTAATTACACAGTGTACTTCAGGAAGGTATTTTCCTATCACTAATCCAAAACATTTGCACTCCCCTTTCTCGTAGTTTTCTGCTCCTTGATTTCCTCCCAGGCAGCCACTCCCAGAGTGTTCTCAAGGTGCATTCAGTGTTGCTGCAAATCTCTGCCCCTTTGGAGCTAGCAGGGAGGAAGGGAACCTGTGCTTCAGTTTCTCCAGCCTCAGCTTTTGCAGCTTTCCATTTGCAGTGAGGGAAGGACATAGAGGAGTGAAACCCTCAAGTTTTGTTTGCCCAGTGTGTTGTTTTCCTACTACATTTTCTAATGGGCCTTGTGACAGCCTGGGACCCCACTGTAGTGTGTGTAACCACCATAAATATCCAGGTGAGTACCATATGGCCTTATACAGCAAATCCACCAGTGTTGCTCTAGGTTTATCCTTTTAAAAGCTTTCACACTGTTTCTTCTAAGACTGTAAAATATCCCAGATTTCCACTTGATTAAAAAAAAAAGGAACATGTGCTTCTATGCATGACCCAAAACTCTTTCTTCTTCTCCCAGAAGTCCATCAAAAGGCATGCAGAAGGCCTTGAGTTTTCATTAAAATGGTGAGGAAGTGCTTTGCTTCTCCTGGGGCCTCCCAAAGGACTGGAATATACTGGGTGTTACCACTTGAGGCATTTCTGAGGAGCAAGACGCTTGACTGGAAGAGTCTGAAAAAAAAAATCACACCAATCCTTCAGGCTGTGGTCACATGGAGCTGTTTTAGGGATCCCAACCACCCTGCAGATCTGCTGAAAAGTTCTGGATTCAGAGTTTCTCCCCTCAAGCTTTGTGCAATCCTCCCATACCCCCTAGGACTTGGAGGGAGAAGACATCTTTCACTTGGACATCTGGCACTGGTGTCCTAACAGACGGGCTCCAGGGCATTTTGTGAAATAGTCTGCAGCCTTTAGAATCTGCTTCAGACAGAAACTCAAGGACACCAGGCAATGCAGACCATTAATGGAATGAGTCTGTCAGATACTGTTTCATGGGATGTCTCTGTGTTTCTGTGGGACTGTTATTTGCAATAGGGGCATTCATCTGCATGCATTTTCTACATCCTTCCTGATTCTTAACCAGTGTAGGACTTGTTCCTTTAGCTTAGCTAAGGCTTGTTGGAAATGTACAGAAACACAGTGTGGTTTAAAATGTTTGCTATCTATTAAAATAATATTCTCAGAACTTTCTGCTCCAGACATCACCTAACAATGTGCTCTATATGTTGTTTCCGTGCACTAGAACTTTTATGCCTTATTTGACCTTTCACTCCAGACTTTTCCACCATGACCAGAATGCTTTTCCCTTGGTATCCAACACTCCATTGTGCTCCAAATGTATGCATATTGCGCTCTAGGGCAGTGGAGCTTCCCAGCTCATTTTCTAGCTGTGTCCTACTGGCATTCTTGCTGTGATGAACCTTCAGGAGCTCACATTTCTCCTTTGGCACTTCCCTTCCTTGGTTCTCTTGAAGTGAACTGAGAGTATTTGCACATCTACAAGTGGTTTGAGAGGAAACATCTCCCTCTCTGTATTCATCCCTCTGAAGAGTCAACTCTATGACACTGTTGCACTACATCCCAAACGTTCTGCTTGGATTAGTCATCCCTGCTATTTCAGTTATGACCAGAGGTGTAGTTAATTGTACAATTGCAAAATTGCCATTTTCCTAAAGACTTGGGCAAATTGCATTTGGGAATCCCACAGAATGAGCTAGTGCAGGGATTCATGGCCTACAATCCTGTACAAATCAGTACACTGATTACACTGTTCCTCCTGTGCAAATACCAGCAGAGCTCATCAGTAAATTTAACCACTGGCAGGAATTGCACAGGTGGAAACTGCTAAATCTCATCCTGCTGGCCTCTGAAATGGTCTCCCTCTGTCACTGTGCCCAGGCAAGGTTTTGCAATGTTAGCACATCTACAATCAACAACATCTCCTCCTGTAACAGGAGCAGAGTCCTGTGGACCTGCAGCTCCGGGGAGCAGGCCAGCTCCGGGCAGTCTTGCTTTTGCTTTTTTTATTGGAAATTCCCCATCACCAGTTTGTGCAGCAGGCTGAAGTTACCTGCTCTTGGAACAACTCCCTTTCCTTTGGGACCAGTTACAGACTGTCAGCCTTGAACTTATCACAGGCCATGTTGTCCATGTACCTACCACTCGTTCAAAGGTCTCGGTGTGTACCCATAAATAGCCTAAGCACAACAGACCTCTTGGAAGGTTGAGGCCATCCAAGGCCTCCTGTTGGCATGATGTGCCCTACCTTCCTCACCAGCCTCTCCAGTGCAGCTGGGGCTTTACATAAGCCCCCAACCATCATTAAATTGCCAGGTCAGCCTTTGCTGAGAAAGCAATTTTCCCATCTTTCTTTTTCTGTCTTTTCTGCCTGTTCATATACAGCTTTTAGGTCTCTTGTGACTGGCCAAACTGAACCCATCATCCAAGGGGCCTTCATGCTCAGAGAGAGCTTCTTTCCAGAGACTTCAGAGGGGCAGCTTAGGGGGAAGGTTATTTTATTTGTTCCTGGTTGATGCTCCTGGAAGGTATCCAGCAGACAGATGGAGATCCTTTCTGTATCACATACCCAAGATCTCACTGACCTGTTGGGGAAGAGTCTCTGAAGGTCCCAGGATTCTAGGCAGGCTTCAGACTCTCCCATCGGTCAGGGCTGGCAGTGACCTCATAGCAGAGTCACCCTTATTTTTTACTCTCCCCAAAGGCAGGACAGGTCCTCAGCTACCTGCAAACAATTAGCTTCACTGGAAACCTTTAAAGGGAATTTCCAAACTGATGGGATAAGGCACAGTTCCTGGTGTTTATCAGGACATCACCATGCCTCACTTACTGCTCCAGTGCCTTGTTTCTGACCTTCCCAGGTCTGGAAGTGTCTACATTCTCCTGTCACCACTATCCACTACAACCTGATTAGCTCAGTCACCATTAGCCCACAGGCTGGTTTGGGAGACTGGCCCATCTCTGAAACACCCATTTCACATGGCCTAAGACCGGCCAAAGTATACTAGGCTGTGACCAGTGTCCCCCTGGTAAGGTTTTTGCACCAGTCCTTCACAAAAACACGGCCCTGACTCTGTCCCCTAGCTGGGTCTCCCCTCTTTTCCTCATTTTGCAACTTTACAAAGGGCTCGCTGCATGTTGTGTCTTGTCTTGGCTCACCACCTTCCCACGCTCAGGTTATTTTATTTCTGCTTCTGAGCCCAGCTCTGTTTTTGCATGGCCCCCATCCCTCTTGCTTTACATACATTGGGTGTGTGTGGTACTCCCTGAGGTGGAAGTTCTCTTTTCTTGTCCCCATGTGAGCCACAGAGCAGCATTGACAAGACCGACCACCTTCTCACCACTGCCTGCTTCCTAACCCAATGCTCTGCTGCAGCACATGATTTAAATACTTGGCATATTCCTCAGCCTCTTAGGGCATCTTTGGCTTCCCATTAAACATGGAGATGTCATTCCTGGTTCAGGAAGTCTCTGCCCTGCATACCAGGATCTGGGAGACCGGCATTGGGAGCTTGAATTATGTCCATGCTCTGTTTTGCCTGCTCCTCCTGAAGCATCTCCTCCTGGACTCCAGGACTACAGGACCTTTTCTCTGACACAGCTCAGGGTTTTGTGTGCTTGTATTTCCCTTTTTCCCTGATCTCATCTGGTCATCCCCTTACTGAAAAAAAAATCTATGAATAGGTCAATGTCCAATTTCCCCTGGTTGAATACCTTGTTATTCAACCAAAATAATCCAGATCCTTCAGCTGAATTATCTTCGTCCCCCACTTTGTGGCACACAGATGACCAGCTCTCTCTAATTTGGTGGTTGATTCTAGTCATACAGCCAGACTAGATAATTTAATCTCTTTTCCTGAAGGCAAGTGCTCACTGACATAAGAGCTGACCCCATCAAATTGGCTTCTAGGCCTCCCATTTCAGAGCCATTCCCTCATGCTGTGGTTATGGACAGAGCTGAACAAATCTCTCAGATGTATTTTCCTCAAACATTGTGGCTTTTGCACTGATTGAGCTGGGGCAAGTAGTCTGATTCCTTCCTCCTAGAGACTGGAAATGCTGGTGGATGTTGGTGGTAGGCTATGTGCTGGCCAGCTCTTGTCTGCAGCAGGAGGCTGTTTTTTCCTGTGGTAACCTGCAAGCCTTTTATTTCCTTTTCTCACTGATTTTCTCAATTTCTTAACTCTTTGCTGTGGTTCATCTTGGCTTATAAATTGGCCAAAGCTTTTGTTGTGCCTCTTATTTTCTGGAAAACATTATTTTGCATGATACTCATGCTGTTGATCACCTCTTTGATCCGTCCTGCCTCTTTAAATTGGGAATCTTCCAGAAGAATTTTGCATTCTCTCTGGACACTGAAGTCTTTTATCCTTGTCTGCAGGTGACCTCTTAAAAAACTCTTAGAAAGTTTCCAGATGTTGCTTGAACTCCTTTTGCAAAGTCTCCAGCTGTCCTGGCTCATGTTTTGAGTCTTTGGTAATTTTCAATTTCCGTTCCCACTTGGTTCCAGAGAAATCCCAAAATCAGGACTACAGCTAGAAGCTGAGTCTCACCCTGGACATTCTTTCCATAATTTGAAGATCTGCAGGTTGTTCCAGAGAGGATGAAGCTGGCAAAGAAGTGCTCCAGAAATGCTCCAGGTGTTCCACAAGAAGGTTGCTCCAGAAATGCTCACCCCCCTGCTCCCCACCCTGTCTGTTAGTTACAGAAACCATGCAAAGCCCTGCTTTCCTGCCCATGGGAGGAATCACCTGCAGGGAACTGTCTTTTCTTTCAGAGTTCAAGTTCCCTTAGAGTCAGCACTCCCCCAAAAGGTCTCTATGTGCTTTATTTCAGGGTTAAGCTCCTTTTACTTGGGCTGTTTTCTTGATGCTTTTTCAAGGACCAGTCCAATGAGGAGGAGAGGAATTTCATGCTGAAGCTGCTTGTTTCTCTCCACTGACTAACAAGAGAGCCTGGAGCTCTACTTTAAATGTCCAGCACAGATGACTGACTCGGGGCAGCAGATGATGCCCTTGATGAGTAAGTTTCCCTTGCAGTCTGTGGTCCTCCTTCCTGAGGGAGCTGCTTTTTAGTCCAGGCTTACCCGAGGTAACGTTCCAGGGGAGATTTAGGTTGGATAGTAGGAAAAAGTTCTTCCCCCAGAGGGTGGTTGAGCACTGGAACAGGCTCCCCAGAAAGTAACCACGGCCTCAAGACTCACAGAGCTCAAGAAGTATTTGGACAATGCTCTCAGGCACTTGGTAGGATTGTCCCCTGTGCAGAGTCTGGAGCTGGACTCCAGGATCCTTGCGGGTCCCTTTCAACTCAGAATATTCTGACTCCATGAATATATGTAACAATTTGCTTTCCTCACCAGCAGAGGATTCTCCCACACACCTCTGTAGCAGTCCACGAGCCTCTCCGTCTGACCCCCATCCCTATAACCTATAGGCACACGGCACACATGTATGTTATTTATTTTTTCTTCACGGACAGTGTAGAAATGCCACCAAGTTAACAGGGAGAGAGCTGTACAAGCCCACAGTGCTGCTTGCTGCTTGCCAAGCGGGAGCCTCAAACACCTCATCAGAGCCTTGGCTGCTCCTAAAACCTCATTGGCACTTTACAGACGGGCAGCGCGGTTCGGCAGCCCCCGCCCCCCCACACCCCCCCGCTCACACAAATCACGAGTTACTCTCCTGGCCAGATTACCTGTAAAGCACGGTCGTTAGACAGGAATGATGTGAGCTTCCCGTCTCTGTTTTGGCAGGTGGGGGCGTGTTTGGTGTTTATTGGGGTGATTCCCCCGCCTTCCCCAGCCGCCGGATTCTGTGGGAGACCGGGTTTGGAGGTCACGCCCCGCCGGGAGCCGGAGCCCGCGGAAGGGAGGGAGCAAAACTGAACCAAATGAAAAGCAAGCGGTCAGCTCTGGCGGCGGGGATAAACACATCGCTGTGGATCGCCTCAGCTGACGCTTCCCGCCTGCGGTTCCCGCCGGGAATACCGGAGAGAAGCCCGCCAGGCCGGCTCTGAGAGGGGCTGCTGGTGCCGGGGGTGTCCGCTCCCCCCGCCCCGCACGTGGGGCCGGGGCGCTGCGCTCCCGCACACGCCGCACACCCCGCACGTTGCAGGGCCACACATGGCGCGCCGGCGGGCAGGCACACGCGGGGACACGCGGGGACACACACGCGCGCACAGACAGCGCCTTTGCCCGGGGCACGGGAGAGAAGAGCGTCCCGTTCCCTCGGGCACCGGCATCCCGTCCTTACACCGGCGGGAGGGTCCTGGCGGGCTGCCCGGCGAGGGGCGGGGGGCGCGGGGCTGGAGGGGCACGGCCCACGGTAGCCCGAGCCGGGGGTGCCCGGTGCCGCCGCCCGCTAGCGGGGGCAGGGCAGGGGCAGGGCCGCCCGGTGCAGGCCGGCGGCAGTGATGTGGCAGCAGGTCGGGCCACGTTGCCGGCCCTGTGCTCGTACCAGTGTGAGACGGGATTAGGGAGGCGGCTGTCGGTGCCGCCGCCGCCGGCGGGGAGCGGGGGCTGCGCGGGCGCGCCCGGCGGGCAGGGACGCGGCCGGGGACGCGGCCAGGGGGGCGGGGGGGGGGGGGGGTGTTCCCGCCCCGCCCCGTCCCGGGGCTGCTGCGGCCGCTCACGCTGCACCGGTGCAAATCCTCCGCCAATGTCACCCCCTGCGTCCCGCAGGGATGCGGGCTGCCCGAGGGCAGCGTCAGCAGCAGATGTGTTTACATTAGAGATAGACATATTTTTATATACGTGTGCCTCTATACGTGAGTCCGTCTGTATGGAAGGAGCGCTTCTGCCGCTGTCTGGCGTTGCACGCAGATCCGGCTCCCGTCCAAAGGTCGGGAGAGAGCTGCCGGGAGCAGCGGCGGCCGGGCGGGAGCACCGGGGGACGAGAACTGCGGCACGGCGGCGGCGGGCCAGGGAGCGCTCCGCGTGTGACACGCGTGAGCGCCTGTTCGTGCCCACGCATCCTACAGAAATCTATAGAAAACCTATGGCGAACGTGACCCCCTAACCGGCCCCCCCAAGACAGGGGCTCGATTATTACCCCATTCCCCCCCCGGGCACGTTTTCCACTGGCGGGTCTCCTCCCCGTATACAAATTAAAAAAAAAAAAAAAAAAATCAAAAATGCAGTAATAAAAGTAAAATTATTTCATAATTATTAATATTCAGGAAAATCGTAACACTCATAAAGCCACAGCGAGAGCGGCAGTCACCGCGGCGGTAAGGCTGACGATGACAGCGGCGGCAGCAGTAACACGGGGGGAAGCCGCTGTCTCGCAGGGCGGCCCCGGGACCCCCCCGTCCCCTCCCCGGTCCCGCCCCCGCCCGCGCCGCACGTGAGCCGGGTGCGGGGCTGGCTGGCGGCGCGCGTGCCCCGCGGGCAGGCGGCGGCGGGAGCTGCGGGCGGGCAGGGGGAGCGCGGCGAAGGCGGGCAGGGGGAGCGGCGGCGGCGGCGGCGCTCGGAGGGTGTCGGGGCGGAGGGGGGACGAGCCGCCGCACACTTTTGGCCGCCGCACGGGAGAGGGGGGACGGAGGCTGCATGTGCGCAGCGTCGCTCGCGGATCTCCCGAGACTGATCTCAGCATCCCGCAGGCTCAGTCAAAAGCAGCGACGAAACATCAGCCGCTGCCAGACATGGATGAAGGAATCTCCCGCTTGCCGGAGAGGCAGCTACTGGAGCATAGGGATTTTATAGGGTAAGGCGCCGGGGCAGTATCTCCGTCTCCTATCTCGACGGCGTTTCGTCTTCCTGAGAAAGTGCTGGGAAGCGCTGGGAGCGGCGCCGGCTCCCCGGGGCTCGCGGGGCTCGCCGCCTCCCTCCGCTGGCGGAGCCGGGCAGCCCTTGCCCGGCCCCTCGGGCAGAGCGCTCGGCGCCCCTGTGCCCACCCGAGGAGGTGCCGGGCAAGCTGTCGCTGCACTTGCCGATGCTGGATCTTTGTGTTTTTCTCCAGGCTGGACTACCCTGCCCTGTATATGTGCAAACCCAAAAGAGGCGTGAAGAGGGACGAGAGCAAGGTAAGAGTGAGTTTCTGGGGCTCTCTTCTCGCTTAACCGCTTAATTTGGCTTCGCTGAATTTTGCAGCGTAGCTTCGCTCCCTAGAGCACCCCCGGGGGGCTGCGCACACAACTTGTCCCCCGAATGGCAAGTGGCTTTACGAGGGAGCTGGCACGGCTGGGAGAGCGGTGTCTTGACGATAATTTGCGCGGCATGCGGTCCGCATGACATTTGTTTTGGTTTTGATCGGCGTTCCGAGGGACTCTGCCGTTATAACGCTTGGCTTTTCCGGGTTTCGCTAATTAGGAAACGTACAAACTGCCACATAGACTGATAGAAAAGAAACGGCGAGACAGGATTAATGAATGCATCGCCCAGCTGAAGGATTTACTGCCCGAGCATCTGAAACTGACGGTAAGGTGCCCAGGAGCGTGTATGGCCATGCGGATGCAGGCGCCCATAGCCGGCCCGCGGCGCAGCCCCCGAGACGCCGGGCTGCCTGTCCCCTGCCCGCTGCCCCCTGCCCGCCCGTCCCGGCCCTAACGCCTCGGGGACCGCTCTCACCGAACTTAACGGAGGCGGCCTTTGGCGGTAGCCAAAACGTGCCGGGAGGTAGCCAAGCCGCCCCTACCCTTGCCTTTGCAGACGCTGGGACACCTGGAGAAAGCGGTGGTGCTGGAACTGACTTTGAAGCACTTGAAAGCGCTGACAGCCTTAACGGAGCAGCAGCACCAGAAGATTATTGCTTTGCAGAATGGTAAGCGGGGCCCGGGGGGCACTGCCGCTGGGGCGCACGGGGGGCGGGCGGGGCGCGGGGCGCAGAGCGGGGCACCCCGGGCCGGAGCCTCGGGTAAGCGCTGTTCCCGCTCGGTCTCCCCCGCAGGGGAGCGGTCCATGAAGTCTCCGGTGCAGGCCGATCTGGACGCCTTCCACTCGGGCTTTCAGACGTGCGCCAAGGAAGTGCTGCAGTACCTCTCCCGCTTCGAGAGCTGGACCCCCCGCGAGCAGCGATGCGCGCAGCTCCTCGGCCACCTGCACTCCATTTCGTCGCAGTTCCTCCCGGGTCCTCAGCTCCTCTCCCCGCCGCCAGGCCCCCTCAACAAGGGATCCTCCTCCTCTTCCTCCCCGCCCGCCCCCCCCTGCGCGCCGGGCCACAAGGCGGAGGGCCAGGCTAACTGCGTGCCCGTCATCCAGCGGACTCACGCCGCCGAGCTCAGCGCCGAGACCGACACGGACACGGACAGCGGCTACGGCGGGGAGGGCGAGGCGCGGCCCGAGCGCGGCCCCGCGGCGGCGGCCGGCGGAGCGCTGCCCGCGCTGCCCATCAAGCAGGAGCCGTCGGGGGACGAGGCGCCCCCCGTGCCCAAGCGGCTGAAGCTGGACCGCGGCGGGAGCCCCATGGCCGGCCCGCGGGGCGCCGAGGCGGCGGCGGCGGCGGCGGCCGCCGCGCTGGTCAGACCCGACGCCGCCCTGCTGGGCTCGCTGATGGCCCTGGGGGCGGGCGGCGGCGGGGCCCCCTTCGGACAGCCGGCGGCGGCCCCTTTCTGCCTGCCCTTCTACTTCATCTCCCCCTCGGCCGCCGCCGCCGCCTACATGCAGCCCTTCCTGGATAAAAGCAGCCTGGAGAAGTATCTGTACCCCGCCGCCCCCATCCCGCTCCTCTACCCGGGCATCCCGGCCCACGCGGCCGCCGCCGCCGCCGCCTCCTTCCCCTGCCTGTCCTCCGTGCTCGGCCCCGCCGAGAAGGTGGCGGCAGCCGCCGCCGGGCTGCCCCCGACGCCCCACCTCCCGCACCCCTTCGCTGCCGCCGCCGAGCCCGGCGAGGAGCCCGAGCCCGCCGCTGCCGAGGAGCCCGGCGCCGAGGGCCCGTGAGACGCCCCGGGGCTCCCCGCCGCCGCTGCCCTGCCCTCGGACTGAGGGGCCGTCGGGCCGGCACTCGCGGCCCCGGGGCCCTACGGAGGGCAGGGGCCGCCGGGGCCGGCCATCGCCGGGAGCTGCGGCCGCGCGGGTGCCGGGCCCGGCCCGGGGGAATCCCGCTGCCGGGGCGGCAGCTCCCGGAGCGGCCCCCGCAGAGGACCGTCGAGGATAAAATTTGCTACTCAGTATTTTTTTAATGTTTGGCTTTATAAATGCATAAATAAGGAAAACAAAAGAAAAAAAAAAAAAAGAAGAAGGAAGAAAACATAGTAAGGATACTTTTTTTTTCTTTATATAGAGTAATTAAATGTGGCACCTTATTTGGTTTATACAGTGTGTCCCTAAGTCCCACATGGGAACTTGCACTTGTTGTCCGGGAGACCTGGATGGGTTCAGGGTGAGGGCGGGGAGCGAGGCGAGGGCAGAAGGGCAGAGCCCAGCACCTGTGCTAGCACTTTATGGAGAACCGGAGCATGGAGGATGCGCCCTGAGCCCAAACCTGCAGTGCCTTGAGCACCCGGGGATGCCGCTGGCTCCAGCAAGTTTTGGGTGTGCAAGGGAAGGAGGGTGAGACCCATTACATAACCTTGTGTTTATTTTTTGTTTTGGCTAAGGTATACAGGTGTGGCAAGTGCATTTGTTCTCACCCCATCTTTATTTAATTCAGTATGTTCCCGAGATATTTTTTTTTACCCCAAACCTTGCTGTATAAAATGAATGTTACTGCACTGAACTACAAAAAGAACCCCCCTTCTCTCCCCCAAGAAAACACAGAGCAGCTTGTCAGCCTGAACTCATTTTATCCTAAATTCCAAGTGACACAAACTGGAGGCCATAGGTAAACACCTCGCTGTGCAATCAGAAACGATTAAACCAGTTTGGGGTAAGTTTCCCATATGGGTTCTTCCCTCATCCCATGCTCAAATACCGCGATTTCCCTTTCTGGAGACAAACCAGACGCCAGATAATCACACAGATAAAGCTTTTATAATAAGGCTTAAACCAAGACCTTGCCTAGATATTTTTAGTTTGTTGCCAAGGTAGCACTGTGAGAAATCTCACTTGAATGTTATGTAAGAGGTGAGACACCACAGCCTGGCGAGGAGTGTGTGCGTGTCCGGGGTCCGTCAGTCCGTTTGGTGCATCTGCTGCTGCTGTTGCTACTGTTTGCCTCAAACGCTGTGTTTAAACAACGTTACAAAAAAAAAAAAAAAGAAAAAAAAAAAAAGAAAAAAAAATCTTACTAGCCTACAGAGTGGCTGTATGTAAATAGTTGTTAATACATCCAATTAATGATGTCTGACATGCTATTTTTGTAGGGAGAAAAAAAAAATGTGTTAATGATATTTTGAGTTAAATATCTTTTGGGAGGATTTGCCGGAAAAGTTGCACTTTTGTTACAATGCTTATGCTTGATACAAGCTTATGCTGTCTTAAATTATTAAAAAAAAATAAATCCTGTCTGCAAGAAACCAGCTGTTTTAGAACAGTTTAGTATGTGATATATTAGAAATCAATCTTTATATTCAGTATTTTCCAGCACTCCATGAATTCTATTATCTAAATATTTCCACACTATTTTGTGATTTAAAAAATTCTTACTAAGGAATAAAAACTTTAATACACAAAATGGGGCTGTCTACTAATTAAAAATGCAATGATAAGACATGATAATTGGTGCGTTGAGCTTTGAACTGTATGATTGTGTGGCTGATGATTATTTAATTCACATTTTTAATCTGAGTTTGAATTTGCTGGGCTTCCTTTAACTCTCTCTGGCAAACTCTGTTTAATATGTGCACATTTCACGAAGCAAAGTGTGGAACACACAGGTTTCTTCCTGACATCTACTTTTTTCTCTCTTCTTTTTCCAACATACTAATCTTTAGAGTTAACACTTGACAGCCCTGGTGCTGCATGGGAGCTCTCTTTCCTCACAAGGAACAAACTTTATGATTTGCCTGACAATCTAATGACGTATCATAATCTCTGCAGGAATGAATGATGGGTGTCCCAGCTTGGAAGTACTCTAGGAAAACCGAGTATTTTGTGGTGGGGGGAGAGGAAAAGGAGGAATAGAGTGGTGGAATAGAGGCAAATCATTCCTAGGATGGAAATGCAGCACCCTAAAGACTTCCACAGATTGAATAGCAGAGCTGTAGATCACCTTCCCTTGCAAAAATTCTTGCACGGAAATAAAATTAAAGAAACCCCTCAAACCGTAGCCAGTGATTATGTAAGAGAGAGATGAAGGGAACGTTCCGTGCTCCCTCTGCTGGTTCTCCACTACCGGTGACTACACTGACAAGGAATGAAGTTGGAATGGAATAAAATGCTCCTAAGACTCGTATTGATTCCATCAATCCCTTAAAATACAGGAAGAATTATAAATTGGATGAAAAATAAGGACTTCTTTTAAGTTACTCGAGTAGGAATGTTGAGAAATAGGCATCTTCACATGGAAGCTGTAGTAAATTTAAGTCCAATTAGAAATACAGGCAGGCTATCTACAAATACCAGTAGACACATAAACATGTTTTTTTCCATAAATAACGGACCAAAGGCTGCTACAGTGCACCACTCTACCTGCTGAAGTAAGTTACTAGGTAGGGAAAAGGGGAAAAAAATCTCTGTCTGACTCCATCTGTCTTTGGATCTGGTTCTGCTCCCTGTGCTGTCACTGGAATGAAAGTGAGCTGGGCTCAACCCTTCCCCTTGGTAACTTTGACCTGCATATTTGAACAGCTTAACACTTGTTAGGCCAGCATTTAGGCTGGGATGAAGGTGCTGGTGTGTTTCTACTCCTCCTGCCAGCCAAGGAAAAGGCCTGACTGAGTGCAAAAAGCCCTTCCCGCCAGATCAGGGCACAAACACAAAGGGTGGAGCCACAAGCACTTCATAAAAATCTGTGCCCCTCCTGAAGAGCACAGTTTGAAACCTGAGCATGGGCAAGGCTTTAGGTCTCCTTCAAATTTCTTTCCTTTGGGAATATGAATAGGTTTAGGTTTCACTGAGCTATAAACCTAGATCGTTAGAGGGCTTTATCGGTTTCAGTATTTACCATGTACAGTAACAGGAAGGCTTGTTTTTATTAGGCTTTGAATCAAATGTGCCAAATGACTTCACGCCAAGCTGCAGCATCACTGAAATCTATTACATTTTATGACATAAAACATAAAGACAAATTATGTGTGTTCAGATAATCCCAATGCCTAACAAAAGCAAACACAGGGGAAAAAAGGTTTGTAATTGAGGTTGATAACCCACTGCTGCTGGAGGCAAAAGGCAAATGACAGGAGGGACCCTAGTGTCAGCCTTAATTATTAAATTCCAGGCTTCCTCAGATCCTTTTGAAGCCTAAATTAATTTGTATGTCTTGAATTTTCTTGAGGTTAAAAACAATCACAGAAACACTAGACAAGAGCTTCCCATCTTGAAATATACATTCCTTTATGGAAGTGCTGAGAGTGCAGGACTAGGTGCTACATTTACTGTTTGCACTTGAATCCATATTCTGCTGTCCCATAAACCACAAGATAAGTGATGCAAGCTTGGTTTCTTAAGCAATAAACATTGAAAACAGATTTTATAATCCAGTACATTACAGTGGCATGACAGGCTCCATTAGAGTGTATCAAAAAAGATGGTTGGGATTGTTAAGACAATGGAAGGCAGTATCCTGTACCTCCAACTGAAGGACAAGAAATTTTTATATTTGGAAGGGTTACAGTTACAGAACTTGACTAACAGCCCTGCTTGAGAAAGACCTGACCTACCATTTAAGCCACGTGAGTCCTTTTCTGGAGCGCAATGGGCCTTGGGGTACGTCCTGAGTTTGTGTTTTGGGCCTTGTTTGTTTGATTTTCACGTCAGTAGAGGCAGACTGAATGTCTGACATCCAGCAAGGCTGGGGTCTGTGTGCAAGGTGTGTTTCAGCACCTCTAAATTCCTAGCCTGCCCTGTAACCTGGGCCTTGCAACGCATTTCCTCTTCCCTTCAAACCTCAGCTCCTGGAATCATGTGATCCCTGCCTTCTTGGAGAAGTTTTTTGCCTTCTAGTTGCAGGAATGAACATGTAAGTACAACCTTGGAGAAAGAAAGTAACAAAAATACCAAATTTCCTCTCTGAAGCCTTGGATTTTTTAAAGCCAGTTTCACTCAGGAAAAGTCTGAATCTCTGCTGACTGTCTCTGGTTCTCCTGCAGGCTCACAGCTCTCTGGAAGCCACAGAGAGAAGCCGGTGGCTCACCTGCCGCCAGCAGCAGCTGCGTGAGCCCCGGCCACGTGTGGGCTGGATGTGAGCAAGGGCGAGCTGCTCCACTCTCTGCATCCTTCCCGTGGCTCCAGCATTTCAGCCTGCAGGGCTGTCAATCTGTCACAAGCACTGAATTCACGGCAGCCTCGATGATGGCGCTGCCGCGGGCTGCGGGAGCTGCCCAGCCTGGGACAGGCTGTTCTGCCTCGCTGAACTCACGGGGCACCCAGTGGCAGCGCACCTGCTGCTGCTGCTGCTGCTGCAAACATTCCCCTCCCTGCGCCGCCCTCCCCGCGCCCCTGGGGATGGAGGCAGTGCCTGGGACAGGCGAGAAGAGATTCCCTTATGTTTCAGCAAGCAGGGACTTTGATCCAAGGCAGCTCTACCGGCTCATAGGGATCAAGAGAAGTTGTTTCTCCTGCCCCCATAAAGCCCTCTCGGTTGTTTGGGTTTTTTACTTTGCTTTTTGCTAGATGTTTTTTGAGGGTGTGACCAAGGCACTCTCATAACTAAGTAATTTCTGGAGAATAACCTAAGGAAAAGAGCCACATAAATATGGCACCTTCTTCCTCGGCAGAAAATTGTCTCCCCAAGTGTGTTTGGATTAATACCCGCAGCGCAGAGCCAGATGAGCCAACAGATGCTGAAATGGATTCTATTCTCACTGTAGAAGGTTGCCAAGGCTCCAGCCCTTCTGTGGGTGGCAGGCAGGTCCACAGCCTTCCTTATATATGATGTTGTTTGCAAAGGAGCCCATCTAGGTGGGAGCAGAAGCCCCTCTGCATTGGCCTAATAATTATAGACTCGGTTGGAATGCACTGCATTGGCTTTAGGTCTGGAGCCTGTGAGTAGCAACTACAATGAGATTTTCTGTGGTATGGAGATCACAGCTTCCAGCAAAGCTCACAAGGCTGGGCCCTAGGTTCCAGATGCAAGACCTGGAATAAGAGCATGTCCATCAAAAACAGTCACAAACCACCAAGTGCAGACTCTGCAGCAATAAGGCAGCCTGAAATAAAAAAAAAAAAAAAAAAAAAAAAAAAAAAAAAAAGGCACTTCTCTTCACAGAATCCCAGAATGGGTCAGGCTGCAAAGGACCACAGTGGGTCGTCTGGTCCCACCTTCCTGCTCCAGTAGGACCATCCCAGAGCCCAGAGCACAGGGCACAGGACTGCATCCAGGTGGTTCTGGAATCTCTCCAGTGAGGGAGATTCCACATCTTCTCTTGGCAGCAAGACTTCCAGAAGCATTTGCAGGACTACCAGTAGGAGAAACTGAGTGTCTCCTTTTAACATGTCAGTTGAACTCACTTGTTCTGCAAGGGACTGAGAGGCTCGAAAAGAACTAAAGTTGAAAAATCTTTTTATGCTTTCCTTGAAACAAGAGGGCATCAGTCTTAAGCTGCACGGGGGGAGGTTTAGGTTGGACATGAGGGAAATTTTTTTCACTGAATGGGTGATCAGACACTGGAACTGGCTGCCCAGGGAGATGGAGTCACTATCCTGCAGGTTTTTAAGGAAAGACTGGATGTGGCACTCAGTGCCATGGTCTGCTTGACACGGTGGTCTTCGGTCGTAGGCTGGACTCGATGATCTCAGAGGATTTTTCCAGCCTAAACGCTTCTGTGATGCTGTGAAAAGAGGAGGTCTGTCCCACTAGTGCCCGCTGGGTTTGTCCGAGGGGCAGGAGCGCTCCCTGCGCACACACCGGGCCCGTCAGTGCGCGAGGCCGTCCCGGGATGCACCGCAGGGGGCCAAGGGGCCGCTGCTCTGGCCGCGAATTTACCGGAGAGTCCCCGGCCGGTTCCCTGGGGATCCCGCCCCTCCCCCTGCCGCCGTCCATCCATCCCCGGCCCCGCCCGGCGCTCCCGGTTCCCGCCGCGGTCCGAAGTGCACGCCCGCCCCTCAGGCCGCCGCCGTCACGCGCGCGCCCGCGCGAACGCCGCGCACGCTGCCCGGCACGTGCGCGCGGGGCCGCGCCCGCTGCGGGGTGGGCGGGAGGGGGAGTGGGCGGAGCCGGCGGCGGCGGCAGCTGCGATTGGCCGGCGCGCGGCTCGCGCTCCGCCTCCCCCCGCGCGGCCGCACTCCCCCTCAGGAATGGCCGCCCCTGAGGCGGGCGGGGTGGGGTTGCTCTGACAGAGTCACACGGTCAATGAGGCTGGAAGGGTCCTGTGTGATCTCCCAGTCCAACCTGTGACCGAACACCACTGCGTCAGCCGGATCGTGGCACCCAGTGCGACCTACAGCCTTTGCTAAAACACCTCCAGGGACGGTGATTTCACCGCCTCCCTGAGCAGCCCATTCCGATGTATGATCACTATTTCTGCGAACAAATTGTTCCTACTCTGCACTTTTGCAGTCTCACCTTGATTATTGTGTGCAGTTTTGGTCACTGCAATGTAGGAAAGAGATTAATCTGTGGCCAGAGGAGGGACATAGAGATGATGAAGGGCCTGGAGGTGAAGCCACATGAGAGGCAGCTGAGGGCACTTGTTCTGTTCAGCTGGAGCAGACTGAGGTCAGAGCTCACAGCAGTTCTGCAGCTTCCTCACGAGGGGAAGAGGAGGGGCAGGCCCTGAGCTCTGCTCTGCGTGACCAGGGACAGCACCTGAGGGAACGGCTGGAGCTCTGTCAGGGTGGATATTAGGAAAAGGGTCTTCCTCCAGAAGCACTGAACAGGTTTCCCAGGGACGGTCACAGTCCCAAATGTGACGTCTCCAGGAGGTTTTGGACAACTCTTGGGCGCATGATGTGACTCAGGGATTGTGTGTGCAGGGACAGGAGTTGGACTCGATGATCCTTGTGGGTCTCTTTCCAACTCAGATCATTCTATGATTCTGTAATGTCCAACCTAAACCTCCCCATCCTCTCAGAAAGGGCTGCAAGGGGTTCAGAATCCTGGCATTCAGAAGTTTTGCTCGGTGCACATTGAGCAACCAAAAGGCAACTTTATGCATGTAAGAGCCAAATCTCTACAGGAAATAATAAGAACCAGGAGGTTTACAGCCCTTGAGGCCATCAGCTGGAGGGTTAATAAATCAGGGAAATCAGGGAAAACCTTAGTAGAGGCTGTTTTTAAACTTAGATTCTTGTGAAATAACAATGTTGTTACTGTGATATGGAATCATAGAATGGCCTGGGTTGGAAGGGACTTTGAACACCATCCAGTTCCTCTCCCCCGCCATGGGCAGGGACACCTGCCACTATCCCAGGTTGCTCAGAGCCCCATCCAGCCTGGCCTTGGACACTTCCAGGGATGGGGCAGCCACAGCTTCTCTGGGCAACCTGTGCCAGGGCCTCACCACCCTCACAGGGAACAATTTCTTCCTCATATCTAATCTAAACCTGCTCTCTGTCAGTGTGAAGCCATTGCCCCTTGTTCTGTCACTCCAAGCCCTTCCAAATAGTCTCTCTCCCTCTTTCTTTGCAGCCTCTTGTAGGTTTATTTCAAAAAAGTTGGTGGTGGCAGCACTGATGCAGTGGCACCTGTTGGACAGAACAGCAAGATCAAAAGATAACACAGCCACCTTGAGAGGAGAAAATGAGGCTCTGGCCCTGATATGCTGCATGATTATGCATTTTATGTTGTAAATTCACTGTAATAAAAACAGATCTTCATGGGAGCAGGAGCAGGAGTTGGCACTGCAGTTTCCTCTTCCCCAAGTGCAGATTCTAATCAAACAGGCTAAAGCTATTTCTCAGTAACTAACTGCTTAATCATTCTGTGCAAAGTAGGGCAAGATCCACCAGAGGAACAGTGTGCCTGTCTCTGACAGCAGCTTTTGGAACAGGGAGCAGGAGATGCAGAGGTGAACCTCCTGGGAGGAAGAATATTCAATCCCAATCACCTACTGAGAAATAAATACTCTAGGTCCCAAACCATGACTCAAAGGCAGGGCTGCTCCTCTTCCAGCACTTTGTGTGAGGAGTGGTGCCCTCTGTTGTTCCAGGGAGAATCTGCTGAGAGTTAGGGAATTGAAACCATCAGTGTGAGGTGGGTTTATTTTCTCCAGTGCTGCAGACTCTTACAGGTACTCTGGGTTCAGACATAGGGTCTGTCATGTAGAATGCACTGCTATCAGGACTTAATTTTCCAGAGTAAAGTCAGAAATTAATCATGTAGAAGCAAATGGACCAACATGACTAGGAAAAATACGCTTTAAAATTAGAAAAGTGTGTAGAATAAGCAAGAATTCATTCATAGCTGCTACAGAGGTAATTGAAGGGTATGAGAATGTGTGTGGAGAAGGGCCAGAGTTAAGGCTGTCTGTGTTCCCTTCGACTTCTGTTCTCTGAGAGAGGAGGAGCTATCTTTGCTTATCAAGCTGCCAGCATTAGATAATGCTCCTGGGCACTCCTGGTCTGTCTGCAAAGGAAAATGTGTTTGTGTGAACCTGGGCTGCACGAGTTCCTGCTCCTTGGCACAGCAGACAGGTTGTGTCTGGAGTGCAGTTTGCTCTGCAGAGTGCAGAAACAAGACCATAAAGATACATCCATGTCTGCAAAACGTGAAATGGCTTTGAAAAAAGCCTAACTGACCACGGGGCTAAATGTGGTGTTGTAAATGACGAGGTAAATACAGTTATTTAAAATGACCTTTGAGAGCAATCTGTGTGCCATGCCCCAGGAGCCAGCCGTGGGAAGCACACTCCCATCCGTGTCCTGCCAGGCCCAGGAGGTATTTCCAGGACTCCAGCTGTTTGCTATGATTGCTGAACATGCAGAGTCTGCAATACCTGCTTTGAAAAGTACATAGTAATGTCACAGGCTTGCTTGAGTTTAGTAACCCCAGGGCAGTGCATTCCAAGGAGTAGAGGGCAATTCAGCTGCCTGGCAGGACCAGTGGGAAGGTACTGCATGTCCCTGACTTTTATTTTCCACAGAGATCACCACCTGTACCTTCAGGAACAAAGCTGCCTGCTCTGGGGCAGCATAATGGTAGTTTAGTGCTACCCTAGCACTTTCCCTAGTGGGTACAGTCACATAATAGAAGAGAATCACAGAATGCCCTGGGTTGGGAAGGACCTTAAAGATCATCCAGTTTCACCCTCTGCCATGGGCAGGGACATCTTCCACTATCCCAGGCTGTTCAGAGCCCTGTCCAGCCTGGCCTTGGACACTGCCAGGGATGGGGCAGCCACAGCTTCTCTGAACACCCTGTGCCAGGGCCTCACCACCCTCACAGGGAACAATTTCTTCCTCATATCCAATCTAAACCTCCTCTCTGTCAGTGTGAAGCCATTCCCCCTTGTTCTGTCACTCCAGGCCCTTGCAAATAGTCTCTCTCCATCTTTCCTGTGGGCCCCTTCAGGCACTGCAAGGCCACGATGAGATCAACATATCTTTACTTGTACAAGCCTGTGAAGAGGGATCTCCTCCTTTCCCCAGATGTTCCTGATGCACCCACACAGCAGTGCCTTCAGGATGCAAGCCTGACTCCTTGACTGAAGGCATCTCCACAGTGCAGGAGAGTCTTGTGAGCTTCTGGCTGACAAGAGAAGCATTAATATAATAATATAATAACCAGGCAGAGTTATCTGAAGAGGAATCCAGAAGAGACTCAAATCATGCAAGGAGCTGAACTCCTGCATATGCTGAAACCAGCATGCTAAAATCAAAGAAGTAAATGAAGACAGTGATTTTGCAAAGTTTTAAGTTTGAAACAGATTAACCAATTAGATCTCAAAGTTAAAATCTTTATTAGTTGAACCTGGTGCAAAGTTGCTAAAGGAGAGAATAAGTCTCACCTCTTTTGAAGAGCTCTCATTATTCACTTTAGAAGGGATGTAAGTCCTCTGCTACCAGGAAGAGGTTTAACCTCTGACTGAAGGGCTAGGGAAAGCTTCTTCTGCAAGTAGGTTATTTTGGTAACACCACACCAAAGGTAGTAGTAGGGAGCTGCATGTGCCCAGCCAGCTCTTTCTATGGAGCTTGAGACAGAATGTTTGGCCAGGTGGCCCCCAGCCTGACTGAACCATTGCAGGACAACTCTGTGTTGTCAGAATAGACTTTTTAGCAAATGACCCATGTGCAAAAGTCAGTACGTGGAGATGAAGGGCTTGTACTCCTTCTGGGAAAGCCCTCCACATCCCTGGGCTTTATTTTCCCAAGCTGATAAAAGGGATAATGACATCTAATTAGTTGACTACATACACATATATGTTTATGTGTGTGTACATATACGTGTATATATACGTATATATATGTGTGGGTGCATATATAAAAATTGTATGATTTTGATAATTGTTATAAGTCACAATCATATAAGAAAGTAGCTTTTCTTTGGGAATTTTAGGCTGTGTTCTGCCACTGAACAAAGATGTTAAGGTACTCACACTGTCCAGGCTCCTGCTTTTGCAGTTGCTTACAACACCTGATCTATGTCCTGTGTGGCTGCACCTTGGCAGCAGTCCACTCTTCCCACCAAATGAGGGAGATGTTCCTAGAAGTAGATGCCTCCTGCTGTAAAGTTCCTCAGATAATGTACAAGTAGCAGCAAGAACTTTATTGAGCAGGACATGAGATAAGGTAGTGCAGGACTGATTATTTATTGCCCTGTCAGGTGCCAGCAGCTGCATTAATTATTACTGAAATGTGTTCAGATGGCAACATCTTTAAATGATCTTTGACCTCGGAACTGAGCAGTAGGGACTCTCTACTCAGACATGCTGAAAGGTGCTCATTCTGGCCAAGACTCTGGTGTAAGTGCAGCTGAGGTGTTTTTTAGTTAATTAAATTTATTTGGAGCATGTAGAAACACTTTGGAGTGCTGGCAAACAACGAAAAATGGCACCATCATACAATTCTAACTCTTGTGTGCTTTATCTCTTCAGCCACTAAAACCAAAGGGCACTTGGGTATGAATGGAAAACTGTGAAATGGCAGCCTGTCATGGTGCACATTGCTAGAACATGCTAAGACTTGTGGAAACACTGGAATATTTAGGACCACCAAGCAAATTTCAGCCTGTTCAGTCAATTGTTTCTATTGATTAGGTACAACACACTCCCAGGCAGCACTTGCAAAAGGATTTAGGCTGCCTCTGGTAATAGCAGCACTTTGCAAGAAGAGAGTTGAGAATAAGTTAAAATGAGGTTTTATTCCTTTACTTGCCTTTCCTTTTTACCCTTTTAGAAAAAGAAATCTACATAAAGCTAAGCAAGAATTCACCTTCAGAAACCCTCAGTTCACCACAACACACCTGCATCTTGCTCTCACTGTGTGAATTCTTTTCACCCTCTTATACCTTGGTAGGATACAAAATGCACTTCATTCTGCAGTATCTGGATGCCACAGCCAAGTTCAGGACCACATTGTTTGCCAAACAAATAGGAATCAAGACACTGTTCCCCACGTGGCCTGCCATATATATAGACAAAGTCAAAGGGGATGAGGCAGTATTATCTCAGGCTTACAGCTGGGGGACTCCAATCCACAGGGATTACAGTAGCTTGCCCAAGGTCACTCACAGGAAATCTGTGGCAGAGCTGGGAAATGAAACAAGAGCTTCCCAGGCATGGGCAAATACACCAAGCAAAGGACAGTATCTAAAATGGAATGTTTCAACCCACATCTGTACAGGTTTCAGAAAGCTTCTAGGACTGCTCAGAAACTGCAGGAATGGCATCATTTGTGCATCAGTTACACTGACACTGTGAATAAGACACGTCTCTTTGTCAGTATTACCGCGTCCTTTCTGAAAGAACATGAAGTTGGAATGCTGGGTGCCGTATGCGATTCCCTACCACGTGCTGTGTATTCCTAGAAAACCTGCTTCCCATTGCAGTGCGTGCCTGCTGTATGTACTGCTGCCCTCTCGTGTGGGCCTGCTGGGAACTGCAGCGTTGGCACAGCCGAGGAGATCCGATTATCTGGTGCCTGCCCCGGCATCGCCTTTCAGCCCAGCCCTACAGCTAATGGACACTGCTGCCTTTCTCATTTGCTCTGTCACTGTCTCCTCCACGCTCGTTTTTGTGTGTGACACAAGTGACACGACAATTGAGAATCCAGGTCATAGTCTTGGCAGCCACGCTGCATATCTGCCGGGACAAGGAAACGCTTAAGACAACGTTGTAGCAACAAAACATTGTCAAAGGTCAGCTGGCACTCTGGGTTTCCCTTCAGTGTGCCAGGAGGGCCAGTTCCACCTCATCAATCAAAGTTCACCTCAGGCTGATTGGGACTGCTAAAGCCAAATCATCTGTTCTGAGCACATAACATTTCACGAACAGCAGTTTGATACACACAATAAAAGTTGTGACAGGTAGTAATTTTGGAGAAGCTCCGCAGGCAACCGCAAAGAAATTCCAGTTATTTCCCTCTTAAAGGCTGGCCTGAATTTCATTTTAGCAATAGCTCCTGATGGTACTTCTGTGATACCATGTCACTGGCTCCAAAGCTGCATGATTCACTTTCCATCACACTGGCACTGGAAGGGACTTCAGGGCCAATAGTAATCAGGTTAAAGGTGTTTTACTTGGTCTACATCTCACTCTCATCTTTCCATCACCCTCCCTTTTTCGTTGTTGTTGTTTTTCGTTTCTGTTTTAATCAAAAGCCCTCCTTTTAAAAATACCTAGGCAGGTAATTATTGGCACTCACTTGTGTTGCATTGGATAAGGTGAGGTTTTTAAGCACACTTGCCACAAGCCCAGCTGGAGCTCTTCTGAATACTTTTTCTTCAAACTTTTGCTCATTAAAAATAAATCATAGAAAACTTTTCTTTCCTCCAACTTGACCCAGGACTGAATATTAGATCTTTTATGCTGCATTTTCCTGCTAAGTCTTCCAATTATCAACTATCTTCCTCTTTTTGCAGAGGGGTAGAACAAGACAAAGCATGTCTATAAGCAGTAAGCATGTCTGGTGTAGTGGTATTTCACCTCCATCAGCTTCCAGGTGTCTGAACAGAAGTGTGATGACACTGTGATGACACTCTCTCACTCTTCCAGAGATCCCTGTAGCCTTTCCACAGCCAGGGATTCAGATCCAAAAAACCTCTAGAAATCAAACTTCAGATTCCATGGGGGAGAAGCTCCAGGGCTGCCTGTGTCTCAGCAAGGAGGGAGGCAAACACAGAGCCACCAGATGTGGCATGAGGACACTGGCAGTGCCTGAATTGCTCAGACAAGCAGTGAGGTTGCTCAGGGAAGTTTATCAACTCTGATTGCATCAGTTTGGTTGCACTAGCAAATGCCAAAGAGGCTCCTTTCCAGTCAGCCCTGGACAGTACAAAGAGCTCACTGGAAAGGATGGGGAAAAAAGTACATCACATACTCGCCTGGAAAAAGGGAACAAAATAGAACAACTGAGATTGTCTCCATCCAGTATTTCTGGAGAAAGTTAAGGATGAAGCAGTGGCTGACCCAGAAAATACTCATTAACACTAGCTACAATATCAAAGGTAGCAAATATATAATTTTCAAGCAAGGCAATAATGGGGACCATTGCTCATTGTGCCCTACTTCAGACACCAGACATCTTAATTGAAACAATCATTAAACATTTGGGTTATAAAGGAATACTACTTAGCTGACACAGACATGACAGGCAGAAGAATTCAGTACGGCTTCTAAATGAAATGGATCATTGATCTGGTCTGGTTTTGCAACTCATTAGTGGTTCAGTTACACTGAGCTAGTTAGTGCTGCAGTAGCCACATACAAATAGACCACTTTGTTCTTTAAAGGCAAAGCAAAAGATCAGAACCATCAGCTGTAGCCCTGGCTCTGCTGAGCACGCTGGGAAACTTTAGTTACCACAGAATCCAGCCAGCTGGACTGGCACAGGAGCAGGAAAGGGCACCTTTCAGAGCACAGGGCCTCCACAACTTTCACAGCCCTGACAAAAGTGCCATGTGCTAGGGCTTCAGTGGAGTTCATGGCATTGTCCTATTGCCAGTCAACAGTGCCACTACTGTTAGCTCACTTCTCCTCACATATAATGAGATTAGGCTCCAGTTAGCTTAGTAAAATCCATTTGTTAGGATATTAGACTAAGGACTGCATTTGGATGGCTTAAATCACAAGTCTCCAGCTGTATCAAGTTCCCAGCCTTGATTAGCTCAAATGATCTCAAGCAAGCTTCAGACCCGCCTTGGTGTCAGCACAGTAACTACACCTGAATCTGGCCTAAAAAGCCTTCTACTCTTTGTTCAAAGATTTATTTCTTTCTGCTCCCTGAAGCATCAGAGCACCCTGCACTTATTGTGGGAAATATCTCTACATTCAGTTCCTCTCCCTGATCACCTCCAAGTGAACCTCTGCCTCTTTGCTTTAAGTTACACTTCCCCTGAGTCACTGATCAATTCTGTCATTTTAGGGTTACTGTTAATTTTAATAACAGTTCTTCGGCTGAAAACAAGCTCATCTTCCCTTTTGCAGCGCCTGGGCTTTATCTGATTAAGATTACAGCACACTTACAGTAAAGGAGCTCTCTTGTCTGCCACAGAGGCCCTCACACCAACCAGCTGTGTGTCCCACACCCCAAGGAAATAACCATTTAGGAGAGCTCCTGTGGCCTAATGCTCAACACAGGGCCATTTCTGGAATTGTTTGAGCTGGACACACCAATCTTGGCCCTGGCCCTGCCTTCAGGCCCAGTTCTGTGACAGTCCCAGCAGCTCTGTTGTGAGATGTGTGCGACATGAACGATGCAATCCCAGCAAACCATGAACTGTAAAGACCCAAAGTTTCAGAGGGGAATTTATTGTATGGGAGCATATCCAGTATTTTTGTCAACCATTCATGAGAATAATAAAAAATAGAAGCTTTTTAAATGACAAAAAATATAGTTACATATAATACAGATTTTCATCTTGCATTGAAGTGGAGCAGTAATAAAATGCTCACTTGTGTTTTCACAGTTTGTGTTGCTTCTCTAGGTTAAAGCATCAGAAACTCAAGTGTTCCAGTCAGAACCTCGAGTTAGCAGTTTCATGGGGTGATGGTGAGGGTGAACACTCTCAGCATTCTGACACACTTCACAAGTACAGCAGGCACACTTGATCCATTTCAGAACTACTACAATTTTCAGCGGTACCAGCTACACTTGAGGCATCCTTGCTGTAACTGAAAGGGTTTTGTATCAGAACATGTTTTTTAGGCCCCAGTCAGAAACACGTGTGGAACACTCAAGGATGTGCTTAAATCCAATCTGGTTCAAAGGGCTCTGGGCTGATCCTTTGTGACCCCCTTGTTTTGCCCTCACAAGCACCACACATGAGCACAAAGCTCTAACCAGTACTTGGTCACATGTGTAAAGTGCTTGCAAGACCACAAAGGATTTAACATTCTTTAGCACTCCACTTAGAGACCTAAAGACATTCACTGCATGCATACATTGGTATTTACTACACACACTTACACCCAGCTTCCAATATTATTGCAATAATTCTTTGCTGGTATAACAGCTCATACACCAAGTTTCACTTATTTAGTTTTCTACAAACATAGAAAAAAAAAACCACCTGAAGAGAGCTAGAACAGCTTTCAATCAATCACTATATTGGCATTGAAAGCTTTATTTTGAAAACTTTAAGCAGCAATACTGAATAAATAGACAGAATGATTGTTTTGTCATCTCCATACAACTGATGGCCTTCATCCAAAACATTAAAATACTGTAACAAATAAACATGCACATTTCAATGTTCTAAAAAAAAAAAAAAACAAACAACAAACAAAAAACCAACAACAACAACAACAAAAAACCAAACCAAAAAAGGAGGTGTAATATTAAAGTAACACTTTGACACTTTTTTAATACAGTACAGACCATTAGAGACTATTTTCTGGAAAAAAATATCTGAATACAGTTTTGTTATTTACATGTTTCATTAAGGCCCATTTCACTCAAGTTAATGCACATCAGGAATTTATATACTTCAAGGTAACTCACTAAAAATTACAGGATTGATGTTTCTTTGATCATACTCATATGATCCCAGTCCACTAAAATAATGCAATACTCTTCATGCTAAAAACAAGGCAACTGCTGCCCCAAGAGGAGATTTTTATTTCACTAAAGGATCTTTTTTCCCCTCTTACCTCATATGTTTGCATATTGCTAATGCTAGTAGTGGTAGTTCTCTTCTTCAAGAACTTCCTCTGAACTTGCCAGGGTTTAGAAAAGCAAGCAATCTCAAAGCTAACATGCCATTTCCAGAAGCAATTCAGGCACTTGGGAACCTAAGTCCCACAGAAAGATACTGAGAGCTGACTTTTCAGAGTGGGACTTCGTTTCTCCCTTGCTCAGGCATTCAGAATGTTCACCTTGGCTTTAACCTACTGGCTTTTCAAATGGTCATCCTCCCTCTTTTCCCCTAACAACATAGCATCTCCAGCAAAAATAAACTGTATCCTCATGGATGAGAGAGGTAACACAGTTAATTGCCATTAGTAATAAATTACAGGAGTTCTCCATATAAATTCCCTGTGCACTGGAAAATAGTGCTTGTGTATTCAACTATTTAATGCAAGCAAAAAAACCCCATTTTTATCATGCTGCCCAGTAAATAATATGGCACTTGTTAAAATTAGTATGTGTAGCTTCCTTTCTGCTAATGCCCCAGGAGGTTTGGAACACTTCTGAAAATGGACTTTTTATACAGTTGTGAAGAAAGAGTGAGTTTCCGCAGTTGATCAGAAGCAGAACTCTAAACGCTGTAGTGTGAGGAATTTTTCTAATTGTTACACGTGGGTCAATTCACATTTAATGCAAGGGCATGCCATTTCTTTTTGGTTTATTTACAGAGAGGGTGAGAATGCTACGGAAATTCAGCCTGGGTGAAATTCAGTAAGCAAGAGGAGTATGGTGGGGGCAGGGGAATTTGTCAGTGTCTCACAACTGGCAGGTCTGGATATCAAAGCCTCTCGGCTACAGAAGTGGCTGAAGCTGCCAACGTTTTTCAGGCCACCTTGACATGTGCCAAAGCCCTGGCAAGGAGGAGCCACTCAGGGGTGCTGCAGTGGTCACTCCTGAGCCAGCTCCAGGCTGGCCCCTGTGCCCAACAGCTGCTGCAGTCAGCAGGTGCTACTTTTTAACTCAAACACCAAATTCTTCCCTTGATTCTATGACAAAAATGTAATTCAAGCCCTCCAAAGCTGCTCTTACTCTTCCTTTTAATCCTTTTCCTCCTCTCTCCTTCTTACAGAATAACCTGGCAGAGAAAGAGAGCAGGTTTTATGATGCAAGAGCCCAATTCAGCTCAAACTGACATCTGTGGGAGATGGACCGGTCACAGGATATGACAAAATCATTAGCTGGGGTAAATATGCTGATCTACCTTAAAAATACTTCATCTCAGGACAAGACTGTTTCCCCCCACCCCCATGCAGCATAATTTGGGCCAGACTTTGCAAGGTGCTGAGTGCCTCAGTTCTCTAACATCAAGAGGTGCTGAAGATGCAAGATATCCACTGGAGAGGGCCATTTCATTTCTGTGAATTGAACCCAGAATGTAAGGCATATATGCTCAAGTACCTTGGACAGATATTGTCCCCAAACTATGTATATTTTACACTTTTTTAATATATATATATATATACACACACACATTCTTTTTTTTTTTTTTTAATACAAAGTTATGGGCACAGTAAACATGAGCACAGAATTGTGATAAACTAACAGTAAAATGGGTGAGCACTGCAAAGGTTCCTCAGGTAGGAATATCTCATTTTCCAGTTTGCTCACAAGGGAAGATGAAAAAAAAAAAAAAAAAAAAAAAAGACAAAAAACAAACCAACCAACCAAACAACAAAAAAAACCCCTGATAAATTAAACAGTAAAGATTCATAGTCCATTTGGAAAGGTCCTTTATATATTCACAGCCTTATCTGTTGCTGTTAGTCTAAATACAGCAGCATTTTTGGAATATATGATGCCATTAGTAAGTGGAAAGGAAAAAAATGCATTAAACACTCAAGAATCCTTCATCTTCTGCCATATTGTTTAAAACTTCCATTTGTCAGGAAGCTCCTTTTTTAGAAAAGGAGACTTAAATTAACATTTATCTGCACATCAGTGAATCAACACAAGAGGATGCTAGGAGTTAAGTATTTTTCTGTGGCCAAAAGCTTGGAGTTTCCTAGCAGTGGTAAAATCCTGACCCAAAGAGGACATGAGAAGCCCAAGTCTTCAGCACTGCAGTGAGGGCACAGTGTCCCCCCTCATGCCCAGGGGATCTCCAAGGTGGGGATGATGCAGTGAGTTGCTGTTAGAACAGGAAATCCAAACCAGGGAAAGCCCATCCCTTCCCTAACTCATCCATGAGGCCAGCCCCCAACATTTACAGTGTGTCCCACTGATGCCAGTCCCTTTCTCCACAAACCTGGTATCCCCTGCAGCAATCCCACTTTAGAGCCTGGAACCAATGAGCTAGTTGGGAGTGGCTACTTTCTACAGGAAACCCTCTTTGTCTAATTCTTTCTTACCTTTGATTGCATTAGAGCAACATCAAGATGTGATAATGTTCTCTTTTTATATGTTTCATGAAAAATGACCATCAAATGTCATTTTTCAAAAATGACCTGTGAATTTTCTGCTTGGACACTTTACATTTTCTAAGTGACTGTCTTTCAAAGGGGCCAACTGTCCAGCAGGGAGCTGAATGAAATCCTGGCCTCACTCCTATCAATAAGAACTCTGCTAGTGACTTCACAGGACTCTGCCAGGTTTCTTCCCTTCACAAAACTTGAGTGGATTCTGGAAGGCTGGAATTGGATACTAATTTGTATTGTGTCTTTCTTCCCTTCCAACAGCAAGATTTGTAACAAAACAAGAACACTGTAATGGCTAGTGGAAAAAATGAAGTACAAAATCACACACAGTGAAAGCCTCCTACTCTCTTTTGGTAAGATATATGAAGACAACTTCTTACATTGTTCTTTTCTCAAAAGGCATATACAATGTGGCAAAATATTTCAAATATACATTCTATATAATAAAATATCGTCTAACTAGTGCATCCTCAATCATATGCTGGAAATATTTTTACCAAGCCAAGTTTAAAATCCATGAATCTTTTGAACACTAGGTGCTTCATTCAAGGCAGATACAACAGCAAGTAAATCCCACAAGCTCACTTTTCAAGCTTTAAAAGGTAGCAATGGATGGAACATGACATATGATGACCCACAACAGAAATGAACAAAGTTAGTGGTGAGAAACCACTGCAATGGTTCAGCACCCCTCAGAACTCTGCATTGCAGGTTGCTGTACTTGATCAGATGGGGGATGTTGGTACACACAAATTAAAGTCACCTCGTCAGACTGACACACAGCCATACGTGATAATTCACAAGTTAAAAATAAAAATATAAAAGGTCAACATTCACAGGTCCATTGACTAAAGGGAATAAATTAAACCTCAGATAAGTTGCATACATAGTTTCCTTCACCCTCAGTCTTCCATTTATGCCTATACAAGGAACAATACTTTCCCAAACACTTCTGAAGTGGCAAAATCAATAAAGGTTTTTGCACTCAAGCTGTGTTGACAGCAAGGTCATCCTTGCCAATTATGAATCTAGACAGTTCCTGTCTCTTTAGCATCAGTGCACAGGGTATGGCTCCAAGTGGTGTTGGAGGAAGAAGAAAAACTAACACGGTGGTGTAACAAAAAAACCAGAACAAGACAAACTTCTTCCATTCATCATTGGCAGAATAAAATAAAGTGTATCTTGTCCAGGGTACCTTGCTAGGTCCTCTCTAGAAGAGGTATGTACTGTCATACGTAAATGCCCTCCGGGTTAAAACCAGATGACAGGGGGTTCTGTAGGATCCGAAGGTTACTGGGGAGTTGCCTCGATGAACCAGGGCGCTTCAGTGACCCAGACTGAAAGGTTGGCTCTGCATGAGAAAAAGGGCAATTAGAAAAGTCATCAGTAGGGGCGCACCTCTCCTCCTCCTGCTTAATGCAATACAGAAAAAGTAATTCCACATGTAACAAACTACTGAAGTGCCTGGCTAGGAAGTGAGGAGATCTAAGGTGCACACTTCCTACTCATTTCAAAACAGAGTGAAACCCATGCAAAATAATTACCCTCCCACGAGAAACATGTACACAGTCACAGACACACTTATATGGTGATGCTTCAGCTTTCTGCCCACTTAAAAGAGTTCACACAAGTGCTGCATTTGAAGGTCTGGTTGTCTTTTTCTCTCTCCCAACCCGCTTGCCCTCCCAGTGCCTTTTGGTTATAAAGTTTTCTGAGCAGAGGGACAGACCCAGCACAAAAGAATGGCAAGACAAAGAGCCTGGTAAAGAGTCCCTCGGAAGCAGAGTGCTGGAAAAAGCACGCGACCGTGCTGGTGCCGCAGCTCTGACACGCATTCAAAATACTCCCATAGTTCTGCCTAGGAAATTGTGAATCCAGATGTGGGCACGTGCAGGCTGCACTGATCTCACTGGGGGCAAAGTCAATTCACACCCGCCTTAACAGCCATCTGTGCGGGACTTCTGCATGGCTGGCAGCCCAGCTGGATTGGCTCCTATTCCTGTGTGGCTGCTGTCTGGGATTTCTTGGGATTCAGACACATTCCTTTTGCTGCTTTGGCAACACCCCCACCAGAAGAGGAAGAACCCAGACGAACAGCAATGTCAGATGTACAGTCACGTTCCGTGCTGGCAGCCAGCCATGGCGGCCACTCTTGAAAGCTGCAGGCTTAATGCATTGCTGATGGGACAAACGCATGCCCGGGCACAGTGGGAGAGAAGTTCTCCACACACTGCTCTTTATTTAGAGCCTGCTAAGCCCTTGGAATGAAAAGAAATACTCAGCAATGTGCTCTCGTAGTGTTTTGCTGATGTCTTTGCTAAGAGAGCATTCACTTCACGTAGGAGTGCCAGCATTAAGCAGCAGCAAAGGCACTGCCCACCCCTTCTCCCTCCTTCCCTCCCTCCCAAAGCATTCTGAGGGATGCACCTCTCTCAAGCTCCACATGTGGGGCCTCCACCTCCATGGGGTCTGCTGGCAGCACCGTCACCTTGGTTCCTGTTTGCTGGATGAACTGCTGCAGGTTCACCTGGCGCAGCTCCTTGGTCAGTTGCTCCAGTTCTTGTTCCCTGTCCTGCCAGGAGACAGAAATCATCTGTTGAGCAAATAAAGCAGCATTTCATGACCATTTTTACAGTTGGGCAACTAATGCTTCTCCTTTTGATGAGAAAGCCTCCAATTTTTAAAGCTCAAATGCAAATTGAAGAGTTGAAAGGTATTTTAATCTTGTTATTTAAAAAGCAAGTCAACACTCACTAGCACTTACTAGAATCACAGAATCAATTAGGTTGGAAAACACCTCTGAGATCATTAAGTCCAACCCAAAACCCTGATTGGGTTTTTCTTAATGTATTTTATTTTTATATTGCTTCTTAGATGACTAGCAGCTGTTTCTCATACCACCTGAGAAAAATTTTGGCATGTCAGCAAATAAAGGTAATAGTGTGAATGCTGAAAAAATAATCAAAGGAGCAGCAGTCTGGCACCAAGTCTTACTTCGTCCTGAAGTGTCCAGCATGGCTTGGACAGCTCATTTAATTCTTCTGATCTTAAAAGGAGTAAAATTGTTCTCTCTTCTTGTCCTTTGCATTTTATATTTAAACTTTTTTGGCCAGAACCTTCTCACTCTGTGAGGGTTTTGTGCAATGAAGCCAAAGCCTGGCTGGTTCCCCACCCTTTCAAAGCACAGATGATCATTTAGGATCTTTCACTGTACTTCTGTCATGATATGCAAACCTTACAGCTCTGATAGATTACAACAGTCTTGGACTATTATTATTCAACACAGAGGTTGGGCTGCTTTAGCAGATATCTTTAGGTATGCAATAAAATACTTATTTATTTTCTCCCCCACAAAGCTCCATAATGCAGAGCTCAGTTTATTTTCTTGTGGACTTCCAGATTTGTGCACCTTTAGGTTTAGAACAAGATTGAAAGATCTGAATGGAATGGGAATATGAAAAGAACCAAGCCATAAATATTTTGAACTCCATCATAGCCTCAGTAAATGTGACTGAGAACAGATAAAACACATAAAGAGGACTTGAAGCTTTCTATCCATGCACATCCGTAAGTGTAGCATGTCTGGAAACTTAGCATAGATAAACATGGCCAAAATTGCTTAGTTTTCATCCATTTTGTTTTGGGTGAAAAGATTATTTTTTTTTTCCTCCCTCACCATCTAGTAAAAACAGCTCATACTGACATGGTTCTAAGGCAGGAGTAAGGATACGAAATCCCTTTACATATTCACAGTGGAATCACCTTAATGCCACTGCAGCGGTGCAGAATATACTAACTCTGAATCCTGGGAATCAGCAAGAACCACAATGCCAACTGATGTGTGGTATCTTAGGACTACCTTATGTGGCACATAAAGATCCCAGGGGCTCCAATCTTTCCTCCACCTCATCCAGCTAGCAGCTGGAGTTCCTTAATTCTTTCATGCTCTTTTAAGTTCCAAGTGATATCATTAACTTTAGCAAGGAAACAGGGACTGAATTATTTTTTGACATATGTGCCACAAATGCCTGAGGTGTAGAAAAAATAAAATCCTGAACACCAGTGAGTCAGCCAGGAAAAGAGGGATGCTGTTCTTTAAAACCAAAGCCCTGTAAGGTTGCAGGTACTTTACTTTAGCTCTGTACCTTTCCAGGTGCTGCTTTTGGACTGTTCTTTATAATTCATCTCTTTTGGTGGCAGACAAACCTAGCAAAGATCAGAAGTTTACCCTCAGAAAAGGCTATGATGGTGCAAATTACTGCTTTTCTTCTCAGACAGTTTGAATGAGCAAGTTAAACACAGGTGAAATAAAAACAGTCTGCTCTTTAAAAAAAAGAAACCAAAACCAAAAACAAAAACAAAACACAAACTGAAATGCAATTTGAAAGTGAAAGCAACACGTCCCCTCTTTTACCCTGATTCACTTTGGAAACTATCTTGTGTTGTCTTTCATGGGCTTCAGATTTGTGTAAGAGAAATTAGTCACAGCCTTTGATTTTCTCTAGCTATGGATAAAAAGACATTCTTACCTGTAATCGCTTGGTAGCTTGGCCCAAAGACCTTTCTACCGCTTTAATGCCATTTTCCAATCTCAGACTCTGCTGGCCCTGAATATCAATTTCTCCTTTCACTTTCTCGATCTTTTCCTTGACTTCTTCTTCATTCACCTGGGATTCTTGTACTTCCCGCTGCAGCTTCTCTGCTTCGAGGCCACTCTCCATGTTGTGGATCTGAGACACGTAGTCCTTGAGCTTGCTCTCGCACTCCAGGATCCTCTGCCTCATCTCCTGCAGCTGCTCCGTCAGCTGCTTTTCATTCTCCTGTTCGATCTGCAGCTCGTTTTCCCAGAACTCTTCCTCCTCAATCTCCACTTCGTTCCGTTTGATCTTCTGCTCCAGTTTGAGGATTTCCTCTTCCAGGCTGGCATTGTTCTTTTGCTCCCAGTAGCGTATCTCGGCTTCATTGGACTCCAGCTGCTTCTCGATGCACTGAAGCTTCTCCGTCTGGAGGTGGATCAGTTTCTTCAACTCATCCGCTGTTGTTTTACAGTTGTTGAGCACCTTTTGCTTGAACTCAGATTCCTTGCTCTTCCCAAAGATGTCCATGAGCCCCTTGGCGCCGCCAGTGAAGGTGAGGGATTTCCTTTTCGGCTCCCTCCTCTTCATGGCCTTGTCCCCGGGCGGCCTCAGCTTGGCCAGGGGCGGCAAGCTCTGCCGGTACAGAGTCCTCTCGGGGATGCGCGCCACGCTGTCCGACGTGGGCCGCTCGCTCAGGGAGGGCCCGGTGCGCCGCAGGATCAGCTGCACGTCGCTGGCGTACTGTCCCCACTTGTTGAGGGACACGATGGGGTTCTCGTGCGGCGCCAGGTGCCGCTCCGTGTCCCGCCACTTCTCGATCAGCGTGTAGCGCCCGGTGCGCCCTGCAAGGGAGCACAGCGTCAGAGCGGCCGCGGGGGGGCGCCACCGCGCCGCGCTCCGCCCGCCAGGAACGGCAGCGGGACACGGCGGGAGAGCCCCGGGACACGGCGGGAGAGCCCCGGGACACGGCGGGAGAGCCCCGGGACACGGCGGGAGAGCCCCGGGACACGGCGGGAGAGCCCCGGGACAGGACCCTCCCGACCCCCGCAGGCTGGTTCAGCGCACCTGCGCCTGTCGCAGCACACGCCGCCTCACTCACGGTGCCCGCACATCACCGAGTTCACCTCTAAACCCTCTCCGCGCAGGGCGGGAGCGGCAGCAGCGAGGAGGGATTGACACCGTGAGAACCGGCGGAACTGCACAAGCCCGGGGCTGCCGGCAGGCTGGGAGGGACTGGGATTCAGGGAATCGCACAATAGGTTGGGTTGGAATGGACCTAAAGATCACCCAGTTACAACAGCCTGCCGCGGGCAGGGACACCTTCCACTATCTCCGGCTGCACAGAGCCACATCCAGCCTGGCCTTGGACACTGCCAGGGATGGGGCAGCCACAGCTGCTCTGGGCCCTGTGCCAGGGCCTCACCACCTCACAGGGAAGATAAAGTAAGTGACCCGGCAGTGTAGGTAACCACCACATAAATATACCGCATGCAAACCTCTAGACCAAGAAAACAAGAACAGGTGTCCCAGATCTTTCATACAGCCACGTAGAAATATCAAAAAAATGTGGAGGCAGCGTGTTAAACTTGCTGTTAAACTTTCATCAGTCAGAGGCAGCTGTTCATGACTGACAGAGCCTCAGTTCCCCTGTTGATGCCCTCCACTTTGCTCTTACACTGATCCAGCCTGGGCCACAGCCTGTGATAGCGCTGCTGATGTGACAGACCTTCACTGAGGAGAGCACAGGGACAAGAGCAGTACAGGCTGCCTAAACTGCGAAAGAGCAATCAGGCTCCCTGCACAATCTTCTTGTCTGTAACAGTGGCTCCCACATCTCCACTGGGGTAACCCAGCCTTCAGAAGAAGCTTGAGTCCTTTCCTAAGTGTTGAGAGTTTTTCTGAGCACTCTATTGACAATACAACTTATGTTCATGGCTTCATTTGTGTTTTTATCGAGAACACTTAGCTTCAGCTCTGCAGTCTTCCTCTTCCAGCTCCCCTTATGGGATATTTTTCTAAGCACTCTCACTACTCTGAAATATAGCATTCTCCCACTCCCTAAGAGTTTCTCCTTCCAAAGTAACCTCACTTAAAAGCCACAACATTATTTACAAAAAGATGGGGAAGATCAACTGCTTAAAAGCAGTTTAATGCTTTAAAAAGCATTTGATGCTAATGAATTTCTGAACAGCTCCACAATTGCCATTAACCTTAAAAACATCATTAACTACTTTAATGCATTACGTACATTCATTTTCATGAGAAATGATCATTCAAATGATTTATTTCAGCACATAAAAGCCTGAAATACCTGTCATATACGCAACTACAGAGGGGTGTAGTTGGAAGAAACGTAGTTGTCAGTGGTAATGCATTTGATATGTTATCTTACCTTACACTACCTGCCCAACCATCACGCTTCTCTCAAAAGGACAAAAATTTCCTAATCTCAGGCTGGAGATCTGCCCCTGACCTCCAGTCACAACACTCACACGGACTCCTCACTTCAGATTTGTAGGAAACAAGTTGCATTGTGGTCATTAATACACTGTGCACTCCTCTAAAATCAGACACTGCCTTCTGAAGAGCTTCCTGAGCTACAACTACTGCATTGAAAATGTTCCTCTGCTCTCATTTTCTCACAATTAGCTCTTTAAGCAAAGAATAAGAACAAAAATTGTCTGCAGAGGCACCACCTGGAGAACAGGTGGCTTTGGCTCATGACTTATCCCAGAGGGATTGGCTGGCCCAGTCAGAGACCAAAATGCCTATGTTCACTTCCAAGTGAGTGAGGGGTGAAAGATTTGGCTGGTGGAAGTCAGCAAAACAAGGCAGGCAGCATGAGAACAGCAATCCACCACCCCAAATGCTGTGTAAATAAATGACTCTGGGTAGGGAAGGAGGAAAAAAAGTGGGGAAAAAAAACTCCAAACCTGTCAGCATGCTAACATGCTTGGCTAACACTCTCAGAGAGATTTAAGGCTTGTTCTAATAAAGTTCTTCAAAATCAAGTTTATAAAGGCATATGGTATAAAGTGAGAGCTTTTTGCTAACTCACAATATTCCTAATTGATCCATGAAGATTTATAGTTTGTAGTAGGCATTTGTGTTGTCACAGGAAAAATAAGCCTACTGCTGTTTGCCATAGCATATGAACAATAAATCCCGGAGAAGAAAAATTAAGTAAAAACATACACCAGGACAAAGGCTGCACTTCACTGCTCTGTTTTTTTTAATCTTAGAAGTTTCCAGCTTGTAATCATGGTTGTGCTACTAATGTTCACGTTGTGTCAGAATCAGTCAAGTTCAAAGAAGTCCTGAAATTGCGAACTAGAGTAGGTATCACTAGGGGAGTGAGCAGAGTGCAATTTCTATTCACTCTGCTATTAAACTCATTACTTAAAAGAAATGTAACAGGAGACAAAAGAAAAAAAAAAAAAAAAAAAAAAAAAAAAAAAAAAAAAAAAAAAAAGAAAAAATAAGGAGGAGGAGAATAAAGTTCTAACAACCTTGACCAAAAGTGAATTAAAGAATTAAGCACAGACTTGCCAAGAACTATTTTCATCTTAGCTTAGGGTTCCAAATCAACATGCAGTCCTAAATAATGAACTCAGCAATCAAGATCCACATAAAAGGAAGTGTTTTGTAGAAGTAATATTTGCACAGTTCAACAACCACACCTGGAGCTCAGGACTGCTCTAAAACAAAGCTGTTCTCTTCTGAGATCATTACCCAGGAGTAGTGCTCAGCCTGTGCATGACGCAGATTAACAATACCCAGACAACCACAACTGTGATGTTTGCCTCCATTAGAAGGGATTAATTCACAAATGAAAGGGTGAATGAGTTAATTCAGAACTAATGACAGAGTATTTCAGAACACAGGCAGAATGCAGGCGTCCCTATAACAAACTGCTGGTTTTGATGTGCAGCCACCACTGAGATGGAGAAAGCAGCTTGCCTCGGTTGTTGACAAGGAACAGTTTGACACCTGCATGCTGCTTCTTGCCCTGTGTGCTGTCCACAAGCTTCTGGACACAAACAGCACCTGGCAGAACTCAGTCCATCTTCATTATTTTAAAAATTAAGTTACAGTCACATTTAGGTGATGGCCATGTACCAGCAATGTATGGCATTCTTTAAATTACAGTATGTTTTACCCAGCTGAATATTATATTGAATCCCACCCAAAAATTTGCAGTATCTCCAGGGAAGGTTCGGTGACCAGTTCAGCAGTGAATCCCCCTAAAACTTCTGAAATAAAACTTTTCTTTAACTGCAACTAAAACACATTGGACTTTTTTTTTAAAAAAAAAAACTTCTACCAAAGCCTTGTATTGATGGGAATTGTAGAGAAAACCATCCAGACAGACCCAAAAAAGCACAAGCAGTGCTGTGTTCTCTGGTTTCCTCTTCAGAAAACAGGAATTCGAGGGCTGGAGAAAGCACAGAACCTCTGCAACCGATTTCAGGTCCAGCTACTTCATGGGCAGCAGGGGAAAGGTGGTTCTGCTCCATTCTGCTGAGACTACCCTGCAGGGCTGCATCCAGCCCTGGGCCCAGCACAGGAAGGACACGGAGCTGCTGGAGCCAGGCCAGAGCAGGGACACCAAGGGCATCAGAGGGATGGAGCAGCTCTGCTGGGAGGAAAGGCTCAGGGAATTGGGATTGTTCAGCCTGGAGAGGAGAAGGCCTTGGGGTGACCTCATTGTGGCCTTGCAGTGCCTGAAGGGAACCCACAGGAAAGATGGAGAGAGACTCTGGACAAGGGGCTGGATCAACAGGACCAGGGGCAATGGCTTCACACTGACAGAGAGCAGGTTTAGATTGGATATGAGGCAGAAATTGTTCCCTGTGAGGATGGTGAGGCCCTGGCACAGGTTGTCCAGAGAAGCTGTGGCTGCCCCATCCCTGAAGTGTCCAAGGCCTGAGCGACCTGGGATAGTGGAAGGTGTCCCTGCTCATGGTAGGGCACTGGGATGGGATGATCTTTAGGGTCCCTTCCAACCCAGGCCATTCTATGATTACTACATGGTCCCCAGAATGGAGACCCTAGATGTACCATATGGTATCATCATCTCAAAACAATCACCAAGAACTTGTATTTGTTTTGCAGACAGCGAATGACAAGCAATAACAGAAGCAGATACATATTTACATCCCTAAAGCACACTGCATCTGCACAAAGAGCAGTGTCAAGGTTAATAGGTTAAGTTTCCACCTAACAGCTCCCTAAGCACACAAACTGATCACAGGTTCTATTAATACAAGAACACCTTCAAAAGAATAATTTATTTCAAATTAATAAGAGACATCAAAGAAGGAAATATATGGACTCCAGAATGTTGATGTTCTGACAGCCTGCAAATACCTGTCATGAGTGGTTTGAACCTGACCTTCCTGTGGAGGCCATAGGGCCTGCCACCAAGGCATTCATGCCCCAGCCCTAGAGAGGCAGGGGCAAATGGGGAGAAACACCCCTCTAGGTTAGGGAGAGAAAAGCCTCCCTCCCATGCACCTTTGCAGCAATATGTTAATGACTTATAAGTTCTGTTTCTTCATTGGTCTGTTAGTTTAGGTCACTCCTGTTCAGCCCCCATTTACCATGTATGTATTTACCCTAGAATGTTCTTCCTTCCCTTGGCCCCCATTGGCTCAGTTTTGCCACAGTGCTCCACCCCTGTTTCCCTACTGCTTCTCCCAACTCTCAGCAACTCCCCTGCACCATTTTCCTTTATCCCTATTGGCCCCCGACCCTCAGATCCGCCCCTTTCCCCCCCTTATTTAACTCTGTGCCCTTAAACCAGTTCTGTTCTCATCCCTGGACCCCTTTGATGCTGTACCCTGTTCCTGCTAATAAACAGTTGTTGGATTACCACATGAGGACCTGTCCCTTCATCAAATGTCATCAGCCATTTTAGCAGTGTGCTCCAGGCCCTAAAAGCACAGGTCACTCCCCAGGCCTCGCTGCAGCATGCTGCAACAACTTCCTGTGACATTAAATGGCAGCCTGCACTCAGTGTTCTAGATCTGCCTCTGCGGCACAGCCAAACACAAGCTCTGGACCCAAGTGCCCTGCCACTGTAGTCTTAGCTTGGGATTGATGTAATTTGCTAATTTAAACACAGATTCCATCACAATGAACAGTGATTAAACTAATGAAATACAGGTACAAGGTAATTAACATTTTTTTAGACTCTCGAGAGGCAGATTTTAAAATTATACTCCATGAAGGTAGTAGGGCAACATTACTCACTTTAAGCTCCTCTTTATGCTTTAATATTTGCAGCTGACACAGTAGACAGAGCAACCATTTCTGCTGCCAAAAGTGAAAATGAAACTCCAAAGGAAAGCAGCAGCAGCAATACTCTTGGCAGGACTGTAACCTGAGAGGTCATCAATTCCCTTTATCAGGACAGAAATGATTCATCCCATTACTCCCACCCAGAAGTCCATCATACTCTATAAGCAAAACATTTCAGGCACTACTTTTTTATTGTTATTTTTTTGCTATGCAGGTAGTATTATACACCATGAAAAAAAAAAAGTATCTGTGCCTTATCTTCCCCATCAGGCTACAAATACGTATATGTACGTATAAGTAGATGCCAAGTATATATGCTAAGTATATGCCAAGCACTAAGCAAGATCCATCTTTCCATTAAGTGTCTCCCATGCTTCAGATCCAGGATGTACATTTTTGCAGCAGCCCTCTTATCAGAGGGTAAAAAAGAGCCAATGCACAGACTTCTTGTTAAACACAGCATAGAAAGGGTTCTGGTTTATTCCTCTTCCTCATGGCTTAGTCATTTTAACTCCAACTGTTCACTGACTCTGGCTGCATCAAGCTCCTACTGTAGGTTTCCCTTGCAGCCTCTGACTGCTGGTTATTTCCTGCTAAACTGCAGATATTAGTTTGCAGACTCTGACTGCAGGCTTTTACCCAGCTAGACTGTGACTGTAGGTTCCAACAACAGGCTCTAACTGCAGACCCAGACTGATCTTGCAGCAATTGATTCTCTCTCCAGGATCCTGCCTCATGATTCTCTCCATGCTCCTCAAGGTTTCTCCTCCTGATGATCCTCTTCTTACTAGCCAACTCCCTCTTTTATCTCACTCATACTTATTGGATATAACTGTTACTCATCAGGGGCAAGGCTGTATTGGTTAATTAACACAGCAGTGACTTATCAGGGGTAAGGTCACCTTATTCCCTTCTACGGTACAGCAGTGAATCAGTGCAAGCAGGTGACTCATTGCCCTGGTCTTGTAATTTCTAGGAAAAGTGGAGGGATAAGCAGTCTTAAATATGAGGGTACCTCTTCTTCCCTAGAAAAGGGGATGAGGGTGGGCAGGAGCAGGTCTTTGTCACCAGAGGTCATAGAATAATTTAGGCTGGAAAGGACTTCCAAGATCATTGAGCCCAATCTGTGCCTGATGCCCACCTTGCCATCCAGCCCAGAGCACTGAGTGCCACATCCAGTCCTTGCTTGGACACCTGCAGGGATGGGGACTCCAAACTTCCCTGAGCAGCCCCTTCCAATGCTTAACAACATTTTCCATTAAGAAATTCCTGCTGATGTCCAACCTGAACCTTCCCTGGCACAGCTTGAGGCTGTTCACCCTTGTCCTGTCCCTTGTTCCCTGAGAGCAGAGCCCAAATTCCCCAGGCTTCATCCTCCTGTCAGGAAGTTGTGCAGACCCTGGAGGTCTCCCCTGAGCCCCCTTTTCTCCAGGCTGAACCCTCACAGCAGTTCCTTCAGACACTCCTCACAGGACTTGCTCTCAAATCCTTCAATACAGTCTTGCTCTCAGTTTCTCCTCTTTCCCTGAGACTGCCAGTATGCACTCAGTGCCTGAGAAGTTCCCTGGCAGGCACATTCCTAGCTCCCATTTTCCTCAGGGGTCCCATTACCTCTGCTGCACAGCAGCTGTGCCAAGAGCCTGCCCTGCAATGTGGGACTCTGGACAGTCTTAGGGTGTAAAAAAAAAAAAAAAAAAAAAAAAAAAAAAGCCTGCACCTTAGACAGACATTTTATGACAGCCACACTGAAAGGAAAGTTGCACTAGTCTCAGTCTTGAGCTGAATCTGAATGAGCACCCCAGACTTATCACAGGGCATAATAAGAAATAATGAACACACTGTCACCTGTCTGCACACAGGTCTCTGTGGAGGTAAAGCCAGACCTGCCAACACCTGGCTCAAGCCAAACCCAGACTGCCCAGAGCGCTGAAAAATGCACGCCCTCCACAACATGGATACAGCTTTCTGACCCATTTGGTTTCCCAGAAACAACCTTCCAGCCCTAGGCTGTCTTCCTTAACAAGGCAATGCAAAGAAAATATAATTGCATGTGGGTAAAATCTTCTAAGAACTCAGCTTGTGGAACATGTGGGTGCAAATTTTCTGCCTTACCAAAGGGACAACAGCATTAACTCCTGAATCTTTAACAGCACTGACAGAAAAGTAACTGCTGGCAATTTTAATCAACACAGGATGATTTGAACTCCGTATCTTTGAAATATGAAGCTGGCATTTCATTTGTTATGTGATACTTAAGTTAATAATCCATAGCAATTAAAAGAGGACACCATTCTGGCTATCTGGGAACTCATTAAATACCCAAGGTTAAGAGGAAAAAAAAAAACCAAAAACCCATTCAAAATAGAGGTTAGAGTTTGCATTACTCAGATTTCTTAATTCATGCTATATTTTGCAACCACAGATATGAACTACAAAAGAAAATAAAGAGTGAGAGGAGGAGTCCAGTCCTAGGAAGAAATACCCACAGAGGCTCCTGGATAAATCTGCTGATTTATCCAGGCACAGCCATCTCTCCACGTCTTTACCAGGACTGAAGCCTTAGTTCATTGCTATTATCCTCGCTCTCAAAAAAAGGGTATGCAGGAGTTTATCACAACCCAACAGAACACAGCTCTCAGTCATCACTTCATATTTTCAACTGCCTTTTGTCCAAGCACCGAGGTACCACACTTATTTTAAAGCTGTGTCCTAAATAGGTGAAACAATGGGCAAGTTTGGCTAAGATCGCACAGCAACATGTGGCAAAACACATCCAGGAGCTCAGGTCCCTCCCGGTGAGGTTACTGTCACCAGATTTCTGAACCAGAAGGTTTATATGATCACATCATGGGATCACCACAAAATGCAGATTTTTTTTGTACTTATTATCCCTCTTAATGTCACTGTTTGAAGTGGCAGAGAATGAAATGTTGGGGTAGAAAAATCACAAATTCTAAGCAGATCCTTAGCAAGGATACTTTCCACTATCCCAGGTTGCTCAGAGCCCCATCCAGCCTGGCCTTGGACACTGCCAGGGATGGGGCAGCCACAGCTGCTCTGGGCAACCTGTGCCAGGGCCTCATCACCTTCACAGGGAACAATTTCTTCCTAATATCCAACCTAAACCTCCTCTCTCAGTGTGAAGCCATTGCCCCTTGTCCTTACATGGTTTTGTAAAACAAGTGGTTTGATCTTTCCAGATAAAACTCTGGCTGAGCCTTAAAACTCTCTAACACGTGGTTGAGACAGCCCTGACATTTTAATAAATACACTCCATTTATCTTTAAAGAAAAATACTCAACTGGAATAATAATTTTAAAAAAGAACCCTGATGACTGCATTTGTTTAATTTTAAAAACAGACACATGTATTTCTTGTTCAGTGAATTGCCACTCATATTCTCCAGCCAGAAGGGCCAAAATCCACAGCACTATTTAAAGCAAGTCTGCCAATTTAATTATTTCCCACAGAAAATTACAGGGAGGAGAGAAGGAGGTTTCTTTTGGTAAGAAATTCATGCTTCTTGTCTCTAGACTGAAATATTCTCTTTCTAGGAAATGAACATGTCATTCTGAGTAGAGGAGATGTGTTCTAGGCTCCAGGGGTAAAAGAAATCACATCAACTACAATAAAAATCCTCATGGGGTTGGTAGTGGGAGAGCAGCACTTCTGAAGAAACAGGACAAGTATATTTGTGACTGCACTATTTGTCAGCACATTCCTTTGGAAGATTTTTTTCTTTTTCATATTTGAATGGAGAATAACCAGTTAAAGGCAATTAAAAAAAATAAATCTGTAGTTAAAGTACATTTGCCTAAACCATTAGCCAAAATGATTAGCTCACTTTCTTTAGGATACACCTGCTTTTCCCCTCACTATTACAATGATTTTTTGAGAGAAGTCACTATGCTCACACATATTCAAAACAGACCTTTGGCTGGATTCATCAACCATCACATACAAAGTTTAAAATCATTGACAACTCTGTTTTTACTTTTTTTCAGTTGTCTAAATTATGAAGAGGAATAAAAATGACCAAGCAATGTTTATATGAAGCCACTCTGGTTTCCACAGAACGCACAGAAAACTTAGTGGAGAATGCACTATCAAATGCACATTTTTAAATGAGACAAGGATGAATCTTGGAGAAGCTCATCTCTCCTGGCAAAAATATTTTTGAAACAAGACTCATGGTTCTCTAGTTAAACTGTGTGCTGAGGTGTATTTTTGTTTTGGTGAGGGCTTTGTTTCTCATAATGAAACAATTACTTCTCTTGTTTGTATTAAAAAGCAGAATCTTCTTTGTCACTTGCAAACAGCTTAAGTTAAAAAGAAAATAAAGCAGACCTAGATAAAAACTCATAAAAAGTAGTATCAAGTGTTCTTCAAGATCCCACTGAGAGATGATTTCACTCTCTGGAAACTTGTAACTGAATAGTTTTATGTCTGTCTTGAACAGAATTCCAGCCACCCGCCCTCCAGCTAAGGCAATTCCAACTCCTTCTAAGTTACAGATACAGACAATTTTAATATCCAAAGTTATATCAAACTGATATTCTCTTTTGCATTCAATAAATTACATACACATTATTAAAAATAAGCTTTGTTGGGGCACCGAAGAAGACAACTCTCTTTTTTCTTTTCTTTTCTTTTTTTTTTTAAGAATGAGGGGGCATTTGAGATTGAGATTTAACTTCAATCCAAACAAATTTAAAAAAAAAGAAAAAAAAAAAAAAAGGCACAACCAACCAAAAACCCTAAAATTCCTACTTTGAGTAGTCATTTCCTGTTCTGCAGTAATCATGAGATGGGCAGCAGAAAGGGAAGGAGCTCACGGTGCAAAAACAGGTAACACAAATGTTATTTATCAGGAGTACAGCCCCAGAGAGAGATTTTTTTACTGGAAGAGCTCCAATTTCTAAGGAATCAAGGAGCATTAGCCGGGCAAGTGAAGTGACAGGATGCCATGGCCAAAGGATTAGACACTTTATAAGGGACAGAACCTCTTACAAAGTCTCATAGCCCAGTATAACTTGATTTTTTATGCTAAATACCTCTAGAACATTAAAAAAAAAAAGCAAAAAATACTCAAGAAGTTGTTACTGAATTTTCATGACATGGGGGAAGAGTTGGAAAGTGCATAGATGGAAACCTTTTTGTTGCTTTTATCACAGCAGGAGATCAGGAGACAGGGCCCTGCATTTGATCAAGTGACAGCAAAAGGCACTTTTTAAAATACAAGAAATTCCATTTAAGGACAACACACTGACTGCCAGGGTGAGCGAACAGTGCTACAAGTCAGCTCTCCACACTTGTGCACATTCAGAACGCAACTGCCCCTGGTCCTGAGCAACCTGCTCTGCCTGGCCCTGCTTTGAGCAGCAGAGTTGGATACTGCCCAAAGGTGCCTTCTAACTGCAGCTCTATACCAATTTTGATTTTCCTATTTTTGAAATACAGGACAAAGCTTTATTTTTCACATGCCTAGAACAGAGGCAGCTTCATTTGTCCAGGAGAAGCTTCTTAACCATGGATGTCTTAATCCAGGTATCTTTGTCTTGTGTTTTCCTCAGTGGATATGGCTGTAAAACAAGCCAGTTTGCAGATATTCCAGACACTGCACTTCAAGAAAATAATATATTCCTTGCAATTCACATTTCAGGCTCAGTGAAGACTGTGTTGTGTGTGTTGTATGCTTTAAGTCAAGGACCTGATAATAAACTGTAAGGCACAATAAAACAAAAGGAACATCTCACAAGCTTTACAGACAGACAAAATAGTCCTGAGTGCAGCCAAGTTATGTGACTGCTGAAGGAGCCAGACTGCGAAGTGGAAAATCCCATCAGAGCCAAGCGAGGAGGAAGCCAACTAAGACTGGCTACTTTTCACCACCAAATGTCAGGTGAGAGCTAGAGTGATCCATTTTCATAGATTGCCATTCAAATTCAAGTGACAATTACTCCTGCTAAGCTGGGACCTACAGCCAAATCACAGGGGCAGCCAGATGGTTCTGTCCTGATGAATGGCCTGACAGGAGGACTGGGAAAGCTCTCCCTGCCAAAGACACACAGGTCTGATTTATATGGTGCTTGATATTATCCTAGCTGCCCCAGTGGGTGGGGAATTGTTCTGCGGGTTTTCTAGAGAGGGTATTTGCCTTGGGATGGAATTTCCAAAGGATTATCTTGATTTGGCTCTGGTTGCAGCTGAAATTTATCTCAGCATGGAAGCAGAGTCTCCTGTCCCAGACAAACTGGTGACGTGTTACAGAAAAGGAAGTCTGCAGAGCTGACAAAACCTGTGCATATTTCCAAGGCTGAGGGAGTCTTTACAGAGTTCAGACTAATAACTGAGGATACAGAAGAAAACCCAAGGAGAAATTACACAGGAGAACATTAAATTACTGTCTAGAACTGAGAGTCTGACATTTCTGTGGGAGAAGGCAAAGGAAACAGAATGAAAGGGATACTGAAAGCAAAGTGAAGAACAAAAGTATCACAACCAGTTTATTATTTCTAAACATGCATCACTTAATCATGAATAGAAAATGATCATGCTAGCAGAATTGTTTCTCAAAAAACCTGCAGGCAGAAAATGAGACATGGAAGCAATTGATGAACCAATTACCATTAAACAAAAAGCTGCAACTAAAGCAGTAAAACATTTAACAGTTTAACATCAGCTACAAGATGTGAGAGACAAACTGACTTTCTACAATTTTTAAATGAAGTTTTAAATGGCATTTGCTAAGCATGATAAGCACATGCTGGCATTTTGTTCAATCCTCTTAAAGTATAAAATAAGTAAGTCCCAGTCTTCCACTCCATCAGATATAAGTAGATAGAAATTATGTTTAGAAGTTTAACATTTAAATAAATAAACATCAATTTCAGAGAAACTGATTTTGTGCTTACAGGAAGAATACCTTGTTGCCATTCATAGGCCTAACTTGCTTTTTATTAGAAAATTATTATTTTCAAATTGAGTCACACTGCTAATACAATCTTGAAAAACATCTGGCATACTGAAAAATGCAGAAGCTCACCTTTAAATTATTAATTTTTAGGTAACACATAGGTTTTAATGCCTAAATTTAAATAGTATATAAAGCCAATTATAACATTTTAGCAAATAACAACTATCAGCATAGGAAATACTGATGGGATGAGGCTGAGGCTTATTCAGGATGCCTTTAATCACTGAGGAATATCTGACAAGACTTTCCTTGGTGGAGCCTAAAAGATTTTATTTTTCTCTTCTAAACTGTTCAGCAAAGGGCTAAGAGTGTAGAGACTTCCAAGTTACCCTTTTATGAGCAGTGAGTTATGTGGCATGCAGGAGTCAGAGGAGACCCTGAAGGATCTATTTCATTGATCTATACTATTCCCAATATAGCTAAAGATACTTACAAAGGGTATAATTTCAATGAACATCATTAGCCAACCAATTATATTGCACTGCTTTTATATTTTCTTTGGTACTCAGAATATTGACAGTTTAGCACCTTCCTTAGTCCAGACTCTATTTACAACAACCAATGGCAGCATAATTATTATTACTTAGAGAATAAATTTCTACTGAAGGAAAGGTTATAGATTTCAAAATGTTTCTTTTCTCTCTGGCAGGTGAAAAACACAAGGTTGCAAGTTTACACTCCAAGATTATTCCACTATGCACAGTATTTTCTGCTCTGCTGGTACCCAGTGCTGCCCCACCTCCCCTGGGTTTAGTTTCACAAAAAAAGCTTTACCCCACTTCCCACCTGGCAGTACTCACCAATAGCCTGAGCAAGGGCTATTACAACTTCCTGGCATGTTGTGACTTCGGTGACCCCACACACGATTCTCTGCACTCCATCCACCCATACTTTGAGCTCCATGGTTCACCAGATCATCCAAGAGCCATGAATGCAAATCAGTCAAGTCATTCTTGCAGCTGCACCAGAGACAACGCAGCTGACTTCCACAGTACCTGGAACAGAGAGAAATCCTGGTGTTTAGAGCAAGGAATCACCAATTTGAAAAGTTAATAATTTTACCTTGACATTTATCAGGTGGGACAGCCAACACAGCCTCATTTCTTTAAAAACAACAACAGGAACTACCCATCCACACATCTTGGGAGCAGAGTGGCTGGAAAGTGTTCAGCAGAAAAGGACAGGAAGTGCTGGTCAGCAGCAGCTGAACATGAGCCAGCTGTGCCCAGCTGAGCAAGAAGGTCTGTGGCACCTGGGCTGAGTCAGCAATGGGCACTGGTGAGGCCACACCTCAAATCAGTGTCCAGTTCTGGGCTTCTCACTTCAGGAAGGACATGGAGGGGCTGGAGCATGTCCAGGGAAGGGAACAGAGCTGGGGAAGGGGCAGGAGAACAAGTCTGATGAGAAGCAGCTGAGGGAGCTGGGAAAGGAGCTCAGCCTGAGAAAAAGGAGACTCAGGGGGAACCTTCTGGCTCTGCACAACTCTCTGACAGGAGGGGAGAGCCAGGGACAAGTTGGGCTCTGTTCCCAGGGAACAGCCTCAAGTTGTGCCAGGGGAGGTTCAGGTTGGATATCTGGAGGACTTTCATCATGAAATGTTTGTCAAGCATTGGAAGGGGCTGCACAGGGAAGTTTGGAGTCCCCATCCCTGCAGATGTCCAAGCAAGGACTGGATGTGGCACTCAGTGCTCTGGGCTGGGTGACAAGGTGGGGATTGGGCACAGGTTGGATTTGGTGTTCTTGTCCAACCTCAATAATTCTATGATTCCATTCCAGCATCTCATGCTTTAACAATTTCTGTTTCTTCTTCAGACTTACCCAAAGTTTTATTACAGTGTATTTCCTAAAATTTTATGAGTTGTTACAAAAAGAGCACCCCGAGAAATAAACAACTCCAGACTAAACTCATAACAGTTTCTAGTAACAGGTGCCCCTGTTCCTTGATATGCTGCCTGAATGTTTCCAGGGACTAGTAAGGATGCTTTCAGTGTTTGTTCAATAATTTCTATCAGGTGGAGCTGTAGAAAAACAAGGGGGAAACATTTTCAATTACAGCCATCCATGAGAGTCCAATTTTTGTCTCCCTGCGGGAGCAGCTAAAAGTTTCTATTCCCAACAAACCCATGCATTTTGTACCAGAACCCAGAAAGCAAAACGAGCAGACACACTGCTTCTCTCTCCCTCTAAAACAAGGGGATGCATCACGGAAAGTGTTGTAGAAGTTGTTAAACTCCTACCAGCACTGTGCTGGTTCTGTGATGAACCAAACCTTGTCTAATGTCTTTTCCTAGGTTTCTCCATGGGCACTGCAGTGATACTAAGCAAAAAAACTTCATAGCAAACCCAACAAAAATGGTTGTCTTAAAAAGACAGAACATTCCCTCAAAACTGAAACAAAAAACCAAACCACCAATAATGATGATTAAGTCTTAAAAATCCTCAGAAACTAAAAAGAAAGCAAACACCCCAAAACCACCTACAAACCAACCAACAAGGAGAAATCCAAATCAAAAAAAGAAAACCTAATGGGACAGCTGGGCTGCTTAAGATCTTCACCTGACAGGCTGGAGCAGCAACAACCTGAGAACCAGGTAGAGCCAAAGGGGTCCCACCACATCAACAGGATGAGCTTTAGCAGAAAAGCACCAACAAGTAAAGTCAGGCCAGCAAACACCCCCAAAATCCCTGCTCAAACCTACCTGTTCAGAAGTATAGGTAAAATTTGTAAGTAAAACCAGATCTCAAATAGATTTGCACACTCAATAGAAAAGTGATCACTTTCAGGAATATCAGTGTATACAGAAATAGTCTTTTGAGACATGAACAAGCACCTGAAAACCCAAAGAGGTTTTGATAAACATTTTCTCACATAAAGCTAGGTAATTCAAAGAAAACCTCTATCTCCACAATCATTAACCATGTACAAACACAGAAACACTTCAGTCAGGTTAACACCATTTTAATGTACCAATAAACGAAGCAGAAGAAAATCTTTTACCAGCCTGTAACATGGCAGTGACTGAAGAAAACACCTCGCAGGCCTCATCAGTGACCTCCACTATTTATTCTTGGACCAGTTCACAAATAAACAGACCTCACATTCCAAGCCCAGCTGTAAGGAACTTTATTAATTAACTTAATAACTTGCTGAGGGTTGAAGAGTTCAGCTGTTCTGGCACCAACCAAGCCGTCTCTCCATGTGACAATGCACACGTCAGCAAAGCATCCGACAGCTCTAATTGTTTTTCTGTCTGTCAACATCCAAAGTATTATCTCAATTTAGCAAGCCAGCAAATGCATTTTTTCCCCAGTCAGCACACAATGTACAGTCCTTGCTCAGTGCAGATCAGGTTTGGTCATTTGTTTTCCTACAGTCCATCTTTAAAAAACCAAAGCCTAAAGAGAAGCATCATACAATAAGGAAATACTTGCTGACACTTCCAAGTTTGAAGAAAGCATTCACCAAAGCTGCAAATTATCTGAACAAAGTGCCTTTGAATCAGTTCAAGCTCAGGGGAAAATTCCCATTCATTTCTTACAGGACAAATCGTTTTAATAGACTAAATAAGATAAAGAATTTGTGGTACATGCACACTCAGACCAATAGGCAGGGCTAAATTAAAGGAGTGTGTTAATAAAAGAGCTGCCCAGGTGGAGTCCCCATTCCTGGAGGTGTTCAAGGAACAACTGGAACCTCAGTGCTCTGGTTTAGTTGATAAGGGGAGGATCAATTATAGGTTGGATTTAACGATCTCAGAGGTCTTTTCCTCTGTGGATTCTGGGATTCCATGTGCCCCACAAGTGCTCACAGGATTCCTTTGGCGACCTGCCACTAAGAACATACACTCACATCAGAAATCATAAGCTCTCTGTGCTGAAATCACTGTGTCCCACTAGAGTTTCTAAGCCAAGCTCATCTATAGTAAGTTTAGAAAAAATATATCTAGGACTGGTTTGGTTTCTAAGATTGTGTAGTAGAAGTTGAGGTCTGCAAACCAGAAAATTTTCTGGCCATGTGCTTATCTCTGCTTCCCAAATATAACTCTGTAGCACCTTTTTATTAGCCTTTGGTTTGCCTCCGTAGGTATTCAGTCCTTTATTTGCTGTTAGTTAACTTTCATACCAGTAAAAAATGATTTGTCTCTCCACTGAGGGTCATCTGACAACCCCAAGTATTTTTTTCGACCTGAAATCTGTGCCCAGAATTCACATTGGGCTTTTATGTTAAAGGAGGCAAAATAAGCCTTACCTCTAGTACTGTGCAAATTTATTTCTGAAGCCAATGGAAGGGTTGGGGGGTAAAAAAAAAAAAAAAAAAAAAAAAAAAAAAAAAAAAAAAAAAAAATTAAAAAAAAAAAATCTCACTTCAGGTTTCTCAATCCCATAAGGTCAAAACCAGTTCACCTTATGCATAATTTATTTCAGCAATGACTGGGAATAGGAATGCAAAACTAATTTACTGAGAGGCACACAAGCCAAAACAGGCCTGTGATCACAGCTTTTCCCCAGTTTGTCAGACATCAGCTCCACAGCCACACAGTTCTGCTTGGAACCAAGCACTGGAAATCTGGCATTCCACAGCTACTTCCTTCCCCCACTTCTCCATTACCTTGCCTGAAGCCTCCTCAATTACCTTGTTTACCATGCATTAAGCATTTTCCCTAAATTCTCCTTTTATCCTAATTGGCTGATGGTATCTTACTCTATCAGATATTTGTTCAGTTTTTTAAGCATAAAGAGAAGCCACCATATATATAGATGTGCATATATACACACACAAATATATATATAACATATATAAGGGCTACTATTTAGCTACCTCTCCACAAGTTGTTTACAAAATATAGAAAAGCCTGCAGCTTCACAGAAGACAAGCAGATCAGACTAAGTGCAAAGGATTTTTTTCTAGCATTTAAGAAGAAACAATATTCCAAGCAGATGTTTGCAAGACAGCTTGCCACAAGCGTTAAGTCACAAAGGAAACACGAGAGCTAAAATCAAGATACCTTATTTCTACTTTTTAGAAGGTTCACACTGCTTGGAAACATCATGCACCTCAAATCAGAGCTAAAACCCTGCTGCAGCAAAATTTTGACTGTTTCAGTGACTTTCTGTAGACCCAGCAAATCCCCAGCATGTTATTCAGTACACTTGAAAGTCAGGTTGCTTTCATTTGTAATTAGCAATAGTCAAAGATCATTTGGAGTTTGGCATTTATCCTTTATTTTCCAGTCCCTGTGCACTATGGCCAAAAGTTGTGCTCTTTGTTTTTCCCTGTTATGACACCAGGTAGGATCCTGGACAAACAGCATGGATGGAACAAGCTGCCTGTAAGTCATTAATAGAATAATTAGTCAGTGCTAGTAAGGCTTGATTAGAAAATACCAAACAAACAAGCACAAAGAAGCCAGTCCAGCTACCCAGAAAGAGTTCATAAACCATCCAGAAGATCATGAACAAGGATACATTAGAAGGTCTCCCCCACCAGAAGAATCCTGGTAGGGAGCCAAGTAACATGTTCCAGATGAAATTAACTACAAATACAGAATTGAATACTGGAAAAATAAAGCTCCCTAGCATTTAACAAAAAGCCTCCTCCCCTAGACTGATGAAGAAGAAATATCCTACAAGATATGCATCAGTAGGCCTCCCGTCAGTAAACGGGCAAAAATATTTAAGGCAGGTTCAAGTCCAAAATATCGAGTGAAAGTCTTCTGCAGGCAAAACTTCCATTTGAAAGAAACAGATTGTGGGTTTGAAATCAGCCTATGACTCTTTGAAAAGGAGAGTATTTACTCAGAGGTAGCATCCAGTGAGTTTTTTGTGGGACTAGCCCTCGTGGAGGTTATTTTGCTATTCCAGAAGAATGCTCTGAGATAATAAGCACTGCTTGAAGCAAATAAACCAGAGGTCCCACAACCATGAAGATGACAGTGTTGAGAACAAGCTTGAGAGAGAGTTTAAGACCAAGGAATTTTGCTCCATGAGACTGACCAAAAGACGGTCTGACATCTGTGTCAAACTGGCCAAAATCCTGATGCCTCAAGTGATATATAAACACACACACCCTCACCTGTGAGAGGACAGCACAGCACCAACACAGGAGTTTGTACAAGCATTGACGTGCAGGCAGTTGTTTCTGGCAGCCAAGGCTGCACAAAATCATGCCTCTGGATAACCCAAAATTCCCCAAGTCACAGTTTCCCAGACAAATTACCAGTTGATTTCCATCCAGGAACCCTCAGCTGCCTAGAACAGAAACTGCTGCTTGGACTGCAGTTTCTCCTGCTGCAATACAGCTAACAATTTGGTGGGAAAAAATGAGGGAAAGAAACACTGTTCTGAAGCACGAATGCTACAACTGGTATTTTGCCTAATTACAGAACATTCCCGACCTCTCCCTGAGCCACAATCTCTCCTTGAGCTGCAATCTTTAGAGCACAGAAAAAAACAAATTGTCACTTCTCTTTGTATTGGTGAGAATTAGCTAGAAGGTATTAACTTGGTGGTTTTTTGAGGTGGAGGAGTGATAGGAGGAGGTAAAGCAATCAGCCACACTTCTTGTCACTTCTTGTTAATGGCAACTATTGAGTTATTACTTGAACTAATTCTTCCACTTTGAAAATTTTATTTTTGTCTTCAGTATTCTAATTCTAAGACTGATCTCTGACTTCAGCAAGTGTGTTAAGCTTTTAGGACATCTTCCTACACAGTTTTTTAATCTAAATCACATGTGACAGTCTGAAGAAATCAGACACACCACTTAGTAAAGATTTAACTGCAGCACAGCACAAAACAGTCATCCAGCTTGGGATCCAAGTGATGACATAGCTACAAACCTTCAAGATTATGAACCATGTCTAAAGTGCTCATGGCCTTCATAGGAAAGTGAGTTCCAACCAGCTGTCACAAACACAGATTGATGGCTGGAGTGATAGCACTCTTATCACAGCCTATAACACTTTGTATCTTTGGAGCTACCAGGCTTGACCCAACTGTGCTGCAAAACATTTTCAAATCCCCACAAAATATTGGAAAGGAAACAAGCCAGCAGGTGAGCCAAGGAAACAGATGGCTTACTAAAGTTCTTTTGTATTTGGTCACTGCTGAGAGCATAACCTTGCATTTTTAACAGTAGCTTTCACACTCTTGAAATTGATTTAATTCAACAGGAACAACAACTCTGAAATTAATACTCTCCCTAAGATTAGATACAAAAAGCATCTGAACTCCATATGGACCTGTGGTACAAAAACTCATGGGGTTTTTGGAAATGGTGACAGCACTCAAGTTAGAGTTCCAAGGATCCTTGCTTCTATTAGATTTCAATCACAGAGTTTTTAAAGCAGAAATTTAAAAAATTCAAAACTTAAAAGCATCATATTTAAGATATGTACCAGCAAATGAAAACAATATCTGATGAAGCACTTTCTTCAGCTCTTGAGACAAGATTTACTGTGATACAAGTGTGAATTCAATTCAATTCAAGCAGGCTTACTCACTAAATCCCAAACCTGAATCTGTTTCAGAATTAGGACTGAAGTATCACCTTCATTTTACATGAAGCACTCCTTTTCCTCACTCTCTAGTTTAGCTATTAAAAAAAATTGTCAGTATGAAACATTACAATCCTAGAGAGGCAGGATTGAGTGGATTCATCCTGGAAAGCCTCACTGGCAACCACTGTTCTAGGAAGGGCTGCATCATAGAATTACACAATGGTCTGAGTTGGAAGGGACCTTAAAGCCCATCCAATTCCAAGCCCTGCCATGGGCAGGGACATCTTCCACTATTGCAGGTTTTCTGAGCCCCATCCAGCCTGGCCTTGGACACTGCCAGGGATGAGCCAGCCACAGCTTCTTTGGGCACCCACAGCCTCACAGGAAACAATTTCTTCCTCACAGCCAATGTAAACCTCTTCTCTGTCACTTTGGAGCCATTCCACCTAGTCCTGTCACTCCAGGCCCTTGACTCCAGGTCAAGAGTCTCTCTCCATCTTTCCTGTGGGTTCCCTTCAGGCACTGCAAGGCCTGAAAGTGAGGTCACCCCAAAGGCTTCTCCTCTCCAGGCTGAACAATCCCAATTCCCCTCAGCCTTTCCTCCCAGCAGAGCTGCTCCATCCCTGTGCTCCCCTTGGTGTCCCTGCTCTGGCCTGGCTCGAGCAGGATAGCGGGTGGCAGCACAGCAGAGGTTCAGACAGCAGCTGGGACGGATTTATTCTGTGGCAGAGGAATATCCTTTTCCAGATACGCTAGCCAAGGAGCCTGCATTGCATTATAAATGCTGTGACAAACAGCTCAAAAAAAGACATGTGCATTAAATAAACATCTCCTGATTCATCATCTCAGTCACAGGCAGACATTTACTGCACTGTAATGTCTTCCTAAGCTGTGTAAGTATTTGTTCCTCATTAGTAGCAAATATATAGTGCATTTGAGAAAACAGCTTTATTACACACCACTTTATTAATAAACAGCAACATTAGGTGGAAGTCACATCTATACATCTCTAATATGGTCTAAGTAATGTGTGGGAGTGAAAGAAAACAAAGAGCAGAGAAGCTAGTTCATTGCAGGGGAAATATTTATACAAAAGCTACAATACACACACCTTACTTCAAAGTTGCCTTAGACCTCGAGATGCCCTAGCTTCAAAGGAGACAAAATAGCTCATTTACCAAACTGGTTCCAAGGAAGACACAGCCCCACCCTTTCAACTCTTCCCCTCTCCCCTCACGGCTTGTCCACAAACACTCACACCCAGCTGAGGGACTGAAGACATTCGTGTGTAATTGCCAATATTTACACTAATGAGGCAATGAGCTCATCTGCTCCCTTTTGGCAAGACCTGCATTAACTCTTGGTTTTGTAGGGCTGAATCTGTCCTTTACACTTCAGTCAAGCCCACGTGCAGCATTTTCTTTGTCATTTGACTACAGCCACCCTAAGTCCCAGCTGCCAGAGAGGTGTTCCTTGCACCTCAAATGTGAGCTGAGGGCAAATTTCAGGGAAAAAAAAATATCAAGAAACTTGTTACACTTTCTACATTTCAAGATATGAACCAAAACACAACATCTTCCTCTATATTGTGGTGTACCTTGCATACAAATGAGCCCCTTCCTCCTCTTCCAAGTGTGCACTGAAGGATGCAGGAAATAAAATACATTCTGCAACTAAAATCTACTTAAATTTGAATTAACAGACGTTTTAAAAGTCAGTTAAGCGAATGGTTTACAGCCAAGGGTATGACACGACTACCAAAATCTCACTAATGAAATGCAATTTCTGAAACAGAAATGAGGTGAGGCACTTTCAACTTAATCAACATAACTGTTCCAAAAAATTATAATATCAAAGCTTTATTCAGTAAGCAGCTACATTATTCATTAAACATTACCTAAGAAATGTCAAGTTGCTCTCCTGGCAACTTAGAAAAGTCTGCAAGACAGAACAGAACTTATTACTATGAGGAGCCTTTAAACAGTTAAGCAATATAAATGAGTGGGGGGAACCCATCACTTTCTAAAATTTACACTTGGCTGTGCTTACTTCCATATTTCCCCAGGCACAAAAGAACTTCTTTGCTTCTTCTAGTCTCTATTTATAGGACTCAGCTGGATCACTTAAGTATTTCTCCTCTCTTGACAATTGTGAGCTTGGCTAATTTTATTAGAGCAAAATCCAAGGTAATCATAACACACAGCAATAGCTTATGGGCTGAAATACTCAAAAGTGCATTACTTAATTCATGGACTGATGGAATGGGTTGGGCTGGAAAAAGTTTATCTCATTCCCATCCCCCTGTCATGGGCAGAGACACCTTCCACTATCCCAGGCTGCCCAGAGCCCCATCCAGCCTGGCCCTGGACACTTCCAGGGCAGCTACAGCTTCTCTGAGCAACTTGTGCCAGGGCCTAACCAGGAACAATTTCCCTCCCTTTCAGTTTGAAATTCCCATAGTCTGAATTCCCATAGTTCTGTGGCAGTGCCACAGGCAGCTCCAAGATAAGCCTACACCATTTTGGCCAACTGGCCACACTGCACAGAAAGATGTGGAAGCAAATTTCACTTCAGGACGTAAGGATGCCTAGGTTCTCTATTCAGCTGATATTTTTAGGGAAACTGTTACAAACTTTCTAAACCACTAATTCTCCGTAAGTTTTGCTGAAATTCACCTAAACTCCAAAACTCCCTGGGAGGAGCAAGAACTGCAGATACGAACATCATACTAAATACACTTCCCCTTGGAAGTCTTATAAAGATCACATATGGCATTCATAGAAGGACCCAGCAAAGAGCTCTTCAGGAAAAACATGATTCTCTGCCAAAAAACTGACAGCAATTAACAGAAGTCACAGCCAGCAATGCCAGTGGAAAATAGATGTTGGGTCAAATTTAACATGGCAAGGGGGGGAAGTTTGCATTTTCCTGCTCCTGCCTTCTTTGTCTGTGGCAACAATTTTTAAACCAACACAACTTTCCATGTATTGATTTCCCTCCATATTTTCAGAAAGCATCTACATTTTGCAATTTCTGAGATAGAGCCTTTCACTGCTGGCCATGCAGTCACAGGCTTTCATCTCACCTCCTAATGGCTACATCTTCCTCCTCACTGCACCCTCAGCAACCCCATCCTCTCTGTTTGCCAAGCACAATGATGTCAGGACAGACTTCTGGAGTTGGACTTGCCAAATGCAGGCAGGGCAAAGCAGCCCTCCCCTTTCTTCACTTGATCCATTTATACACAGGGAACTCTTTATAGGTCACTTGCCAGAGTCACCACATGGAAGTGCAACTCCACCAAGTTACTGTTTAAATCTCTTTATCCTCCTTCACGCTGTCCCTTAACCCACTTCTGCAGAGCACCTACCAAAACATAATGGATCAGCAGCTGAGACCCTACTGCTTTTTGGGCTGATTGAGCTTACTCTATTCACCTCCACACCTTGGGCAGGGTGCACCTTCTCTTTGGGGGTTCTGCTGCCTTTCAGAGAGGCCAAGACAAGCTCAGTTCTGCTTTAAAGAGCTCCTGCAAAGTACCCAGAAGATGGGCAATGTAATCAATCCCTTCTAGCAGTACACTTGTCCCTCCAGAAGGAATTGTATCATCATTCCTCCTATCATGGTGGATCTCATACCATTTTTTCTGAACTTATGAGATGCCTGAGATGTCAGACACTGGTACTGAAGAACACAGATTTATTAACATTGGAGAAGATCTCCAGGATCATTGAGTCCAACCTCTGACTGATCACCACCTTGTCAACCACATGCCACATCCAGTCTTTTCTTAAAGATCTCCAGAGATGGTGACCCCACCACCTCCCTGGGCAGCGTCTTCCAATGCCTGACTATCATTTCCATGAAGAAATTCTTCCTGAAGCCCTCCTGACATAGAGCTCAAGTTAAACAAAACAGCATCTCAGCACTGCAGCATGAATTGCTGTGATGAACTCTCTGGGTTATCATCACACTGCTTATGAAGGACAAAGCTCAGCCTGCATTTCTCTTTGGAAGCAGAAAAAAAACCCAAACCAAAAACAAGACATCTGATTAGGACATTTTTCGTTTCCCCTGGTCTTTCTTACTTAAAAACACCCCTGTATCTGTGGATTAGTTTCTCCACAGAAACAGAGGAGAGGCTGTGCAGTCTGGAGAGCCACTGGCAGCACTGAGTGGGTTTAGGATTTAGAACTATGTGAGGGAGCTTAATAAAAAGAGCCTGGCCTTTTTATTTTTTAAATAAAAAGTGGCTGCTGGGATTTCTAATCTTTATTGATATGCAGCTATGGAAATGTAAAATACCAGGTAACATCAGGAGGCAAAAATGGCTAATTAAGTACAATTACCTAGCAAGCAACCTAAATTCTGGAAAGAACTCAAGGGGAAGTGCCCATAGAAAGTTTGGGCTAATCATAAGATAGTACACGCAAAATTTAAAGCATTCATGATATGCTTTAAATCACAAAAATATGCAAAACATAACATTTAAATTAAAATCCAACTACATGAATCTCCTCAGGCCTCAAAGGTTATATGAAAGAAATCCTAAATTATTCTTTATAAAATTCTTATACATAAAAGTAAAAAGCCAGGCTTACAGAATGAGATGAGCAGGCATTAATATTTCTCTTCCTATTTAGTTATGAATAACCTGAATATTAACTTGTAGGTATTTTTAAGATTTTTGCTATCTGACAAAGGAGATACATTTGACTTCATTTAGCTGCTATTTTTTCTTCCTCACTCCAAAATATCAAATACTAAAGCATATTTCCTTAACAACTCCAATTCAAAATATAAACCTTTATTTCTTTAAAGCCCAGAAATTTTCATTTTTAAACATTGTGCAACTATTCTTTGTAGGAAGCAGTCTACAGAACTACATAGAACCTACATAGAACAAAGAGAAGAGATTGTATCAAAATGACATGTCTCCAAAAAGCTGAGTTTCTTTCCTGCCAGAGAGAGAAATGACTAGTGTGCATGGCAATTAGTGCAAAAAACAATACTATCTTTACAGTTCCAGACTAAGAAAAACTACAGTTTGATGTTTACACAGCAGTAAATAAAGTGGGAAAACTTTTGAATTGGGTAATAAGCACATTTTTTCTCTCAAATGTTTAATAACAGTGAATCATTAAACACCCATGAGGTGAGGTCTTCCACATTTTGCTACTATGAAGATTAGAATATTGCAGAATTTCCTAGTGATTGATAAATTAATAAAACCCAAACTAAGTAATTTTAACTTGAGTCCATAGGAACTGCAAAACTGTTTTTTCTACTGTTCTACAGTAAGAGGATGCAAACCTTGCCAAAGCTTAATAAATTAATGAAAAAGAAGGAGGAAATGGTTTGCCTGCAACACCCAGGACTTGGATGCAGCAACCCATGTCTCAGGAACCAAATATTTTTGAAGCAGAAAAGCCAGGGACCACTGTCTCTTCATGTAAGTGGCATTTCCACACACCATCCCCCCTGCCATTTATTATCAATACTTCAGTCCTTTCCAGACATCTTGTCTCCACTTACATTCCATTTTCAGTTTGCCCTCAGCTGGCAAGCACAAGATGAATCCCAACTCTAAAAAAAAACACTGGAAGAAGCTGGTTTTTTTCCAGCTATGAGACCACTGTATTTCTTCAGAAACACTTTCAAAGTATTCAACCTGAAATGCATTTCAAATACTCGAAGTACTACTGCCCCAAATGCAAAGAAACTATTCAGATGTGGATACAAGATAAAAGCTTTATGTAAGGACATATTTACACAGGACTATAAAGTAAAGGAAAAGAAGCCCTCAAATGAGAAAGCAAGAAGCTGCACATAATAAAAATGCGACCAAGTGAGGAAGAGGAAAGAAATGGATGCACGTGCCATGGTATCTTCAATTTCAGCTCTGCTGCCACACCAGTCTGAACAACTGCAACACAGACAGCAAGGAAACAAGAGGCACTTTGTGCCATGTGCAGCTCTGGAGTGGGGAAGAGAGACAAGAAATGAAAAGTATCTCTTGTAATGCAAAGAATGCAGCAAAACTCATGGATCCCAGCAATACCACTGTCAAAGAAAGCTTGGGTTTTTCCTGCAGTGACTCAGTGCTCAGGCAGCCAGAGAAAGGTGTGCACCCAGCAAAGCTAAGACAGGCAGGAAACGCAATGAGAACCTGAGAGGCAGCACTTTTCCCTTGAGATTATTCCTCACCTCACCCAGAACTCACCAGCACGTCAGAGCAAAACCCTCCCTGAGCCAGAAATCCTCTCAGAGAGCATCCAGGAACTTCTCCCACCTATTAATGCCTTTCAGTGGATACCAATCAGAGGTGAAGGGCAGAAAATCATGAGCTCAATGAAGGAAGTATTTTCTGATTCATGACCTGGGGCACTCAGATGAAAAAGGAATTGCACTCTGCTTCCATGGTTCCATGGAAGAGGCTAGAAAACCCAACCAGCAGAAGTATCTGCCCAGCTCAGGTAGGTCAAAGATATCTCAACCATGACAAACACAGGCCACAAAACAGCTGGAGGATACAAATTAAGTCTCAGTGCTCACAAACCAACAAAGTCTGGTTTTGTTGCTTACCAAACATCCCAGAAAATGCAATATCACTATGCAGAGAAACATGAAGTAGCATTCTGCAAGTGAAAGCTTCTGAAGTGGGTCTCAAAAGAATGTTTTTGTCAACTATAGTTAAGACTTCAATGTAAAGCATCAGAACTACTCCGAACTTCAAAAAAAAAAAATCTATTTTTTTCTGCTTTTCATATTTAAAGTTTAAGTATTGAATGAGAAATATTTCCCAAAGTTACTGCTCTGATTTGGTGTCCACTTTTGCTGCCAGAGTGAATAAGTTCTGCTCCTTTTCTTCATTCTTTTATTTATTGATTATTACTGGAAAAAATGGGATTGATTTTTTTTATTTCTTAAATGTACAAAAATCTATTAATAGTCCATTATTTCAGCTGGGGAAAAAAAGTTTTAATAAAACACATACTACAAGCTGACCCTGTCTTGTGCCCCAAAACAGACAGCAAAATAAAGTCACATAACAACAACAAATTACATTAGTGATGCTTAAGGCAAAAAAACAAACTGGTTTATTCAAAACAAGCAAAGGTAAATAACTAATTCTCCCCGTGCGAGGATAGGCACCATCCTGATGAATTTCCAGCAGGCAAATACCTTCTACTCACATACAATAAAATCATTCAGAGACAGTAACTCACATGACTTGTTTCAAAGTGACAAATAAAGGAGTGACACTGCAGTCACCTGGCAGCCGGCCACAAACTTGCTCCACTGAAAGGAATTAATTCAAAATAGAGTCAACAACAAATCCTTAAATATTTTAACTTGGCAGAAGAAAACCTGGCTCAACACCACTACATTCCAAGCTTCCTGGAGTTCTAGGTTAACATACATATGTATATGCGCTGTGGCTAAGTGTCACCTGGGAAAAATGAGACCTGTGTGTCTAAATTCTGTGTGCTGGTTCAGCCAGCAGGACTGTCCCATGGCTGGTGCCACTCCCCACACAAACCATTGCACCCCTTTAGCAAGATGATGTTGTTGGCTGAAGGCAGCAATTAATGCTCTGGAAATGTTTGCTTTAGAAACAATCCACTGATGTGCATTAAAGAGACACATAAGGTGCCTGGAATGTGGGGCTGAAAGTGCTTTAATGAATAACCCAAAACACCTCTCAAATATGAGGCAACTTAAGACAAGCCTGAAGCCAGACTCTAGCTAACACAGCATTCTGAGTGCTGTACATATGGACAGATGCATCCACACACAAGGACCACCCTTCAGCAAAGCTCCTCTTCAACACAAGTGCATTTTATACATGTGCATTGATATTTCTACTAGTTCTACACTGTATTAGGGATAATGGAAGTATCCATCCAATGCTGCTTTGCTTCAGCTTTTCCTGCAGTAAGATAAAGCTGTTGCACCTTTATCCTTATCTGTACCTCTGATACACACAACATGAGACAAGCTGTCACTGTGGCAAATGAACAAAGCATTTAAATTTATTTAGCTCTGTTGGTCCCTCAGCTGCTTCAGTTATCAACAACACAGCTATAAATACTGCATTTGCAACAGGAGTGGTAAAAAGGCAATATACACACAGAAATGGAAAAGGTGGTGTGATTGCTATGCAGTCTATCACTGAGAAGCTGATGTATGCACAAAAGGCAAATCAGCTTCAAAGGCCTGCAAATGGTGACAAGCCAGAGAAGAAGATGCATTCTCAGTTTCTCACTTGCTCCACCAGCCTCATCTACATCATAAAAGAGGGGACTCAAAAAATCAAACCAATATGAACAATAAACCAATGCATAATCTGAAAGTATACATTCTAGCCTAAGTTCTGATATTTTTCCTGTATTGAGCATGCATCATGTTGTCAGGAAAAACACTACCTGCAACTGTTTACTTTTCATGACAATTTTTTTTTATTTTTGACAATGTCTCAGTGGCCAAGCTGGGGATAACTCGTTACAGTGAACCACAGAATCATTAAGGTTGGAAAAGATCTCCAATATCACAGAGTCCAACTTTTGATCAAACACCACCTTGTCACCCAAACCAAAGAGGAAACACCAGTTGTTTCTTGAACACCTCCAAGGATGGTGACTCCTCCTCCCTGGGCACCCCATTCCAACACTTGACAAACCTTCCAGTAAAGAAATTCTTTCTTAAGTGAAGATCTGCTGCTCAGAATGATCTGAAAGCAGAGGAGCCAAGGACAAAAGCATTCTCTCATTCCACACTCCCAGTGACAGGTTAGCTGTGGGCCTCCCTCTTATACAGCAAGAAGGTGCATATCCATGGAGATCACAACATCACAGGAGAGAGACACTCAGCAGGGCCAGGGCAGGTCTGCCCAGAACACAACTGTTTAGAGAAAATGCTGCACAGAGCAGGGGAACTGGGATTTTGCTCAAATTTCTCATCTCAGGAAGAAAGGGGGAGTGATGAACTTATGAAGTTGCCTCATCGCTGGAAGTGTTCAGGGCCAGGCTGGATGGGGCTCTGAGCAACCTGGGATAGTGGAAGGTGTCCCTGCCCATGGCAGGGGGTGGAAGAGGATGATCTTTTAAAGTCCCCTCCAACCCAGGCCATTCTGTGATTCTTCAAGCTTTAGAGTTTTCAGAATGCTTTATGTGCAAGTACCTTCAGAAGGGAGCAAGGAAACTCTTGGAGGGTTTTGGTGCTAAATTCTTACTTGCAGATGAAGACAGATGTCTGCTTATGTACAATCTGCTACTCCAGGCATCAGTGTCCACTCTGCTGATGAGGGCAGTTCCTAGAAGGAAAAAAAAAAGAGAAACATTGTTATACATTCGTGAAACAACCTTCTTGAGGATGAAGTTCTATTCCTCCTCCTTCCTTTAATGTTTTCAAAAAACTGTTCATCTGGCACCTGTAGATCTACAACAGCCTGGTACACACAAGCAGTATTTTATTTTTGAAAAGTTAGTTGAAAAGAAATGTGGAATAGTGCTCTTAATTTGCTGCTTCTTATACCTGGTGTGACATGTTCCTGCTATAAATAACTAAGTGTGATAAACAGCATTTCAACAACTTTCCAGAACATTAGAGAAAAAAAAAAAAAACAACCACCCCCTCAAAAAAAAAAAAACCAACCCCTAAGCACTGTATTAGGTAGTCACGAGCATCTACCACTGGTAAATTGTAAATACAAGAGATTGTGAAATAATCTTCTTTCCCAATTTTCTTTTTAAGGAAAACAATCCTCAGACTGGAGCACTTCCAGATGTATAACCCTCCAAGTGCTCTGGAGCTGCACACCCTGACTCCCTCGCAGCAGTGAATCACATGCAATGCATGCACAAACAAACTGGGCAAAAGGTAACAAATCCCAAACTGCTGATTAAGACTAATAATCAGCTTGGAAGGCACGCTTACTACAACAATGTTTAACAGCATCATTGTGACAGACATTGCCTAATATTATGGCACAGCCAAGGAGAACATGTGAGATGTGGTTATTTTTAAGTCTTCACAACCAATATTATTTACTGAATAATATTTTAAAGGAACATATCTATTATGGCTATTACGTGTAACTATTATCTATTATGTGTAACTCTACACGGGAACTTTATAGAGTGCAGCATGAAAAAAAGCCTCTAAAATCAGAAAAACTTTCCACTGGTATTTCAGCATCTCCTCTACCACTGTTGTCAGACACTGAGTTTTGTCCAGACAAAATGTTTGTCTCCTAATATCTTTGCAATGGAAAGATGTAATAAGCACCAACTCCAGCATAAGAACATCATAAGAGTTCAGAAACAACAAAAACCTCTTAAAGATCTGGAAAGAAGGGAGGTCTGCAGAAGATGCATCAAAGCCCTACAGGAGTAATTGCTCCTCTCATTATGGCCTGAAAGTCCACAACAGGACATTCAGGAGCTCCAAAAGTCCCAGGCACACATCAAATCATTTCCACCATGACTGACTGAATATGCAGCTTTCATTCACAAACCTAATTTATTAAATTCCTGGGTTGCCAGAATATGTTTGTGATGTTTTTTGCAATGTTTTTTGCTTTCCACTCTGTAGACCCACTAACATTTACTAACAGTTCACATGAGCCTTCTACTCTAGCTCTAAAATGAATGGAGTAATTTTTGGTGAGTTTATGTCTCTCAGACGAGAAGCTGTAATTTAACAGAAGGAAGATATGCTTGTTAAACTTCCTTAATATATTTGATTGCCATTCCATTAGAGAACATTCCTTTAAGTTCTCTACTCAGGTTTATTCACCACCATAGTCCTAAGTAGAGTCAAACAGTCATAGAAAATGCAGAACACTCATCTACTGCACCACATCAGGTTAAATCACCAGTGCTTGAGCCCCAGTTACTTACTAATCCCCACTTACACATGTGAGATTAGGAAAATAAATCTGGTTTTAGGATATAGATGGTGAATTAGTTAATCCAGAGGCACAGATGCTTGAATTTTGCTAGGGGAGGCAGAGAGAGAAGAGAGAAACAATCATCTCACCCTAAACTATGAAAACTCTGTTTTGAGATGCTAAAAGTTGTCTTCATCTACTGCAAACCAATCAACTGCCAATACACAAATAGTAAATATTTCAATTACAGCTGTTTGTTAATTACCCCAGGACACTTTATATAAAAGCTGAAGAACAGTGGATTCTGAACCTGAGAACAGAGTGGCCGCAATGCTGATCCAGCAGTGGGGACCGACACTTCCACTGCAACAGAGCAGCATTATCTGCAGCTCTACTGAAACCCTAAAGCTCTTCTCAGACAACTCTGCAAACTGAGTGGGAAGGAGTAAGGATAAGAGCCACATTCTGTCTTTAGAGACCCCTATTAAATCAGATTCCCAACATCAGCCACTTCCTCTTTGTTTTCCTCAAGCCATATGGCTTCCTGACAAAATCTGTACAAACAATAAATCCATTAATCAAGCCACTGCTGGAGGAAAAGGCACTTTTTTTCCCCCCCTTCCCTTCATCAATCCAGACATTTTAATGGAGATGTTTTATGTATTTTATGAAAGTCCCAAGGAAAATGCTAAAGTGGTCTTTGTTCTCACACTGCAGCCCCAGCTCCAGTTTGTACTTGTAAAAGGAGATTCTCACATAAAATGCAAAGAGATACAGGAATAGAGAGAAGTCACTCAAACCAACAAGAAAGGAGTCCAGCCTAATTGGATCTTAGCAGGCATACAGCATAAATTGCTGCCTAGGTTTGCTGGCAATACTGTCTCAAAAAACAAAAAAACAGAAGTTACAAAGAAAACATAATTAACAGAAGTAGGTAAAATTAGAGGGGCTATTCCCACAAGGCTCTGAGGAGATGCAGACATGCAAATGCCACAAATAGCTCAAAAGAAGAGCTTATTTTAAGAGATGTCACAAAAAAAGGACTTCTCCAGAGGTCAGGTTTCTTTTTAAGGTGTACCAAGATGACCAACCTGCTACAAATCAATCTGTTTTGCCACCTCCACACTGGTAAAATGGTGATGGTGATGATGTGCATCTCAGATCAGGAGGAAATACAGTGGGAGGCAGGAAACACAGAGAGCAGCAAGATTTCTACCTCTTGTAGGTGGGAAACTCCCTTTCAGCAAGTGGAAAAATCTCCCACTCCTCTGAAAGAGGGGAGAAGAACACTAAACCCAAACCTAACCAGGCTCATTCTTTCATCAAACTAAACATATATTAGAGGGACTGCTAGAAATGCAAACTGTCTGTTTTGATGATCTGTTCCCATGGAGGCTTTTCCCAAAACTTCTTTGACTGCACTTATATTAGTCAATAGTCTGCAGTGCAGGAAGAGGATCAGAAAGAAAAAGAAATTACTTTCCAACTCAGGTGGTCTCTTTCAGTCACACACTTCTAAAGCAACTGTGACCTTTCCACTCACATGGAAGGAAAACAAGATTGGCATGGTAACAAATCTTTTTACCTTAAATCATGTTTTATTTTCTTCACAGGTGGTCTACAGCTTACTGGGTGATCAAAACTGCTCCTCAATTCATGTGAACAAAAACAACCCTCTGTTTAAATGAAGTTCAGGAAATATAAAGCAGCTTATGACACTGACAAAGACCTTACAAAGAGAGCATTAAAAATGGTGTGAAGTTCACTTTTCAAAACTTGGAGTGGGGCAGATTTTTTGGGAGGGGAGAGGGGGCAAGGTGGCGTTCGCATTTTTTTAAATACAGGAAAGCAGCATTCTTGATTAAAAGAAGGAAACCTTTAAAATTACATCCCTTTCTGTCTTTGTTGAATTAAGTAACAATTAGCCACAATGAAGAAAAAAAAATACAGAAAGAATAGCTTAGAAAGTTTGAGTCATTATCTCCAAGGAGACACATCTGTAATGTTAACAAGGTCAGAACATTTCAGTCAGTTCTTGTGGGTAATGGGAAATACAAGATGTTAGCTTCTGTTCCTATAAGGCAATGACAACTCTGAAAGACTGCAGATATCGCTTGGAGCCTGCACCACTATGAATTATTAGCCTCGAGGCCACAGCCTAGAAAGATACAACATCGTATCCGAAGTACAACTGGATCTGTGGATGCCTTGAGGTAGTGATGAAAGGTGTTTGCTCTGGACAGGGTGGTGAGGAGGATCAAGTGCTGCCAGCTAGAGAGGCCTTGTACCACATCTGGGCCAGATGGTCCCAATTATCTTCTCATCAGAAGTCATCCTTCAGCAGCTATATAATAACCCATGTAAAAATAAACCTGGGCCTAGTGTTTGGCTCCACGCAAGAGGAGAGCTTGCCTGTCACGAGTCAGTCAGTACAGGCGGTATCCTTGCTTGGAGTCTCATTTACAAGTCTGTGGTATGAAGCTCTGCAGGTACAAGACGGTATCTTCACATCTGGTGTGAAAACAGAATGCTGACAAGACAATTTAGGGGCACACCAGTGAGGAGGAGAAGGCAGTTCTCCCTCCTGCCAGCTCACTCTTCTGCCCTTTCTGACCCTAGTCGTAGACAGCCTGTGCTCCCAAACTAACAGGATCTGTATTGCCCTGCCTTGGCTACTGCTCTTACCTGCAGGAACAAAACTGATCCAAGCTGCAAACAAGACACATTATTAGGAGACTATAAAGAGCATCAAGCTCCTCATGTCTTCACTGACTGCAGCCACTTGTTCACGTCCTTGCTTGACTGTCAAAGGTGGTCAGTCATAACAAGATCCAAAACATTCATTGCCTCTCTTCCCTGAACAACCCAACACCTAAAAGAGAATTGAGAGAGGACTTGTCCAGCCCAGACTTCACTGTACCACTAGATCCCATACCTTGTATTACCAGAAGCAACACCATTTACATCTCAGGAAAGAAGCAGCTTCTTTGTTACTGCTATTTAGCTCCTCTCAGGAAGAGAAAACACCTGCTTATTTTCAAAGTCAGCCATAAACTACTCCTTATTTGCTCACAACACTGTATCCTAGTTCTTTAAGCTCTATTGTGGTGTTGAAAAGCAAGTGCTACAAAAAACCATATTGACACATAAACCAAGAAAAGTGAAATTAAAATTATAAAGTAGCTTGATGTAAAAAAAAAGCCTTGACTGAGATCTCCAGAGTTCTGCCTGTCATTTGTCTCCTTGCAAGTACGTGAAGGGCATTTGCTTTCCAGGAACAACAAGAGGCTTGAATTAATTTAATATATTTCTAAGCCTTTAGAGTTGCAGTTGTTGAGAAACAACAAAGATGACAAAAAACACTTGAAGTGATTTATTTTCTTTTTGTTTAAACAACACAGCCAAGAGAGCCCCGGCACAGGAGCTCAGAGGACATCAGAACAGAATACCCACAGGCAGAGCAGGTTGCTTTCTCTTCCTCCAAACTAACACTTTGTTTTGCAACCCCTGTGATTAAAGCCCATGGAACCATTACTCCAGGATGAAAAGGGGGTGCTGATACAGCAGAGAACCGTCACAGCTCACCCACAGACTCGCCTGCACATCCTACTCTACTCCATCCCTGTGGCTGTGCCTGGAAAATACCGGGGGAATTGCACAGACACCAGGAGTTTCCCTTCTCATCAGCAAGAAGACTTCACTTTTTTCAACACAGGAGCACTGAGGTATCACACTCACTGACAGGAGGAATGCTTTCCTCTGCTTCCTTCAGCAGCCCTGGAAGCACCATGGCTCCAATAAGCTGCTGATCAGACGACTCCCAAAACACTTCCCTAGCCACACCTCTGTGGTTCTACACAGTCAGGCTCACTTCATTAGGTAATTATCCAACAGAACAACAGAGAAAGTCATGGCAAGAATTTGCTTTGTTATTGAAAACTTCTTTTTCACTCACAGTCAACCCAAGTCTGCCCTCTGATTTAAAGAGAGCAGCTCCCTTACTTTACATTCCTACCTTACCTGCACAAATTCACACTTGACTACTAATTCTTCAAACAAGCAAACTCTTGCCATACCTACCTATGACTAAGTATTTTGCACTGGTTCTCAGAAAAGCATTTATGAGAAAGCATATTTAAAGAAAAAGAGCAAGAGACTGAGTAATACAGTCAAGCAGCATTTAGCAGAAATCAGGATTAGGCCTGGCTATTCACACACTCACTGACCTGTCTGTGTTGGAGGTTAGCTCTTGTTATTAATCCTAGTGGTTAGAACTACAGGAAGGCACTTTAAAGGAACAATTCAAGTTAAAACATGTATGTCATTAAGCATGCCCATTTCCGAAAAAGTACACTTGGGCAAGTCATCCAAGTACTTAGGCAACACAGAAGGGGTAGCACATAAAAACAGAAGTACAATGGCATTTGCTTTCATTTCTTTCCTTGAGGATAAGTCTATTTAACAGTAACTGAAAAAAAAATGGAGTAAGATGCTGGTTTATTTCCATTTGTGAAGTTAAAACCATGTAGAACTAATGAAAAATAAATCTCCAGAGGAGCTGTGGCTGCCCCATCCCTGGCAATGTTCAAGGCCATGATGGTTGGGGCTCTGAGCAAGCTGGGATAGTGGAATGTGTCCCTGCCCATAGCAGAAGGGTTGGAACAGGATAAGCTTTAAAGTCCTTCCAACCCAAGCTATTCAGATTTTATGATTCCTTTATCACTGAGTAAGTGTCCCTGCCAGCAGAATGACTACACTGGTGGCAAAGCAGTGGCTCACCATGCAGCCTGTGACTGCAGTACAGCCAGAATCCATCAGCCCCTCCAGTTTGCTCACAGTCGACATTACAATTCCTGAGTAAACAATGCTCCACTTTCTAGGCACTGCCAGACAATTCCTATTTCCACATGACATCAATTTACAGGCAATTCTTGAGAGTCTGTTCTATTTTTGAAAATATTGAAAGACTGCTTCTATCTTTGCAAGTAAAAACTCTTGTGCTTCTCTGGGTTGTTTACACTGCATCCCTTCATGTTATGATTTAGTCTGGTTTTGTATGAGCACCAAGGTAGGTTAGTCGGCAGAGCCCAGATCAGTAGCATAAAATAATTAAAATATCAGGATTAAACAGCCACTGTTTGTAAATTCGAATTGGTTCAGTTTAGGATTAACCCAAACCAGTAAAAATATCCAGTGTCAAGTCAGTTTCATCTGTAACATCAGCAGAACATGCAACATCACTCTGCATTTCCAAATAACCCTTTCAATACAAGACAGCTCTCACCCAAACCAGTGATTTTCCAGAGGGTTTAAAGGTTAACTTCAATTACCCTTTTCTTGGCAAGGAGTCATAACCCACTGCTAATAACCTCGATTCCAGACTTCTTAGAATTGCACAGGACAAAGCAAAGCACTCAAGACAGTGCCTTCGGCAGCAGCAAAACCTAGCAGGTGACAGAGAAATCCAGCCCCTGTTCCAAAGGCCTGCAGTGCTTTCTTTTGTGACTACCACCTTGCAGGCAGTGCACTGCTGCAGCCTTCCATTTGATTCCACAAACTCATCTTTTCCCTGTTTCCAAAGCACACAGCTCCACTGACACTTGAAAGCAGAATTCTGAATTGTAACATTCTTCCTGCCTGGCCCACGTGGCACCCCTCAGTTCTGAGTGAACTGGGTCAGGAATCAAACCCACACTTGTAAGAGCCAGAAGCTCACAAAGAGTCCAGCAACATGCACGAGCCAATGAAACTACACTGCTGAGAGGATAAAAGCAGCCAGTGAATTCCTCCCTGGCCATTCCAATGCTCATCCAGAAGGAAAGGACATCACCAAGACAAAACACTTTCACTCATGAGAGCACTCAAAAGCCCACCTCTCTTGGTTCTGCCTTTGTATACAAAGCAAAGTTAAAGTGCTCAAGGGCCAAAGAGACTTCATATTACCATCAATATATTAACAGATCTTTATTTGAGATGATGTCTTGAAAAAAACTTCATTAATGTATGTGAAATATGGAAAAGTGGACAACAGCATGTTGTTTTCTTGTTCATGTTGAAACACCCTAAAAGTAACTCAATTTCAGTATAGGAATAATACAGTAAGTTTGTTAAGAAATAATTTCTTCCAGGTAGCTTGGTGTCTGCAAATAGCTTCCATCTAATGAACTTCAAATGTCTTTAACTGAAAGCACACACTGGCTAATAAGAGGTAAAATACTGAAGTGTGCAGCTGTTATGTATTTCACGACTGTAAAAAACACAGATGGCACCTGCAGAGAGCAAAGCCAGGCCTGGAAGCTTGCAGGTTTCCAGCTTCCTCCACAAGCATTTGTCCTTGGGGCAGATGAGTACCTTCCATCAGTCCTTCATCAAACATCCCTGTCCTGTGCCATCGCGTTCCCCTCCCAGAGCTTGCGAGGAAATATTATTGGGATTATAATATACCATTTCTCAGTTACTAACCAAAGAAATAAACATCTTACACCAGCTAATGCTATTATATAATCACAGATTTCTTTTCATGTGGAGCTTTAATCTCCCACTTCATTATGTAGTCAAGAGATGCCAAACATCCTTTTTCTTTCCTTGCAATTACCCGTGAGTCAATGGAAGACAAACACAGAGCTGATTTTTGCTGGATTTACTGCACTCTGTCCAAGGAAATTTAATCAACCCACTGTGCAACAAATTCCAAGTACACTTGGACCTCACACAGGTGCAAGTGCAAGGCAAATGAGAAAGAGAGAGAGAAGTTAACTCCTCTACAGCAATCCACTGCCTCCTTCCCAAACAGCAGGAAGTAAAGCCACAGCATTTGTGTCTCTTGAGATTTAACTTCGGAGAAACCCTGCAGAAAGTGATCAAGGCACAGCAGTTTTAGAACTAATTACAATCTCTAGTTGGACACTTACTGGTAGTTAATTAGCACCTGGGAGATACAAGGGCCAACTCATCATCAGCTACCAGGAAATGCAATTTATGCCATTAAAGTCTTTGAAATTTATTTATTTATTCGGTAGTATAAAGGCATATAACAAGTTCTTGCTTCATCTACTACAAATTTTAATTTTTGTCATTGGGAACACAACAACGTAAACACTTAAAAGGTCACTGTTAATCAAGAAGAAAGCAACATTTTATTGTCTTGTTCTACTGTTCAAATTATGGCACAGGCTGGTGCTGTCACTGTTAAATCCACCTCCTCACATCTCAAACCAATGGGGTTGCTAAATGTAAATAATTAATTTTAATGTGAACATTAAAACCAAGTTTCCTTATACAAACATGACCCCTATCAGTCAGTACTTGAATTCTCTGAAAAATGTACATTTTTGTGGGTGAGATGCAAGGTATGACATGAGAGACAAGGAAAAGCTACTTTAATAGATAGTCTCAAATCTACTAGGTCAAATAAAAAAAGGAAAGTAACCACAAGAAAGTTTGTCATAACCAAGAAGATAATGGGCTGGTTAAAAAATGTCTTGTATAGCAAAGTGAAAATAAACACCTTAAAGCTTATTGGCATCTCTGCCCACAGCACGGGATTTAGACCAAAATGATCTTTAAGCTCCCCTCCAACCCAAACCAGTCTGTGATTCTACATAACCAGACTCTCCAAGCACTGGAATAGTGGAATGAGAGAAAATCTTCACATTCCCAAAGCTTTTTCTTCACAAGATCTTAAAAAAAAAAAAAAAAAAAAAAAAAAAAAAAAAAAAAAAAAAAAGATTTCCTGCTAAGTTTTCCTAACTGACTAATGAAGTCTTCACATTAACCCCAGACTCAGACCAAGGCAGAAGTCAACACTTTTATCCAGACCCTTCCTTACAGCTGAACAACCAGTTACTTATTTACTTTTGCTTTGTTTGCTTGGTTTTGGTAGGGGACTATTCAGACTCATTACCTAAAATTAAGTGCTCAACACAAGCCAGACGAAATGGAAAGATTTCTTCAGAGTTCAAAAGCAGGACTGAGATCCTGCTGCCATTAGCAGAAATAACAGGAAAAGAATCAAGATAAAGAACAGCAGCAATAAAGCCCATCGTGTCTGTTACACTGTTTTCAGACTACTGTGGAACTGTCTCACTCTTGATTTAGAGCAGTGGCCAGCAAACCCCCGAATTCCCTTTGAAAAGGTCCCAAGCACTGTTACAACATGTGCGAGGCCCAAACTTCTGCAGTTCAAAGCCAAAGAGCTGCAAACACAGGAGACCAACATGTTGTAAAGATGTACTGATACCTTTTAGAGTCCTGCGCAGTCAAGGGAGACCTGAAGGCAAGTGGGCAAAAAACAGGCTGTCCTGACCTGCTGATACACAACGGTGAGTCTGGCTCTTTTGATGAGTGCCGTTTTTTTCACGTGTTTTTATCAAAGCCCTTCTCTCAATTACATCTAGACAATTCTATAAATTCTTCTCTTCCCCACACCTAATTGTTTGCAAAACTGGAAACATTTTGTTACAAGGTATTACAAATCTAATTCATAGTATCACAGAATGGCCCGGAATTGAAAGGACCTTAAAGGTCATCCCATCCCAACCCCTCTGCCACGGGCCGGGACACCTTCCACTATCCCAGCTTACTCAGAGCCCCATCCAACCAGACCTTGGACAATTCCAGGGATGGGGCACCCACAGCTTCTCTGGGAAACCTGTGCCAGGGCCTCACCACCTCACAGGAAACAACTTCCTCACAGCCAATCTAAACCTCCTCTTTCTGTCAGTGTGAGGCCATTCCCCCTTGTCCTGTTGATCCAGCCCCTTGTCCAGGGTCTCTCTCCATCTTTCCTGTGGGTTCCCTTCAGGCACTGCAGGGCCACAATGAGGTCACCCCAAAGCCTTCTCCTCTCCAGGCTGAACAATCCCAATTCCCTGAGCCTTTCCTCCCAGCAGAGCTGCTCCATCCCTCTGATGCCCTTGGTGTCCCTGCTCTGGCCTGGCTCCAGCAGCTCCCTGTCCTTCCTATGCTGGGATCTGAAGATGATTTAAGTTAACACTGACTCAGATCCCATCCAAATTACACCAATTCTGATGAGCTCTCACACCTTCAATTTCCAGAATTTCAATGAAAACCAAGAAACAGCCAATTAATGCCTTAGCTAGGATAGTTTCTTCCCTGAAGGCAAATGGAATCCACCTACACACTAACCTTACAAAACAGTCAATAGCAAAGTGTAAATATTGCCTGAAACTAACACTCAAAATCAATGGAACAGCTTTTGAAACCGCAAATACAACAAAAAGGCTGAATAGAATGTTTTAACCTTCTTTGAAAATGACAAAGACTAACAATTAAAGGCTTTTGGAGGCTAAGAGATGCACAGCTTGTTTCTATAAAAAGTCTAATGCCAACTCATTTAAAAATACTCTTGCTACTACATCCAAACAGCAGGTGGGTACATGACAACACCAGAGAGCTGAGACACATGAACAACCAAACTGTGAGCACAAGTGACCAAACTCCATCACAAACCTACAGGACAGCACTACCTCTCTGAAAATTATTGAAGGAAAACTTCCATTTTTCTCCTTTATGTTTCATACCACTTAATGAAAGCCTTAGAAGATACCAAGTGATGAAACCACCTGAACAAAAAAGCTCAGGTCTTGGAAGTATTTATTCCATGACAGGATAGCTGAGAGCTGAACAAGAAAATCCTCACTAAGTTTTCTGTATTTACTCAAGACACATACATACCATGAATTTGCCTGGTTTGTTCACTCTTTGCTAATTCCCACAAGGACACAAGACAATTCAACCTCCAAAGAACCCAGTACAAACCAGTAATTACCTCAAGTGCCTCCATGATGCCCTCAAGCAGGCAAGTATTTCCTTATGGAAATGCCATATAGGCACCTAAAATTCCACTGGGCAGAAAGAAATATCACCAGGTGGTCTGTGCTTGTATCTCTTCTACTGTGTGCTTTCTTTCTGCATCATGAAGTGCTATCTGCACAGCTTACTCTTTGAATTAATGCCTTATGAAAAAAAACACAAAGAACACTCAGTTATTAACAATAAACCTTAAGTATTATGTTAAGAACACACCAACTCAGTTGACTTAGCATAGTTATGCATTAAAACGATCAAAAGCTAAAGGACGCTTACATAGTTTCTAAGATTAGCCAAATACTAAGTGAAAATCCCACTTTATGGTGAGAAAACAGGCCACTTCTCAGTACATCTTAACAACATCTTTATTTTTTAGTTAAAAGCCACATTCAAATATTTTTACTAGACATTGCTGTTTGTAATCACTGGACAACATCTGAGTTCAGGCAATCTCTTCAGCTGGAAGAGACATCTACAGCAATGAAAATTTTATTCGGCTTCATAAAAAAGTATCAACCCACAGCACCTCTTTATAACATAATACATCAGTTGCACACAATATTAAATTCAGTTGCAGTGATTGAGAATCCTCTTTGCTGACAGAAGCTCAAAAAATAATTCATTTTTCACCTGATCAATTACAGCTAAATAATTCTATACTGGAGACTGGTTCTCTGCCACAGCACCAACTCCTTGTGTTGAGACTTCTCTGTATTTCCAATAACAGTTTCCAACAGAAACTACTGCTAATTAGGTAACTCCTGGAGTTCTCTAAACAAAACAAACCTTCTACAAACTGGTTATGAGAACCTAATCTTGACTTGCCCTGTGGATGTTCTATGCTAAAGAAAACACAGAGCAATGGGATAACAGTGCCAGGCAAAAGCACTTCTAACCTGTCATCAAAAAGACCTATTTTGCTCCCAAAATCTACCAGTCTTAGGTTAGTACTATTTTCCTTTGCCAAACTTCTTTCAGGAACACTGTAGCTCCTTGTTCTTTGTGTTAGTCCAGGTCTGCAAGGGAACAAGGAAGAGATGTGGAGGCCAGCTAAGCAGTTTTATTAAAATAATTCTGTATGTACATGATTATCACAGGAAAGTTAGTAATTCTGGCAAGAGGCTTACAACAATGTGGTTGGCAAAGCATTCCATCAGATTTTTCAAACATTCACAGGAGGCATTCAGAAACAAAGGGAAAAACCAACATGAAACAAAGCAACACAAGACTTTCACCACTGTGCTACACAGCAATCAAACATGACTCACTGCTTATCTCAGGCTCCTATCAGCATTTCTAGGAGCAAGCCCTCTCTGACCACAAGTAACAGCCTGCTAGAACTGATACAAAAATCTAAATCTAGAAAAATCTAATAGCTGACCCACACACACACAAAAAAAAATCCCAAGCACAGCCACGCCATGAACCAAACCTTAAAGGGATCTGACAGAGCACGAGGAAAACATGGTGCTTCAGGAATTAAGATCTCCTCACCCCACTGTGCTGGTGCTAGACACTCTGTTCTTCAGGCATTCATTCACCAGGAAAACGGGAGAGCCACTAATGGCCAGAACAGGAGTTCAGCAGGACAAAAAAAGCATTATACAACCTGAAACAACTTTGCAAGTGATGGAGAGAGGCTTTGGAAATCCAGATGTTCAGCAAAACAGTCCAAGAGTGGCACGTTCCCGGGCACTGGATGCACCAATGCTCATGGTACCTTCTCTGCAGAAGGCAAGAGCAGAGTGAAACACTCCTTTTTTTGTTTCAGAAGATGAATGAAAATTTAATTAGCCCTGATCCTCAGAGGGAGCTAAATTTTTTAAAGCCTTGCCCAACAGTGATGAGGATTAAGAGTAACAAGAGTTATCTATATTTGATGTGGAGCAGAGGAACAAAATTATAAAACTCCACCAACATTAATACAACTAGACACTCTTGTTGCTCTTTTTTCTCAGTTACATTTTAGAAAGGACTTTTTTTTAAAAATTTGAAAATAGAAATTGTATTTCTCTACTATTTATTTCAGTAATTTTTGTCCTTCTTGCCCTTGCACATACTTTGCATAGGACATAATACCCCATATGAGAGCAATTACTATATCTTACTAAAAGTGACCTGGCAGCACCATGAAATTATTTCTTTGCTACACAAAATATTTTTAAGATGGATATAAGATAGGACAAAAACATTGGTCCAGTCACTTCCAAAAGAACTCATTAAAAGAGTGCATACAGGTAAGACATTTCACCAAGCTATCATATTCACAATTAAAAAACCTCACCATATAACACAAACCACATATTCTTTATGTTTCATTCTTGGAAACACAATTTTAAAAAAATTAAAAATCAGTTTTTAGAGTGAAGCCTCCAAAGCCACCAAAGCTGCAATGTTAATATCCCAATATGCTGTTATGCAATTCTTAATAAATAAGTTTTGGAAGCACATTAAAATCAGAATCAGCATTTTCTTGACAGTTTGCCATTAACAAACAATTAATTATTTCATTTCTGCCAGTATAGCAAGCTGGTAGCAATCCAACTTAGAAGTTATTCCATTTCAAACTTGTTTCACTAACATTAAGTGAAATTGGTTTACATTACTTGACTAATGCAGTAAATGCAAGACTCCTGTCACTTGACTGTAAGAGTGTCTCATATATTGGATATTATTGCATAGCTGAAACAAAAATATAACTTAAATGCAGTAATATTTAATATTGCAGTGTCCTATGTCCTAGAAAAGCCCTTGCCCACAGCAGCAGTTTTGCCATAGATAAAGTCTGAGGTGTAGATGGAAGCCCCACAGGGAAACCTGAAGGGTAAAACACAGCCAAACCACCATTTCCCCATGCAAACAATTGCTTCCATTGCACCATTTAGAACTGGAAGCTCATACATCAAAACAAAGCTGTGTATTTGGAAAATAAGCCTCTCTTATGCATTTTTTAATCAAAAAAGAAGCAAGAATTAGACTGAATGGAGAGTTCAGAAAGTTCATCATAAGTATAAAGCAGAACAGGTGGTGCTCTAAAGTCACAGCAACAATGCACAGCTACAAAAAGCCTCACCCAAAACTAACCTGAAAACCTGAAACACATAGGAATGCCTGTGGTACACTACATCAATTAGAATTAGAGTGCTTTGGGTTGGAAGAGACCCCAAAATTCATCTTGTTCCAACCCATTCCACTACCCTAAGTTGCTCAGAGTCCCATCCAACCTGGCCTTGGACACTTCCAGGGATGGGGCAGCCACAGCTTCTCTGGGCAACCTGTGCCAGGGCCTCATCACTCTCACAGGGAACAATTTCCTCTTAAAATCTGTTCACCATCATTCAGACTATTTTAGCTGTTGTTGGTGTAAGAGAGAGGAAGATCAAATCTTTTATCTCCATTTGCAGCAGCAAGAAGCAACCCACGTGCAATCCAATTCAGAGCTACAACAGATGCAAATCCAATACAGAACCAGCACGGCTGCGCCAAATCAAAGCAGATACCAAACACCCCAAAAGGCAAGTTACAATGCAGTTACAGAAAGGAAAATCCCATTTTTATACACGATATGAAGGAAAACAACAGACTGAGCAATGGCTTGATACCACTGTTAAGCTCTAAGAATGTTTCCCATTAAAATCAAAGGACACAATATCTCAAATTGCTGTTTAGACTCCAAAAGGAATAATCATTTGGAGCACAGAGTTTAATTGTGTTCAGCCAACCACATTAATTAAATACATACTGCCTAAAATAAACCTGGAACTATGCTCAGTGTACACTGCCATAAAGGGGTGTAGGGGAAATCCATCGGTTTAAGACATATGCTCATAAACCAACCATAATTACTATTCTAAGGACTTCAGAATTGACTTCTTATGCATATTAGTTGAAAGGCCAAAAGCTATTTTTATAGCATGGTTTATAGTCTACATAAATCCTAGAAATAAAAGATTTAGAGCTAAGTCACAAGTCAAAACCAGTTTTTTAACCCAAGGTGATGTTGTCATCAGCAAGGGGAGCTCTTCATTTCCTCCAAGTCAAGAGTTAAAAGTCATCATCTTCTTCTGGAAGCAAATATAACTACAGATCTGCTCCTACCAACATCCCTGTGGGTTTGAGAGGCATCAGAGGAGAGGTTTTGTCTGCTTTTGCTCACAGCACTGTACATGAAACCCTCACACAAAGTAAAATCAGTTACACTCAAGTACAAGCCTGTACCTATTTTATGCATAGAATGGCCATAATGATCTGTAACCCAGAGCATCCTGAGTGCTTCCCTTTTCACTGAACTGTGTTACAACACAAGACTGACATGCTGCTGGTTTTTTTCCATCTTTAAACAATAATTCTGGAGAAAACACGTATATTCTGAGTAGTAATGAGGTTATTTCTTAATGCCATTAAGAGCCACTTCATGAGGACTGAGTGTGTGCTAGATAATGGATCAGAACACTCTTTACAGTAATTCAATTACAACATAACTCCTTGAGCCTTCTAAAAATAAGGAGTATAATGAAGGAGAGTAACTATTGGTGAGCAAACTGCATCCAAGAATGACGTGAATGAGAATCTCAGCTCTAAGATTCTGGGTGGGACAAGAAGCTCCTTGCAGCAATCAACAACTGACTACTAGCACCAGAAAACAGATTTTGTTATTTGTTTGTATGTGATTATTTTTATGTCTGTTATCCATACATATTACATGGAGGGGGACAAGAGTTCAGCCTTTCTGTATTTCTGAAGTTGTTTACCTGCATCTTGGCTTTCTACATACACTGAAGAGAGCCTAGGTAACAAAATCCCTGGTAAAAAATCTGTTATGCTCTAACTGCATTAAACAGCATGGACAGAAAACCATTTTCAATGAGAACAACATAAGGTAACTCCCACTTGTGAAAAGAATGAAATCTCACAGGATTTTGAGCTAGTCAGTAATGACACACTTCCACCACATGAGGTTTTCATGCACTAATACTCATCTTCTCCATTATTATTGTTATTTTTTTTTCCTTTAAATCTGTGACCAATATAAGGGGTGAGAAGAAATTTTAGGAGAACTGAGCACCAGGCATGAAACAAGCAGCTGAATAACTGCCCAGCTGGGCACACAGATATCCTATGTTGATCCTTTAAATAACACCCATGACATGGGAAGAGAAGCTCTGCTCAAGTTTCATTCAGGTTTTCATATTTCTCCATTTAAATTAATGTACAAGATCACAAACACCAGCACAACAAAAGGATTTCTGCATGTTAAAGCACCTCCTCAGGTAACATTTCAAAGAAGATTAGAAGCTCCACTGGATTACTTGACATTCCTGCATTTAGCTGCAGGTAGTTTGGGAATGTTCTCCCTAAGTAAAGGTTTATTACCTTGCACATGTACCTCTTCAGAACTTGTCTTTAGCTTTTAGACTTACCGATTGCTGGAACAGAGAACAGAAGCCATTGCCAAATTATCATTATGGCAACACTTTTCAAACATAAGGCAAATTTCTTAATACAAACAAATAAGATTTCTTGGCTTTACAGGTAGCATCAGAATTATTTAATTATGTTCATTTCTGGCTGTTTCTCATAACCCTGTATCTGTGCTGCAAGAAAAATCCAAGCCTTTTTCTCCCAGCTCCTGGTTTATCCTGGCAAATTCCAATCAAATTCCAGCCATCACAGCAGAGGAGAGTATTTTAGAAAGAACCTGGAACCTTCTACCTGGAGATAAACAAGGCCATCAGAACAATGATGCTGCACGTTCCTCCCCTTAAACAAGCCTGCCATACTGCACCTAAAAAAGCAGCTAGAATTAAAGAAATGCAGGCAGGAAGATGGATCTACAGTGAATTCCAGCTCATGGGAATATGTGCAAATCAAATGATCTTCCCTTTTGACTCCTGATACTACTTATCTTTCTCACCTTATAATCTTTAGAGGAAAAGATACACTAATGATCAAACTGATACTTCTGCCAGATAAAAGAAACCTTAAAATGCACAAAATTACATCTAAGTTCTTAACTGTAAACAATATTTTCCTTAAGTGTTTGGAAGACATGTCTTCGATCTCAGGCACTGCTTCAGAATCACCTCACTCATTTTTCAAAATCAAAATGGCACATTTGCTATAACTTATTTACGAAGCTGAAAGCTTAGGGTTTTGGTTTTTTTTAAAAAAATTTGTTTTAAAAGTAGTCCTATTTACCTACCATATTTTAAGATCCAGAGAAGAGAACTTGAAGTTTATTGCACCTGATGAAAGCTGAATTTGCATCAGTGTTTCTGGTGAAGCTACACGCAGGATTGGCACCCAAACATACAGAGTTAATAGTCCACAACGGCACTACTACACTACTTTTACACTACTATTCCACACCAAGAAAAAAGTGAAAAAATTTCAGGTTACAAGTCTCCAACATAACACTGCTTCCCCCCCCACACAATATACTGTTACTGTGGCATGTTCTTGTACATTAAAGTTACAGAAACACAGAAACACCAATCCATAAAGAATATTTGCTTTCAAACAGTGGTTGCAGTGATTTCAATGCTCCCAAAGCAACTGTAAGTGAAAGTGGAACACTGATAAAGGTATGTCTAAACTATTAACAAGAGTTTCATTTCACCAGCCAAACTTCAAGAGCAGAAAAGTTACCTTCCCACACTTACTGATTGACCAAAGGACTGCAGGTTTCTGCTCTCAGCTCCACATCATAATGGTACATTCTTTAGAGTCTCACAATCTCATCAATTCCATTCCACACAGAGGCAGGAAGAGCCATCAGGTCCTTCAGGGTTTCTCTCCAAAAAAGTTCAGCCTTCCACTGCTTCCCTCCCAGGCCTGGCACAGCCCTTCTGTCAGCACAAACTCCAGGCAGATCTGGCCTGGCAGCTCTGTTTTGCTGGCAAGGACAGCACCAGAACTCAGAAAATCTTCCTGACGAGCCCCAGGCTTGCTTATAAGAGTGTGGATTGATGATGTCTTTAGGGGTAAAGTTGTTGCTGCAGATGGTGTGTGCACAGCAAGGGAGGACACCTGCACTACTGCAGTCAGCTAATTAAATAAACTGGGCTTGCTTCAGCACCTGCAAAACCACACCAGCAATGAAGAAACCATCCCCACCAGAAACTGCCATCTTACACATTATGCACATGACAATTCCACTATTAGATAACATGCCACAGGCTCTGAACATTCAGGTTTCTGTTCTGTAAGCAGCTGAAGTTCAGCATCTCTCAGAAAATAAATGCATGAAGTAATTATAGTTATAATTTCTCAGTCTCCACAAAATCTGTGGTGATAGTATCCTGACATGACTCTCAGTTCTGGTTTAGTGTAAGTGAACAATTTTAGTCTCCCCAAAGCCAGCCAGAAGCTGAAGTTGACAAGCAAGAGTACTAAACTTCCAGTTTCCATGGAAATGGAATTTGGATCAGTACAAACAGGGACTTCAGAATTTAAAACCCAACACTCTCCATCTTCCACACTTTAATTCGACATTCATTTTCCTGGGTAATAAGAGGTCAAGAGAGGCACAAATGCCACACACATTTGTGATCCAGTAACTCACCCTGACTTGTGGCTCCCCATTTTCATTTAGAAGTTGCCAGCCTCTTCTAAACCAGGCACCAGAGCCATCAATTCAGCAGCAGCCAGCCAGACACATTTATAAACACGACAGTATCCCAAAACTGTGCATTTGGGAGGACAGACTAGTTCCCAGTTATGTGATGCTAATACACATGAAATAGCTGCTTTACAGTCCCATCCTGAGCCACCCAGAACAGGGAAGTTGTGCCACACAGCACAATCAGTAACAAAATTCTCATTTTTATTGTTGATAAGACCCAACAGAATTTCCCAACAGAACTGTGGGATTTTCCAACTGTAAATCTCCAGGCAGGAAAAAAAAAAGTATATTTCATCACCACTAATGCAACACTACTGCAGCAGTGGCTGCCCAGCACTGTAAAGGAGAATTCCAACTGCAAGGGTGCTCGCTGGCAGCTAAAACAATTTGCCAGTGGTTTTTATGGCTCCTGTTCCTTCTCTGTTTGGCAAGAGCAGAGGAAGAGTAATTTTCTGGAAGTATTTACATTGATTTTGCAGCTGATGACAACACTCCATCTGCTCTCAGACACTTCAGTGCCTCTGCCAAGTTCTTCCCTAATGTGGTGCTTTCTCCAAGCTTTGCCAAGGCTTCTCTGCTTCCTGCACTTCTTCCACCATGTTTGAAGGGAACATTTCAAGTTGAGATGTGAACACCTAACCCATGTCCAAACCCACAGATCAGCAAACAGATTTCAAATTAACTCCCCCTCTTAAGACCATCACTCTAGAAGCCTGAGGATGTGGCTGATGGCATTAACAGAGCTGGAAATCCCTGAAAAAAAAAAGGGTCCAGGCTAATGAGAATAAGCAGAATTTAAAAAGGACCTAAACAAACTCATTCTTTCAAGAAAAGCTCAGAAGTCCCACAGCAATCAAGATTTTCCCTACCATTTAAATAATGCAATCTAGTAAAGCAATATGGCAAATAGTGGCCTACCCCCCCAAAATAAAAAATTTCTGATGCTTATGCAGCAATTGCAATTCTACCCACAAAACTTGTGGTGTAAATCAAAGGGAAGGGAGGATTCAGTTTGTACCCATTTGCCTGGCACCTTTCATAGAGTTCAACATTAAAAGAAGAAACAAAAGCAAATAAAGATTTGGAAGCCTGGTTTGTTGGTTTGTTTTTTTTTTTAACTTTGGGGCATTTATCAAGGCAGAAGCATACACAAATAACTTGGCTGCTGTATCTGACTTTTATACAATGATCACACTACCTTGGTGCCATGCCTTATCATTCAATAAAAAGTAGTCCTAAAAATGTGAGAGCTCATCTTACAGCATCATATAAGTGAAAAATAACCCCCTCAAAGTCACATACAGCACTCTTTTAAAGATGAATCCACCACAGGAAAATGGATTGCAAGGTCAGAGATTCCTGAAAAGTGACTATGACTTGCAGCAGCTCACATAAGAATTGTAAATATTTAAACCCCCAAGAATAGAGATAAAAAGAGCATCAGCCTGCTCATGTTTTGTTTGAAATTAGGAAAGTATGTTGGTGTGAAATGGCGTCCCTAAGAAATAATCCAAAAGGGTAAATGCAGGAAATAAATCCCTTTTGTATCAGTACATATTTATCAGGCCCTGTGCAGAGATAACCAGGACCTGTGGCATGCAGGTTGGATTCCACATCTGAAGGTTTCTTCTAGCATAACACCTGTCTCAAATTATCTATCCTATTTGCTGACAACCAGAAAAAGAATTTGCCTGTAAACAGGGTAATCATTTCTTCTAACAATTTGCCCTTTTCTTCTCATTTCACTGACCACCTAAATAGAAGAAAAAAAGCAAATCACAGCACGTGAAAAACAGGCGTTAGCTTTATTCCACTGCTGCAATTTGTCTCTGTTACTTCAAAAACCCAGGACCATGGCGATAAGCCCAGAAAAAACAATGGATTTGAAATGAGCCTTTTTCTCTTCCAGAACCCCTACAACATGTAAGCAACCTCCTGCTTCAAGTTACAGAAAGAAACTGAAAGCTGAAAAAAATTTGGAATTTACCAACCTCGTTGCATTTAGGCACTAGACTCAGGTTTGCTTTTGTAACAAATAAAAGACCAATTCAGCAGCTACATCAAATACAGCAGCTTGTTTTGGCAATCTCGTTTTTAGGAGATCAGATTTAGCTACTCAGCTTTAATACTCTTGGTTTTGAATTAACCATCTGTTCTGTAACATTGAGACAGACCTGGTGAAGTGCAGTGTCTTGAGGGGTCTTGAGGCTAAAACACACAAATACATATATATATGTACCCACAACAGGCAAAAAGAGTCCATCAAAATAATAATCAACTTCCTCCAAAAGGAAGATCTAGAGTTGATTTTTCTCTCTATTCTGGGGTTTCATTTTACCCAATTAGCAAGAGGAACTTGGGCCAACCCGGCACACATTTTAATCAATTAACACAAAAAGGGAACAACTCTGCAAGGCTTTAGAACAAAAAGACTTACATTTACAGCAGCTGCAGGTCAAAGATCTTAATCTGTGTTCTTTTGAGAAGATTGCCAAAAATAAACATGCATTTCCACTGTAAATTGTCACTGCAAAGGAAATGCAAAATTCTCACATGAAAATATAGAGTTAGAAAAAGCTCCATAGGCAATGATTGGTATTTTTAAAGTATTGCTGTGAAAATATGGAAGCTTCTTTTTCCCCTTTCAAAAAGATAGATGCAAGTACACAGTTGCTCTACTATTTAAAGTCCCATCAAACAAAGACAGGATTTGTAAGTGTTGCTTGACCGGTGAACCTAAAGAAACACTTTAATCAACTGATCCCTTTAAGAGAATCACATCATCAAAAAACCATTTATTTCAGCAGGCTACCAACCCAAATGGCTGAAAGTTGGCTAAAGCATGCTACAGAAACACATGATGAGCTCAGAGTTCCCAGATCTTCAAACATCATCTATTAAAAAAAAAGAAAAGCTCCCAGTAACACCAGCGCATTTCCACATAGTATCATCAACATTATGGTTTGCAGCTGATACACTGCAGGAGGCTCTGGAAGATCCAGCAGGTCCTACTCCCACACATGGTCAGTAATTAGGGCTTACCAGTCCCATTCTGCCACTTCAGTGACCTCCAGGACCTGCTTACATGAGCTGCTACAATTGCTTTTACAACAGCTCTGGCCATGAGCCTGCACCTTGGCGTAAGGCTGGCAGCACCCAAACGCTACAGAGTTTATTTCCATTCCAAAGCATTGCAGCTCTACATCCCAACAGACACAGCCCCTACTGCAATTAACCTTCCTACTCCCATCTATTTTCTCCAAAAAAGAAATTTGGTTCTAATCCAATTTATGTGTTACTCCTGCAGACAACCCCCTGTGCTCACTGCACAGCAGCGTCCCATGGCACAGATGATTGTGACTGCAGAGGTGTTTAGCAGTGGCTCAGTTCCAGCTCTGCCCACCCCAGCTGGCACTGGGCCACTGGCTGCAGAATCAGTGCAATATGTGCATATTCAGAGCCCCATGCTCAAATTCCAACTGATTATCACTTTTTAGTAGATAAACTAAGGAGCTATACCATAAGCTTCTAAGACAAGCCAGCAAGCAGTTAAATCAAGTCTTATAATTTACCAAAACCAGGAAGAGATACCAAAATAATTCTCAAGAAATCACCTGAGAGATACCACAGTGACCCCAAATTTCTATCCAATCTTGATTTAGAAAACAGAAGTTATCATTAGCATAGATAACTATAACTGAACAATCAGCACATGATGCCAGAACACACCACTGTCCTGACATCTCCCTTTTAACCTCACCTGAAGCACTGTGCAAGTTCTATTAAAAGAACTTTTATTGTACTGGTTCTTAACCTAAACTCAGGATTCTGCAATTCAGGTGTCTTTACATAAATAACTAAGCACGTGCTGTGACATTCAGGTATTTGCCAAAATTTCTAAGAACTGATGCTGTAGTTTTTGCACAGGTGACAACTCAATGAGTTTCCTTTGTGTCCTTACTCCTGCAAAGTTTGATTTCTCTCTATTCCATCTATCATTGCCTTCTATCAAGATTACTTCACCTAGAAGTAAAAAAATAGTGAAGAATTAATTAATTTGTCCCTTTTTCATAGCATGTTCTAGCATTGCCTTACCAGAAAAGAAAAAAATTCAACTGAAAGTAAGAAAATCAGATTTCCACAAAAAAGGTACATCAAGCCACCTCTCAGCATCAACTATATAAAAATTATATGACAGTACTTGAACCAAAGGGGAACTCTTACTCAACAAATAAAGAGACAGCAAAATGGTTTGATTAAAGATTTAATTTCAAGAAAAATTTTTAGTGATGTAGCACCTAGTGAAGCACAGGATATTAATCACTTATTCCCCTTCAACTTCATTAAAAATCTCTTCTTCTGCTCTCACTTCAAAGCTTGCAGCTGAAAGCTTGATTTGTCCTATTGGGTCCAGGGTGGGATGGCTCTCTTAAATCTCAGAGTTATCACCAGGGAGGCAACAGGCTCTTCTGTGACACAAGTCCAGACACAAAGGAGCACCTACTCTACTATTCCTTCCACAAAGCAAGCTAATGTGTGAACAAGCAGCCCTGAAATCGTGGATTCACTATCAGGAATGGATTTTTCCCATATCACCTTACTCAAGTACGTACATAAATATTCCTATAGAAAAAAACTGTATTTTCAGCTCCTTATAAAAGGTTTAATCACATAAATGCATACATTGTATTCTGTTAGAAGTACTTTGGATAAAAGATTTTTTCCTTCTCTTCTTTATCATCTCTAATATTTGCTATGTTTATAGCTTTTCTTTCCAACTCAGTAATTCATGGATAATTTCAATATATTATACATCTGTGACAAGTTTCCCGAAAGCACAGTTTGTTTTTCTGCTTCATTCAAGTACAGAATCAGTAGATTCCGTATAAAAATCCAGCTCCTGGAAAGCTGAGAACTTACCCTACAGTTTAGAGGAAGGTCGTAATAACATGCCCTACTCCACCTCTTTAAACAGATTCTGCAGCAGCCAGAAAACAAGATGCAAAGAAAATCCTACATGTTCTGCATTTATCCAATAGAAGTGCTGTAAAGATAAGCAAAAAAAGAGGGTTTTTAAAAAATTACTTACAAGCAAGGATTTATTTACCCCTCTGGCTCAACTGCTGGCAGTATCAGCATGGCAATCCCATTACAGCTGACAGTGGCTGTGTGGTACAAACACCTCTCAAAGAAAAAGAAAATAAACCAAAAGCCAGAACCCTTCAGGCTGGAAGGAGCTGGTGGAGCCCAGCCTCCTGCTCAAAGCCAGACCAGTGCTCCACTCAGATCAGGCTGCTTTCACCAGCTGAGTCTGAAAACTGAGTCAAAGGATAAAGATGCTTCCCTAGAAAATTAAAGCCTTCTTTTTCCATATGGTCATTAATAATGACATAGATCAGAGCCCTCCCACTAGCCCTAAGCCAGTGACAAATCTTAAATCACTTTCTTTAAATACTTCTACAGTTAATGAAGTTCAGATACACTAAATTATTAGAGTTTCCCAATGCATTCCTAGAGTTCTTAATAAAGTACAAAAAGTAGCCCCTGTTACTGATGCTGAATACATTTTTAAGCAAGTTGTACCCCCAAATGACTACATCAACACAGGCAGCTGGAGTATCAGCTCTGAGGACAACTCAAAGAAAGCAACTCATTTTCTCCCAACCTGGGACAAGGCGGAATAAATCAACTTGAATTTCATAGAAGTAATCTATGTAGGTAAGTTTGCCTACTAGTTTTTAGTATCAGCCATCACAACTGCTTTGCTGCCCCTCCATCCAAGACACAATACAAATAAATTCCCAGAGACAAACCCAAATAAGCAAAGACATAAAAGCAAACTTATCTAAGTGATTTGTGTCATAATATTTGTTAGGGAATGATGGCTCAAATTGACTTGCTCCCAATCACTCTTTACCTCACTCTCTACACATATTTCCAATGCTTCTAATAAGCTTCAGCATTTATTAAATGAGTAAGAGCATTTTACATAAAGACCAACAGATTAATTCCTAAATATAGTATACTTTTAATAGCATAAGATGACAAAGGAACACATTTCTACAGGCCTACTTAAATCCATACTTTAGGCTTTTTTTTTTTTTTCTTCCTTTTCAAATAAAACCTACCTCTGGTAAATGTTAATGGGAAAGGAAAAAAACACAAAACAACCCTGAAATTTTCCTAAGAGGTAAAAGCAGGCACAAATCACGAATTCCCACATAGTCAAGCTCTGCCTCAGGTTCACACATTGTCAAATTAGTGACAATGAGCAAATAGGTACTAGGAGAGCAAACAATACTGTCAGGAATTTCAGGACATGCTTGGCCTTCCCTTTAATGAAATAAAGTCATGAACAAAGCACAGAAAGAACATCTCTCAACACATCCATGGGGTTCAGTGTGAACAGAAGAAGAACAGAAACCATTTGCACCTCAAGAGTGCTAAGAAGTACAAGGCAACCCGTCAGAAACCCTCATGATGGGCTCAGCACAGCAAAATAGAACCTATTATTCTTTTTAATAGAAACGGTGGTAAAGAATTTCTCAAAGGATACTCCCATCTATTTGCTACTGTATGAATTAAAAAAAAAAAAGAAAAGAAACAGTAAAAAGCTTCTAAACTAATACTGATTCTTTACTTTCTGATCTCTTTTGAAGGTCTGTATTAATTCTCAACATCAGGAATACATTCACTGCAGGAAATCATATGACAAAAACACATGTTTTGGAAAAGGACTATGAAAATGAACCAAGTCAAACTACTCAAGGCTTGCCTTGCATTTAACGTCTTACTTGAATGTCAGGTGTAGTAGAAAAGATCGATGTTGGAGCACTATAGTTATTTCCTTTTTCCTAGTTCAACAAGCACAGGCCTGACTTTATTAAAACATTGCAGAAATCAGAAGACAGGGAGAAGAAGAACACAACACACAGCAAAATGAAAACAGTGGTTATACAGCAAGATTGTTTTGAACTTCCATCAGAAGAATATACAAACCCTCCCAGAAAGCTCCATATGCTCCAACAGCACTGGAGCACTGGCATTAGAGTTACTATCCTAAAGGAAAACTAAAGTAGAAGCTGTAAGAAAAGATAAGAATAGCCAGTGGTTTATTTGACACACAGTATCTGCGTACCAACTGCTGAATTACACTTTCGCCCTTCCCAGCTCCTGGAATCCACAGAGTACAGTAACAATTAATGGTGCCACCAATTACCTTGTAACAAATCTGACTCTTCCAGTCAGCTCTTCTCATTAAAAAAACAAACAAACAAACAAACAAAAAAACACCTTTCTTGATACTTGTCCCTTAAAAAGTTCAGTATTCCATAAGAACCCCTCGGTTTACATTTCCCTTTGCTTGAGCTTCTTGCCAGCAGAGAAGCTGTGCCCCAGCTACGTGCCTGCTGTTACCCCACTCAAGGGGCCAGGTAAATCAGCTTAACATCCTTCACAGGCATTTCTCCTTAGTTATGTGACAGTCACAGCACAGAGACTCTGGTGACTCACAGAGTGGCTCAGGTGGCATTGTTTGGCCATCACCAGTCTACATCAGAGACTTTGCCATCCCAGCCTGCCTGAGGAGCATTTCAGGGTGCAACAGAGGCTGTCATGTTGCTGTACAAGTTAATCAAGAACTTGTTCCAGAGCTGGACTTCATTACAGGGACATTATCCTGAGAATGCCAACAGTCTCACCTGCTGAGGATGGGACATGCATCTACCAACTGCTGATTTAAGGTCTAATTATTCATCTAGTACCCATACTTTTATTTTTTCAGGAAAAAAGCCACTGATCAGTAGTGGTCCAATGTCCAAAGGAAGTTCATCTTGTAATCTTGTACTAAGGTTTGAACTCCAAATGAAGCAACTCAGATGACTCCCCCTGCCAATATTAAAATCAGACCAGAGATTCCCATCTGCCTTGTGCTTGAAATCCCAAAATGAAGAGGCTCAACATTACAGCTACACATTGTATTATCATCACAAGAGATTTAAGTATTCTTTTTTTCATGAGAAACTTGAACACCTCCAGGGGTGGGGCATCCAGAGCTTCTCTGGGCAACCTCTTCCAGTGCCTCACCACCCTCACAGGAAACAGTTTCTTCCTAACATCCAATTTAAACTTCCTCTATAAACTTGAAGCCATACCCTCTTCTTCCCTCTTGTTTAATTTCCTACTGTATTACAGAGCTGTCTTCACCCTACCACATGCTTTATGTCCACATCAGCAAAAAAAAGAAGTGTATTCTTAAAAATGGTGTATACATTGAATGCTATTGTCATTCATACTGCTCAAGCTGAGGATAATAGAGGTCTTTTGAAATAAAATACAGTTTGTCCAGAGATCATTGTGGACTATTAAAGTAAACCATGCCCAGGAAGGATATAGATTTCCAATTATTTAGGCTTTTGCATATACATTTACAATGACAAGCATGAAGGGCACTGCAAAATAGGAAAGAAATTGTTGTGGTTTGAAAGCAAAATGAATGAGAGGCTCCAAGTCAGAGATATAATTTAATAAGAAGAAAGGTAAAAAGGTAAAAGTAAAATAAAATAAATACAATAACACAAAGGATCACTGACAGAGTCAGAATACAACCTGACCAGGATGGTGGAAGCAGTCCAGGTGAGGTGCTCTTCCTGAAGCAGTGATCCTGTAGAAAGGTCTGGGAGCTCAGGTCCTCTGGGAATCCAGTGGATAAGTGCCCTTGCACTGTCCCACATACCAGCTTATATCCAGGTGAGAATGCTTGGCTCCTCCCCCTGGGCGGAGCATCTCACAATAGCATGACAAGTGTGAAATGGGTCCTTGATGGCCCATTAACAGAGATAACCCCTGGAGGGAGTTACCTGTGACTCATGGGTCATTAGCAGGAGACACCCCAAAAGTCATTAGCAGAAGACACCCCAAAGGCGTTAATGGGCCATTAACAGAAGAGGCAGGGGGCTTGGGAAAACACTAGCCCACCTGGTTTCAACAGTTCATGAAGATGGTGATAGAATAAATACTTTGTGTACATCCTACACTGCAACCCAGGACATAATCCACCCCTTATTCTATTACCATCTACATCATATCCAAATCAATACATTCTTACAAAGATATGCATACACATAGAGAATAAAATGTTACACACTGTTCTCACTTAAAATTAAGTCTCCCTGTGGTACACAATGGGTTTCCCCATCTTTCTGCATTACCCACCAAGTGTGACCAGGTCCTTGAGCAAAGACAATCCCACGGATGGGTCTGCCTTTTCCTGAGGCGGGATTAATCCAAACAGTCTTCCCTAAAATGCCTTTCATATGCACTGCAGGGACTTTATCTCCATCCACTGTGTGCAAGGGTTCAGACTGGGCAGGACCACCTCAATTAATAGACCCTCGGGTGTTGACCATCCAGGTAGCTTTGGCTAAGTTCATTTCCCAATTCTTGAAGGTTCCCCCACCAAGTGCTTTCAGGGTAGTCTTTAGTAGTCCATTGCACCGTTCAACTTTTCCGGCAGCTGATGTGTGATAAGGAATGTGGTATATCCATTCAATACCGTGTTCTCTGGCCCAGGTGTTTATAAGGCTGTTTTTGAAATGGGTCTCATTGTCCGACTCAATTCTCTCGGGGGTGCCGTGTCTCCACAGGACTTGTTTTTCCAGGCCCAGGATGGTGTTCTGGGCAGTGGCATGAGGCACAGGGTAGGTTTCCAGCCATCCAGTGGTGGCTTCCACCATGGTCAGCACGTAGCGCTTTCTTTGGCAGGTTTGGGGAAGGGTGATGTAGTCAATTTGCCAGGCTTCCCCATACCTGTACTTCAGCCATCGTCCACCATACCACAGAGGCTTCACTCGCTTGGCCTGTTTGATTGCAGCACAGGTCTCACAGTTGTGGATGACCTGGGAGATGCTGTCCATAGTAAGGTCCACCCCTCGGTCACGGGCCCATCGGTATGTCGCATCTCTTCCTTGATGACCAGAGGCATCATGGGCCCAACGAGCTAAGAACAGTTCTCCCTTGTGCTGCCAGTCCAGATCCACCTGTGATACTTTCACCTTGGCAGCTTTGTCCACCTGCTCATTGTTGCGATGCTCCTCATTAGCCTGGCTCTTGGGTACGTGTGCGTCCACGTGTCGAACTTTCACGGTCAGTCTCTCTACTCGGGCAGCGATGTCCTGCCAAATGTCAGCGGCCCAGATGGGTTTTCCTCTGCGCTGCCAGTTGGCCTTTTTCCAGCGATTCAGCCATCCCCACAGAGCATTAGCTACCATCCATGAGTCAGTGTAGAGATAGAGCCTCGGCCATTTCTCTCGTTCAGCAATATCCAAAGCCAGCTGGACAGCTTTAAGCTCTGCAACCTGACTCGATCCACCTTGTCCCTCGGTAGCCTGTGCAACTTGTTGTGTGGGGCTCCAAACTGCAGCTTTCCATTTCTGGTTAGCGCCTACAATTCGACAGGAGCCATCAGTGAAGAGAGCATATCGTCTTTCAGTCTCCGGTAGCTCATTGTATGGTGGGGCTTCCTCGGCATGCGTTACTTGCTTTTCTTCTTCTTCAGACGATAATCCAAAATTCTCACCTTCTGGCCAGTTTGTTATAACTTCCAGAATCCCAGGGCGATTTGGGTTTCCAATACGGGCGCGCTGTGTGATGAGATTAATCCATTTGCTCCATGTGGCGTGATGTGTGGAGGGAACCTTTCCTTTAAACATCCACCCCAGCACTGGTAATCAGGGTGCCAGAAGCAGCTGTGTTTCAGTACCAATCACTTCTGAGGCAGCTTGAACTCCTTCATAGGCGGCCAAGATCTCCTTCTCAGTGGGAGTGTAGTTGGCTTCGGAGCCTCTGTAACTTCGGCTCCAGAATCCCAATGGTCGGCCTCGAGTCTCCCCAGGCACCTTCTGCCACAGGCTCCAGGACAGGCCGTTGTTCCCGGCTGCAGAGTAAAGCACATTCTTCACATCTGGTCTCGTCCTGACTGGGCCAAGGGCTACTGCGTGAGCAATCTCTTGTTTGATCTGAACAAAGGCTTGTTGCTGTTCAGGGCCCCAGTGGAAATCGTTCTTCTTGCGGGTAACCAGATAGAGAGGGCTCACAATCTGACTATACTCAGGAATGTGCATCCCCCAGAAGCCTATGGCACCTAGGAAAGCTTGTGTTTCCTTCTTGTTGGTAGGTGGGGACATGGCAGTGATCTTGTTTATTATCTCTGTGGGGATTTGGCGACGTCCATCTTGCCACTTGACTCCCAGGAACTGGATTTCTTGAGCCGGTCCCTTAACCTTACTTCGTTTAATGGCAAAACCAGCTTTCAACAGAATTTGGATAATCTTCTCTCCTTTCTCAAAGACCTCCCCTGTGGCCTTCCCCCATACGATGATGTCGTTGATGTACTGCAGATGTTCCGGAGCCTCACCTTTCTCCAGTGCAGCCTGGATCAGCCCAGGGCAGATGGTGGGGCTGTGTTTCCATGCCTGGGGCAGTCGGTTCCAGGTGTACTGCACGCCCCTCCAGGTGAAAGCAAACTGGGGCCTGCACTGTGCTGCCAAAGGAATGGAGAAGAAGGCATTGGCAATGTCAATGGTCGCATACCACTTTGCTGCCTTCGACTCCAGCTCATATTGAAGCTCTAACATGTCTGGCACAGCAGCGCTCAGTGGCGGCGTGACTTCATTCAGAGCACGGTAATCCACCATTAGTCTCCATTCTCCACTGGACTTACGCACAGGCCATATTGGGCTGTTGAAAGGTGAATGAGTCTTACTGACCACCCCTTGGCTCTCCAGTTTACGGATCATTTCATGTATGGGAATCACAGAGTCTCTGTCAGTGCGGTATTGGCGGCGGTGTACTGTTGTTGTGGCAGTTGGTACCTGTTGTTCTTCGACTCTCAGCAGTCCACAGCAGAGGGGTCATCTGAGAGACCAGGCAAAGTATTCAACTGTCTGATGTTTTCTTTCTCAACTGCGGCTATCCCAAAAGCCCAGCGATATCCCTTCGGGTCTTTGAAATATCCATTCCTGAGATAGTCTATGCCGAGAATGCATGGGGCCTCTGGACCAGTTGCAATGGGGTGTTTTTGCCACTCGTTCTCAGTTAAACTCACTTTAGCCTCTAATACAGTCAGTTCCTGGGACCCTCCTGTCACCCCAGAAATAGAGATGGATTCTGTTCCTACATACCTTGATGGCATCATGATATCTTGGGCCCCAGTGTCAACCAATGCCGTATATTCTTGTGGGTCAGATGTGCCAGGCCATCGGATCCACACAGTCCAGTAGATCCGATTATCCCTTTCCTCTTCCTGGCTAGAGGCAGGGCACCCCTATTCCTGGTCATGGCATACATTGTTCTCCTCCTGTATGTATGTTTCTGAGGTCCCTTCCAGAGGATCAGTCATATCATCATTCCTGTACTGTCTGGAGTTCTGAGAGACTGGGGCAACCTTGATTCTAGATGGGCTTCTTGTGGTAGGTGTTCCTCTTTTCAGTTCACGTACCCGGGCTGCTAAGGAGGAGGTGGGTTTTCCATCCCACTTCTTCATGTCTTCTCCATGCTCTCGAAGAAAAGACCAGAGGTTACCTTGTGGTGTGTATCCTCTCTCCCTGGCTGGGGGACGCCTGCTCCTAATGGCAGAGACTCTCGTCGGCTCTGGTGAGATATGATAAATTTCTTCTTTAAGTTCTTTTAATTTCTGATGGCCTTCTTCAATCAAGCTCCGGACTTGCTCAGCCAGTCGCGTTTCCACAGATGAGACATGGGTGCGAACTGGGGTGGTGACAGTGTCCTCGTAAATTCTTAATTTATTAGCCAAGACACCCACCTTGTCCTCACCTTCCCTCCATTGCAGTGTTGCCAGGTAACGTGAGCGCATCTCTGGTCCAAGCCGTGCAAGTCTCAGCCACATCCGTGATGTGCACTGGACATCATCTGGGCTTTTAGGAAATCTCTCGTTTTCTGAAAAAATGATCTCCAGCACAGCCAATTCCCTCAGGCGTTGGATACCTTGTTCTATTGTGCTCCATTTGCCTTGGTGCACTTGGAGGTCTTCTTTACAAAGGTATCTGTCTTTCACACTTGTCAGCGGTCGCTGCCAGAGGCTGAGAGGTTCTTGGGTTTTCCCAATCCCCTGGTCAATGACCACATCCCGGGACAGCGATCCCAGTTGCCTGGCCTCAATTCCATCCAGAATGGTGTCATTGGCTGCAGCATCCCAGATGCGGAGCAGCCAGGTCAGGATGGACTCGTTGGTCTGGTGGGTGAATTCCCTTCGTAGGTCATGCAACTCACCCAGGGATAGAGAGCGAGTGATGATCTCTATCTCTGTCTCCTCTGCTGGCTGCGAAGGCCCTGCTGCATCCTCGTCAGTCACTACACAGACTGATTTGCTCCTTGACTACTTCTTCTGAGTGGTGGCAAATGCTATTGGTTTAGGTTGTTCCAGTTCAGTAACGGTTTGTGTGGAGATGCTGACGGCACCTTTGGTTCCTTTCTCCTCTGTGACAGTCTGCGAAGATGTGGACACTGTTGCCTCACTTTTGGCTTCTTTCCCCTCTGGGGTGGTCTGTGTAGATGAGGACACTGTTGCCTTGTCTTTGGTTCCGTTTTCCTCTGTGACAGTCTGTGTAGACACGGACACTGTTGATTCATTTTTGGCTTCTTTCTCCTCTGCGATGGTCTGTGTAGATGAGGACACTGTTGATTCACTTTTGGCTTCTTTCTCCTCTGCAATAGTCTGTGTAGATGCTGATGATGTTGCTTTGCTTCTCTTTCCCTCTTTCTCTTCCTTAGGAACATGCTGTATCACACCAGGTAGTGTTTTGTTACTAAGTATGGTGCAGAAAAAACAAAGGGCTGTGCAGAGAAGAGAAAGCAGGGATGACAATAACATAATACTGTCCTTGGCATCCAGAGGGTACTCAATATTTTCAAAAACTGCTGTGTGGTGCCTAAAAAGCTGGAAAAAAAATCATTCTTTACTCCTCCCCACAGGGGCTGAGTGAGATTGTTGAGGCCCCAGATGTAGCATCCTAGACCAGGACACGAATCCAAAACTGGGTATATATTTTGAATGCTGTTCATTGCCTCAGAGTTTATCAAGCAATGGACGTAGTAGACCAATAAGGCAATTTTTGGTACCATACCCTGGTCTATACAGGAGCATTAAGACCGGCAGATAGTGCCCCATGTGTGGAAAAATATAGAGAGATAAGTATAAGACACATGTAAGCATGTTGAGCATCATAGCAAACAGGTGTCTTCTCAAATGCAAAACTGTAGTTCTGACTTTTCTCAGTGCCTCTTGCCCCATGTTGGGCACTGCAAAATAGGAAAGAAATTGTTGTGGTTTGAAAGCAAAATGAATGAGAGGCTCCAAGTCAGAGATATAATTTAATAAGAAGAAAGGTAAAAAGGTAAAAGTAAAATAAAATAAATACAATAACACAAAGGATCACTGACAGAGTCAGAATACAACCTGACCAGGATGGTGGAAGCAGTCTAGGTGAGGTGCTCTTCCTGAAGCAGTGATCCTGTAGAAAGGTCTGGGAGCTCAGGTCCTCTGGGAATCCAGTGGATAAGTGCCCTTGCACTGTCCCACATACCAGCTTATATCCAGGTGAGAATGCTTGGCTCCTCCCCCTGGGCGGAGCATCTCACAATAGCATGACAAGTGTGAAATGGGTCCTTGATGGCCCATTAACAGAGATAACCCCTGGAGGGAGTTACCTGTGACTCATGGGCCATTAGCAGGAGACACCCCAAAAGTCATTAGCAGAAGACACCCCAAAGGCGTTAATGGGCCATTAGCAGAAGAGGCAGGGGGCTTGGGAAAACACTAGCCCACCTGGTTTCAACAGTTCATGAAGATGGTGATAGAATAAATACTTTGTGTACATCCTACACTGCAACCCAGGACAGAAATACCCTTGCAGCACATGTTTAGATAAACCCAGTCATCCTCTGCTCTGCTATCCATAATTAAAGCAAACATTTTTATGAAAGTTGAGGCAATATTTAAGTTTTTTAGAACAAAATAATACTATCTAGAGGTAACAGCATTTGTCAAGCACTTAGGAAGCTACAACACTGAGACAGGAAAGTGTATTTGCCATTTCCTTCTATTTATGTCACATTTTTATCTTACAGTGTGTAAATACAAATTTAGAAAACATTAGTGACTTGAAAAAAAGTCAGAACTTACTACACTAGTTTGTGCTCAGGGAGGGAAACACAGGGCTCTTGCAGCTGGTAATATTGGTATCTTGTAATATGAAAATACAGCCAACTGCAGTTCCTTATCCTGTGATGAGGGTGGATATTTTCACCATGACAAGTAGTGTACATAAAAAATACTTACCTGCCCCAGGCACTTTAGTATTAGAGTACAATAAAAAAAAACAAAACACAAAGGAATGTGACTGTATTTGACTGTTCTGCACATCTGTTATGGTTAATGTTTCTAAGCATCTCCTGGAAAAACAATCAAAGTTGAAGAATGAAGAGAAAAGCAGCTGATAAATGAAACTAAGCATCTTGTCAAGAAAGACAAAAATGTGGTTAGAGGTCAGTGAAGGACAAGGGGAGGGAGAGAGTGGAAGAATTCTAGAAAATTTCTGGTTGGGCTTCCCTAGAAGGCTAAGGCAGAGAGCAGCCAGCAACAAAAACGCGTCTCTGAAGGAGCAAGGGAAATGAGCACTGACAGGATGTCAGGATCACAACAGGACAGGTGCTTCGTGCAAGTCAAACCCAACTCCCAGACAAGGAAACAGCAAGGCAAGCATTCCCCTCGCTCTGCTCCAAATAGCTCAGCAGCAGAGGAATTGGAAGAATGTTCTGTGGTTGGGAGATGTGAAGGGAAAGTGCCGGTGTCTTTCCCTCCCATCCAAACGCAAAAGCTGTGCTGCAACTAGAGGGGCACCTGGAAAATCATGAGGGAGTGTTTAGGAAGCCTGGTGGCAGGGCAGAAAGGGGTGGCAGTGCCATCAGGCACGCACAGGGAGCACAGGTATGAGTCACTAACAGGAAGTGCTAAAAGAATGGCAGCAGGAGAGCAGCAAGGGTTGGGAAAGAGCCCCATGTGTCAAAAGGCATACTGCAAATCCAACACAGAATCCTGGAATCATAGAATAGCCTGGGTTGGAAGGGACCTAAAGACCATCTCATTCCAACCCCCTGCCATGGGCCTTCCACCAGCCCAGGTTGGTGACCAAGGCTGATGAGGAGCTTTGCAGTGAGTTACAAACAGAAGACCAGCAGCTCCTAATACACCCAAACCCCCTTCTGTCTTGCTAGGGGTTTAAGTAAAACCCAACCCACCACCAGAGTACTTTTTAAATTGTAATTTCTGGCTGCTGGCAGGAGCCTGACTCTCTCACACCCTGCCTAAGGAAGGCGATCCTCTTCCCTTAATTTCTGCCTGAAAAAATGACCAACCCATGGCACACAGAACTTGCCAAGAGCAAACTCACACCCAGCTCTCCTCCTGCAGCTCACACCGCTTCCTGAAGGTATGTGCCCCTCATGGTCCAGCCTTGCCCACACGGACTGCAAGTTCCTTTGATTCTACTAAAACCACAAGGGAGGCAAGCAGCAGGCCTAAAGTACAATATTATCTTAATTCTTGAGTTATGAGGTCAGACTGGGTTTTCTTACAGCTGATCACCATTACAGATGTCCATCCTCACTACATCAAAAGCCATCTAAAGAGAGTTCTCTGTGGTCTCCCACAGGACAGCTTAACTCCAAGTACCACTGCTGCAGCCTGGACCAAGCTGGTCGCTTTCTGGTCTGTTTCTGGGAAATAAGAGAACAGCAGTGTACCCGATTTGTTAAGACAACTTTGCACATATCATTTTGTTTTGTTCCCCTCTTCCATTCTTGGAAGAAAAAAAGCCCAAAGACTTCCAATTTATGGTATATTTCAGTTTTAAACAAAGGCTAAGTTCACAGGACATGAGGGAAGCAGGTAAACTGCTAAGCAAATACAAGAACTGCAGTGAAAGAACAGCAGCAGTAAAAAAGAAAATTCCTTTTCTATTCAGGGTATTTCATAAACTCATGTTAATTCAGTAATTTTCTACCAGAACTCGTTCACTAGAATGAGTTCTGACAAAAGATTCTGCTACACTCTACCAACTCCTTAAAAATATATAAATCTATGTTCCCTTGTATGCTAAATAGCCTTTGTTATCTCTCTGGAGTATCAGGTTACCAATTCCAATCCCATTAACTGCATGAAAACACTGCATTGTATTCAGCATGACTGTTCTTTGTTATTCCTGTGCTCCTCTGTGCCACTTCCACTGCTCAAAATACAAAGTCTCCAACTCAGCTTATTCAAAGTTTCTGTCCTTGCTCCCAATGAAAACAGTGAAAATGCATGGATTGACCTGGAGGCACAGATGAAGTCCAGTGCAAGTTCTCAAAAAAAAGAAATAATCAAAAAACCACCACAATCACTTCCTGGTGGGCAAAGACAAGGGCATTCAACCACTGCCATATGTTTCTCTCCGAATGGGAATTATTATTCCAGGTACAACTTCTAGTTAATATTGCCAACTACACAGCTGCAGTGGCACATTTAAGCATTTGCTCTTTTGATTCCCAATATCAACTTCTAAATATTATCAGCTGTGGCATCTTCCTACTTTCTTCTCCAGGAAGACTGACACATGCAGGCACTGATGAGTTCCTTTTAACTTTCCCTTACATGTCACATAGAAGAGGGAGAAGAAAGACAAGGACAGACACAGATTTTACAAGTGTTTAAGTGCCTAAAAAGATGCAATTTAATATGGAACTGGGGGATTTCCATCATTGAGTGCTCTCTCCGCTGTTTGCAAGGAAAACTGATTTCTTTATAAAGTTCACTTAATGTCACACTAGTCAGAATTAATGTTAGTATTAATCTACTGGATAATTGCTATAAAGTCACTAATTGTCAAGATACATGAAGCTTTTATATGGCTTCAAATTTAGCATTTAAGAAACAGACTGACAAGCAAATATCTACCTTTTAGAATGCAGCAAATTATGCTTTGCTCTCAATCCCACTTTGCTCAGAAGAAGGTAATCACCATCAGCACAGGCATGGCAGGAAGGAGCGGAGAGGAGAGAAAGCAGATCCAATCTGTTGAAGATCTCCAAACAGCCCAATGACAAGAATAGCAGACCCTTCAACCCCTAAAGCCACGCTGTCTCCCCTTCAGCACAGACACAAAACATCTGCCTGCCCAGTGGAATTACAGCCTCTCTTTATCCATGCTCACGGAACTGCTGACTGACAGTAAAACCTAAAGTCTCCAAAGGTTCTTCCGGATACTCCAAACTCCTTTTGAACAACAGCTTGGAAACATTGACAAACACTTCAGGAATCCAAAAAATATTTTGGCAAAATATTTCCAGTTCACTTGAAGCAAAAGGAAGTTCCAGCTCCGAAGATTCCTGGGGAGAGCACAATACGAAGAAAGCATGGACAGCCTGGCCAGGTTAAAACTGGACAATGCAGAGGCACAGTGAGGTTCAGGCTGGAAATGTCAAGTACTGTTGCAGTAAGGGAAGTAAAACTCAAGGTTACCCCAAGTACAGCTTTCAAAGCAAGTAAATAAATTCAAACTCCAATGTCAAGCCTGGAGCAAGGGCAGAAGTTGGAAGCCAGTTGCATTACACATTTCTAGAAGTTTCCCTCCCCTTTCTGCTCAAAGGGGTAGTAAGGCATTAAAATGTTACATCTCAAAATACCATGAAACCATCATGACTGTCAACATGGGGAGAAAGAACTCTCCTTTCAAAGGCACAGATGTCACATCACACTACTAAGGAGAGAGCAATACCACAGCAGAGGACAACATTCAAGCTCACCTTTAAAACTGTGCTGCTTGCTTGCAGGTGAAAAACAAATCCTGGAGTGCCTCACAATTTTTCCAAGCTCAAATATCCTCTTAGTGCATCCGCATGAGCATTTTCCATTGACAAAGAAGGTTAAACCCTCTTAGCTGAAACACACATTGCTCTATCTACAGTGCTCATTCCAATCCTCAAAATTAATGTCAGTCCCACATAGAAAAACTTCAGGGATCTTCACAGGTTATCCATGGATTACTTGTAGCCTCTCTACTAATATTTCCTCTGACTTCCACTATCTGGGACTATACAGAACACACAGGCCATGACATGAAAATTCAGTCAGCAACGACAGGTGTAGACTGTCTTGCACAGCAAACTCCAATACTGGAATTTACATAAAAACGTAACTTATAATACCTGGAATTGGCAGCATCTTCCTTTATTATAATGCAGTACACTGGAGATTTTTTAGTTACCATGGATGAAGTTGTGAAAGTGTTTCCCCAAACTTAATTTCAAAGAGCATAACATAACTGGCTGCAATGTAACTTCACTACTTATGTTTTAGAGCTAAAATTAATCCGGTAATGCATATCACTACCTTTGGAGACACAAGTGACCAACAGATCATTCTTTATGAACTATACCACATGTTTTGAGAACAACAAAAAAAGAATTATCTAGTTATAAATACTTACTCATTTAAAGTACAGACCTAGCTCGCTACCCACACAGAGGAGACTACAGAGATGACCGTCTGTCCTCATTACCATTCTTCTCTTCTTGTGCTAAAGATAGCATGGTGAGTAAAAATAAATAAATCCTCAACAGCATTAGGAATTAGACAATGTCATGTTGAAGGATACCCGAAATGAGGAGCCTTATCTCTCCTGGCTGGCTGGGAGGGCAGGGGGGCTCTGACCCACAGAAGGGAGGTAGCACTTAAGCCTCCCCTAGGTGGTCTCTGCAGCAGGCTCTACTCCCAGTGTAATTGCCTGCCAGTCCTAACTGGATGCCTGAACACGCTGGAGCAGTTCAGCAAAGTATTTAAACAGATGGATGGTACAGGCCACTGGAACAAACCCCGTTTTTCCCTGGCTGCAGCTCTCTTTCAGCACATTCCTTTGAAGTCTGTGCCACTGAGGAATCAACAACAGCTGAGAAACATGTGTTATCATACAACACAGAGCGCAGCCACAGCGCTGCACAGTGAGATGCTTTTGTGCAATAATCCTGCACTACAGCAAGCGTTACAGGGTCTTCTGTTGTGGGTGAGCCCGTTCTCCAAGCACAACAAGAAAGTAAACAGATTCCTCCCTCCTTAAGGAGCGACTCAAACGCAGAAAGGTGAATTAAGCGGATTTCTCAAGCGCCTGCCAGTGGAAAGCTCACAGTGCCCTGCCTCCTGCAGTCCTCTTCAATACACTGACACTCTCTGTATTTATGCCATCACAAAGATGACCAGATGCTTGCAGAGAGCCAAGTCAAGTAACAACCCAGAGAGGTCTGCAGTTCCCCTGGCAGGTGTGACAAACCCCTGTACCTACAGCTCCAACCCACCTTCCTCTCCCAAGCAGGACAAGCTCTGTGATCTCAACTTCACAGGTGACTGACTGGAGAGAGATGGAGCAGGATGGCACTGCTCAGCACACACACACCAGTCAACCCCCTCCCCACACTTTATCAGCACAGAGAGAGATAACACACAGCCCTCAGAACAGTCATGGGAGAAAACAACATGAGCATCCCCCTTATCAGCCAGGAAAACCACTCCTGTCAAAGGCATGAGATCACCACACACTTTGAAGGGGAATGGGAAGGGTAGGAAGAATTAGTTATTTATGAAACTGGATTTGAAATTAGATTCACTGTCCAGATTCAGAAGCATGGAGCTGGCTATGTGCACATGCAGAAGAACAGCAAGTTAGACACACAGCACATACATACACACAAACACACCTCTACTTGTCTAGCAAGAACTTTCTACAGAGCCGAGTCTCATTTTCACTGAGGAGAGACAAGCAACAGGTTAGAGCCTCGCATTTACAAAGTATCCCAGTCTCAAACATTACAGGAAGGCAAGCACTGAGATAATAATAAATGTCATCACACTGTAAAGTCCCAACCCCACCATGAAAAAAATTACAGGAAAACTCAGGCTTTCAAAAAAGCCCCAGAAAACCCTAAAACATTTACATTTAATGCCAATATAGAAGTCTTAAAGACTTAAAAACCCAAGCAAAAACCCTAAAATTAGAAAGCAAACACACTGGTGGACTAAGCTAAGTTCATAATGAAAGACCTCACAAAATAAAATTACCAGGAACAGCAAGCATCACGCTGAGGGGGGTCCTCAACCCAGTCCCCACAGGACAGTTTTCCACCCTGTAATTCAATTTAACAGTTTCTTTCCGGAGAGGTCAATGCTGTGCTTCATATTCAGCTTGAGGCAGACTTATGGGACCATAGAAAAAGCACACACTGATACTGTAAGAGGTATTCAGGGGATAAAAATAACTCCAGTCTCAAAACCTCTGCAGCAGTGTAAAAATCCAATGTCACTCAAAATAAACGGTGATGCTCATGATCCCTACAACTTTCCAAGAAAGAGTATTAGCAGGAGCCAAACTACCACCTGATCAGCAATCAAAACCACAGCTGAACATTCACATGCAATTATTCTTACAAATCATGTGAAAAAGCACAGAGAATCGGGGAAGTCTCGGTATCCCGGGAGGTGCAGGCAGGAAGGCAGCTCAGGCAGGGGGTCACACTGCCCTGCGATGGCAGAAGCAGGAACAGAACCTTCCATCCCCAGTGTTCAGCTCCGTGCTCCCAGCAACTCAATCTCCTTCATTCCTTTTCAGAGCTTCCCTCAAACAGATTTTAAGAAGTTATAATAATCAACTTAATTTGGCTCTTCAGAATTGTTGCTAGTGTTTCCAGTAACAGCTCGAAGTACTTTTGAAACACTTTAACTTCTTGCTAAATATGACCTGGTATTTTTCTCCTCCTATTTCCCACTACCCCAAACTTTCTCATCTCCAGGAAAGATTAAAAACAAGGTTTATCCAAACAACGGATCAAATGCTGCTGGGGTCGTGAAGGTGGAAAGGATGGAGAGATAACTTAACTGTAAGAAGTGAAGTACTTTTATCTCTCAGCTGTCCTAAAGGGCACACAACTAAATATGATGAATCTCAAGCAGTCATTTCAGTTCCCTCAGCGTTTCACACAGTATCAAAAAAATTTTCTGCTCTAAGACTCAGAGAAGTATTTCCAATTTCATGTCTTGCCTGCTTTCCAATGAGATATAATCAAACAGAAAGTTAATCCGAAATTAAATTTTCTCTCTTCTTTAAAGAAAGCAGGAAAAAAAAAATAAGGCTGATTTTATTTGCAGTTCAGCCACACTGTGTTTTGGACTTTTGGCACGGTATCTATCAAAAGAGGCACTGTAACAGAGAGACGAACCACCTCCAATCAAAGGAGTTGACAGTTCATTCACAAGCTACATATTCTCTACTGAAAAAGACAGAGCCCTTTACTTTCACAGCACTTAACACAATCGCACCGCTCCCAAACACAATTAGCTGGGAGCCTGGAAGCCCTTAAACAGGTGTCTTCGCAGAAATCATTAGGCAATTGATTTGCTCGCTCTCCACAGCCCGGCAAACACTCAGTTTGAACGTGTGATACTGACTAGAGCTGAGGCAGAAACTCACAGGTCCGAGTCAGACTTCCTAAACCCCCGCCAGCGCTTTTAGCCACGGATGTGAGCACTTTCCAGCGATTTTGTTAAACGTGTCAACCTCCGACACACCTGCAGCCCGGGGATGGGAGGTGTGACAGGTGTAATTCCGAAGGGGTCACGGAAATCTGTAACCTTCCCCCGCCTCCTGGTTTTCCACACTGACGAAACGCACGAGCAACACCGAAATGCAGTTGAGGACTGCATTTAAATCACCATTCTGGAGGACAGAGAACAGGCTGGCACACACCGAACCAGCACAAGCCCAAACCAGACCCTGGAGCAGACCTCCCCAACACTTCAGAGCTGGAGAATCCAAGCGGCAGAATCCATTTCCTTACCCTTTAAAATTCATGCCTCTGTATTGTCCTACCGCACTGTACTACCTTAAGCTTTTCTCATCAGTAGTACCCCACGAGAAAAAAAAAAAAAAAAAAAAAAAAAAAAAAAAAAAATTGTCATGCATTCCCTGCTGGCAAAACACATTGTCTTCTAATCTTTCTTCTTACGGGGAAAGAAGAAGAGAGAGGGAGGGCTTGGGGCAGGAATAAAAGAGATTAATCGTGAAAAAACCGGCACTGCCCGGAGAAGGGGGAGAAGAAAAAAGACCAAAACAAACTGTCCACGTAGCAAAAGGGGGGAAAAAAATGAAAAGGAGAAAAATGGGTTTAATTTTCTTTCCGGTGACAGGAAGAGAAGGAGAAAGAAAACTGCTACAAAGATTTCCCAGCGTAAGAAAAGTAGGTTTTGAATTCCCTTCCTCAAGGACACCGAGAAATATGCCTTACTTTTCCACGCGATGCCCAAGGGAGAAAAACAGAATGCCAGGAGAGAGGAAAAGCCGGAGGAAGCCGGGAAGTAGCCAAGGAAGAAGCCAAAGGACAGGGGCGAGCGCGAGAGGGCTGGGAAGAGGCGAGAGGGGGAACGGCAGAGTCGAAAACGCAAAAAACCCTCCCAAAAAACAGGAAAAGAAACCAAGAAAAAAAACCATGAAAATCCGAGGGGAGGTGGGAAACGGGCGAGAGGGACGGGAAAGTTGGCGAGGGAGGAGGAGGCAGGGCAGGGTCACAAATCCCCGCAGCGGGGACGAGCCGGGAGCTGCCGGAGAGGGGACGCGGAGCCGGGGAGGGAGCGAGGGACGAGGGGAGCGGGGCAGGGGAGCGGCACTTACCGCCCGTCCCCTCGCTGGCCGCGCCGGCAGCGGCTCTGGGCCACCCGTCCCGCGGCGGCTCCCGGGCAGCGCCTGCGGCCCCGGCCCCGCCTCGCTGCCCGCGGGGGGCGGCGCGGCCCGAGCAGGGCCCGGGGCTCGGCTCGGCGCGGCCCTGCCCCGCTGCGGCCCCGCTCCTCCCCCGGCTCCGCCGCGCCGCGGGGCTGGGCGGGCGGGCGTCCTCCGCCTCCTTCCTGCCGCTCCCCGCTCCCCTTCACCGGGGGAGACATGTAACGGAACTGGGGCGCCAGCACGGCATTGTGGGAGCTCTTAAAGCCGCAGCCGCCCCCGCCGCCCCGGCGGCCTCGGGAGGCGGCGGCGCCGCGGCCTCGCCCCGGCGGAGCCCTCGGAGCCCTCAGAGCCGGGCCCGGCCCCGCCGCAGCTCGGGCCGCCCGCCCCCTCCACACCCCGCTCCCGGAGCGCAGGGCGAGCCCCGGAGAACTCACATTACTCTCTTGTTTGCCACGAGATTTTATTTATTTTTTTTTCCCTCACTGTTGTTTCTGGAAGGAACAAGAATGCCTTTGGTACTTGTTTGAACCGGGATGCGGGAAGCCGGCAGGCAGTGTTCTGTGGTGTTGCTGATCTGGATTTTGATGATGGAAAATTCCCCGCAGAAAAAAAAGTTATAAACCTCGGGGCAGCAAAGACTGCAGGCGGCTGTTCGGGGCAAAAAGTTTTGAGTATGAAGTTTTAATCAGTTTTGGGAAAATGATCATATAAAACAATCCAGAATCTATGTGGAACTGAAGTTGAGCGCTGTGGTGATGCTGCACAGGCATTCTCGCCGTCCGCAGGGCTGGCGCAGGGTCCGCGCTCAGTGGCAGCGGCTGCAGCAGCCCCAGCAGTCACTCCCGGCCCTTCCCTGGGCCAGTGGCCTTCCCAAAACTGCCTGTGCCCTGCCCAGGACACGCTGCTCACTTCAAGAAGAGTCTCATCAAAAGAACTTTTTTTTCTTGTTTGTGTTATCACTATTCCTCTTGCCGGTTTTGAGCATCCCGAAGTGTTTTTACAGAGGTGTTTGTTTTTTGTTTTTTTTTAATTCCTGATCCTTCAGAGGACAGCAGGGCTTTGCGTCCATGGAGGGTTTTGCTTCCAGACAAACAATGTGCGTGTGCTACACGGAGGACATTTTCAAGACTACATGCATAACTTCGGTTTTAGATACAAGCAGATAAATGTTTGTGAGATTTGGGGTTGGGGGTGTTTGTACAAATATTCCTAGTAGATCTGGACCTTGGGTTATGATCACATCTTTCTTTGTGGGTTCATTTTGCCAAGCAGATTTTTTGTAAGAACACCTCCAAAGTTCCTGCTGAAAAAGTCTTCAGAAGGCTATCACTTTTATTTCTTTGTCTTGGCCTTTTTATCCTCTTTTACAGGAAGAGGTGCTCAGCAGTCTGTGAGAACAGCCTTAAGCACAACATGAAGTGAAGGTGTTGTAAAAATGAGATTATTCTGTTGGGGACCATGTGCTTTTTGCGGTCAGTTAGATGCACACACTCACCTTCAGTTTAAGAAGCTTTAGAAAAACACTTGAGGGATAAAAGGAAAAAGAAATGGTGCTGGTGACCAATTCTGCATTCTACTAGATGAGACTTGTTTGCACTAGGCATTTTTTACTATGACTTTCAAAAATGTCAGACAACATCCTAAAAGCTTGATGCATTCCCTAGGCAGATTCTTTGTGGCAAAATATTTAACCAAATATACCTGTCAAGATCCTGAGGGCTGCTGTTCTCAGAATATACCACTGCTTCCTTTTGTTTTTCATGAAGCCTGTAAACACAGCAGTAGCTGTAAAACTAAAGGAAGAAATTTTGCCAAAATTCAGGCTTCCCGGGGACTCTAACCGAGTGAATGATCTGGGAAGCTATTGACGCTATATGACCTGGGAAATTATTGTTAGAAGAAGAAAAGCCTTTTTGAAGGAGTTAATGGTTTACTGAAAACAAGTACTTGGTAAGTCATTGAGTTTGTGTTGTTTGCCCGCTCCAGGTGTTCAGCAAAACCGGGGCCACAACATCAAACATCGTGTTTTCTATTCAAAGTTTACCTACCAATTAGTTTCTCAAGACCAACAAATAATTTTTATACACTTTCTGTGTAATTTCCTCTGAGAAAGTTTAGTGATTGAAAAACACCCCTTCATAGAGGGTCACCTTCATAATGGCCACGATTAAGAGATTTCTGAATGTTCAGCACATGCACAACAAGGCATAAAATGTTTATGCTCAGTGTTGTTGTGGTGTTTTGACTTGCTGGCTGAGGACTGGCATTTTTCATATTCTAATGTCTTATTTCTTCCTACTTCCGTTCTGCAATTTGGTTATGAAATCACCAAAGGGAATGCATTTCTGCTACTTCAAAATAGCTGTTCTGAATTTTTCAGAACAATTTTTGCATAGCTTGATATGACAGGACATCCAGAAAAGTCATCAAATACATTTTCAAGAGTGATTTTTTACCTCAAAAATGTGACTCTTTTGGATCGCGAAGTGGTGGCAAAAAGAGAAAATGGAATTTCAGTGTTGCTTCGATTGCATAAATTTGACCAAAAATTTGACCAAGGCTAGCACAGCATCTAGCACTAGATGACAGTGGTCATTTAAGCAAAAAGGGCTCAAATCCGGCCATGAAATGGGGCTAAAATTGTACAAATACCTCTCTTATGTAACATAGCAGTCCAGCTGCTCTTTTGTGAAATAACAAGATTCCTTGTTTCCCCAGAAAATTGGTTAAGAAGTTATGGAGTGATGCTAAATTGTACCAGCCAGGGGCAGGACTTTGTACTGGTGGGAGGTACCTCTGCTGTGACAATTCTTCACTCCTGGTGCCCACCCCAATCTCTTCTTAACTTTGTTACTTTTAATGTAATCCCAAATCATTTGTGTCACATTCACCTTCAGTCAATCCTTTTTCCACACTTTGCTGGAGGAGGGTAATGAGGATCTAGACAGAGACGTTTTCGGATCTGTAGGAGAGCAGTTTTCCTGTAAAGATCCTGCTTTGCCACGGCTTATTTAAGTATCCCAGGAAAGGAGTAAGACACCCTTAGGATTCTAATTGCACAGGGAATTCCTTACACCACACAGCCACACACATGCAGAGCCTTACACGTATGTTCTTAATGAACACAGAAAGGAGAAAATAGGCCCACATGCCTTTTGGTTATGTAAGTTTTCCAAGAATGATGCCTTTTTGACCAAAACCAGAGCATGTTTATGAGGTTCCTTAATTTCCTCCTCTCCTTGATCTAGCAGCATCTACCACTGCCCTTGCCACCATAATTTCACCTTGAGAAATGCAGTGTCTCGGTGGGCTCTTCGAATTTAATCCAGATATAAAATCCGTCTCATTGAGAACAGAAACAGCTCTGTGTGACCAGTTACAAGTGATCAACGCTGCTTTCACTGTCACGGGTTTGCAGGAAGTTCTTCATGGTCAGAACAGAACAAACTCTGTCTCTGCAAATGCCTTCTTGAGGAAAAGTGGGGCTGGATCCAGCAAATTATTTAACTGTGTACATATATCCAAGCATGTGAATAGTTTCAGTGGGACTGCTTGCATGATCAAAGCTAGGCATGTGCTTAAGTACTCTGCTGAATTTGGTCCATAGCAAATAAATCTGAACTGATACCCAGCAAGCAGAAAAACAAGCTAATTTGGAGTGGGGTTAATTTATGTCCAGTGGTGTATTTGATTAACTGTGAAATGAACATTTCAAGAGGCTGGTTTCTTTTAAAATAGAGTTGCTGTCTGATTTTCAGGGGAAGCAAACAAACATCAGATTAAAATTTAAGTGCATTCTTCAAACTCTTTCTTCTTAGTTTTGTTTTTCTTTTCAGTTAATATTTATTTCTTGGAGCCTGAGGAGCAATAATTCCTGGTTGTTTCTCCTCTGTGTTTTTTAGGTCTTGCCTTGCTGTGCATTGAGTGTGAGTGATTTGCTGTGTTTGATATAGAGAAAAATGCAATCTCAGTCTTCAAATGGTTGAAATTCAAAAGACAGATATTCTAAGATGGGAAATGGGTTCTATTTCTGTTTCACACAGCAGATTCTGGATACTCACAGAGACTGCAGATTTCAAGACTCAGCTCTGTGGAAGAGCTCCAAATGAGCTCAAAAAAGAATCCCAAACCAAATTCTTCCCCTTTCCTTCTGACCTGGCCATGAATGTTAACTCACACTAACTAGGGAATTAGCCTTGAATAAATAGCCAGAGCAAATTTATTTTTGTTGTCAGTACCAGCAGTAACTCTCCCAGTTCCTGGGTCCAGCCTAAGCACAGTATGAATATATTCAGGGATAGTTACAGTTCTGGCAGGCAAGATACTCAATATTCATGAGTGTGGCTCTTCTGTTTATTGCACAGGAATGGGAATCAGGTGAGCCTAGTTCTGTCTGTTCATCAACAAGTGGCTTTTTTCCTTTGATTTTTCTTGATTAATAGAAAGTCATCTTCTTCCTCCAGAGATAGATCAGTTCACTTAAGTTAGGAGAACATGTTGAAGTCTAAATTGGGGAATGTTACAGACGAGTGCAACATTACTAGCAGACCACACCCTTGTGCACTAAGATTCCGTAAGATTCTAAGATTGGGATGAACACCCTTAAATCAGTTTTTAAAGGCCTGTTTAAATCAATAAAACAGTTATCTGACATGGTGGATAGTAAACCATAATTTTTAAAGTATTTTTCTTCAAGTTTTGTCTTCTGTAGATCACTGCATAAGAGTCTTGGCTTTCATTAGAGAAAAAAATAAGTTTGTAGTTGCCATAGTTACAAAGAAAAGCAAGAAAGATGTGAACCTTGACAATTCTGAAACCAAAATGCAAATAAGAGGAAATCTAAATGTTGTATGGTAATATATCAGTCCTCAGATACTTAATTTGAACATAATGACAACAAAAATGCTCAGCCTGTTAAGTATCATGCAAGTACTTTGCATCACCTTTTTGCTGAATCCTGGAAAGAAATACCACTACAAATCTCAAGCAGTTCAGAAGAGAGAAAATTATATGCTTTGATAAAGTGACCAGATATCAGCTAAAACAAATTAATATCTCTGTGGGGACTTGCATCTCTCTTGTCTGGAGGACCTAGATGGTGACAGAACCATTGCAACAAGCAAGGACTGAGAAACCATCTGAAGATCAAACTATCTAAAACAAGTCTTCTCTTGAAGAGTTGACTCTGCAGCGAAAAAAACCTCACACCCTAGAAGAAATCCAATCATGGGGATAAAAATAGTTGACTTAACTGGGAGAGAATGACAAGGAGAAGATTTTAATTTAGGAACCTGGAAATATGCCCTTGAAATGGGTATAATATTTAATGCAGGAGTTAATTTGCTGGGTGACTAGAAATCTGTGCCCTTCTCTGATCAAGGACATTTAGACATTCTTTTCAGAATATTCTTTTATAATGCACAGGAAAGTTGTAAAACCTTTGTAATTCCAATATTTCTTTGGGTTGGGTGTTTTGGTTTTGTTTTTCCTGTAAAACATAGTGGAATCCTCCCTCTCTCCAGCTGTGATACAAAACTTTAGGATAGTAGGATATTCTTCCATGGAATTCAAAAACCAGGGTCTAGCATGGTACTGTTGCTTTTGATTTAGGACAATTATCATTTCCAGTGTAAGATGGCTCATCAGCAATATATTGAAATAGATTTATAACTATATTCACTTTCAGTTTATAAGTCAGTTTTGTTGTTATTCTTCTGAAAAGCTGGCAGGTGTGCCAAAAGACATGCCTGCTTTCCTATTATGCACAGATTTTTATCATGCACATAAAAAGGAATACCAAACCCCTTTCATATTTTGACCTTGTCAATAAATTCTAGACCTTCAATTTTTTCCTGCTGCACAGTATTTCATCTCTATTGAAAATTATAGGAATTACCTGTCCCCTGAAGCAGCAAAATCATGGCTAATATATTTTAAAATACAAAGAGTGCAAAATTTCAAAAACACTTCAGTAGTTCCTGAGCTTAAGCCCCATTTTCATAAGTGAGTTAGGGCCAGATCTCCAAAGCTTTTGGAAGATGCAAATAGAGGCCTAGAGGGCTTTCAAAACACACATTAAAATGGAGAAGAAAAAAAAAAAAGCCACAGAATAAAGTATTGCTGCTGAGGTTTCCATCTTAAGAAGTTTGCATGGAAAAAAAAAAAAAAAAAAAAAAAAAAAAAAAAAAAAGAGTTTTTTACTTCTCAGGGATTTTTGGAAAAGCTTGGGAATAAACACTGACAGTTCACCGCACCTCCAGAAACTTTGTGATAGAAATTTTAGGCTGTCCTACAAATCTGTTGCAGCAAAAATTGGTGCTTTGCTCTGCAAGGTCTGTATTTAACCTGAGCTCAGCAGAGTCATTTCTTTGTCAGAAACAGTTTCCCTGTTGTCCTATAAAGTCTTTTTCCCAGTCTCACTCCGTGCTTTTGTGGTAGGTTGGGAAACGTGAGAGGGCAAGATACCCTCTTTCAACAAAGAACTAATTTCCTGATCCTTATGACCCGAGTGAGCCAAGCTTCCCCATAGAGAAACAAATTGGATGACTGTTTTAGGATAATTGGGTAGTTCTATACCTTTCAAGTAAGTTATTGGAAATCAGAACTGTGAAAAGCTCTTTCCTGGCTTTACCTGTTGTTGTGCCTCATGGAGCCCTTTGTTTTCTAGAGGTTTCATTTATTGTCTACTTCAAACTGAAAAAGAGCAAAGAAATTGGCAAAGTTAAGTTTCAGATATCTCCATTATCAATTGGTTGTTACTGGGTTTAAAATTTTCTTCCTTCTGTTTTCCTTGTCCCTTCTCTTTCTTTTACATGGTGTCTTTTTTTTTAAGGCCAAAATCTTCAGAAGTCTTGTAAGCCTGTGTGATGCTGCGTCCACCACCACGCATTCATTTACAGATCTGTGCACATCCTTGCTGGATTAGGGTTTTCTGTATTAAGCTTCAACAGTCACGTGTGTTGGCTTCTAATATCTGTTGGGAGCAGTGGTGAATCAAGGTTGGAGAGTCTCAGTATTGCTTCATACCTCCTGTTCTTCCCCCAAGCCACAAGTCCTGCAGATTTGTTGGGCAACACCCTGGTTCCTTGTCCTCTGGGAGCGTGAATGGATCTGAGCAGTCATGGCAGTGGGGTCACAACCAGGCTGTACCTCCATGTAGCCCACATCTCAGCTGATGTGTGCTGGCCCAGGAGAGAGCAGAGGCTGCCATTCCTTCCCACCAGCTGTTTTCTGCACAGCCAGCACTCAGTCTCCAGAGAGCAGAAGGGAGGTGCATTTTCCAGCATCCTGATACAAGGGAGAGCTTCTCCCCCAGCCTTGGGTATGGATATGCCCACAGGAGCAACGGGAGTGTGGTGTAGGGACCAAAACCAGTCCCAGATAGGTGGAACAGTGTGATGTAAACTCAGGCCTAACCTGAGATCAGGCCAGGCTAATTTCCTTTTCTGGTAAATAATCCCAACGCAATGTACTCTTCTCTATATTAGGGAAGTATTTTAGGGCAGTTATTTATTTAGAGCTGCTCTTTTGCTGAGTACCAAGCCCAATCTGGCCCAGCCAGTTCCCTTGGGAAGGATTGGTGAGCTGCAGAAGGATGTCAGAAGGGGGATTGTTGCTGCTCATATTCCATCATGGTGGTGGTTATCTAAGGTCCCTTTGCAGGAAGGAAAGGGAAAAAGTCACCTTACAGAGCACACAGATCCTCTAGGGCATTCCTGCAAGAAGCAGGAGCAGAGTCCTGCTGGGAGGGAACTTTCTGGGGCTGTCTGCTGGTGGTTGAAGGCAAATAAGTGGCACCTTCTCCTAGTTGTAACTCCACGAGGGAGCTCTGGTGTGCAATAATCTATTTTTGCCCAAGAGAAAATATCGTGCTCTTATGTGAAAATATAACTGCAAAACCTCTGAAAATGTCCATACTTATAACCATAATGCCTGGAGAAGGGTAATTTCAATTTTGGGTCCAAGGCCATATTCTCAGCATTGCTTCAAAAAAGAGCTATAATGATTTGTACTCAATGACCATCTGGTCTTTAATTTTGTATACCAAGTAAAAATGAGCACTGGTTTCATTATTTTTTTCCCCACTACTCCTGAAGCACGACCCTCCAGTGAACAGAATGATGAATATTCCAATGACCTGAACATGATGGATTTTAATTTCTTATTAGAGGAAGCAGAGGAAGAGAGAAAGTAATAGCTTTAGAGAGAATGGCTCTGTTTGTTTTTTTAAGTACCTACATTTGCCTGGTAGTCTGCTATGTAAGTGAATTTCCTTGAAATCTGATTATTGATGTACCAATTTTTTTTATTTTATCTTTTATGTCAGGCAGGCAGCCCACCATTATAATTCCTCAAATGAGAATGAAAGTGGTGTAAAAACAGAGTAAGAGCTGTAATGCTAAATGGCAGGAAAAATATTACCATCAAATATAGTTGGTAAAAACCCAGCAAAAATGTTAAATTATTGATGTTTTTCTGAGGAATTCAGCTGTAAAAGGGATCTGTTAACATGACACGGTAGAAATTTCCAGCACATAGACATAATTTAATTTGTTTACTAAAACTTTCAATGTAAATGTGGGCACGGAAGGTGTAAGTGATGCAGGCACAGCCCTCTGACACTGACTGGATGTATTTTTCTTCTCTGCTGTAAAATCACAGCTCCAAGCTGCTTTCAAGGGTCTGCTCCGTAAGGAAAGGCAAGCAGGAAAGCTGCAAATACGCAGTAAATTGATTTAGGCCAATTTTTATTCTTTCAAGCAATAACAAGTAACCTCTAATGTCTTTGTTTTTCTGACCTGTCCCTGACTTCTACTGTTTGTTTGCTTTTTCATGTCACTGGGTTTGTGTCATGCCTAAACAAAGCAATGGACTGATCTTTTGTTCCTGGTCAGTTTTAATTTGTTTTCTACTACCTGTACGTGCAAACGGCAGAGGTGTGAGCTTTGAAATGCTAAGGAAAGCTGAAAAACAGGTAATACTCTCGTTTTAGGTATTGTAAAGTCTTGAATAAGACTCTTTTTAGGTATTGTAGCAGAAGAGGGTTTCTCAAACTAATTACCCAGCCTTTCAGCCAAAGACAGGAACAAAAGAAGAGCCAAGCTGCTATAAGATAATCATTCTGTTTATCAGCGCTCTACAAACACCACTTGTAAAGTAATGATAAGCCCTTTGCACTCAGATAATGCAGCTGATCCGGGCATATCTCAGAGATGCTGTGCAGATCTCCCAATTCAAAAGAGGCTCTTGCCTACATTCAGGTGAGAAATGGTGTTCCAGATGGTCCTGTGAATATTTTAGAGGCTGGCAATGAAGTCAGAGGCATCTGGGGCGTTCAAGAATAGTTATTGTAGACTGAGAAATGAAGGAGGGTAATAACAAAATATTGTTATTTGGAATACACAGAGAGGGACAGGCTGACTGTAAGGAAAATTTGGTTTAGACAGAATTTTGTTTCTTAGTAGTGAGAGGGTTAAGAAGATGATGGTGTTTGTGTTTTGCCAGTTAAATCCTGCTGTGAAGCTGTTCTTGTTTTCTTTCGTCATAATTTCTTCTTGTTTTTCTTTCATCCAAAGGCACCCTTCCTAAAACAATGTTCCCATCCCTTTTGGGGAAAGTTTGCCAAAGTCATGCACCTCTTTATGCCTTGCACTTTGTGAATATTTCATCTTCCATAAGCTGTGCCAAAGACTCTCATCATGAAAACAAGGATCTAAATAATTCTGGGATAAATGAGGGCTATTTTTCTCTCTTCCGGTATTAAGTGTTTATAAACTTCAAAGTAATAATAACCTTGAAAAAAATTACAAAACCGAATGCTTTGAAAAATCAATGCTTTAATTCAGAAGTGCTACCGTGAAGTACCTGGGATGGTTTTGATTTTTTTTTTTAAACACATTGCCTCCCCATCTTATGCAAGCAATTTGTAGATACCCACAAGACCCAGTGCCCTCAGGACTCTCTTTCATGAAAAAAGAAATTGAGTTCTCAGACGAGTCTCATTTACTATGAACTTTCACTGAGGGAGGGTATGTCTCAAATCTGAGCAAGTATTCCTTTTAAATTTGTTTTCTCATGATCAGTATTTACTCTCCATGTGGGTGAAAGAGCGCTGCTGCTGTTCATCCCGTGGGAGATGCCTGCCCGGACAGACTGCGGCCAAAGGGGATGTTCTGGGGCAGAGTTGTCCTTGTGGGTGTCCTGTGGGTCATTCCCCTGATCCGTGGCCCCTTGAACCAGGTACAGCCTGAAAGAAATGAAATTTGGAGAATTGAAACCCTTGATTGTTACATAATAAGTGTATTAATATCTTGAATGTTTATTTTGTAATGTAACAACGAGAAGCCACCTTGGTAAGCAAAAAGGAGGGAGCTCTTTAAAAAAAAACGCAGCCCCCCCGATGCCAAAGTGAGTTCACCTGCCGTGAGTGCCAGAAAGCCGGGAGGGGGAGGTGAACGCCCGCAGCCATGTGGTATTGGCTGCCAAGCCCGCTGCGAAACAGCTGCCGGCACCGCGGCTCCCAGCCCCCACCCCCCCACCCCCGACGCCAGAGCGAGCCGCCCGCTGCCGGGGCCAGGTGCTCCTGCCGCCCGCCGCCGGAGCCGGGGAAGCCTGCCCGCCCGCCACCGAGGCCACAGGAGAGCCCCCGTGGCTGATAAGCGTGCCGCACAGCTCCCACTTGGCTCCCCGGCACTGCCCACCGCGGGGACCCCAGCCACCAAGGAAGCCGAGAGTGAGCGGGGCCGCCCCAGCCCCGACCCCTGCTGCTGCCGCTGCTGCTGGAGCAATGCCGTGTGCTCCCGCGGTCACCACCGACCCCAGCTCCCAAACCGCTCCTGGGCGGCCGCGGCCGCTACGGCTGTGCCGACGAGACGGCACGTCCCCGGGCTCCCGTGAAGAGCCGTGTCCCCAGGCCGCCGCCGGGCCGCCAAACCGCCGCCGCGGCAGCACGCCCCGGCCCGAGCCTGGTGTGGAAAACCCCAAAGCCCGCAAAACCACCATGTGGCACAACCAGCCGGGCGGCCGCCAGACCACCAACCCGCTCCAAAAAGAACCCGCTCCAAAAAGAACCCGCTCCCGCCGCCGCTCCGGCGTGGCACAGCCGATGAAAGCAGCCCGCCACGCTCCGTCCCCACCTCACAGCCCCGCCACCATCGAGACCTCCAAAACACCTGCTCCCCAAGCGCAGCCATGCCATGAGGCGGCTGGAGCCTCTGCAACCCCTGTGCCCCAGAGCGACCCCGTACATGCAAATTAAAAATCCCAGGTGCATCTCGAGACCCTTTTAACACCAAAAACCCCTTATAAAAATAAACCTAAGTAAAATTTAAACCCACAAGAACCAATACTGAGCCGTGTGTACCCTAGAGCATCAGTGGAACTGATTTTTCCAGTTTTTGTAACTCACTGTAACTTAAAAGTACCAAACCAGGAGTGAGAGCCCAAAGCAAAGAAAGAGAATTCAGAACTTTTGGAACACTCCCAGCGAGGGAAGAGTTCTCCAGCCCTGCTGAACTTCCTGCTGCAGAGCTGACAAGGACCCTCCTCCTCAAGAGCGAACCGGGCTGCCAAAACCCCTTGAGCCACCATTGTAAGAGCTGATTAATAAAGGCGTTTTAAGGAGAAAAATATTATCTCCGCCCATTTATAACACAGCCCACAGGGGGGATTGTACATCAGGACAAACATCTGTGCCTGGCACAGGCCCAAAGAAGGGGAGAGGTCACGGACCTGCGGTGTAAATACGTGAGAGAAAAGCTGAGGGGATGAGGGACGTGAAGGTGTGCCCTGAACTGAGAGCCCCTGCCCAATGTGTGACACTGATAGCTCTTCTTTTCCGAGGGCTCTGTGTCATTATCACAATGGTCTTCAGGAAATTAAGGGGCCCATTTCACCTCCTCTACTTTCTTCAGGGCTTGGCAGTGGTTTTGGAGCCCAGGCAGTCGCGATTTTGCTTTGTTACATGGCAGGCCAATGCAGGCCATCACCTGGGAATGTGATGGAAATGGTTTTCACTCAGTATCGTGTGAGAAAACTCCTGGAGTGTCAGCAAAACCCTGTGCTTCCTGCCAAGTGAATTTATGTGTTTCCAGCTTCCTAATTTGTGCAGACACAGAAATCCCCCAGACCAGCCTTAGTTTTCAAAGCTGTTGAGAGAAACCTCTGCTCTCCTCTGGCACTGGAAAAGTCTGAGGGCACAATCAGGTGCCTTGGCCTGCACACTCCGTGCCCTTCCCTCTGTGCCACAGGAGAAATCCCTCTGTGCGACAGCCACAGCACAGTGCAAGTGTCACACGGCTCCAGCCAAATCAGTTCTGACTTGAGCCCCCAAAGGAAACTCCACACATCTGTAATGTATTTATGGCTCTGCTTGCTCATTTGTCCTCCCTGTGGTCTCTTTTAATGAAGGGTATGAAAAATTAAACTCCTTCATAGGCTCCAGCGAGCTAAACAGACGTAGTGAGTGAATGCTCTGTTCCTGAAGCACCGTTCTGCCAGTTACTGGTTGACAAATTTACGTGGGTACGTGGAATGGGATCTGTAATGAGCTTCCTGCACAGCCAGGGCCAAACTGTGCCAGGAGCAGGGCTCATGTGAGTCCCATGCTGGGACTGAGGGCAGTTTTATGGCCCTGAAATGGGCAGTGCTTGTTTGTGCAGTGAGTGAATTTACAGTACAAAACTATAGAATTACATTTTTTTAAATTACACAGCAGCAGAAGAGCCCAGAGAGGGGATGTGGGCCCAAACACCCCTGATGGTGTATGGAGCAATGAAAGGGAAAGGTTGGAACTGTTGTTCTCTATGCTGTGTCTTTAAAAAATGTGCATCTCCCACAAGCTGGAGGCTGCCTGTTCAGTCATTTCAAGGTGGATATAGCTAACACACTGCACAATTTACATAAGACTTATCTTTGGTTAAATTCTTTTAAAAGGATACCATCAATTTAAAGATTACTTTTCCCTGGGTCATTAAAGTTAGGCACATACTAATTTATTAAAGGGTAATGTATTATACCTAGGAAGTGATAGTATCTGCCAGAAATTCCAGGGAGGCTGTAGAGGTCTTGCTGTGATGAGCCAAGCTAATAAGAGCACACGGCAAGACAGCTGCGTTAATAGAGCTGCCTGTTCCTCACGGACCAGGGGTGCAGTGCGGTGGCAATAATCCTTTTGGGAAGGTGGCGTGGAGAGACACAGCAGTGGAGCCTACAGCGGGAAAAAAAAATGAAACGCATCAAATCTTATTTACCGCGCAACGCTGCGACACATCCTAGGAGCGGCCGCTAACGCTGCTTAGCATGTGCCAAGTGCTGTCCAGCCATGTGCGAATAAAAAGCTCCTCTTCGGGAGAGCTTTCACAATCACAAAAAAAATGTGCTAAAAGCCTGGGTGGATGCCCCATCAAGCAACCGGCCTGCCAGGAAACGTGCAGGAAGGTTTGCAGTGTAAATAACTCTTTCCTGAGTTATCTCTGCGTAGAATTTTGCAGCTAAAATGACCCCGTGGGGATACAAAGGTGCCCGGATCACCTGTGGTGGAGGAAGCCCGGTGATGTTCCCAGCCCATGTGATATCAGCAAGAAAAATGCATGAGCAGCAATTTCAGAAGTCAGACCCGAAGGCTACACAAACTCCATCAGCGAGGGATTGAGCCACTGAGGCTAAAAACTTGACTGGGGAGAGAGATGCTTCAGTGTAACAAGCACCGGAGGAACAACACTGCGGGAAGCACCAGCATCAGCAAAGGGACAAAGTGACAGATGTGAACTGGAGCCTCACTCAGCACCCTGGGATAATCCCTGCAGGTCACTGAGAAACTCAGAGCAGACCTGTTCACTAGAAAAAGGAGGGGGAAAAAATCTCGGTGAGAATCAAAGCTGAGTTGCAGAGGTTGCTGCAGCAAACCAAGATGGAAAACCCACGGCTAAGAGTGGGAAGGAAAGAGCAAAAGCAGCGTGAGAGGCCCTGGAAGTTGGTCTGGGCTTGGACTTGGCCCCTGTCAGCAGGATTTTGTAAGCAGGGAAGCTCCTGCCAGTGCCTCGCTCCGGGCTGGGGCTGGGAGTGGAGGCTGGCAGGGATGCAGGGACGGCATCACAGTGCCAGAGGAGTTTCTCTCATGGACAGGAAATGTGTACAACGATTTCCCTCCTGTGAATGCCAAACTGGGCTACAGGGACAGGGCAGAGGGAAGGACTATAAAAACTCCATGCTTTATGCTGAAATTATTTGTTAATTATTGCAATTCTAAGTCAGTCCCAGGATTTAATAATAACACTCTAAAAGTTCAGCATTAAGTGCCCTACCTGATATCTCCTGTTTTGAGATCACAAATCATTTCCAGATCTTTGGCTTCTAACAGGCACCATCAGCACAAACTTTTCCCCCAGACATTCTCTGTTTTTAACCCCTGAGAGGGCCCGGGAAACTCGAATGCGATCTGCTTTTCCCCTAAATCACATGGGCATCACTTAGAACTGAGAGCTGGAATGCCGTGGGGCAGGAAAGGCTTGCTCCCGAGGCCAGAGCAAAGGCATTTTCATGCAAGATCTACTCGAGGCTCCATCATCCCACAGCACAGGACACAAAGTCTCCTCCTGCCCTGTCCAGGAGCAGTAGGAGCAGGGAGGCAGGATTTGGGCAGCTCGCCCAGGAACACAGTGACAGACCCTGACTCAGAGCGTGAACAACCTTGCCCTTCCTGTGGATGTTTCCCTGAAAGGAGTGATTTAGCCTTAAGCAAAACTGTAACACCAAGAAATCACTGGAATTCAGGAATCACTTGTTTTCCTTTTGCACAGTTTCAGGTTTTTAATTTTCTTTTTCTTTTTTAAGGATGAGCCTTATTACTCTTCTTGCTCATTTTCTGGTTTGAGCAACTTTTAATGTGAGAAAGACACCCAGAAAAGTTAATACACATAATTTCTGAATTGTAAGACAGCTTTTAAAGGAACTGAACAAGTTTTTTTCAGTGCTACTGTCAATAAATCTTCGGGCTTTGAAACTAAAATATCTTTTCCTCATTTTTAAAAGAAACTGCCTTCACTGGAAAGTTTTGATCTGAGCACAGAATCTGAATTGCGTGTTGGGCACTGACTTGAGATGGATTTGTGGCTGAAGCAAGGAACTTCGCCTTTTCCCTAGTTTTCCTATTTGAACTATTGTTTCTCTTCCAGCAGAGCTTTATAAACATCCAAGCAAAAAGAACTTGGAGAAATGTGCTGCTGTTATACAACTGCTAATCATTACTATTCTTCTATTGTATTTAGTGACATAAGGCAGCCCCAGCCAGATGCCTTGAGATCTGAGGAAATGTCTGCAAGGCATCTTTGTCCTAACACATGGGTGCAGATTCCATTCATCATTTCCTTGACAGTTTAACTAACTACTCCCAAGCCAAAAAAGATCCCTGAAATCCCTCCCAGAAATATTAGCTGAAGGACAGGAGCAAGTCACCATAAAAGCTCAGGCAGCCTGTGTGGAAATTCCAAGGCTCAGGGACTGTCAGGAAAGGGGCTGCAGAACGAAATCAAAATATGCTGCTTTGCTATACATGGGCCTAAATTCTATACACAGGAATTTACACCTCCACTGGACACACACAGAAAAAAAAAATAAAAAAGAAAAAAAAAAAGAAAAAAGAAAAAAAAAAAAAAAAAAAAAAAGAAATCAGAGCTCTGCACATTGTACGCAGTTGGAACCATTCATCCAGAAACTCTGGTTTGAACTTTCCGAAGTACCTATGGGATTTAGAACAAATCCCAGTTAACTTCAGTAGAACTGGGGCCCTTGCACACTTGAATAATTGAAAGCTCCAGTCAGAATCACCAGAAATGTGTTTTTCAACCTTTTGCAATTTGCAGCACCTTAAAACCTTTCTTTTTCCAGTGGAAGTGTCAGTTCCTGTATAGTGATTTAATACTGCATAAAATGGGTTTGCTTTTCTTAGTTACCCACTGCAGACCCCTTAAAAACACTCTGAACACACAGATTGCAGGTTAAAAACTGTAACTTTGACATATCTCAAAATATTTATTGTTTTCTCTAGAGCCCTTTGTCCTGGTGTCATTCAAACAATTATACAGAAGTCAGGGTCTAGTTCTTGTGGTTAGATAAAGCTGAAAAGCATCAACTTTAAATGTTTAGTATTGAAATTTTTTTTTTGAGTGTCAATTGCATAATGTTTTGAGATCTATCTTACAACTCTTGAATGTTTGGTGTTGGTAGTGATGTATTCCTGATAGAACACACCTTGTGTTGGCCCTCTATGCATTGTATAAGCCTCATGTTAAAACCAAAACTTTGTATTGACATATGGTGGGGAGGAGACACTCTCCACACTTGTTTCCTGCTGAATACCTTGGAAAACCTGGGGAAGCATTTTGTCCAGACCACCAGAACGTGACATTATTGTGTTACAGAGTGTCCTGTGCAAACTGAGGTGCGGATCCACTCTGTCTTTGGGGACATTATAAAAAACCTGAACTCTACTCTGTATTGAAGCCTCCTACAAGAATGACAACCTGAGGAGAGCACAGAGAGGCAGGACCAGGCCATCGAGCACAGCTTTAAAGGTCATACTCCTCTTGGCATCAGAAGGAACCACCGCCATGAGCAATTTGTTTTGTGTTTATGGCTTTTACCTTGGTGTGTTGTTTGTCTTCTAATAAACTTCTTGACTCACTAATCATCTGTTCAGAGGAGCTTTCTGAGCTGTGACTGGGGAAGAGATGAATGCACCCAGTTCTGGAATTATGCAGTGAAATGCTACTCTGCATATTATAGCTGCAGCATGATATATTAGCCTATAAAACAGCATGGGAAAGGCTGAGAAAAACGGGAGGGAGGGACTTGGTGAGCTGTGTGATGAAGGGAGGCAGTGCAGGGAAAAGGTGTTAGCCTTGCTGAGGCCTAGCAGGGAATGGGAGACGATGAGGAAGGGGTTTGGACTGAAAGATCTGTGCTTGATGTGGTTGTAAGAGAAATAATCACTGCAGGACTGTAAAGAGCAGCAGCTGGAAGTGATGATGAGCTGTGTGATGCAAAGAGACAGAACACTGCAGTAATCTCTTCCAAGTTGAGGGATATCCCAGCTGGATACAATGGGAACTGAAAATCACAGGCCAAGGGTTGATTTATTAAAAAACTATGGATATTGATCTAATACCAATATCCAACTATGACGGACAAAGACTCTCTAACAGTTCAAAGTTAGAAAGTGTATATTTATTACGACGGCCAGGCAGCGTGCAGGATAGCTCCCAAAAACACACGCGCAATTTACAGATCATCACAGGGTCTTTTATGTACAGGAGTATTGAATACACAAACTACAAATGCATATCCATAACTCTGGTACCTCCCATTCCCCGCTTCGTATGGTAATTAGCCCAAAAAGCCACCAAGCATGCGTAGTTTGTTCTTTAAAATGGGTCGGTGGTCTTTTTTATAGGGTGGGGTCCCAAAATGATGAAGTCAGATGGGTCTTCCTCCCTTGACTTTTTAACCTTTAATGTTCATGACAGCTAAATCCTGTTTTTTCCAGGACTGTTTGATTTATGATTGTATTGTATTCATGGGGTCTATTGATTATTCAGGATGCAAAAGCCTAGTTTGACAGCTTCTCTGATTTATCAGTTCCTTCCAAGATTTATCAGTTCCTTCAGTCTGGCTTATGTTAGCAAAAGGGAAGTCCTAGCTACATTATCTCAGCACTATCTATTTTGACTACAGTCTTTAATTCTTCTAAATCAATGCCTCAGGGTTGTCCCTGCAGCACAACCAGCCTGACCACAACTGGGGCACTGTCACCATCCTTACACACTGCAGTCACACCTGAGGCCAGGGCAATAGCAGGATTTTATGACTTGGGAAAGCAGCAAGGCTCTTTCTGATGCAGAGTGATGGGGGGGGAGGCGGGGGGTGTGGGACACAAGTGAGGGGCAGTGGATAGGTGTTTCATAAAACTACATCCAGCCTGAAGGCAGTACTAAAAAAAACCTTGAGGTTCTTCTGTGTATCAGGTCAGATTTCTCCCTCAGCCCCAAACTCACCACGGGTTGACCTGAAGAACTTGACCTGGCTGTTTTTCCAGAGGTTTGGGTTACTCTGTTTGGTTTGGCGGGCAAAAAGACAAGTTTACTGATACATTTTGGCACTGGAAAGGAATTGTTAATTGTTACCGCTTGAAAAAACAGATTACTCCAAGATAAAATATCTGAAAATATTAATAAAATGAAACAGGCTTTCAAGTCTGAACCACAGGTTAAAATCAACTCTAAATGAGGACAGATCCAACATTGCTCCTTCTTGGAAAGTGCTTGGTAGCCTATATGAAGTTGCTGGGCTTGCTCAGATAAGGTCTGCCATTTGATTTTCACTATTTTGGTCAGTTTTGAAAGTGATTGAGTTGTTGTGGTCCACAGCCATGCTGAGGCATTCACAGCTGAAACTTAGCAGTGTAAGCAGAACTGCAGGAACCTGAGAACTGTTTCATCTGTTCATTTGTTTCAGTGGCTGGTCCCATGGCTTAGTTCAAGCAACCTTTCATGGCTGTTAAATGAAGAGAAATCTTGGGAACATGCAGCCAACCTGGCAGATTTGGGGTCCAATTTGCTTTCAAACCTTTGGATATTGCTTATAGGGTGGTATGGGATAACGGTGTGACTGAACATTAATATTATAAAAGATCATTTCTGCTCTGAAAAGAGAAGGTTTTTTTAAGTGCCAGGAAAAGCTACACGGTCACTGAAACCTTTATCTGGTCCCTTGTTCTCTGAGCCACTCTGAACATGTCTTTACTTCCATGACCTTGTACTTCTTTTTGCTGGAGAAAAGCAATGGCCTCATTAAATAAACCTGACCAAACAGGTCCCTGTTGCACACCCATTGTCTGTGTGCCGAGGGTCACAAGGACAGAAATAAAAAGCCATTACTCTGGTGACCCTTGTGATATGCATAAGGAACATGAAGCAAGATTATCTATATTGAGAACAGGAGTTTTCTGAGTTTCAAGTACCTATTTTTACACTGAATTAACATCTTTCTTCCCTTCCAAGTCTTGCTAACAGAACATCAGCAGCAGGAGAGTGACTCCTTCTCCTGCTGAGACAATTCTTCTCTTTGGGGTTATGGGATGCCAAATATGACTGTGAACTTGCCACTGGCAAGGCCAGATGCACTTTGGAGCAGGTATTTGCTAACAGCAGAAATGCAGTGGACTCCTGATTTCTTCTCCAGGCTCCAGAGAGGGATGTGTTCTAGTGACCAGTTTTCTGGCTGCTTGTTTGAAGTATCCAGCTTCTCCTCTTCATTCTTGGGGTGTTATTCAGCCAAGTGTTGTCTCTGGGTTCTCCCATCACCTTGGGTGGGTTTGTAAACCACAGGGAGGTCCCAGAGGCCACATCCTGACCCCCATGTCATGCCCAGCTTCCTTCTCCACACCCCAGGTAACCTCTGTAAACTTCAAATCTCCATTCTCTGCCTCAGGTATTATCTCACAAGCTAATCTTCTTTTTTTTTGTTCCTTATCTTGCTCCTCACACTGCTGTACAGTTCTGGTAGCTTCCTTCTTCATGTGGTTCAGGAGGAGAGAAATCCTGGGAAAGCAGGGGGAAGGAGGGCTTGCTGTTTGCTTTGGTGCCCCATGGGCTAGAGGAGCAGGAATCACAGAATCATGGAATGATTTGTGTTGGAAGAGACTTTTAAAATCTTCTTGTTCCAACCCCCTGCCTTCCATCCCTTGGACCTACCTCTGACTACTGGCACCGAGCTCATCCAGTCCCTTTCTGTGAGATTAGTGAGGTGTGTGAAGGGGCCTTGTAAGAGAGAGAAGTGACACTGAGGGGGCTGAGACAACCCGGCCAGGAGAAGGAGCCAGGCAGGGACCTTCTCATTCTCTAATGCCAGAGCCCTTCAACAAACCCAGCAGGTCAGAGTGGTGTGGTCTCTGGGTCTGGCCAAATAGTGCCTGCAGTTTTTCAAAGCCTCCTAATGTCATTAAATTGGGGCAAGCTTTCACAAAGGCAAATTTCGTGTTCCTTTTCCAAAGGCTAAGGGCATTAAAGCTTCTCCGAAAAAGATAGCCAGAGTATTTTGACAAGGCAAAATACAACCTAGTCCTGGTCTTAGAGATAAGAGAAACTTCTGGCTAGGATTTTCCCATGTAGTTCAGGTTTAGGTAAATGTTCAGCATGGAAATTTTAGCTAAAATATCTAATGTTTGGTAAATGTACTTGAACAGTCTTAACAATAGAACTGTCAGCCCCACCTACAAGAAGGGGTTTGCACCGTTTTGGCAAAAAGATCTAAGATTGAATGGGTATAAGGCAAAGCTGGGAAAATAATGTTGTTAACTATTGTTCCCAATGAGTCATCAACAGATTTTAAAAAACTTTGTAATAACAATGGTTTTTTTAGAACACATGAGATGCTTTTCTTCAGAAAGCAGCATTTATAATGAGGGAGGAGTGGAAATGCATGTGCTTTTCATCTGCAGGGAACAAAAAGAGACTACGTAATGTAAAGCAGGCTTTAAAAGAGACAAATAAGCATGTTAGAGAAAAATACTTGAGGAATAAATCTGGAGAACAACGTTTCAAGTGCACACAGAAATGCTTCCATATCTTCTGAAGTATATGAGCCAGGCAGAGGAAACTGCTCCCAGAGTCACGGCAGGGCTGATAGATTGGCTCGCATGCCCAGGACTGATAAACAGGTTTTGTGCAAATCTCTTTCAGACCGTTTCCTTTCTCTTCTGATAAATATTTAAAAAGAGATTTGTCTCACCAAGATTACTTTCTTATGAGAAAGTGAGTAGCGAGTTTAATATGGATGGATCTGAAAAAGTTTTATGAACTTTTTGTTTTGTTTTTACGTTATATATCAGGCAACTGGTATCACTTACAAACTCCCACAGAGAGTCTTTGCTGCTGCTGCGGTTACAAGCCACTCACAGGCAGAAGTCTGAACGACTTCTGGTACCTTTTTGGTCTTCCAGTTTCCCTCTTTTTTTCCTATAACTTCTGCCTGTCTGCAGAGCCCTGGAAAGACCGTGGCCGCGGCCCCACCCTGCTGGTGGAAAGTTCCTGGAAACCATCAATCAGGAGTTGCCTTTAGCAACCGACAACAAACCTGCCCGAGTTCACCGCGGGGATGGGGAGTACGTGGTTATTACTGTGTTGGTGTTCAGCTGAGAATTCCTGGCATCGGGAAGACTTAACCTGTAGGAGCTTTCAGAGGGCAAGTATTAAGTAATGTCTGCAGGGCGTGATGGGAGGCTCCTCCAGCCTGGCTGCACCCCAGTCACTGTCACTGAGAGCAGGAAGAGATGCTGAGCCAGTTTGGAAGGAAAGGACCATGAGGTGCCTGTCTCAGTTGCTAGAAACACCATCAGGTAGCCTTGCAGTCCTCAACAAGACCTGAAAAATCTGCAGGGGTGGAAATGTCCCAGTCAGACTTTCTAATAGACTGAATTAGAATATATTTTAATGTTCTTATTGCTGACTTGCTTTGTAAAACCTTAAACACCTTGTCAGGGGAAGATACATGTATTATTAAAAGATATAGGTGTGTGTGCTCTCTTTATATTTTTGTATTGAAAAACCATATCTGCCTGTGGATATTTTACCCAGGTACCCCACAGGTGTGCAGTGCTGTCTCCAGGCTCACCTAGGAACACCTCCCATCCCTCCCCAGCACAGAGAAATGAGACAGCATGAGCTGCAAGGTTATAGAACACAGGAATGCACAAACAGAATTACAGTAATTTGTAAGCCTTATCCAGGGACCAGGTGCTGCCTTCCTCAGAGAGGGACTTTAAAAAGTGCAGCAGCCTCTGGGGGTGGATATCAGCACAGGGGTTATGGATTCTGACCTTTCCAACTCAAAATGTTTCCCTAGGTCAGGGCTGTGTGGGTTTCAGCAGCCGTCCCTGCTAATACCTGTGCCCTTGGGAACAGGACGTGGAGAGGAAAAGGAGGGAAAACACGAACATACACTTAAAAATCAGCTCACGTTTCAAGGGGGAAAAAGCCTAAGAGGAGGATTTCCTTATTCCTCTCCTCCCCTAAGCCCCAGATGTGGGGAAGGAGCCTGTTGTGGTGTTGGAGTGAGGCAGAGCTGTTGTTGTGCAGATCCCAGCATCTCTGCTCGTTCTGCCTTTGGGGAAATTCAGTTAATTTCAACACCATCTCTGGGATTTTCCAGAGAGCACAATCTCCCAGTTAGTCAGTCATTCAGCCTATTCTCCCAGTGCTCTTTTGAAAGAATCGAGGCATTTTCAGAGAAATCAGAGGGCATCACTGGCTTGGCTTGACATTTACACTTGTGTTTTTATCAGAAGACGGGGGAATGGCTTTCAATGCTGGTAAACCTGAACACATTGAATTTTGTTTTCTCCTCGAGAGTTTTAGAGCTCACTTCCTCAGACCTATTCACAACCTAAAAATAACTTTCTTTTCATCAATTCATTAACAAACCCCTATTGCAATGCACTGCACCTTGTTATTGATGTTCTTAGTGATATAAATAACTGCCTGACCACTTATGCTAGACAATCAAATGCTAGAGCATATATTTATTTAATGATAGAGCAATCAATTTTTAATTTTCCCCCTCTCTTTTTGCAGCTGTCTAAAAGCAACAGGAATGCCTGAAGTCAGAAGAACTATATCCTAGCAGAATAGGTTCTGTTCCCTGAGTATCTGGTCTATTCCTTGGTAGGTCTGGGCAGGGGCCACAAAGGCAAAAGTGGAAGAAACTAAAATAAAATACCCAGTTTTGCATTCTTTGAACTTCCTGGTGATCTAATTTAAATTAGATTCACTGTGAAGTGAATGCATGCAGCAAATTTCCCAACAAATAAAGGGAGAAATATTAAACAATGTTACTCTTAATTAGCAATAGATGAACAGTTTCTTCATCAAGCCCAGACTTTCACTCTGCTGGGTTAGGTGAGAAGGCACTCCTTGCTTTGAAGAATTTAAAACCTAAAGAAACCAGAGAGTCTTCAAAATCAGGCACAGTCCTCTTTTCACAGATGGATAAATTCGACCTGCAGAAGTCCTGTGTCATTCTGCCCAAGGTCACTCCTTTTTCCATTTCCATTTAAAAATAAGATGAACTTTACTAATTAGAAGCATTGTACACATGATCTTTTCTTTGGCAAGCGTATTCCTTAATGTGCCAGTTAAAATAGTTCAGTTACCTTTGGCCCTCTCAGTTTATTTAGAGACCTCAAAGTACCTCAGCATACACACAGCAATAACTGATAAGGGAATGAAATTATAAACAATCCTAATTTGTATTATGCTGGGTACACCAAAAAGCTGCTTTTCTGTAATCTGCTTATTGCCTTTGTAATCCTCACAACAAGACCTCTGAAAATCTCCCTAGAGCGTAAAGATAGAAAATAATCAAATGGGGAAGGGGCAAAGGGAAGCAGGTTTAATAATTGAGGAAAATCTCATTTGAGCAAAGGCTAAGTAATGAGCAGAGGGAGCTTCATCTGGTTCTGTGTAAAGGCTCCAAATGTGGCTGGAAGGGAAGAACACAGTGGTGCCTGTCAGATATAGATTATCCATCTGGACTAGACCTCGGCAAAACCTGAGCTTAGGATGGAGGGACTTTGCTGTAAAAGGTAAACAAGGAAGCAGGCAAAGCTAAAGCAACTTTAGGCCTCCAATCCAATTCAGCAAATACCAATTTCCCATTTGATTGCCCTAGTGCTGAGAATTCATCTCTTTCCAGCAGAAGTAAATGTGGTTTTACTTCATGTGGGGGGACTTCATCCCTAAAAGAGAACCTATCCATGGGGACAGCCCTCTTGCCATGCCATGGTAAATTCAGTCATTTCAGCTCTGTTTTTACCAGAGCTTTGAGCTGTAGTAATCTCTGTGAGTTGACACTGCCATGTTTGGGACAGGCCAGTTTCTTTGCTGGTTTCTCCTGTATTTCTGTGCCACTCAGTCCCTGGGACAGAGACTAGAAAGTAGTTCCTGTTAGTCCAGTGCCAGTGTGGTAGATGAACACACAATGCACAAACCAATGCTAGATTTAAAGGGCAGTATAATCGATACCTGTGACTTGCACTTAGATTTAAATGTATTTTGAACTGACTCTTTTTTATTTTGGGGTGCATTCCTTGCTCAGTACTATTTGCTCCTTGTAGTAAATACACACCCAACAGGGATGAAGGAAAGAAAACCAACCACAAGAGACAACCAACAGCACAGAAGTGACTGAGGCCAGTTCTAGGGAGAAGTAAGTTCTGGGAAATTTAATGCTCCTGGGCTGGCTCTGGGGATCTTATGGACCCTGCTGACCTGGTAAACCCTGTAGCAGATCCCTGGGGGCAGTGCTGGTGTTGTTTTTGCTTCCTCCCCTTGAAAGAGTTTGCAAGTAAAGGCCCTGTTGATGAAGGCAACATCTTTTTTTAGTGCAGTCTCCCTGAAAGCTGAACACAGTTTCTTCAGCTTTGTAATTCAAAAGTATTTTAATTTTGTAATGGCATTTATTCTTCAGGCTGTGAATTGACCATAAATAGTTCTCAGCAAGAATTTGCTGTTGGGACTGTGGCATTTATTAGAGACGAGTCAGATAAAGTACCTCAGGCTAGACTGCAGCCCTTTTGGTCTCTGTTGATGGCAGTGAGGAGGCTGGGAGGACACGAGGAGATGCCCCCACCCCAAAACACATCACAGCTTTCCACACTGCTTCCTTGCTGCCTTGACAGCATGGCAGGGCTGGGAGAAGGAGAGGGAAGGACTTGGGCACAGCACAGACTGTAAACCTGCACCCCAGGAAGGCTGACAGCCTTGGGGACTTAGGAGCACATGCACCAATGGAGCTCAGTGTATTGCACAACCCCAGAATAAATGAATAAAATAATCACAGTCACTGCTTCAAGACACCCATATTTACAGGCATCTAAAAATAATAGTGATTAAAGAAAACTGCCTTGAGTTGAGACAGTGTTCAACATTGTCATGCATGCACCATGGATGAAAGAGTCTTCAGCTCTTGGAATTCAGTGGTCAAACAGTTCTTTGCAGCATTTTTAAGTTAATGATGTCCTTCATCCTCAAAGTAGGAGTACTTGATTTTGCTGTGCAATCATTTTTGACACCTGCATGCATTAACTCATCTTCACCCATTCCCACCAGTGGGATCCATGGGGTGGGATCAGTCTTTGGTAACAGGAATAATTGCCTGAGTTTGATGTGGTACATGCCACCACCTTTCACATCAAGAAAGGCACAGATTCCAGCATCACTCAAGGCAAATCTGCCCTCTCTGGTTTGAGTTTCACATATACTTTATTAGTTTAAATGTTTACAGTGAACATAACCTCACAGAAAAGGCCACAGCACAGCAGATGAGAAAACAGCTGAACTGTATGTCTCCAGGGACCAAATTCTAAGACACTTTGCAGGCAGGTATTGGCTCAAAGACTGATATAGCAGGATAAAAGTTTCTCCGTATAGGATAATTTTATTGGAAGCAAAGCAACCCAAGAGCCAACTCATCCACCAGTAATGTTGTTATTTTTTGTAACTAGGAGAAAATATATCCCAGTGATTACCAACATGAGTGTCTAGTGCTTATTAAAAATAAATCCCATTCTTTCTGGTCTAGTCGAGAACTTTCTGAAATTCTTTTGCTGCAAAAGGATGACTGATGTGGGATGCAGAATTACTCCTATTTTTAGTCTTGTAGCTATACTTGCCAATCTTTGAAGAGCATTGATACAAACCAGAAACAGCTGGATCTTCCGTCAGCAAAATGAGAAAGTAGGTGGTGTGTAGTCATTGAATTAAGGAGCTTCATTGCTGCCCATAATCACTGATTGCATATTATCTAATGGCAGAAGAAGAGATATTGTTAACATCTGACAGTTTCAATTTCAAGTATTTTTAGGGGATGCATCAATTGAAGCACTGATTAGACAGAAGTGGACCAAAACCATCAGTTGATTGCTTTTAGATGTTACAATCTATTTTTAAAATGAATGAAAACAAGTCTATAAATTTATTCAGCTGCAATTTCAGTCTGCTCGTGTGTTGTGATCTTGCTCTGTTTTGCAAACACCAAAGGGAACTGATTTATGTCAAATGACCAACCCACTTTTCTCCCCTGTATAAATAGTTCCTGTAGCTAATTTCTACTGGGAAGGAGATATATCTTTTATTTCTGTTCTGCATGTAGATACAGTTTAGAGCAATTAGCTGCATTTAGGATACTTCAGATTATTGTCTATTCTCCTGACAGGTCAAGAAAAGTAGCCCAGCAAGCTCTGTTTTGAAAGAGACATTATGAACATGTCCAAAGCAGTGTCTACAGCTGGGTTCAAGTGCTGCATTTCCAAGGTCTTTTTCTGGGAAGGAAATGATGATTGATACTAATGCCTGTACACATTAATCAAAATGGGTATTTTCTTGACTGTCTATTCAAGCAACACCTCTGACACCGTTTCCAGTCAGCGTCCCCAAGGCTCACAGCAGATGTTTGTTTGATGGCCTCTCATCTCTACTGTTGTTTAGAAAGTCCATTTGGAAATAATAGCTCTATTTGCAACCACAGAAAGCCAAGGCAACATTATCAAAATCACTTACCCTGGGCAATCCAAATGAAAGCCCTGAGGGGGAAGAATATGTGACCACCACATCCATTAGAACTATTTTGGGAAAGTGTTAGGAAATAAATGTGTTTGTGTTCTGAAGATCCCTTTGTCTCTCCTTCCCAGAGCTGCTGATATATTTTCAGTGCTGCTGGGTGCCCAAACGTGCACTAGATGTTCTTAGTGTTGTGTAGTTGTAGCTGCTGCTGTGGTGTTTCATTTAGTAAGGCTACTTTGGTGTATTGGAATAGGAAAATGATTTAAAATGTGATGTTGGTCTGGTTTTAATGATCTGTTAAGATAACCCCAGGTTCATCAATGTTTTCAGACTGCCTGAACCTGTGCCTGAAACTGAAGCTAGTGAGAATTTTGTTTGAATAAATATTTAGTAAACAGGGGACTGACATGGTTTCCTTGACCATCACGAAGAAAGATTTTAGGTACCAGAGGCTCTCCATTTGATTTAATGTCTGAGTCACTAGCTCAAGCTAAATAGTCATTTAACCTTGACACAGCTCAGTTTAAACTTTTCTGTGTAAGTGAGAGAAAAATGGTTCAACGGGGGACTTTATTGTGCTTTCAACTCAACTTGACCTTGTCTCCACCTGTGTGACCTGTGAAAGTCAGGATGCTGTCAGCTAGACCACGACTTCAGCAGAGCTGTGCTATCAAGAGAGAGCTGATCCATAACAGCATTTGGCTCTTAAATGCTGCCTTTCAGCCAAAGTGTTTCTCCATGACCAGTAAGATTCATTAGGGTTAGTCAAAGACTTACTTTCCTATTGTTGTCGATTCTTTATTCCACAAAACTAAAATAAGGCTTTAGGGAAGGAAGATAGTTTTTATTTTTCCCTTGGACTTCATTGAAAAGCTTTGGATTTTCCTTGCCAAAAATGAGAAATAATAATAATAATAAAAGTCTGTCTTGTGTGATTTTTTATTAAAAACAGCCCAAACGTTTATACAAAAATAGGCATTTTCTTGTAAACAGCATCTGTTCTACCCAAGGTTTCTTTTAGCCTTCATAAGCTTTCAGGGCAGCTCTAACTCTTATTTCTGCCATATAAAGAGGACATCTGGGGCTCAGATAAATGAGGTTTGGTGACAGAGCCCCAAAGTGTCCTATTCCCTGACATCCACTCTCATGACTGAGCTCTGCAGGAAGAATGACATTCATCAGTGCTCCCAAGACACCTCCAATATTGGGAATAGTCTTTATCCTTGGAATAGAGAACCAGCCTGATAATGGTATATCTGCAGAAAAGTGCTGATGCTCTTTGGTTTTAAACATCCTCTGGAAAGATTCTGCTGCAGGCCAAGCTGTTGAGACTGTGAGGAATATAATTTATTATTAACCATATGTCTTTCTTCTGCTGCTGCCTACTGAACACTTCCTTTAAGAAGGGATGCAGAGGAGAAGGAAATGTAAATTGTGTGACCGAGGCCTTCCTGTCTCCCATCAGAGAAATGGCACTTGGCAATCAGAGTCCTTTTAACACAAACAGTCACTGGGCATTTTAAATAGCAGTTAGGCTTAACTGGATCATGCTCCAGGACCTGTGTAAACATTAGACCCTATTTGCCTGTTGTATAAATTTCCTCTTTGGGGGCACAGGAAGGGTCTATTTTCATACTCTCTCCTGCTGCTTTACCCACCCTGAGTGTTCCATAAAAGTGTGTTTTGTGCTTTGAGATGATTTATTGCTGTGGCTTCCTCAGCCTCATTTGAATCAGGATTTAAATAATTGGATTTCCAATATTTTCTTCCTATTTGCACTGCTGTTATATGCAAGCAGCTTTTGTAGGACATAGAGCCTGCCATAGCTAGGTAAAAAACATATCTTGAATATGATAATCCCTAATTTAGCAAGTAGTATTAATTTACAAGGATTACAGGGTTTGGATTGTTGCTGGTTAGTGAGGAGATCCAGGGAAAAGATGAGTGCAACAAAAAACTGAGACATCTGTTCTCAACGTGTGTGTTTTTAGTGTGACTTGCCAGCAAGCTGTGCCAGCTCATTATTGTACATAATATGATATATACATGGTAATATATGTACACCTTAGTACTTTTGCCTCAGGAATATTGACTAAAGACTTCCCTTTCTCTTTGACTGGTAATCTCTACATATATCTTCTGCAGGTTCCAAGGCTTGTTATTCCCCCTCTTCCTAATTTATTGAACCAATGTAAGCTTCAAGTGTCTGTACCAGGTTATGGATGAATTTCATTAAAAATTGCAAGGATAAGTTTAATTTGATATGATCAGTGGGAGACCAGGTGCCACAGCAGAAAATGTATTGCAAGGATTTGCATGAGTATATGGGAGTCACAAAAACATGTTCTTTGCCCAGATTTGAGGCTGTTTTTTCCTGAGGAAGTGGGACCTTAGAAGAAATGTGAGGAACCAGGTTCCACAGTGTTGTTAGGAACTGGGAAGGTGCTTGGCTCCCAGAAAAGAAGTCACAGGCCAGAGGTGGTTTTAGGGTGCCCTGTTGGAACATGAGCAGACAGGAGGCAGGTCGGGTGGGGTTGGCACTACTCCTGCAAGAAAAGACAGTAATGGTCCAAGCAGAGTTTCCTGGAGCAATTGTCTGGCTGCAACAGTCACTTCCACCAGAAAACACCAAGGTGCTCTCAGGAAAGTTTTCCTCAGTCCCTTAATTCCTTCAGAAAATGGCTTCTTTAGCTAATTTTAGCTTCCTATTTGGTTTAGACTCTGAAGTTTGGGCATGTTCCTTTTCTCTTAGGAAATGTCTGTGAAGGTATCCATGAACTTTATGATCCCTGTGTGCATTCTCAGCCTATTGAAAGGGACTGGAGAAAAGAAAAAGAAAAGGTAACAATTTAGTAATCCTGGAGGTGTATTGAGAGACTAATCTGGACTGCAGTCATCCATCCTCCCTTGCTATTGAATTAACTCACTGTGTGTACCCAGTGCATATAACAAATAATGAGAGCTCATGCTGAATTCACAAACAATTGCAGAGGAGCCTCCAGGTTGTTCCCAGTGCCAATATACATCATGCCAGGGAATGTTCTGTGGTGTAATTGTACATCACAGGCCTTCCCTGTAGGACCACAGTGCCTGGCTCTACTGTTTCCTTGAAAAGTACAAAGCATGGATTCATGTTTTTGTAGTGTAACAGGCACTCCTCCCTGGGCCTTGGAAATGCAAGAGCTGGAAGTGAACGCTGGTGTAAGAGACACACAGCCTCCAAAAATAATTTTCCTGTACATTTGGGCTCTCCCTATTGCAATGACAAGATCCTAAGCTTTTTTTTTGGACACCTTTCCATGAGTAGCTGTGAGCCCTGGGAACCCCTGACTAGCTCAGGAAATACAGAGCTTGGTGTGCTCTCAGAGCCTGGGCTCAATCTTTGCAGCTGGTTCTGTGAGGAGAGGCTGGGTAAGAGCAGGGAGTTGTGAGCCTTGAGCAATGCCTGCTGTTATTTTGAAGTTAACTGTAGTTGTCAGTACACTTTGGGAATGATACTGATGCATGGACATGGCCTGGAAGTGAGGATTGAGAAAATTAAAGATATCAGTGGGTTTATACTATGTTGTTAATCCCCTAGCAAGTAGTAGAGCCTAAAAAGTGCCTGTAACTTGTACAGGGCCTGGCATGGTGTCAGGGTCTTTCAGGTAAGAATAACCAGTAGAGCATGGTGATAACATGATATGCTGGGCTGGGTTGGTTTCAGTTTTTGTGGCTTTGTTTATTAGTTTCGTGATTTTTAATATTTTTAATTTTTTTTTTTTTTTAGATTTAGGAGTGTGTTTTGTTTGTTTGTTCAGGTGTTTTGTTTTGTTATGTTTTTTCTCAATCTTTTCAATGGCAATAGATTATCTATTTGTTTGCCTTGTCTGGAAGGCATTTATAATGATCAGTGTCAATATTATGATGAAATAAAGCACTCTAAAATGTGTTTTCGCTGAGACTATTTTTCACCTGGCATTAATTCACTGAGTGCATAATACAGTCAGATGTGTTAGCCAAGAATAAACTCAGGTCCTAGTGTAGGGCTAAGGATGTTTAATATATCTTGACAGTCATTAAGTAGTTGGTAAAGGACTAGCAATGAATTCATTATTCTCCTTATGAATCAATTCCTATTTCTACCAAACTATCAAAAATTCCATATTATAATATGGAGATTGGGATCATACATAATGGTTCTTTCACCAGAGGCAGCCATGAAAGGACTGGTAAGACTAGAACAAATTACAGTTAATGATAGACTCTTTCTCAGAGAATTAAACACTTTAATTGGTCAATCAGGTTGGGCATTTGAGAAAGGAAGACTTACAATTATGTGAAAGCCTGCCTGCTGTACTTTGGCAGCCTTATGGGCCTCTGGCAGTTTTTCATCAGGATTTAGATTTGTCATCATGTTCTAATCCTCACAGCTACACCTTGCCAAGAATGAAAGCTGCTTCTTGACCTCATGGGGTTTTGGGGATCCCTTGGAGGAACAACGCTGGTAGATCAAGATTTTGGTATTGATGCTCTGCTCTCTTGGGCTACAATTCATTATCGACTTCTGTGTATCAGTTGGAGAGTCTTTTGAAGGCTTAAGTGAGGTGTGATACCCAGACTCTTCTGCTTAAGGGTGAATTTCACCTTCTCTGCAAATACATGAGGCAGTGGCATCAGTTCCTTGTGTGTTTTGCTACAGCACTGAAGTCAGGGATGTCAGGGTGGCAGCACTTGCTGGCTGTGCTTGAAGGCATAGGTTTTGTTCCATATTCTTATTTTTCAGGTGTGAGTAAGTTTGCATCTTACATCTAATTCACAAGAGATCACTGAGCATTAGCTGAAGATCCAGCACATGCAACAAAATCCATTACATGTGTTCCTGGGGAAAACCTTTCTTCACTCCATCTCAGCTGGCCTCCATTTAAACATCAAGATAATTCCATGTAATGTTCTGCCTTGCAAGTCATTTGTTCAGAGAGGGGTTTCTCTCTCAATCTGTGTTTTACCAGTCTGCTCTCTACACTGCCCTGATTCTCTAGGCTTTGAGGTGCTAATGTTGTGTTGTGACTGCTTTTAACAGGCTGTGTTACAGCATCTGCAACAAAGCAGCATTGTGCAGGTTTCTGGGTATCCCACATGAATCAATGAGCTGGAGCAGCTGTTCTACATCAGAAGAAGCTCTGCCTTCTCTCCTCTGGAGAGTAGCATATTAGAAGTGAGGCAGGATTTTGTTCAAAGCAAAACAAGGCTCCACCTTGCAGCAGAGAGTAGTTCTTGCTTGATGGTTGTGGGGAACACAATGTGCTTTGGGCCTGGCTGCTTACTGCTAGCAATTGATTGCATCACACCAGTGAAAGTTCATGTTGCAGGATTTGTGCTGTGCCTGTTCAGAGAGCTTAATAAGTGAGCTTTTGAAGCACAAGGGGGACTTAGCTTTTCCCTACATGGGAAGGAAGAACAAGAGAGGGCTGCTTTGGGGACAGCACAGAAGCCTCTATGCTGAGCTAAGCAGTCTCATCCTTTGTCATGGTCACAGCCCAGTCTGCAGCTCTGCATTAGGGGGCATAGAGCTGGAAGGCTGCAGAAAAGTGATGTCAGGAGAGAAAGAGGAGCTGGACCTTACATCCCACCTTACGTCACACAGAGTTGCCATGGTACGGCCAGGGCTGAGGAGCTGTGAAGGTAGCAGGTGTTGTCCTGGTAGCTTAACTTTGCTGCGTTATCCTCTAGGACTGATAAGTGGCCACACATCCTCACTTTCCCCAGGCAGATGAGTCCTTCATCCAGCACTCAAACCATTTAGAAAATGAGGTGTTTGTGGGTCCTGACAAAAAGCAGTCCCTGGTGGCCAGTGGAGAAAAGCCATCAGCAGCCATGACAAAACCCTGGAGAAAACCATTACCTGTACCAGAGCAGCTTTGTTCTCTGCTGCCTTTTACAGAGGACAACCCACTGTTTCCTACAGACTGTCATTTCATTCTGCCCTCCACAGAGAGGTCTTTCAGCCAAGCAGAGGCATGTTGAAGGCAGGTCCTCCCCAAACCATACCAGGGCCCTGAGAACGCGCACTCCGAGGTGATAAATGCAGCTGTGGCCTGGCTGCAGTCACAGGGACTGAGGGGGATTTCTTGTAGGGGATAATCACATGTCCTTACAGGAGAGAAATCCCAGCCCATCACTGGATAAAGTTGGATTTTGTGCCTGTGCAGGGTGGAGGAGCAATGAAGCCTCTCTCAGGGCAGCTGGCAGGAAACCTGTGGAAGCTGAAGGACTGAAGGGAAGCCTCCATGCTGTTGGGTTTTGCCAGGAAAAGAGCATAGGCAGCAAAATAAGGACATCATGATGCCTTGAAGAAGGTAAGAAACCAACCTTCTCAGTGCTGAAACAGAACAAGAACCACTGGCCAGCTGAAGAGCCCTGTGCCAGCTCTTACCAAGACCCTGAGTCAGCCATGCTGCCCTCAAAATCCAGCTGGTTGTCAGGTTTCCAACCAGTCTGGATCTCCTGAAGAAGGAATGAGCCTCCTCTGCCTCTTCCCAGAGGGCAATTACAGCTGCCCCTGTCCCTGGAGCCCTCTATCCCTGTGGGAAGTGCAGGCAGCAGCCTAGCAGTGCAAACAAGCAGCGGGCAGCAGGGCTGTGCCATTGCTCCCCTGTAAGCCTCTACTTTGCTCCAGCCTTTAATTACAGCCCCTTTGGGAGCTCAGGTTTGCTTAGGTACAAGAGAGTTTGTTGGAATTCGCCACAACTTATTTGCCAAAAGCATGCCAAATATTATTAAATTAAATGTAAATGCTTTGGAAATACAAATGCCAGCTAGTTTTTTTATCTCTCCTGTGTTGCTTAGGCATACAGAAGAGGGGAGCTGGCTCACAGTAGGGTTCTCAGGAATCTCCAAGATTTTAGTGTTCTGGCATTTAATACCCATAACCACACTTCTCATATTCAGCTGATAAATTGGCCCTGCACTGAGGGACCCCATGTTTATTCAAAATATCCCAGCCTTGCTCATTATTGTGACAAATCCATACTCCAGGCTTGCTGCCAGCTTGAAAGACTGGGTTCCTGATCAGCAAACTTTGATGACAACCAATTCAATATAACTTGCTATATTAGCAGATGAAGTGGGAATGAGCCCCAGGGAGATGAAAAGCCAACAGAACTTCTGTTAACAATTAGGCAAAACTGCTGCCTTTATGTTGAATTTTCATGAGCAAAAGCTTTTAGATGCACTAGGCCTTCACCTTCTGTCCTTCCTCCACAAGAGGTGTGTCACCTAACTCTGACTTTTTGGCTTTGCCTGTTAGGAATGTTCACTGCTGTATCTTAGGATATGTTTGAGAAATCCTCATTTTTTCCCCCTGTAAAACACAAATACTTCTGTGGGCTTTAAAAAGCAAATTATTTCTTGAACTGTTCTATGTCTTCAGAGAGTACAGGAGCATCCACAAGGTCATGCTGGTCTCAGTTTCATACTGTGCTAGAAAATGGAGGGGTGTCCAGGTGAATTGTTTTCAGAGGTTTCACGTGTTTGAACTTGTTCTCCTCATTGTATTTGTCTCTTCTGATCCCTTTTTGCTGTTAGTTCGCTGTTTTTCCTGCCCAGCTGGAAGCAGTTCCCCACAGATGTCCATTGCCATGCAACGATCCCGGTAAAGGAAAAGTTATATTGTCTTCTTCTTCCCCACTGTGGCAAGCAGGAAGTTTGGCAGATGACGTTTCCTGACAGGAAGCTGATGCAGGGCATAGGAATCTCTGTTATCTCAGAAAAATCACCAAGCAATGCAATTTAACATGAAACTACTTTGGTGCGATTGACTCCAATTGTTATTCATAGCTTGGTCTCACATTTGCATTGTTATCTAGGAATGAAATTGTCACATCTTTGTCCCATGTAAGATTTGTGATTGCCTTGCAAGCTGGAGAGTCAATTTAAATCGGAGGCCCCAGTTAATAATGTACAAGATAATCAGTTTCACATGGCTGTTCTCAGAGATATTAAGGAAAGTATCAAAGAAGTACAAATACCATGTGACATGATTAGCGTCATACAGAAGGATTTGGGATCAGCACAGTGTCTTTGGTATCTACCTGGTAATTATTACTATGATTCCCTGGTTTAATTACATTTCTACCTGCAAGATTACAAGATAATTATACTTGAATTTATTGCAGGAAACTGGAAATTGCATGGTTTGTTAACACCAGACAAGTAGAGTGTAATTGGCAAACACGACATGGTTATTTGTACAACATCTGAGAGCAGGTATCATTACTTCAAAGATCCAAGATTGTTGTGTGAGAGGCAAGCATGAACCCCAGCAAGTTTAGCACCTGGTAATAGAAAAGCAAAACACCAAGGAAAAAACTGCATTGTAAAGCAACCTGGCAGTTCTCCAGGGCTGGAAGCAAATTCTTAAAAATTAGGGTTTAGAAATGCAGCAATTTTCTACACCCTTTCTATTTGTGATTTTTTTTGTCTTTTCTAGGCTGGGATGCCAACAAGATTTTTACCTTTTGCATATATTGTAGGCTTGAGTAAAAAGTATCTTCTGTGATTGCAGCTAGCTGGCCTTTGATGACCTGAGCAGTTTCCAGTTGAAACAGAGGGATATAAACCTGGCCACCTTATTCTTTGAGTTCAGGGGAAGATAACACATTCTGATGGATAGGGCCCAGGGCAGAACTTAACACACTTGCATGGGTTTTTTCTGCCCTGCTCCTTGAGGAGCCTTTTGCCTCCTGCAGACAGATGCTCTCTCTCTGCTGAGACCCTGCCTAGCACACTGCCTCTCCAAGCTCAGTTAAGCCTTCTGGGCACAGGCAAAGCCTGAAAAGGTTAATAAAGATGCAATGGGAACCCAGTCAGTGATGGGGATGTTTTTCTCAGTTAATTGGCAGTAGCAGTGAACCATGTACCCCAGGGCTCCATCCTTCAGACACTGACCAAGCAGGTTTTGCTCCAGAGTCAGGGGGCATTTTGTTTGAGTGGCACATGAAGGATTTAGCTCAGCTCCTGTAGAATCAACAACACTGGTGTGGTACAAAAATGTCACTTATTTAAGACTCCAGCCATGACCTGGGCTGGGGCACCAGCAGTTTTATCTAGGAGTTGCCTTATACCTACTGTGCTTTTCTAGGTAAATATGAAATTCTCACACCTTGGTTTTTTTGTTCTTTGCATACTTATTAAAAAAAAAAAAATAGAAATGCAAAACCTCTTGAAACTCATAAGCTTTTCCTTGCCAATAAGTCATCTAGAGTTGCCCCCAGGTTTGCTGAATGTCCTGGGATTCGAAGAACATCAAGCAGGATGTTGAAGTATCCAGTATCAGCATAACCCTGGGCATTTCTACACATCCTGAGCTTTCTGTAGACATCAGGTGTGAATATTCCCTGGTGCTTGTGTGCAATAACAGCAATTTCACTGTGTGATGGCTCTCTGCAGCATTTGGAAAAAATTGTTTTCACAATGGCAATGTTTCATTTCACCTAGAAATCTTGAAGGAGTTTCAAATATATTTAAGCTTTGTGGGCTAGGCACAGAGTGGATAAGCAGTTGTACCTCCTACCAAGAGTACTTAAGGGTAGGGGTACCAGGAAAATGAAGAATTTAGTTTGGTACACAGACGGTTTTAAGAATAACAGAAATGAAGAATTCTGAATTATTTGCTGTATAAGAACAAGGCTAGAAACAAATTCTCCTACAGCAGAGCTCAGTAGAAGATAAATTATGATTATCTATTACAAAGCAGAGGGTTTTCCTGAAAGTGTTTGAAGAAACCAGATGACTTCTGAGAAAAATGTCTCATTTGAGAACACTTTCTTTTCCCCTTCAGAAAAAGAAGCATAATAAGGATTTAAAGAAACCCTACCAAGTAAACTTTACTTGCTTCTGTAGCACCTCCAGAATCTGAATCATTCCTTTGGTTAGATATTCCATATAGCAATGGGCTGTGTTATGTGACACAGCTGTCTTTTTGTAGTGTGTATTCAACCATGCCACTGAAATTGGGAAAGATCTTGGGCCAAAATCTGTGATCCTCAGGCTAATATTTTACATAGTTTTTTGGTGCTTTTTTTTTTTTTTTTCCTTAATTCCTAAAGTTTCCATTCGTTAAAATTAAAATTAAACAAGCAGCAGATTTTAATCTTCAGTGACAATGTGCAACTTGTTTATACTGTGACTGTCTCTCTGCTGCTCCCCAAAAGAAGAACTTGAGTCTGGTAAGAGAGGACTGAGTCCTTGCTGAATTGAGGTTCGGTGTACCTACATTTCTTCAGAAATTTAGACTGGGGCTGCCACCCTGCAGCAAGTAGTTTGCTGGCCAGAAGTTGAACCAGGAAGTCAAAAGGCTCCTCCAGATTCACTGTAGGGACTCTGCCCCCAGCACTGGTTTCAGAGAGCAGGAAAACAATGGCTCATGATCTTTACAGAGCAAAGGAGCAGTGACTTAAGAGGGTCCTAATGCAAATAACGATTTTCCTCTCAGCCAAGTGAATGCTTCCAGAAGATTTGTTAAGAAACAAAGAAGGGAGGATCTAAGTCTGTTTGCACCCACTTTGTTTTCTTTCGTCTCTTTGTCTCTTTGCACAAATTGCTGCGTTTTAACAGAACAGCAAAGACTGCAGCTTTTGCAGCACATTTATTTTATAAATCATCGAAACCAACCTGCAGGCTAACAGAGCTGCTCTGGGCTCACCGAGGGGTGGGGTGGAAAGCCTTGTCGAGTGACATCCTGCTTTCACCGACACGGGGTGCAAAAGGCACTGGGACAAGCAGGGGCACAGGAAGGTGACAGAGCTGCTTGCCCTGCCCCTTGCCACCATGACAGGCCAGAATCGGGGTATCTGAGAGATAAAGAAACACTGGTCGCACGAAGTTTCAATACCTGCTCCACCCCCACTTCCCAATGCTAGTGAGCTGTGCTTTTTACATTTTTCACTAGAGTTGATTGCTTAAAAAAACCCCCCAACCCCAAATCACACGCACAAACAAAACCAACATCAGTTTATTTCTCTTAATCCCCCTCCCCAAACATCAAGCCCAAGAAGTTACAGGACCAAGTACTGCAACTCCAGCACCTAGTGGAAATTCAAATAGACTATTGCTTACAGGTCCAAAAAGTAATCTTGCCCTTAAAACAGACATCTTCAGTGCCTCCTGATCTTGTTGTTGCCCCAGAGCTGACTTTCCTTCAAAAGCAGATGGGCATAGACTAATGGAACTAAACTGCTGCAATGCTGCTAGAGTGTTTAAATGGCCACACAAATGCTGAGGTACAAGACACTCCTCAGAGTGCACAATTTCACTTCACAATTTCTGTCAGCTGCATCTCTGCACTACCAGGTCTTGCTAAGCCATCTTTGGTGCTGACTGGCCCAAATTCAGTTGTTGTGCCTAACTGCTAAACCTATTGAGGCACCTGGTAGAGGTTAAATTTTCCTTCCTTATGCGTGGCCAGGCAAGTGTTGCCTTTGAGGTAGAGAGAGTCAGGAATTTTTGTCTGGTCCTTGGGGCCGGTTGTGATATGAAGCTGTGTTTTTTTGGATTCTTTCCCTGTGAGTTTGTTATACTTTAATAACACAGGTGATACAAGATATGGAATGATTTTGCCTGAGTGTAAAGTTGCTTGTACTTTGTGCACTTACTTTCAGAGGTGTATTTGTGTAGTGAGTAGGTGCTGTTGCCTTGTGTCGGAGGGCAAGTGCTGACACTTCTGAATTTTGTTCATGGGTGACTTGTCACAAGTCCTTTACAAGAAGAAGATATAAATAAGCTTTGAGTATCTTTTGAAAAGCCATAGTTCAAGATGACATGCCATTTGTATAGAATTTAGCTTTGCTTGGGGTGCATGTGCTTTTAATGCAGGAAGGAGGAAATTTGTCTGGGGGAAGTGTTGCTCTCTAGATCCAAGCCCTTTCATCCAAGGGCACTTCTCTAAATGTTTTTCCTGGAGTTCTCAAAGAGCTAAGGAAACTGTGGCTCCAGTGGCTGCCCTAGGTATGCAGCTCTGCCTCTGTGTGAATTTAAACAAACTCTTCTACTCTGTGCCTTGCTGTCTGAAAGGAAGAAACTGAAGCTTCCATTCTGATTCCTTGATGTTCCTTCACTGCTAAAATGTGCACTTAAAGAGTCTTAGTACTTTCTTCTTCTCAGGAGCGGGTTGTTTGTGCCTCTATTTCTTTTGATAAATCGAGTGGCCTAATAGGAACTGACTTGCAGCACTAAATAGCTGTTGCTTAGGACCTGAAATCCACAGTATATGTATTTTTGGACTACTTTTAGCCTCATCTAGCAGGCTGAATGTCCATTAGCAAATGGAGTTGATCATTCTATTCAGCTGCACTTGAAAGGAATCTTCTCTGTGTGCTCTCAGCCTCTCTGTGTTATCAGCTAATGCTACAGTGAGGGGGGTGATAAGAAACCTGCTTTTTTTGGGAGCATATCTTCTGTTCTAACCACATCCAATAAAGATTGACCTTTATGGCCAGTACACAGTATCGCTTCCCTGAAGCCCACCTGCTGGTGGGGGTAAAATAATGCTGGACTTAGAGCTGGTAAAAGCTGGAAATCCCTCTTTCACTCATTGATTCAAAATGTATCCAGGCCCCTGTATTTGTAGTATATTTGACTGCAGTGGTTGCTAAGGGAAGAGCGAGTGTTCTCTCTGAGGAAAATGAGAAGGCAAATTGTTTGAACAACCTGAAGTGCAGGCAGGAAAATCCAATGTATTATCATGGTGAATTCAGTCATTTAGTTTGGAAGGTGATGTGATGCTTAATTAATTAGTGTTTGCTAAGCGTTTTAAAATTCTGTGAAGAAGTTACCTGAGATTTGTTGAGCTTGCTGTTGGCCTTATGCTGTAAGCTTTCAGGGCTAGATTGTTATTTAAACTGAGTGCTAGGGCTGTTTCATTAAAGGGTCTGTCAGCACTTACGTTATTGAAAAGTGTTTTAATATTAATTCTTGTTCCTGGTGATCATGGTGGGAATGCATCCACCTGGACTGACGACTTCCCACCCCATGGGACTGAGGGGTGTTAGTGCTGAAACTGCCTTTATCACTCTGGTAAATGAGAAAAATTTCTTCCCTACTGTGATTTTTGGTTGTGATCAGTTGATTTACTACAGCTGAGGCACAGGAGCTGAAGGTGGGGAGACAATGGAAGAGGATGAAAAGAGTTCAGATAATGTAGTACTGGTGTTTGGAGGTTTTTAAGAGAAGACATACAAGAATGAAATCCTGAGGTCGAGGGGAAATGAAAGAGAGGTCCTTGGAATGTCACTAATTCAAGCTGCAAATTCTATGACAAAAGCTGTGTACTTGGAACTATTTTAGCAGGAATGAATATTACCAGATTCAGGTTTTCCATGCTTCCTCCTGAAACCTCAGGGTTAACTTTTCCATTTAGTCTGCATTTGTTTTTCTGATGAAACCACTAAAATAACAATTTGGCAAGAGAAATAATTCCTGTGCATGAATTCAAAAAGAACAAGCAAAGCATAAATTAGCATTTGTATTAGAGAGACACTCGAGAGAATGGCATCAAAGTCACAAGACAAAAAGCCCTGTGTGTGTTTTGGTGGTCACCTTGCTGATCCATAAGACACTCTTGACACTGACAATGAAAGTCCAACAAAAGGAGAAGGAATGGTTCTATGTTTAGGTTTCTGACTTTGCCCTCTAGAGACCTGAGTATTTCCCTCCATCCTTTTATCTTTGGGCAAGCAAGAACAGTTTTAGAGTACAGCTGGGAAGGGAAAAGCCATTTGTGAGGCCATGAGTTCTCATTAGTAGGTGAATATTGATGACTTCTGCAAGAAATGAAGGTCATGGAAAGCTGTGTTGACCCAAGTCCTCACACGAGTGTTTTGTAAGCTGTTTTTAAAACATCATCGACATCTTGGGAACAACAGTGGCTTTGCTTTCCCTTTGTGCCTGGATGTGTGGCAGGGACTGACTTAGCCAGAGGGCAATGTGGATTCTTATGCCCTGTATTTAGGATAGCTCTGTTTTCTGCCTAAAAGTGAGCTGCTCCTTGACTTGAATGGTTGCAAACTAAAATAATAAGTTATTTGAATGGTAATGGTTGTCACTTTGGTTCCTTGTGTAGACAAACAAGAGACTGCTGGGAAGAAAATGTAAATATTTCTTAGGATCGTCTTGTGCCAGGGATGGCTTTTAATTTTAAAATAAGTTCATTTGCCTTTTAAGCTTACTCTGGCACTGCTTATGCACTATTTTCTTTTATTTATTTTCATTTTTGTAGTCATTCACATGGGACTAGTGTAGGAGTTCAGTCAGTAACTGCTGTGGGGATTTGGGGTGGTTCCTTGTGTGGTTTGTTTTGTGTTTGAGAACACTTAAAATTGCACAAGGTGAGATAAGAGCTGAACTTGTTGATTAGGAAACCTGTTGTTTTCTAGTAATGGGCAGATAGGAATTCTGTTTCTATATACACATTGCAAAGGAGCTGATGCAGGAGAAGGCTCCAGCCTCTCCTCAGAGGCACAGGAGCTGTGTTAGTGCCAAAATTAGGAGCGTTAGTTCTAACTTAACGATCTGAATGGGAGCAGCAAAGGCAGTGATCAGCATTTGCTGGATTTAATATCTTGCACAAACACAGGGATATTAAAAGTATACATAGAATAACAAAGCAGACAGAAGAGTACTGGAGTCTTCCTTTGGACAGGGGATACAAGATGAGTCTCAGTGTTCCTCTGTGCAGTCTTGTCACTATAAACAGCTCTGGGAAGTCACTAGTTCAGCTCTTCTGGACATAGGACACCTTCATTCTGCTCTTCCACATCTGTGGTAAAACCCAGTGCTCATCAGTAACTGGTTTGACTCCAGGTACCTTCAAGAGTAGAAACAAATGAGAACAGGATACAGGCTGTGTGCAGAGTGAAGAAGCAGCACATCTGAAGGAAAGAGATTGTTAACACTAATATTGCAAGCTGCTAGATAAAATGGAATTGGTCTTTTGCAATACACTGTGTGTGAAAGTGGAACACAGAAAAACGGCAGGGGGTGGTGGGCTTGGGTTCAATGGGGTTTTTTTGTGGTTGTTTCTTTTATCCCCCCTTCTGTTGTGGACTTGGGTAGGAGCTGACTCTGGCAGGGCCAGAGGGTTTCTTTCATCACTAGTACAGGGCTGTTTCCATAAGGTGTTTCACTTCTCTCTGACCCTTTCCCCTCCCTCTCCACCCCTCTTGGCATTTCCACAATACAACTCAAACCCACAGTTTTGTCCCTGGAGTCTGTCATTCTACATGGAGGCAGAAGTATGGTTCTGAGATGACAAAATCTGCTGTTTATGACCTGCATAGTTGTTTTATCCTTCCCCAGTAGAAACATTCAGGGGAGTCAGGATGGGGACTGCCTGCCACCTTGGAATGGGTGTCAACAAGGATGTGGTTGTGCCAACAAGGTGGGAGGTGCTCCAAATCCAAGGTGCTTGCTCTGTGGAGGAGGATAAAACCTTTTGAAATGGAAGGTTCCCAGTGACAGAAACAAAATTAGTTGAGAGGAAGAGCAGCCTGGTGCACTGGGACTGTGGCCATTAGCAGCAAGCCCAGTGGAGCACTGGCAAAGTGAAGAGCAGAACATGGCTGCTTTAACCATCCCTGCTGTCCCTCTGTCCTGAGGAGCAAAAACCCCTGGTTGGCTGCCAGGACAAAGTTTTGGCACCTGAAGCAGGTTGACACAAAGTCCAGGCTGGTTTGCAGCTGGAGGTGGGGGTTGAGCAGGGCAGGGTAGGCTTTGCTTATTTTCTGTCTTTTCATCAGTTGGTTTTCTTGGCCGTTCCTATGCATGTGTTAACATTTCCTCCCTGTGTTCCCCTGCCTTTGTTGTTTCCCCTGGTGAATTCATGTTGCTGCTGTTATTGAATGATGATGGGGCTTTTTCCTCTTTATTTTCAAACGTGAAGTGAGGTGAATTAACGTGTGGGTGGAAAATGCCACAGGGAAGAAATGTTGCCCTTGGCACAAGGGGGAAGATTTTTGCCAATCTTCCTGAAGTCCTGTGCTGCTGGCTGAACTGTTCTTGTACCAAGCAGAGATGGATACAGATAAAAGCATATCGTGTTTCGTGCATGAGGGCCGTGGTCAGAACTGAAACTTGATTTTTAAAAAAAAACATATTTTTTGCCTCTGCCCCCCATTCTGTAATGGCAGCACCTGGGGCTCTAGATCTGGATGCTGGGAGGTGTTCTGGATCCAAACCTCGTAGACTTGGCTGCAGTATTAACTGAGGTCACTCTGATGAGGAGTTTGCTCACTCTTCTGCCTCCTTTCCCCTCACAGCAGCTCTTGATGTGTTAAGCAGGCTGCTGGAACCAGACTGCATGATGTAACTGCCCAGCACATGTTGAGGAGCTCTGGGAATCTCATCAGCCAGAAAGTTTGAGCATGCCCTCTCCAGAAGTGTTTTCCCCCTAGACCTTCCTTGCAGGGGTGGGATCAGCTTCTGACACTACACAGACCATTTTGGCTGTCTCTGAATCCCTGCTGGTGCTTGCTCTCACTCCAGAAGAGTGTTTCCATCTGAAGCATAAACTGTTACCTGCAGTTAAGCCCCAGCTAAAGCTCTGAGGCAGCAGGAAGGAGCAATGATTCACCTCAGCCAGCTACTCCATATAATTCATATCATATGTATTTGTGTGTCATAGTAATGAGCACAGTTGCTTTTCAGTGGAGTTTCCACTCTTCAGCAACAATAAATATCACATAGATTTTTTTTCTATGTAAAACAAATAACCATTGCTTGTTATTAAAAGATAATTCTTGGAGTAATAATATCTGGTATTGTTGCATAAACAAAGATGTTTTTACAAGAATGAAAGGTTATTTAACAACTCAATATTTTCCTCCACTTTTTTTTTGTTGTCGTTTTTATAATTCAATCCTACATCTATTTTGGTGGTTGTTTTGTTGGTTTTTTTTTCCCTCTCTTCACATTTCCACAATCTACTGTGAAAAGGAGACTGTGTAGTTTGCACCTCTGTACAGAGATGATGGGTGGCATGTGGATAATTCTTTAAAAAGTAATGGAATATTAAGGCTGGTGTATGTGTGTCTGTGTGTGGTGACAAGCCATCCTTTCAACTATAAACAAGAGGTGCTGCACAGGACAGGGCTCTGAGAGATAAAAGCATTTTTAAGGACTGGGGTGAAAGCCTACTGCTGACTTGTAGGTGATTAGTTGAAGGGTGTAGTCTGAACAGTTTTACATAATTTTCATGTATCTATATTTACTCCTTGGGCAGCAGTAGGTTGCAACTGAAAGATTTTTTTTCTTCTGTTGACTTGAAAAGTATAGTAAATTTACTGCTATGTTTTTTCCTCCTGCTTTCTACTCTTTTGCCCACAGCAATTTGTAATTGAGTCTAACAAGGAACACAGGTATATTACAGGTTCCTCTTTTAAAACCAGGCCTAAAAATCAGTGGTTCCTTTCAGCAGATGCACGGCTCCTGAACCTGAGTGGGGTTTTTTTGTGGTAGTAAATGCTATATGGCCATGTTCTTTACCAGTCAGTCCCCAAGACTCTCTCTATTTATCTCTTGAAATACTAAAGATGCCAGCGTGGGAATGGGACTTGTGTGGTCAGAAGCTCTTTCCTTCCACCCAGAAGGAAACCATCAGGACCTGAGTGATGCAAACCCGGATTTAATGGCTGAAGTTCAGAAAACCTGAGAAGCCAAGGGAGCAGGGGCAGAATTAATTGAAGGTTGGGCTGTAGCAGCCTACCATCAAAATCTGAGCCTCTAATGTATAACATGTGTTCCTGCTTTCATTTGTCTGCTTTACGAGAGTTAATATACAGCGTTTTCAGGGTTCACAAGGGGGCTTTTCTCCCTCTAGGCTATTAGCTACAGTAACAGCTTATTTAGAAAGTTAGACTTTCTCCCAGCTGGGGGAAAACGTGGCCCTGAAGGAGAGGAAAGGGGGAGGAAGAGGAGAAAACTGAGTATTTTGTTTAAGCAACTTAACAATACAATGCCAGAGGAAATGAATCAGAAGAGAGTGATTTCTGCAAGCGTGTATTTTTTTGCTTTATGAAAACAAAGAAGTTTGAATCCTGGCCTCCCGAGAGCCAATAGGGCCCATGTTTAACTTAGAATGGTAATGTGGGGTCCTGGTTCTGTTGCTATGGGCAGAGGAAGGTATTTCCAGAAGAACAAAGGGTTGTTAGCTTGGCTTCTATCTTTTACAACCTTCTAGGGTCACTTCCCAGGATTGTTTTTTTGGTGTTGATTTTTTTGGTGGTTTTTTGTTTGGTTTTTATTTTTGCGTTGTTGTTTTAGTTGTGTTTTTGTTTTGTTTTTTTTTTCATAAGAAATAATCTCCTTCTTCCTTACCTCACACCTGAAAACACATGGTTCTCTTTTAATGTCATCTTCCATGGAAAATTAGGTCATCTGCACCTCACAGAGTGTGGTCTTGTATTGGTGGCACTTGGCACAATCCCCTGGTTCCTTCCTGCTGTGGGCTTATCCCAGCCCTAAGCTGTACCCCACCAAGGAGCTCTAAGGGACCATCTGGCAGGGAGGGACTTTGGAGGACTGTAAATAGACCCCTGCTTTTCTTGGACTTGCCCTTTGTGAGAAGGTATGAGGAGGTTTCCTTCCTCTCCGTAAGCGCAGTTTGCTCCTTTGGAGAGGGCAGAATGGGAGGATGTGCTCCCAGCCCCACATCCAGAGGGGCTTGGAGCAATCTGCCTGTGCATGTACAGTCTGTAGATTATTAATATCCATTTGTGGGCAGATTGTTGGTGTGGTTTTGTCTGTGTGCATTTCCAAACCATCCTGGCCCTTGCTAAGGGCAGTTTCCTGGAACAAGCCCTATGAGGGTTTTGAGTGGCTGATTCATGATTGCTATCCTTAGACTAAGATTGCTGGGTGAGGGAGGTGTTTAATCTTGGCCTTTCACATGAACTGACAGCTGTTTCACACCTCTGGTGGTTTTTCACAGTGCTTTCAGTATGTGCTGATGCTGAACTGAAAATATTGCTCTTTTTCCCTCTCCATTAGGGCATATGAATAATTGACTATCTGCAGATATTTTGAAACATCAGCTCCTCTTTCTTCCCCCACTCTAAAACCCTTATTCCATGTATGCTGGTGCGTGTCTTGTGTTGCCCAGCTCATTTGCTCATTTATCCCTAATTGGTGACAGCACTCAGGGAGTGAAATTCTGCTCTGAACTTCCGTAGCCTGTGCCCTACCTGCCTCTCTTTGTGCTGTATTTCCTGGCTCCTGACTGCTGGCCCTTAAAAGCAGCAGTGAAGTATTTTGAGGCAAGTCCCTGACCTCTTCTCTTGCCTGTTTGGAAGGAGCAGCATTTTCCCTGCTATAGCACTGGATGTGGCCAGGCAGGATGTGTGTCCATACATAGCACACAAGTAGGTCAGGGGAAAAGATGTTTTGGGTGTTCTACATGACCTTATAATTCAGGCCAGAACAAATTCTTGTGGGTTTTGACTTGAGCTGATGTGATGGAGCAGCCCAACAGGGGCTGGATATGGGGGTGATGCCAACAGAGACTGTGGAAGACCCTCTGTCCCCAGAACCCAGGTCACAGTACCTGGTGACAACAGGTTGTCCTCTTCTCCCAGGCAATCAGTGACAGGGCAAGAGGATGTGGCCCCAAACTGCACTAGGGGAGATTGAGGTTGGATGTCTGGAGGAATTTCTTCACTGAAAGAGCTGTCAGGAACTGGCTTCTTGGGGCGGGGTGGAGTTGCCATCCCTGGAGGTGCTCAAGAAATGATGTGACACTCAGTGCCACCATCTAATTGACCAGGTGGAAATTGTTCAAAGGTTGGACTCATTGATCCTGGAGGTCTTTTCCCGCCTAAATGATTCTGTGACACTGGTAAGATCCACTGACAGACGTAAACAAGGTGAGATGGTGGACCAGGTCTAGGGGAGTCCTGTGTAAACAACAGGAGACCAGACTGGAGATGGAGCTACGTTGAGTGATGGCGGAAGAATTATCCAGTGTGCAGCATCAGAAATTACCTTATCTGGCCTGGAATGGTCAGCTGGTCAGAAACAACATTATCTGCAGCACAGGCCTGGGGCCTTTTTGGGACCTAGGGTGGGGCTGCACACAGGTGTGCCAGCACATGGCTCCAGCAAGGGCTGGAGTCCTGGCCCATGGACAGGGAGTCATGCTCTGGGCCCCTAGGTGAGGCTGGCAAGGCCATTAAGGCCACAGGTGTCCTCAGGGAGCCAGAGCTCTGTTAATGCATCTCAGGATTGAGGGATGTTTTGTGTTTATGAAAAAGCACTTACTGGTCAGCATGCTGTCATAAAGCATAGTTTGCAGTTTCCTTGTCCAAGAGAATAGTTATAATTTTCTTGCTATTCAACACCCTTTTTGAAAAATGGCACCAAAAATGCGTTGGTCAGAAACCAGTGAAAATAATATACCAGTGAAGTGTGTGTGTATGAGAAATGAAACAAAAGAATGATGTGAGTAATTGGTTGATCTTTTTTATAGGATGGCTGAAAATGCATCTTCCAAAACACACAAATTGGAGAAGTCTGAGAAGGCCCAGGAGGGTATTCTATCTTTCCAAGCCATGCATCCCTTGACTTATTCTTGTCATGTTCTCAGGGATTTCTCTTCAGATCCCTATGTGAGCAGCTGATTAGTAAAGCATCCATTCTGCTATCAAGTAAGTGATGCCTCTGAATGTGAATAGACACATCTTCATTTGAAATATTATTTCTCCTCAAAAGAACCTCAATAAGGAAATCAAAATGAGAGTTACTGACAAATGATTCATTCTGCTTTTTGAAATGCTGCCCCAAAAAAATCTTTATATTCTTCTGGTTTTAGCTTAGCAAAAATATAAGGGATCAAAACAGGACTTTTTAAGGAGGGACTTCATTAGGGCTGCCAGTGTATGAAGAGCTATGCTACTGGAATTGGACCACAATATGAACTCTTTTTAGCCCAGTCTTATAATACTTTTTGGGGATAGCTGGGAAGGGGATGAACTGCAAAAATGTAAGTCCTTGCTTTAACCTATCCCACAGCTGAGCACTGGGATGTCTGGTCAAAATATAGGAAAGGGCTTTCAAACACAATTTTTCACAGGTATTTTTAATGTCTCTTTGAAAAATTGTACAGGATGTCAGCAAGGGTTGCTTCCTGCTGTCAGTTTTATTTTTTCAGCCACGATCAGAAATGCTAAAATACCATTAAAGAGGTTTCTCAGCCCTATTTCTAGTTCAACCAGAGTTAGGAAATTCTGCACATCTATTTGGGTGTTCCTGAGACTTCTAGCCCCAAACTGCAGATGCAAGAAGTCTGCATGAGATGAGTTATTTTACAATTTTGTAGTACATCAATCTTGGAGGATCCATGAACTCTTTCTGAGAGGTCATAAAAGATAATTATCATCAGGCTTAAGTGCCCTAAACAAATTTGCACTTCCACTGGAAAAAGTATAAGGATCTACAAATGCAAAAAAAAAAAAAAAAAAAAAAAAAAAAAAAAAAGCCTTTGAGTGAGTGCCTTAAATAACTGCCTACAAGGAACTCATCATGTCTTAAGTTTATCCTCAGTCATAATTTACATATGGGGACAGCAGTAGAACTTAGTTTTGTTTTTTGTCTTGTACCCCTGAGCTGATTCTCTAATTATGATAGTTCTTCCCCCAGACAGGCATTCATTTTGCTTTTTTCTTCTGTGCCTGAGCACTGAGGTTAATTTCTGCTGCCCTATAAAACCTTTTTGGAATTAGCCAGTAAGTCCTAAAGTTATTGGAGGTGAGAGGGACTCTGTGTGTGCCCATCCACATGTGTGGATGTGTTAATAAGCTGCTTAAGCTTCATTCCCCTAAGGAACAAAAGTAACAACCTGAGAAATTCAGACTAAAAATTAAATTTTTTAATTGAATAGATGTAGAAACAGACATTGGATCAATTAAGCAGCCTATGGTGCCCCCCCCCCCCCGCCCCCCATGCAGTTGCCATATTTTTTTAGAACTTACAAGTCATAAATGTGTAATGATATCTGAGCTTTTCATAGATCATAAAATCCTTGTGATTATTTGAAGGATTGTTTATTAGAGGATGGATGGTCGAGAATACATCAGAGCCCTCTTCTTCTAATAGGAGCATCCAGTGGTGTTTGGATGGGGTTTTTTGACTATATATTGTCCAAATTTACAGACCTTTGTCCAATCTGTCATGGACTGAGAACTGCTACAACCATTATTGCAAACTCTGCTTCTAATGTCCAAACTTACCATCATGTGGAGTAAAATTGTTTGCAAACAAATGTGTTTTTTTTGCCAACAGACCATAGAACTGGGGTTATTTCAGCAATTTTTTTTCCTTTCATGTATGACTATAGATGAAAACCATATTTGACTTGCTCATATAAAATCATCTGTTAAATTACTTATACTTGAATAGTTACTATTTGGCTGGGTTTTTTTTCTCCAAGAGGAATATCAGTGTATCTCTTTTTCTAGTAATGTGTAACTGATGGGATTGTAGCTTAATTCTCTGCTTTAGCCATGAAGGGGGATCCCAGGGTGCAAAGCTCTGGCGTGGGTAAAATGAATTCCTCACTGGGGATAGTCTGCAAGGCATATGCTCCCAAGTTGGTTAAATTTCTCAAATAACATCTCCCTTGCTATTTGATTTGGGGAAAACAGCCTCAGCTCTCTTTGCAGGGGCTCTGATGCTGTGCGTCAGTGGGGAAATTTGAGGAGGTAAATGACCACAGTTCATCAGCAACTCCTCTTTCACATCATGTTTCTGATCAGCGGGTATGCTTCTCCTGATGAGCTGCAAATGTGTACTTAATATTATATTGGCTATTAAATCCCAAAGTCAACAGTTTCCCTGGTAAGTTCAGAACATTTAAAATATTACTCCATATTTTTAAAAAAGAGAAGTATTTATTTTTCAGTGTAAAAGAAGCCTTATTAAAACATTTACAGATACTTTTGTGATGCTGTATTGTTTTCCAAAAGCAGTGATCAACTGTGATGGATATGTTTGTCTGTCGTCATTCTCCACCCCCTGTAGGTCCAATTCCTCTTCAGGAGGAGAAAGTGTTTCTCCTTTTCCAGGATCTGGAGAAAGCCCAGACTTTTAATGCTCTGTTACAAGCATGAATTGGAGCCTGGGGACCTAAAGCAAATGTAGAGACTCTTGAGGCACTGTGGTCTTCTTGCAATGGGGTGAGGAGGACTCTCATGTGAATATCCCACCTCCTGCCTGTGGAATACCAAGAGGAGAGACCCCTCAGTGCTTCCTGTAGCTGCCAGCCTGCTTAAGCCCCTCAGCAGGAGAGAATGAACACCTCTTTTTGTGTGCCGCCCTTCTCATCCTCTCTGTGACAGCATAAGAGGTTTGCAATAATGACTCTGCCAGGGCTGATGGGTTTGTAACATCTGGATTTGGACTTTTATGAAACTCATTCATAATTCTTGAATCCAGATAATGACACTGGTGTCCCTGTGATAGTGACACAAGCTTGCTGTGGGCATGATAGGGCACTTGCAGTAGGGAATGAGGGGCCTGATCCACTTTACAGGGACCTTGTTGACCTCACTGTGCTGTGAATTAGCCTCCCAAGTAAATGTCAGCTCCTCTGAAGCAGCAGTCAGCAGTTCTAGTGCTGCAGGAGGGATTAGATTAGTTATAAGCAAATAGTGTTTACTGAAATTCCAGGCTGGCGGCAAGTTCTTATATCCCTAAGGGAGCAGAATGTGTGCTTACCAAATGAGTGTTGTGAGCAAGTGTGAAGATGACAAGTTGTCAAACGGGTCTTTGCTGCCTAAGAGGAGGGTAAATGGTGAGCAGGAGGAAAATGGATGTGTATTTGTGTCTTGGGAATGTGCAAGCACTCAGTGAGCAGTTGTTGTGCTGTTCTGAGCACCCCAGGGCACTGCCCTGTGCTGTTTGATCTGACCATGGTGTGCAGCTTAAGTGGTGGGTCCTGACCCCAAAGCAGATGTTTAGAGGTCTGCCATAAACTTGATCAGATCTTGGGTGCTTTTAGGGGAGTAGAAAGAAGGATGGCCCTGACAGTGCTGTTAAACTTGAGCTGGTATGTCCCAAAAGGTGGGTCTTGTCTTCAGATGAGTTCTGAAAGGTAAGAGGTGCCAGGTTGTTTGGGCTTAGGTACAGCACAGCCTGCAGAGAGTCTGTAATGTTCCTGCTCCAATGTGGTGTCACTGACCTATTGGTTTGGTGTTTTTTAATAATGTAAAAGGGATATTTGTGGAGTTTTGAGCTTCTTTCTGACTTTGGTAGTTTGTTGATTTTGGAAGCTGTAAACAATAAGCACAGGGGTAAGAATCGGTAGCTGGAACAGCATTTGTTGAGAAGGAGAAAGGAAAAAGCATCAACTTCTTTAGCCAGTTCTGTGCCATTGAACCATGTGGCTGCTCTAGGCTGTGTGATTCAGGCCTCTAGAATCACCAGGTCTGCAGTAGATTTTTTTTTTCCCCTCTGAGTAAAAGGGGTACAAACAGGTTTAATTACTGGCTGAAAATGTTTAAACTGGTGTGAAAAGGTCTACATGAATTTAATGGTAGGGGCTGGGCACCTGGGGTTGGGAGAGGGTCAATTTTTGCATTTGGTGTTTGCAGCTGGTCCTTCTCTCTGCCACCCCAGGCTGCTGCCCACAAGGGATGTCTAAAAGCTGCTGAGCCAGATGTGATGCCTGAAAGACTGAGAAATGATGGTCAGCCCTACTTGTTTGTTTGACATCACAGGCAGGAATAGGTCCTTGTGTTTTGGGTTTTATTTTTGGAAACAGACCTGTTGAGAAACTAATACTCAGTGGAAAGATCATTTAGGTAGGTAAAATGGGAAATTGCAAACCATATCAAGCAGTGTAAGAAGATAAAAATGCTTCCCAGGACACTTGTGTGTGTGAGTGAAAGGAAATCACTGACTGATTAATTCTGCCTCAAGAGAGGAAAAGGGGTTATTTCTGAGAATTTGGTAATGTGATGCAGTAATTACATCTGTAAAGTGGTACAGGAATGCTGTGTGTTAAGGTCTTTAAATTAAAAGATGATTATATGATTCAGAGGGTTTTTATAAAGCTATTACTAATAGGTTAGTTTAACTACTGACCCATTAGACTTTCTAATAAATATTCACTAATAGTTCTATAAATCAGTCAGTGGTTAAGACTAAGCAACACACCAGAAATGTTATTTCTAAACCTAGTCATATAGGTTGAAAGGAAAAATTATTCTACTCCTGTCTGCAATTATCATACACTGGAGTTACGCCTCATCACAAAATAACTCCTGAGTTGTTAATGTGAAGGGACCCAGGCAGTAGATTTAGGTCTGTAGTATCTCTGTGGGTGGTATATTTATAGTAAAGGGTGCAGAGTGGCAAATGCTGTTGTGTAACGGGTAGCACGAAGGTGCAGTCTATAACTCATCCTTCATTAAAGTGAGAGAGAGCTATCTAAGCAATAAGTGATGCTTTGTCTCATTTCTGGCACACTTGAAATGTATTTTGGAAGTTACAGGCTGGCAGACTGAGACTTGTCTGCAGTCAGATGATAAATACCATGCAGCCTCTGAGGCCCAAGTGGAGCCTCCTTCTGCTGATGCATTTTAATTCACCTCCCTGAAAGCCTCACAAAATAGGTCTGAATAAAAGGAACAATGAGAGAAGGTGAGTTCAAACAAGAATGCACTTGCAGTGTTTGCAGGTGTGATAGTTTCTGCCATGTAAAGCAGCACTGAGTGTGCTCTTCCTTGTGACATGGATTTTTGGAGCAGTTTTCAGCCCACCCTACAAGTGCTGTAGGTTGGGGATTCCCCAGAGAGTTCTTATTCACCTTTTCCATTTCATGTTCCCAGCTGCTGCACGAAAGGTGGGTTTAGCACTGGTGAGAGGTGGTTTGACAGCTCTGAGGTTGTGTTAAATCCACAGCCAGGCAGAACACCAATGTCTCTCAATGCTCCAGCTCAGTCCTGCCCTGCAGGGTGGCCTCCCATGGGACCAGGCTGCTGCCAACGCTGCTTAATCCCTGGCCTTGTGGGGGCCACGAGCAAAATCGCTAATGGGTACCACTTGTAAAGGCCTTTTTTGGATGTGTATCAACAAGCCTGAGCACCAGCTGCCCCAGAACAGCTCCAATGCAGCTGCTGAGGGCAAGGAATTGCTGCTGGGCTGAGCTGTTGAGCTTTCAGGTGAAAGCTGCCAGTGCAAATCCCTCAGCATCCAGGCTCCTCTGGGGCATAACAATTGAACTAAACTGAGAGAGAAGCAAGAAAGCACTGAATTCTCTCTAGAGTTTTTTCCAGAGATGAAGAGAAGCTCTGCTACTGCTTAACTTCTGCTGAGATGGCTCTGAGGCTGTCTCATGCCTCTAAAGATGCTCTGTGCTGGGGACAGTAGCGCCAGGGGCGGTTTGTGGCAGAGGTATGGATATTCAGTGTCTCAGGTGTCTGGAAAGTGTGTGAAGTAGGAGAGGGGTGAAAGTGGGAGAGCAGGAAAATGTGAGACAAATTAAAGGTAAAGAAATCCACCCTTGAGGCTGTGATTTAAAGAGCCTTCTGTCTCTGCCTTTGATGCAAGGGAGATGAAATACCCATGAGACAAGCAGCAAAATTCTCTTGGGATATTCCCCAAGTTGCTTCCCAGGTGGTTTGACTTTTTCTGTTCTAAGTATGTTCCTGGCAGCAAGGAAAAATGCACAGGTCTGTTTCCAAAAGTGATGCACCTCCTCAGGCCCATAGGTTTGTGTATCCTGTGTTAATGACTATAAACAGACTAGACCTATTTTCAACATAAAAATGTGAAGATTTGTTTTATGCTTGTTTGGGGTGTATTTCTTTTGTTCTGGATACAGTTTAACTTCCATTGTGCTCTGCTATTACTGGGGTAAACTAGGCCCCCTTCATTCTGAAGAGGAAGGTACCTGAATGTCAAATACCTATGAGAGATGGAGGGAAAGGGCAGAAATTCTGAATAAAAATACTTGATTGGAGCTTGGAATGGAGCAAGCTTAAAGAGGGGAAAAAAACAAACAAACAAAAAAGAAAAACCAACCTTGCATTTGATTTTTAATTCCATTATATTATTGACTTAAGAGCAAGATGAAAAGGCTTTAACATTCAAGGAGTTCTCTTTTCCATAGTCAATTTGCTCCATTCAGCAATAGTCTGTCTTTGCATCCACCTTATTTAACAGAGGTTAAGTAAAGAAAGAAGTGCAGAAATAATTGAAATGCACTCCATTGAGGAATAACAAGTGATTTTTTTTTTCTTTCCCCTGTAGCCAAGTCAGAGATAAGTAGTTATTTGTTAGACCTAGGATTTGACATAAAAACATTATGGGGAAAAAAAAATCACATGTTTTTTTCTTGAATTTCCCATCTTTTCTGCTTCCAGTACCTCTAGGCAATAGTGAAGAGAAGAAAAAGTAGCAGGGTCCTATTCCTGTGTTTCACCATCCAGGCATGTGGCTGAAGGCTCAATTTTGGCAGGAGCTGGTAACCTTTTCCCCTTTGCTTTTAATTTGTCCCTGCTAGTCACAAAATCTGAAAATGCAGCTGTTTCTTGTCTTTATTGCCTGCTGATTATTGTTCAGCTCTAGTTTGCCTTCTTGTGTTTGTGATGAGGCACCTGTCACCATCAGTACAGGGGTGATGGGAGTAAGATGAGCTTTTTGTTTTCTGTACCAGAACAAGTCAGCACACATTGAGCAGAACATCTGGTTGGAAAATACCTGTTTGCTGAAACACAAACTTTGTGTTGCATGGTGCTTTTGTAAGGGTTTCTGACCATGGAGAGAGATGGGCAGAGAGGGTACATGGACCATAAATTCTTCCAGAGATGTTGGAGAGATGCTTAATGATTCAGATTAAATTAAATGTCAGAACTCTCTCCTGGTGTTGCCAAGAAGCAGATGCTCAGCAAAGGCTAAAGCAAGAATTCCCTTGAATACCTTCCTTGTTTCTACTTTGGGCCTTCCTGAGGCAGAAGATGTTTCTGGGTCACTGTGTTTGAAAACCACTGATGGATGGATTAATTATTTTTTCACTTGTCCAGATTTTTCTTGAAATCTGTTATGGGGGATATTTTGTGTGTTCTGTTTATGAGGCTATTGAACTAATAATTCTGGTTTGGAGAGGTGTTGGAAGGCAGTGTTGCTTGGAGCTAGGGGGTAATCCCAGCTGACTTTGACAAAATTACTGGCATGCTCAATATTTGGAAGATAAATAATCTCCTGAGTTGGAAACCCTGGGCTTTTACCCACCCTGCTTGAGATATATGAAGGATATATTTACAACAACATGTTACCCCAAATATTTCTAGTAGGGATCTCCAAGAAGAAGACTTAATACTTTGTGTTTACACCACTGTATTCCCAGATAGACCATAAGAAGTCTGGGTAAGACTTGGGCTCTTTCTTGTTCTAAATACTTAAACCCACTCTCTGTGTCAGTGACTTGTAGCTTTGCTATCCAGAAGATAATGTAGCTCAGTGTATTCCTTTACCAGTATTATTCAGGAGGATTATGGTCTTGTTTTTCCCTTTAATTTTGTCCAATTACTCCTTCAAAGAAAATGTATAAGGAAAAGTGATTCATTCCTGCTTCTTATCTACAACATAGAGCTTTTGACTTCCTCTGGGAGGCTGTTTTGCACTCCAATGGGTTTGTTACTGCAACTCAGTAATTCCTTTTTCTTTTTTCCTCCTCATCACTCTCCACTAGAGCATCTTATTCTGATCCAGTTAGGTTTGTCTGAGTGTTAAGCTAGAAGAACTTAAAATAGTGATTTTCTTAGGTAACACTGGTGTAGGAGACAGGAGTTTGATTCCTGCTTTCTTAAGTGAGGGAACTTCTTTCAGGAAATAAACATTTGTGTGACCAGCATCTCTCTGTTGTGATGGGGAAGGTTTTCCATAATTAGCTGGAAAAATAATCTGCTGCCCTTGGGCCTCTTGGTCAGCCCTTACCAGCTGCTTCAGTGGGAAAAGGCAGAGACCCTCTGGGTGGCCCTGAAGGAATGAACCTCCTCAGGCAAGCTCTTCTCTCATAGCTGGAGATGGGCTCTGTGCTAAGATGTGAGGATCTAAACCCTTCTATACTTAAGAAGGTGTTTCTTTTGCTTTCAGGTTGTTCTATCTTAATTGTCACCTGCAATAGTGTGCACTGGAGGTGAATATGCAACAGGTTTTAAGTAGCCTGCCTTTTTCGGTCTCAGCGGGTGGCCTCATTTGCAATTTGGCAACAAAAGTAGACAGATCTTTTATGTCTTTATGTATCTTTTGTTTTTAAATGAGTTTTCCATTCTCCCACCTTCCTTTGCATCTTGGCTTTGACTTGACAATATTGGCAGCACTTTCCAAGTGTCTCTGTTGTAAAGATTTAGGTACTAAGTTAGTCTCCAAATGTTTAAAGTGCATTAGTGGAAGATGTAAATCCAGTTGATGGTGACTGTCCAGACCACAGTAAGCCATTAATTAATCTCAGTGAATGTATGCAGTGGTTTCCTAAAAATGGGGAGAGCTTGCAAGATATCCTATGGGTCATTAAACATTCTCAGACTAAAGATGAGAATCCAGAGGGGCAAACAAAAGGGAGTGATTGCTTTGGAAGCGCTTCTTGGTAAGTAACTGAAAGCACTTGAGTTAGGACTTGGACACCAAGAGCTGTGTCAGTGGATGCTCTGGCAGGGCCAGTGAAGTCTGTGGTGTGGTTTTTCCTCCTAGGATTTAAGTGTGATGTTCTGCCTGTAGCAGTGAGGACTAGACCTCCCAGAGTTCCTCAGAGCTCACTGCTTCCTTGCTGGGCAGTGTACATGTGCCAGTAGGGAACTGCATTTCATGGGGAATATGTTTTCTTATCTTCTCTGTGGTGGCAAGGGGTCAAAAATGCTGTGTAAGCAGAATTATACATATATTTGTGAGTCTCTTAGAGCTGGGATGAAAACAGATGCTTGTATATGCATGAGAAATAGTGATTTGTTGGCTTTAAAATTAGGTATTTTATTTCTTTGATTAATTCTAAATGAAACTTGCTTTATTTCTGTCCCAACTCACCCTGGGCTGACATATACTTCATATGTGATAATTTTGTGCAATTCCCCACCTTTACTGTTTCCCTACTATCCAGGCCATGAGGAACCCCAAATGTAAAACTTTACTGAAACAGACCTAATGTAAAGGAGATAAAGTAACTGTTAAGCAAGAAGTCCAGGAATTCCACGTCCTGTAGTGTAACCAACACAGTGTCAGCATGAGTGCTGCCAAAACCATACAGCAATAGCAGGACTGGGAGGTGCTGGCTGTTAACATCTGTGTACCTGGTGAGGAACACATGAGCAATAAGCTGCTTAACTCCTGCTGCCTGCTTGCTCTGAAGCCTCTGTCTGTTCCTGGCCCTTCCTTCAGTGTTGGGAAAGATTAATCAGGGAAACCTTATAAATATGATTGCTTAGTAAAAGATTCTGAAAATATGAAACCTGTAGTTGAGATAGAAATGGAAGCTTACTTTGAGTGGTAGGATACCGAGTCTTAGTTACTATATAACCTAAAGACAATAGCCTAGCCAGCTGAAGGAGAATCCCTTTTGATTGAACAATACCTTTCTGCTGGCTAAGGGATCCAAAGGTCAATGTAGCAAAACAGAAAAGTCTAAAGAGTAGTTTTTAGAGTTTAAAATATAACACATGGTAATGTAGTAGTTCTTATAGGCTGTATGTAGATTCTATAGGGTTTTGTGTCTTGTATTGGTTGGTCACTGTAAATTAGAATATTCATCAGAAAAGGAGATATAATGTATTGTAACCAGAACCTCGCTCTCTCTGGTCCCTGCTCTCTTGTCTTGGCTCTCCTACCTTTCGCCCCTCTTCTCTTCTCTCTTTGCCCTCTTCACTCTCTGGTCCCTGCTCTCTTGGCTCTCCTCTGCTCTTTCTCTCTGGACCTCACTCTCCTTTCCCTGCTTTTACCTCTGTTCTCTTCCCCCTGCACTCTGACTCCTGCCACGTTGCGCTAGCTCTCTCCCCTCTTCTTGCCAGCTTACTCTCTTGCTCTCTCTCTCGTTCTCTCTCTGGGACTTCCCTTCAGCCGAGGCTGGTGGCTGAAGGGAAGGCCCTTTCTACCCACGACCCTTGCAATAAAACCACATATTCTAGAATATCTCAGGTTTGCAGAGTACCTTGTCCCCGATATCAAATGCTTCTACACTTCAGAGCTTGTGAGTCACTTCCCCTCTCCCCTGAAGAGAAGTTCTTTGGAAAACAGCATCCCAGGGTGCTGTGTTTGTTGACTTTTGTGGACTTGGAGAACAAAATCACTCCACGTACCTGCAGAGATATTTTCCTCTTAACTGCTGACGCTGTAGATTCTTCCTGGGTGTTGAAAGTCAGGCTGGTTTTCTTTTTATTGAGGTCTTGTTGAGGATGCAAACACTCAGGACAAATGCTCCTTTTGGAGGTGCTGTGAACATTTCTGGAGTGTGGTTGCCCTTGCTGCTGTGGCACATGTGAACTGTGCAGCAGCAGCAGCATCTCCCTCCACCACACCTGTGACAAGGAAAAAGAGAGCTTTGCAGCCACCTTTTCCTGCAAGGTGAAGGTTGTCTGGGCTGCTTGGGGGAGAGGATTAGCCATGATGATGGGCAAGCAGAAAGGAGGGGCAGTTTGCCCATTCCTAGTAACACAGGGGCTTGCCCAGGAAGCAGTTTTGGGGTTGAAAGGCTCTGTGCCACCTCTTAGCCTGGGACTGAGAACTCCCGATATCAATTCAAGTTCCCTGAGAATTGCAATGGAGGGTCAAGCATGTTTGAGGTTTTCTCCCTCTACCCACCTCCTTTTTTTTCTTTCTTTAAGGTAGAAAGGCTCCCAGGGCTGTGCTTCCTCCAGTCCATAAACTCTTAGTAAGGATGTCTGTGAAGTGCTTGATGCGCCCTGCATACTGCGAGCTGTTCAGTTGCCTTGCTTCCATAGCAACCAGTGATGTTATCAACACAGGACTAAGCAGATGTGGGAAGAGCTGTGTGGCCTCTCCCTAAGCCAGGAAAGGGTCAGCAGCTCTGCCATCCCTCACCCAGTTCCCCTGCTGTGCTGGGACTGGTTTGAGCCTTAGCAGTGTGGTCTTGGCCAGCTTGGAGCTTATCCACAGACTTTATTGATGTGTACACTAGCAGTCTATTAGAGTTGTCTTTGTTTTATGTCCTTTGTTTTATCACCCTTGTGCTTGTCTGAAATGCTGATGGTGCTCAGGAGCTTTTTGTGTAATAACCACCAAGAGAGTATTGAAAGCATCCCTCTGTGTGGGGGAAAATAGAGAATTTGAGAGTGTGCTTCTCTGGGAAAAGATAATTTATATGTGCTTGCCAGTACTCTCTGCAGCTAAATAGCTTCTCGGTCTGATTCACCAGTATATTAAAGCTGTTCTTTAGCACTCTCAGAGTACAAAATGGCTTTATAGCAGATCAAGTAATCACTGGAGAGTATCTCCTGGTGTTGGAGGACCTTATGCCTGGGATGGTTGTCATGGTAGCTCTAGCTGTCAGCATAGAGATAAACCCAGTGAGAGATCCAGCATCAGTTTCTTCTTAGGATCACGTCCTTCTTGGGATTTTCAGGTTGCTTTGGGCCTATCAGTTACTCTGCATTTTAGTAGGGACAGATATAGAGCTCAGGTAGACTCTGTAATCAAAGATCTTGTTTAGAAAACATGGGGGGGGTGTTTATTTTTTTTTTTTTTTTTTTTTTTTAGTGTGGAATGTTCCTTGAATGAACTGTAGAATTGGGCTAGTTGTTTCAAATTTACTGTATAGGTTTCCATTTTAAATAGCAATAGCTAATCATTAAAACTAAATTATTGCTCCGGGTTTGAAAGCAATTTAGTTGTATGTATATTTTCACTTCTCTAAATGTGTGTGTATTTATTTTTATATAGAGAAGCATTAATTTTCGTAATGACTGTACTAAGTCTGAGAGCAATTCTGGTGAGAAGGATTAAATTTGATTTGCAGGCTTGAGCTCAGTCAGTACTGCATGGGAACAGAACCCAGGTGTTCCTCTTCATTTTGCTGTTTCAACAACATCCCTGCTTTTAACTGTGAATTCTTAAATACATTGTCTAGTTAATGTGAGTAACATTCCTTGTACAGAGTGAGTTTACATCATGCAAAGCAATCAGAGGTGATGTGTAACAGGTCATGGCATGGCTGAGACCATTGCAATATTGGAAGACTGGAGAGTCTTGATGTACATCTTGCATGCAGCAGAAGATCCACTGTGGAGGGCTTTTCATTTATTTTAAGCAGCAGTATAAGCAACTTTATTCCTATAACTTAGCTTTTTTTTTCCCTAGACTGCACACCACGGACATTCCCACCCCCAATAAATCCAGCAGGCTATCACTTAGAATACTGTTTATTAGTTTCTAAAATCAGTCAGTAACAGCTTTCTCCTGCTCATAAAGTTCAGTAAATGACTCTTTTTAGACAGAAAATATCTTAAATTTTTGACCGGGATGCATGACTGAGAAAGACTTAGTAAATTAAAATCTGACAAGCACCAATGCTTTATTTTTAATGGAGAGAAAAATGTTCTGTAGATGCTTCTCTCCATGCCTTAATTTTGAGCTCTGCAATATTTATTGGCTATGACATTGAAGAATAATAACACCTTCCCACTTTGCCTGTGTTTTTAAATGCAAGGATGAAGGTGGTGTGTGAGCACCACAGTTATTACAGCCAGCTCCTCCAGGAGAGGTAACAGTGTGTGGTCCTCTGGCTCAAACCATTAATTTGAGCTAGAGCCTGTTGCATGCTCTGCAGTGATCACATCCCTGCTGGATACACAGCTGGGAGTGGCTTCACCCAGCAGGATCATGTTTTGGGCTGGGTTGACTGTTGCTGTAACCCCCCCAGGCAGCTTACCTTTTCTCAAACACATATATCATTTGATTTGAAGTCTTTTTTTAATGCCTGTTTTGTTGGCTTTTTTTTTTTTCTTTCTCAAGACTGCAGAACAAAAGGAAGTCTCAGTATTTTTGATGCTCTTAATATTGACATTTGTGGTTTTTATTTTACCTTGGTGGTAAGACAGTCCCCAAAATAGTAGACCTACCAGCAAAAATATTTCTAATCTCTAGAAATTCAAACATTCAAAGAACATGTAGCCTTTTCTGTTTCTGGGGAAAAGCTGACTTTCCCAAACAGCACTCAGTGCTTTTTCTCTCCTCTGCTCCTAAGAGTAAGTCCTAAACAAATGCTAGTTTGACTGCATGCTCAATCTCTCACTATATTTTAATTCACTTGAAGCTTCATTCACTGTTTGAACACAAGCCTGGGTCCTACTGGGACTAACTGTTCCTTGGTATTTTTAGTGTGGTTTCTACTCATATAATGACTGGTCATGTCTTGTCCTCTTGAAGCCACCAATTCTGCCATTCTTCTCTTGTATGAGGAGCAGGAATAAGAGCCAAGGGGACAGAAGAGGGTCCTAAACCATCTGCTGTGGCCCCTGGGGACACCCAGGAGCTTGCATGGCTCAAAGAGCAATTTCAGAGCTGATTGTTCTCTACATCCTCTAAGTGTTACACCACACTTTACAGGATGGCCAGGGTATGAGACCAGCCAGCATGGCTGTAGGAGGGGTGGGTCGTGTTTGACCAACCTGGTCTCCTTTTATGAGTTCACCACCAGGTGACCCACCTGGTGGATGCAGGAAAGGCTGCGGTTGTTGTCCATTTGGACTTCAGGAAGGCCTTTGACACTGTCTCCCACAGCATTCTCCTGGATAAGCTGCAGCCCAGGGCTTGGACAGGAGCACTCTTTGCTGGGTTAGGAACTGGCTGCATAGCTGAGCCCAGAGTGGTGGTGAATGGTGCTGTATCCAGCTGGGGACAGTCACCAGTGGTGTCCTTTAGGGGGCTCTGCTGGGACCAGTTCTGTTCAATATTTTCACTGATGACAAGGATGAGGGTATTGAGGCTTTCATTAGTGAATTTGCAGATGACATTGTCTTAGTTTGAAAAGACAGGAGTCTGTAAAGGAAGGCAAAAGCCTCCTGTGAAGTGGGAAAGGTAAACCCCCTCCCTCCCTCCGAATTACCACAATTTCAAAATAAAAAAACAGCTCTCAGGCAAAGGTATGGGAATGGGAATAATAGTTATTTACTAGAAAAAAATAAAATAGAAAAAAAGAACAACAAATGTAATTAGTACAAACAAAACTACTGATACAGTCAGAAAACCTGACACCCTGAGGAGTCAGGGTGTTGGTAAAAGTCCAGTTGGATGGTGGCTGTGCCTCCTGCAGTGGCAGATGAAATGCTGCTGAAGCAGAGATCCTGTAGAAGGGTATAGTTCTCTGTGAAGGTCTGGTGATAGAGTAGATGGGCCTGGTCCTCCTCTGGGAATCCAGCAGGGAAGAAGCTGCTTCTCTGGGAATCCAGCGAAGATGGCTGCTCCTCTGGGAATCCAGTGAAGAAAAACTGGGCCGATGGCTTAGACCAAGCTTATTTTATGCAGGTAGGAATGCTTGGTTCCTCCTTCTGGGTGGAGCATCTCACAATGGGATGATGTACCTTATCAGTCATGCAGTGAGTCACTTAATGGCCCATTAGCAGGAGACATCTCCCCGGAGGGAGACATTGTTCTTGGAAGAGATAAGATAACTGCCCCCCACCTCCAACAGATGGCAAATAGAATACATTCTTATCTCACAAATCCAGGACATTATCCACCCCTTATTCTATTTCCATCTGCATCACAATGAAATCTTACACCCATTTCTCACTTAAGACTAGGTTTCCTTGTGGTACACAACGGGTTTCTCCATCTTTCTGCATTACCCACCAAGTATAACCAGGTCCTTGAGCAAAAACAATCCCACGGATGGGTTTGTCTTTGCCTGAGGTGGGATTAATCCAAACAGTTTTTCCTAAAATACCTTTCATATGTACCACAGGGACTTTATCTCCATCTACTGTGTGCACGGGTTCAGACTGGGCAGGACCAGCTCGATTGATGGACCCTCGGGTGTTGACCATCCAGGTTGCTTTTGCCAGGTTCATTTCCCAGTTTCTAAAAGTTCCACCACCAAGTGCCTTCAGGGTGGTCTTAAGGAGTCCGTTGCACCGTTCAACTTTGCCGGCAGCTGGAGCATGATAGGGAATATGATATATCCATTTGATACTATGTTCTCTGGCCCAGGTGTTGATAAGGCCGTTCTTGAAATGGGTTCCGTTGTCCGACTCTATTCTCTCAGGGGTGCCATGTCTCCACAGGACTTGCTTTTCCAGGCCTAAGATGGTGTTCCGGGCGGTGGCATGAGGCACAGGGTAGGTCTCCAGCCATCCAGTGGTGGCTTCCACCATGGTCAGCACGTAGCGCTTGCCTTGGCGTGTCTGGGGCAGTGTGATGTAGTCTATCTGCCAGGCCTCCCCATACTTGTACTTGGACCACCGTCCACCATACCATAGGGGCTTTACCCGCTTGGCCTGTTTGATGGCAGCACACGTCTCACAGTCATGGATAACCTGAGAAATGCTGTCCATGGTTAGGTCCACCCCTCGATCTCGTGCCCACTTGTAGGTGGCATCTCTGCCCTGATGACCTGACGCATCATGGGCCCATCGAGCCAGGAACAACTCCCCCTTATGGTGCCAATCTAGGTCTATCTTTGACACCTCTATTCTTGCTGCCTGATCTACTTGCTCGTTGTTTCGGTGCTCCTCATTAGCCCGACTTTTGGGGACATGGGCATCTACATGACGGACTTTCACTGTTAGTTTCTCCACCCGAGAGGCAATGTCTTTCCATATATCAGCAGCCCAGATGGGTTTTCCTCTGCGCTGCCAGTTGGCCTTTCTCCACCTTCCCAGCCACCCCCACAGAGCATTGGCTACCATCCACGAATCGGTGTAAAGGTAGAGCCTTGGCCACTTCTCCCTTTCAGCAATGTCCAGGGCCAGCTGAACAGCCTTGAGCTCAGCGAGTTGGCTCGATCCACCTTCTCCTTCGGTAGCCTGTGCAACCTGTCGTGTGGGGCTCCATATGGCTGCTTTCCACTTTCGGTTTATCCCTACGATGCGACAAGAACCGTCAGTGAAAAGAGCGTAGCATGTTTCCTCTGCTGGTAGTTGGTTATATGGTGGCGCTTCTTCAGCCCTTGTCACTTGTTCCTGTTCCTCATCATCAGTGAGACCGAAGTTTTCACCTTCCGGCCAGTTCGTAATTATCTCCAAAATCCCAGGGCGATTCGGATTTCCAATACGGGCACGCTGGGTGATAAGGGCAATCCATTTGCTCCATGTAGCATCAGTGGCATGGTGGGTAGTGGGAACCTTTCCTTTGAACATCCAGCCCAGCACCGGGAGTCGGGGTGCCAGGAGGAGTTGTGCTTCCGTGCCAATCACCTCCGAGGCGGCTTGAACTCCTTCATAGGCAGCCAAGATTTCTTTCTCTGTTGGGGTGTAGTTGGCTTCGGACCCTCTGTAACCTCGGCTCCAGAATCCCAAGGGTCGGCCTCAAGTCTCACCAGGCACCTTCTGCCAAAGGCTCCAGGACAAGCCATTGTTCCCGGCTGCAGAGTAGAGCACGTTCTTCACCTCTGGTCCCGTCCTGACTGGGCCAAGGGCTACCGCATGAGCAATCTCCTGCTTGATCTGGGTGAAGGCTTGCTGCTGTTCAGGGCCCCAGTGGAAATCGTTCTTCTTGCGGGTAACTAGGTAGAGAGGGCTCACAATCTGGCTATACTCGGGAATGTGCATTCTCCAAAATCCTATGGCACCCAGGAAAGCTTGTGTTTCCTTTTTGCTGGTCGGTGGAGACATCGCCGTGATCTTGTTGATGACCTCAGTGGGAATCTGGCGGCGTCCATCTTGCCATTTCACTCCAAGGAACTGGATCTCTCGGGCAGGTCCTTTGACTTTGCTCTTCTTAATGGCGAAACCGGCTTTCAGGAGAATCTGGATGATTTTTTCTCCTTTCTCAAACACCTCTGCCACTGTGCTCCCCCACACAATGATGTCATCGATGTATTGCAGGTGTTCTGGAGCCTCACCCTTTTCCAGTGCAGTCTGGATCAGTCCATGGCAGATGGTGGGGCTGTGTTTCCACCCCTGGGGCAGTCGGTTCCAGGTGTACTGCACACCTCTCCACGTGAAAGCAAACTGAGGCCTGCATTCTGCTGCCAGAGGAATGGAGAAAAACACGTTAGCAATGTCAATAGTGGCATACCACTTTGCTGCTTTGGACTCCAGCTCGTACTGGAGTTCCAGCATGTCCGGCACGGCAGCGCTCAGCGGTGGAGTCACTTCATTCAAGCCACGGTAGTCCACAGTCAATCTCCATTCTCTGTCGGATTTGCGCACAGGCCAGATGGGGCTGTTGAAGGGTGAGTGAGTTTTGCTGACCACCCCTTGGCTCTCCAGCTCACGAATCATCCGGTGGATGGGGATCACAGCATCTCGATCTGTCCGATATTGCCGGCGGTGCACTGTCGAGGTCGCAATTGGCACACGTTGCTCTTCCACCCTCAGGAGTCCTACTGCAGACGGGTTCTCTGATAATCCAGGCAAGGTGTTCAACTGCTTAATGTTCTCTGCCTCTACAGCAGCTATTCCAAAAGCCCACCTGAGTCCCTTTGGGTCTTTGTAATAGCCGTTCCGGAGAAAGTCTATGCCTAGAATACATGGAGCGTCTGGGCCGGTCACAATAGAATGTTTCTTCCACTCCTTCCCGGTCAGGCTCACCTCGGCCTCCACCAGGGTCAGTTGCTGAGATCCCCCTGTCACACCAGCAATGGAAACAGCCTCTGCCCCCACCTGTCCCGATGGTATTAAAGTACACTGCGCACCAGTATCAACTAAAGCATCATATTTTTGTGGCTCTGATGTGCCAGGCCATCGGATCCACACTGTCCAGAAGATCCGGTTTTCCCGTGCCTCTCCCTGGCTAGAGACAGGGCACCTCTAACACTGGTTATTATTCCCTTCCTGGGCATACATACTAGAGGTTCCTTCAAGGGGATCTGACACATCATACCCGGCAACTCGGTCATGGGAGGTCGAGGCTACCTTCACCTTGGTGGAAGTTCCTCGGTTAGAGTTTCCCTCTTTGAGCTGACGCACCCGTGCTGCCAGGACAGAAGTGGGTTTCCCATCCCACCTACCCATGTCTTCCCCATGGTCACGCAGGAAGAACCACAAATTGGCCCTTGGGGTGTACCCTCTGTCTCTAGCTGGGGAATGTTGGGCACTGAATTTGGGGCCTGTAACTCGCACAGGGGCTGCATTAACTTTCTTCATCTCCTCCCTCATCTCCCTCATCTCCTCTTTGAACTCCTTAATCACAGCTGAGATATGAGCCTGCATTGGGCCATTGATCATGCTCTCATAATTCCTCAGCTTGTTGGCAACAGAACCCACGGTCTCTCGGTTAGTATCTGCATCAATTGTTGCAATAAAAGTGGTGTATTGAGATGGCCCAAGGTTTGCTAGGCTCCACAGCATTTGCCCTGTGCACCTGACTTTGTCGGGGTCATTGTCATGCTGTCCATCCCTCCCGAAGAGTACCTCCAATATTGCTACTTCCCTCAGCTGTTGGATCCCTTCCTCAAGGGTCTTCCAGCGCATCCTATGGTGGTGCTCCTGCATTCTTTCCCTGTGGACAAACCTCTCTCTGACACTCATTAAAAGCCGCTCCCAGAGAGAAAGAGACCCTGGCTCCCTTACAAAAATCTGATTCATACCTGAGTCCTGGGTCAAGGGTCCCAAGTTCCTTGCCTCACCACCATCCAGCTGCACGCCTGTACCCATAGGATCCCAGACCCGGAGTAACCAGGTAGTATAAGCCTCACGTCCCCGTCGCACAATGTCTTTGTGCAGGTTACGGAGACTTTCGTACCTCAGGGACTCGGTGATGATTGCAACCTCTGGCTCCCCTGTGGGTTGTGAGGTTCCTCCATTCCTATCCTTATCTGGGTGCTCAGCTTTCATCTTAGACCTCCTTGTTTCTACCGGGGCAACTGCTGCTGGCTGTGACTGCCTTTGTGGTTCGGCTGGACCCTGGACAGTTGTAACACCTGTGGGTTCCACTGCTGTACTATTTGGCTGTCCCTCTTGAAGGCAAAGTGAGGGTTTCTCAATAGCTGGGGAAATGCACTCCTTCAGCATCTGACTCATCTCACGTATCTCCTTAACCAGAACCCCCACCCAATCTGGGTGGTTCATTTCTGAGACAGACTGTGGGGCAGGGTCAGGCTCTGGAACAGCAGCATCTCTAGTCTCTGGGGCAGGTGTCAGGGTAGTTCTCCATGTTAATCTTCCCTTATCTCTGAGTGCTAAATATAACAGGCATATCAACAACACCACCCATTGTATGACATCATTAGCATTCAGAGTGGATCTTAACCCTTCAAAAACTGGTGGAGCAGACCCAAAAAGATGGTTAAAAGGTTGGGAGAAAATCTCCCCTGGTGTCATTTCTTCACAATAGGTACCATTATTAAGGTAACCCCAAAAACACACAGTTAGTGTATGATAGCTCTGAATCCATGTACCTGCCTTCCAGAGGAAGTTAAAGATCCATGAATTCCTCACCTTATTAACCCATAAGCCAAACTGGATAACAGCCACAGTAGCCTTAGTTATAGGACCCATATCTAGATAAGGGCCTGCAAATGGGAGAAATACAGCCACGATCACGTGCCACCCAAACCAAGGTAAGCTAGACCACATGGTGACACTCAAAGATCTTTCTATATCAGTACACACAATTAGATTACTTAAGAACTATTATTCCCTTTTTCCTTTCAATGCCCTCGAGCCCCACGTTGGGCACCAAGATCTGTCTTAGTTTGAAAAGACAGGAGTCTGTAAAGGAAGGCAAAAGCCTCCTGTGAAGTGGAAAAGGTAAACCCCCTCCCTCCCTCCGAATTACCACAATTTCAAAATAAAAAAAACAGCTCTCAGGCAAAGGTATGGGAATGGGAATAATAGTTATTTACTAGAAAAAAATAAAATAGAAAAAAAGAACAACAAATGTAATTAGTACAAACAAAACTACTGATACAGTCAGAAAACCTGACACCCTGAGGAGTCAGGGTGTTGGTAAAAGTCCAGTTGGATGGTGGCTGTGCCTCCTGCAGTGGCAGATGAAATGCTGCTGAAGCAGAGATCCTGTAGAAGGGTATAGTTCTCTGTGAAGGTCTGGTGATAGAGTAGATGGGCCTGGTCCTCCTCTGGGAATCCAGCAGGGAAGAAGCTGCTTCTCTGGGAATCCAGCGAAGATGGCTGCTCCTCTGGGAATCCAGTGAAGAAAAACTGGGCCGATGGCTTAGACCAAGCTTATTTTATGCAGGTAGGAATGCTTGGTTTCTCCTTCTGGGTGGAGCATCTCACAATGGGATGATGTACCTTATCAGTCATGCAGTGAGTCACTTAATGGCCCATTAGCAGGAGACATCTCCCCGGAGGGAGACATTGTTCTTGGAAGAGATAAGATAACTGCCCCCCACCTCCAACAGATGGCAAATAGAATACATTCTTATCTCACAAATCCAGGACAGACATTAAGCTGGGAGCGTGTGTCGATCTCTTGGAAGATAGGATGGCTCTGCAGAGAGATCTGGAACTTTTGGATGGATGGGCAGGGTCTAACAAAATGAACTTTAATCAGTCCAAGGGTTGAGTCCTGCACTTTGGCCACAATAACCCTCTACAGCGTTATAGACTGGGGACAGTGTGGCTGGACAGTGCCCAGGAGGAAAGGGACCTGGGGGTGCTGGTGACAGCAGCTGAACAGGAGCCAGGGTGTGCCCAGGTGGCCAAGAGGGCCAGTGGGATCCTGGCCTGGATCAGGAATGGTGTGGCCAGCAGGAGCAGGGAGGTCATTCTTCCCCTGTACTCTGCACTGGTGAGGCCACACCTTGAGTGCTGTGTCCAGTTCTGGGCCCTCGGTTTAGGAAGGACATTGAGATGCTTGAGCACATCCAGAGGAGGCAACGAGGCTGGTGAGGGAACACAAGCCCTGTGAGGAATGGCTGAGGGAGCTGGGGTTGTTTAGCATGGAGAAAAGGAGACTCAGAGGTGACCTTATCACTCTCTACAATTTCCTGAAGGGTAGTTGTAGACAGCTGGGGGTTGGTCTCTTTCTCCAGGCAGCCACTGACAGAACAAGAGGACACAGTCTCAAGCCTGTGTCAAGGGAAATATAGGTTGGATATTAGGAAGAAACTTTTCATTGAAAGAATGATAAAGTACTGGAATGGTCTGCCCAGGGAGGTGGTGGAGTCAGCATCCCTGGATGTGTTTAAAAAAAGACTGGATGTAGCACTTGGTGCCATGGTTTGGTTGAGGTGAGTTGACTCGATGATCTTGAAGGTCTCTTCCAACCTAGTGATTCTGTGATTCTATTTCCCCAATGTTCCTGTGGCTCTTTGGAACCAGTTAAGTCACAGCAATTATATTCATCCACAGTCCCCTTGACACTTCTTTTCACCATTCCATCTGTTTTCTGGTGGGAGAGGAAAAAATGTTATGGTGGGACTGTAGGACAGTTGAGAATAGGGCTCATTTTATTTTTAGTTACAAAAATGCAGCAGAAAGAAGCTGACTTAACTTTATCCTGAATTTGTTTCTGGAGCTGCTGGACTGGTGTTCCTTGAATTTGTTCCTGCAGCTCCAGTTATGGCTCTGGCTCTGTTGTTTTCCAGGCAGTGCTTTTTCTCCAACTGAAGCAAGCCCCAAGTTTCTAGTGCTCACAATGGCAATCCTGACTGTCCAAACCTTCAGATTCTAGCCCTGTTAAGTCTGAAGAATTCAACATCTGAAGGTTATTTCCCACCTGGTTTTGTCAGCTGATGCTCTGCTTTTTGAGGTCAAGTGTTTATGCAGACAAAGCCTAGAGTTGTTGTTATCCAGATTCTCTACTATTTCTTGGGTCATCGTCTAACTGCATTAATTAGCACTGGACAAAATTGATATAACTAGGCAGGGATGTTACTTGGAAATGACATAATGAGGCCATGATTTAGTGGTGGCCTTGGCAGTGTTTGGTTGATGGCTGGCCTCAATGTTCTTGGAGGTCTTTTTCAACCTAAACACTTCTAGGATTCTGTAAGAAATCTACTCTAACCAAAAGATTTGAGGTGTAATGTTTAATCTATTGGGAGGAAAAGGCAAAGCCTGGCCCACCTCCTTCCCTTAATACCCTCTTCTTAAGCCTGACATTGACTTCATTCATCATCCCTGCACAGGTGAAATAATAAATTAAGCTTTTTTAAACTGCCAGCATATTAATAAGATTAATATTTGCTTGTATACCTATATAAAGAAAAGTTAGCAGTACTGGCTTGAGACTTTTTTGTGAATTGAATGGTACATTGCCTGAGTATTATGGGTTTGGTTAGTCCTTTAAAAAGTAATTTTTCAGTTATCTATGTATCCACACACTTAGAGTTGGAAAAAAGCCTTAAAATTAATAATTACCAGCTCAAATATTTGTAGAAGGCAAACATCCCAGGCAACTCCTCCAGCAGTATTGCTGACTGGAATTGAAAAATGCATTCTTCTTAGGTTGCCATTTACCTCCCAAGGATTTGCTTGGGACTGTTCCTCCCTTCCCTGGCACTTGTTTGCTGTCTACCTCTGCATCCTATCCCTGGGTGGCATTTGTACCTGCAGAACAAATTCCCTGGCTGATGAGAGGCTTACTTTATTGTCACCTGCTTTCTTTGCCTTAATTTCCTCTGGCCTTGCCCTTAATCTAGAAATCTTCAAGGCTAGCAGTTGCTCTTGAAAAACGAAGGACGAAAATGTTGTAACCTGACATAATTAATACTCAGTGTGTTGCTTTACTACCAGCACAAATCACTAAGCTGCTCAGGTCTTGTGTTCGTGGGAAAATGCACTGGATAAAGAAGCAAAAGTGAAATAAATTTTACATGTGTAGAAGTTTCATGCATTTTAATGGAAATGTAGTACTAATACTGTTTAACTAGGAGCTGTATCAGGAGGATTAAATTGCTGAAAGAAAGTATTTCTGATAAAATGCACTGCAGGGTTAAGGGAAATCCAAATGAATGTGTGCCCATGTGTTACTCCTTAAATGCTTTCCAGGCTTGATTTTAATGAGACTTTTGTCAGAGCTAATACAGAGAAAATTTGGAGCCACTTCTTCCCTTTTATCAAGCTGTGGGCCTGAAAGTTGCCAGCTGAGGTGTGGCTCATCATGTAATAAATGTTGGCACTTGATTTCCACTCTGATAATTTTACAGCCTGCCTTGTTTGACAAGTCCCTCATGTACGTATGTTTGTTTAGTTATTGCAGTTTCACAAGCTACAAATGAGGCCACACGCTGACCAAGTCATGCTGAAACAAGAACAAGAGGAGAGCCAGTGCTTGGATCAGCAAGTTGCCAGTCTGTCAGCTAAGTTTATGGATCTGCAGAAAAGGGTGAGATCAATAGGAGGATAATAGAGGCTGTTGGAGTGTTTGAGCCTTTGGAGCAGATTAAACCATAGATTTTTTTTTTTTTTTGCAGTTGAGGTTTTGCATGGGCACGTTTGCTTCTGTGTGCCTCAGAGCATAATTCACTGCATGAGTGATGTGGCAATGCTGTTTACTTGGAGATATTATGAAAAGATAACCTGGTGTTTTCAGTCACACGTGGTTCTGGAAAGCTTCCAAATGCAACACTGCTGTAACTGCCTTGCATTTCCATACCTAGAATAACCCAGAGGAGACTTAGGGAAAACTATTGTGGGTTTGGTTGTGGTTTTTTTTTTTTTTTTTTTTTTTTTTTTTTTTTTTTTTTTTTTTTTTTCTTTTCTTTTAAAAGGAGTTGAAGTCTGATACAGTTACATGCTTTAAAGGGAGATTATTGAGCAATTATTTAAAATGTGGGAGGCACTCAACCTTTTCATGGCTGGAGAGGGCAAAAGGCTTTTGCTGGAGGCAATAAGACACACCCTGCTCTTTATGACTACTGCTCCAATAAATTGCTTTCTGGTAGATTTTACACATGAATGGTGTAATACATTTTTTGGTACAGTATAAATCTATGCAAACACCGTGCCTAACTTTTCAGTAGTTGCACATGGGTGCCCACAGTGTTTATATCTCTAGACACAGATGAGCTATGAAATGTATGAAACCTGGCTGTGTTGCATTAAATGACAGTAATTATTCCCCCCAACTCAAAAAAAAGACTGGGTTTGGTCAGATTAGTGCATGGGTAGGGCATGCTGCATGTGGAATCCTCAATGGAATGGTCTATAAAGATGAAATACTGTGCAGTTTAGATTTATTTCAGAGTTCTTTTGTAGCTCTGTCCTTGAGGATCCATTGATGACTGCAAGTGAAGGTTGAGCTTAACTCAAAGTGCTGGGCCTGAGGTCAGGATGCAGGACTGGGCCAAGCAGCAAGAGGCTGTGGATTCTGCCTTGCTATGGCTCTGGAGACAGAGTACCAATAGGCAGTTGGTGTCAAATGCTTAATATTGAAGTTTTCAGTGCACAGGGGAAGAGCCAAAGGCTGTTCTTCATCTGTTTCAGCAATCTAAATTCTTAATACTCCAGCAGCTTGTTTGGCTTGTGTCAAACATCTGTGTAGACTCCAAAACAAAGGACTATTTTCAAAATTTTTTTTTAAAAGCAGCATGTGTATTGCAAGGGAAGGTAGAGGTGATGGTGGGAAATCTTGACTGAACGTGGTCTTAATGTTTAACTCCTGAAACGTGTAGACCAACTACTGGAAGCAGGAGACAAGTCAACTTTGGTCAAGTATGTAATTGCCTGTATTAAAAGGCCAGAACTGACTTAATCCTAAATTTGCTTGCTAAAAAGTTATCAAGTTGTCCTTAGATGGAGGTGTGTCTATGTTCTGTAACCAACACAGTGGGAGCAATCGATTCTAACTTAAAATTCCTGGAGCTTTCTCTGTCCTCTCATTAGTCATTGGAATGGTAAATGTGACAAGTCATTTCACAGACACCTGTTGTAATTTAAGAGGAATAATTTCATCCTCCATAGGATTTTCCCTTTGTCTGTAGAGGGTGCCTAAATGCTCAGAGGGTTCAAAATGTTTGTCCTTGGTGTCCCTAGTCTGGTGAAGATATCCTCTGGAGGAGATAGCTGAGGATGTTGTCCTCCTTATTTAGATGTGTAAAATGCTTAAATGAGGTTGTGCAAAACCTGCCTTCTGTTTAAAAGTGGGTTAAAACCCTAATGAATATAGTTTAAAGGATACCTTTTATCTTGGTCCAGACAAGATCAAAGCCAAATTACATTAGTATTTGTGGAACAAATGAGGTTATGTTTGTTTCTTTGGACACAATAATGGAACTGAAAAACAGCTTTTGAGCCTATTGGACTAACATTTTCTATTCAGGGTATTGAGTCCCACATGAGTAGTGTTGTTCTGCACATACTGGATTTTTGTAGAGTAAGGTAGAAACAAAGAAGGTGATCATTAAACATCTTTATTTTAGACAAAGATATGTTTGGCAGCCCAGAAAAATCCAGTCAGGTAAATGGCAAAAGAACTGAAATAATTTCCTCAACCTTGGTACAAGCTTATTGCATCTGTTTGTTGAATAATAAAAAACCCCTCCTTCATCAAAAATGCCTGAAGTACTCCCAGCACCTAAAAAATGTTTGTGTGCTGTTTTAAAAATGCATTTTTACTAGAAATGTGATGTTTGCACAATCATAGGGTTTTGGCTGCCCATGTTTACAAGTGCAGCCCTGTAGCAGTGCCAGCTGCTGTCTCTCCATGTTGCACTCTCAATTCAGAGGAAGCTGCTCCCTGGATCCCATCAAGCCTGATGTCATTATGCTTGTTTCGTAGCTGGGAAATAAGACTTCCACTAATGAGAAATGTTTAAATGTTCCAACTGGAGTAGGCCAGAGTTCAAAAGAACAATCTGAGCTCCCTCCATCCTGAGGGTGATGCTGAGGCACACCTACTTCCTGAATTTCTGCTAGAAAAACCCCAGGAATAAAAGGTAGATCCTTTGGACTGCTCAGCTTGGATGGTGTAGTAACTTATTAAAATATAGGTGTGCTAATCAAAGGCTAATGCAGAGGCTATTGGAAAAAGTATCAAGAAAAAGGTACTAATTTCCACTAGTTTTCTGTGTGGGGGCTTCAGCTTAAGGGATGAATGTTCAGAGAACTGTGATGCCAGTGGCATTTGCAAATTCGTGTGCTTGGTGTTTTCCAGGGTGGTTCTGCTCTTCTTTTTTTCCTGCAAGTAGGGCAGCACTTTGTCTCAGGAGCTGGTGTTTGATTGCACAAACATGGAATGTTTGGGATGGAAGGGACCTGAAAGATCATTCAGTTCCAGCTCCCTGCCATGGGCAGGGACACTCTCCACTATCCCAGGTTGCTCAGAGCCCCATCCAGCCTGGCCTTGGGCATTTCCAGGGATGGGGCAGCCACAGCTTCTCTGGGCAACCTGTGCCAGGACTCCACCACCCTCACAGGGAACAATTTCTTCCTCATATCCCATCTAAACATTCTCTCTGTCAGAAGCCATTCTGCCTTGTCCTGTCACTCCAGGCCCTTGTCAAGAGTCTCTCTCCATCTTTCCTGTGGATTCTTTTCAGGCTCTGCAAGGCCACAATGAGGTCACCCCAAAGCCTTTTCCTCTCCAGGCTGAACAATCCCAATTCCCTCAGCCTTTCCTCATAGCAGAGGTGTATTAAGAACAGATATAGAAGCAGTTCCTTGTGGAAGGACAGCAAACCCTCTGTTTCAAAGATCTTCAAACTCAGACCTTTAAAACTATGTCCCTGGAAAACACTGTACTGCTCTCAGAAACACCCCTCAGACAGTTTATGGTCAGACAGTGGCACCTCTAGTGTAATCTGTCCATTTGGAGGAGAGATTAGACAGAACTTCATCCTTGCCCTGCAAATCTGCAAATCCCTGCTTCCAGGGGCATCCAGCATCAAGGAAAGGAAGTGAGTCCTGAGAAATGCATCTGAGCCTTGTCCTGAACCCTCTGGGTGTTGATGAGTTTTGGCTTAGGAGATGAGGAGTCACCTCCCTGGGGGATGTTTGTTAACACAGCAAGAAAGGAGCTGCAAAAAGGACACAGCATGCAGGGAGAAGGCCTCTGGGGCACTTAGCTGATGTCTGTTTAAGACAAATAAATGAGACTTGTAGGAAACTTGACAAACTGCACTGACAAGTTTTTCTAGTGATTAGAGCATTTTTAGCTAAATGGTATTGTGAAGAGTAAGCTCATAAAAAGAGCAAGTGAGATTTACCCAGATATTCTCAAAAGTTAACTTTGAGTCTTCTGATTGCATCTTGATGTGATTCAGAAAATGGTCTAACCTCGTGCTTCAGATTCTCTTAAAATAATATTTTCAACTCTGAGAAGCAATAGATTGCTAAAATAATTGAATCTAAATGATGTTTCAGCTTGTTTTGGTGAATATATAATTGAATCAGGGAAAATAATTTTATGAAGCAGTGCTTAGAGCAGAACTGCCCAAACAATCCAATAATGACTTAAAAATCAAAGGGAAGAACATTCTAAGTCAGTGTATCAGAAGTTAGGCTATTTTTGAGTTAGGATAAAGGCTGTTCTCATGGGTAAAGGACTGTGATAGGTTAGGATATTGACCTATCATTAGTGTGTGGTGCAATAACCCAAAGATGGTCTAATGTCATCGTGTGCTCCATCACCTGGATCAGTTTTTGGCTAAAAATGCATTGTAGGCATCACAGAAGGTGCATACATTTTGATGTATGGCAAAAAAACCCCATCAGCTCTCTGGAATGGATTTCTTCTTCCTCTAAATCTTGCCTCTGGAGGCAACCATATTTTCTACAGTCCTGGCAAAAAACATAAGGCTTCTAAAGCAAAATACAGTTTGTATTGTTTAATATAAGTATTGAAATAATAACTTGGGAAAAGTTTGGAGGTTTTTTTTTAACTGGAGTTTCATCTCCTTTGTAGCTGGGGCATTTTTTTAACAGGCATTTCACCTCCTCACTTAATGAAGAAGCATGAAATCCCAGTAAAACTTCTGAAATGATTTTGACTCCGTCAAGTCCGGGAAATAAAAAAGCAGCCTTTCTCAGGGTATCCTGTTACTCTAATCAGCCAGAAGAGAACTGGATATTTCATGAGTAAAAGCTGGTTGTAAGACCTAAATCCCAGGCTGGTTTTTGGAGCTTTGTTTCTATTGTAGCTGAGCTACTAAATATAAGCCAATATAAGAGGTGCTAAAACTTTTCCAGGTGCATTTGTAACCTTTTGAAGTTTATTTTCATTTAATTTTTATTTTGGAATCTGAAGTCAAACAGTCCTTACAATTGTCATAAGCTTTCCTTTAGGATGTGGACACTTGGTAGGCTTGGTGTGTGTGGGTTATCTCTGCTACTCTGTATTTGTTTCCCTGCCCTAGGTTTGGCTCTTGGTGGCAGAGAGTCACAGTTGTTTTGTGGTCTGACAGCTCCCCATGTAAGTGAGGAGTTGGTGTCTGATGTGAATTCTGGTGACTGTTCTGTGAGTTGTCTGTGTACGCTTTCACTCTTCTGTGGCATCATTCTGGATGTGTACCTCTGCATCCTCTTGTAGAGCCTGTGTGAGCCCCACAGAGCAGCAGAGTCACCCTGATGAGACCAAAGGTGCTGGCAGCCCCTGGAGGCTCTGCCACAGGCATTTTCACCCCCCAGGTTGGCACTTGATGTGAAGACACCTGCCCCAGGTGGAGAGCAAAGCAGGAGGTTCAAGGTTGCACCAGGGATCCCAGGAGCAGATGGAAAAAGCAGCGGCATCCTTAGGAGAAGCTCCTCTTCAAGGGTGCCCAGGGCTTTACCACAGGAAAATCTCTTTTTTGAGGACTATCCTGGAGATTTCAGCCAAGCAAATCACTGGCAGACAGTGAAGTCAACATGGAGCTGGTTTGTGAGCAGTGGTATGCTGTGGAATGCACAGACAAGCCCCTTGGCAAGAATGAGTCCACAGTCATTGCTAATGGCTTTGTCGTGGTAGTCTGGGTGAAGTTAGGAAATGATTTGCAGTTGCTTCCTTCAGTTTGGCATACTGTAAGTTAGGTGTCATCCCTTGGCTTTTTAAGGTGAGCTTCTACTCCACCTGATCTGACTTTTCAGATCAGTTTTTACTAAACTGTCTCCAAAAATTATTAGTGTGTCATAAGTACATCAGCTTCTTAATTATTATTATAGGCAAGATTTGCCCACCCCATCAAACACACTTACAAGGATGCTCTGGCCTCCTTCCTTCTCAGGGCTGTGATATTATATATTCATAATGACAAAGCAGGAGCAAGCCTCAGATGCAGATGTTCTTCTGTATCTCAGCAGGACTGCTTCCTGTGCCTGCCACTCCAGATAAAGAGCAGGCTTAAGTGATGCTCTAGGAACGAGGTACACCAGCAAGGAATCCTGCAGCATAAAACTCTTGAGTAGCTGGCAGAACCAGTGAAATGCACAGTACATGTCCTGTGTGTCATGGGATGACAAATGCAATCTTCTTTAGGACTAAGCAAGAGGACACATGTCATGGGAATACAGTGGCTGCATCTTGTTGTGGGGTTTTTGCCAGCAGCAAAATGCATCACTATAAATGAGAAATTTAGCCTGAGTTACATAATTTTTTACTTTTTGTGCTGATTTTCTTCTAAATTGTGCTTGGGAACTGAATTCTTCTGCTGCAATTGCAGTGAGTGGTAGAAATGAGACATCACTGGTGTGAGATGCTGCAGTGTGCTAAGAAGTGATGCAGGATAGACCTCACAGTAGTATTGGGATTGCAGAGCAAGTCAATACATCCATCTGTGGATGTTGCCATCCATCTGTGTTTATAGAAATTCTAGTGGTGAGGAACTAAAAATTCCAGGGGCCTAACTTTGCCCTGTGAAAATTCAGCAGCTTGACTTCTCTTTGTGGCTTGCATGCCCTACTGGCAGACAGAAATGTTTGGATGGAATATTGGAACCATTCTGAACTAGCAAAAGATCTTTCAGGGAGGGATTAGACTACAACCTCAGGAATATAATTTTTTGTCTCTTTCCTCTGCAGAGGCTGTTGGTGTAGCCTTGACTTTATCTGTTTCAGAGCTGAGCTAATTTGTTGCAGGTCAAGACCAATAAGTCTTTGTTTTTCTACTCTTCTCTTTGTGGACAAGGGAGGTGGGAAGACAACTCAGGGGGAGCTTGGTTACACCTTGCTTCTTGATCAGGGCGTGTGGTGAAATTCTTTATGAAAGGAGGAAACGATTTTTCTTTCTTTTGGAGGTGGATGGGAAAAAGAAGAAAGACAAATCACTGATTCTGCTAAGCCACAAGCAATGAGGACAAGGCAGGAAATATTTTCCATTTGTCTTTTTGAGGGATGATATGAATAAAGCAAGAAGTCAGTAGCTTCTTCAACAATGCTCTGCCATTCCTGTTCACAATCCCCCACCCCTGCTGTCTGGCAATGTAATATCACTTTTATGGGAAGTATTTCCCATACTTCTGTTTTGAGTGATGTCTCAATGACCTGCTCAGAGCTGAAGAACTTAATTTTTAAATAGTCAGCTCCATGGGAGGTGTTCTTGTCTGGCTCTGCCAACCCCCAGAATATGTGACACCCATTGTTGCTTGCAGCTGTGACTTTTTTCTTCAGTGGACCAGTGTCACTGTGATTTATATTTGTGCCTGACTAAGGGAATTGGATGTTAAAATAATGTCATGGGAGTAATCCCAGTTAGCTAAATGCATTTCATTGACACTGATTACCTGGGACTAGGTCTGTGGTGATAAATTTGCCATGGAAGTTGTTCTTGGTTTAGTGGATCCCATGAGACAATGCTGTGTGCAGGCTCCTAGCACTTTCTGCTCCTTTTGTGTATTGGAGGGCAAATTCTAGGGGAGGTACAAAGAGTGATGAGACCTGCTAGGAATTTTTTAATAAAGTTTTTGGCAAGATGGGATCCTGTCAAGAAACATTTTTGTTTGCAGCACATTACTTCGAGGCTGCTGACAGCATTTCCACTTCCAGAACTGGATTACTAAAAATGGAGAGTGTTCAATTAAGTGAAAAATCTTCTGATTTTCTGATGAATTAGAAGTGTTTGCCTGCATGTATGTGCATGTACACATACTTGTGTGTAAAAGCTGCATTTCCCAGCTGTATTGAATGCAGTTCTTGTGTGTTTGGTTGTGTGGAATCCTTTTTAGTGATACCTGTACTCTCCTCCTTCTGTAATGAAATCTGCTGTTCTGAGAAGGGTGCAGAAAGAAATACAAGCTTATGTTTCTAGAATACTGGTGAAAATGCTCCTTCTAACCAAACTTCTGACTTCAAGTCAGCCAGTGGCAGTGCTTGTTGCTTAGAAAGATTACCTCAAATAAGAGATGGGAGACCAACATTAGTTGAAAAGCAATGTCTGTGATACTGTTGGGGAGTTTTTGTATGATTTCTGAATTCAGTGGCTGGCCTAATGTCTTAAAGTGCCTTTCATTCATTTATAAAGCATCATCTTCTACTCTGAAGAACTGACCAAGTAAGAAGTTCAGGAACTTCAAATCAGAGACTCCTGCTTGGAAGGAAAGTGTTGGAGTTGGAATGATTGTGGCTACTACAGTCTTGAGATTCATTAGTCATGGTGTGCTCCAGCCCCTTTGGAATATGCTGTTCTCACCTTTATTTGTGCTGAGTAAGGTGTTTTAATCTCAACAAGGTTTGCTACTGCAGACCTTGCATGACAATTACAGAATTAAGCTCCCTCTCTAGCATGCACATATTCAAGGATATTCTGCCTTTGTGTTGAATAATTGCTCACTTTAAATGTTATATATGCATTTGTGTGTGTACATATGGGGGTGGGAGGGAAGAATGGGCAGGCAAAAGATGTAATTATTCAACAGAAGCCTTAGCCTTGCATTATAAATATGGATCATGACTTAAGGAGCCTGAGGACATAATAGATTCATCTTCTGCTTGAATATCTACTTTTAATCATAAATTTGCCTGAAAGTCCTTACGAAAGATGTGCACTGACATTTAAGATCCTTGTGATGTGTGCGTTGTCCATGTGCAGAGGCAGTGAGTGGGCTCTTGCAGCAAAGGGGCTGAGGAGCAGGGGATGCTGAGCTGGAACAAGGCCAGTCTGCCTTCTCCAAAGAAGAAAACTTTCCATGTACCAGAAAGTGCCTACAGGTAAGGCAAGCACATGTTTTGCATAAATGTCAAATCATTCAGTTGAAAGGAGGCAATTTCTGGAGGCATCAGTGTGGGCACTGGGGAGTGGGCTGGCAGCAAACGTGGAATGTGTCCACAGCCCCAGCTTTGGGTAGACTGTTTAACCTCTTCCCACCCAGCTCCTCTGCTGCCTGTGGCTGTTCAGCCTCAGGAGCTCCCTCAAAGAGCGAGTGCTCAGCTGTGGGAGGGCAGGAGAGATGCACGAGGTTCAGCAGCCCCGCACCTCCTACATGGCAGTGAAATAGGCATGTACTACATGTAAAGGAGAGACATTCAAATGGCTCCTGTCCCCATTGCTGCAGAGGCAGAACTCCCAGAACACAGCCTGTGATTATCCAGAGTCTGCCTAGTAAGGATTTGATATTAGTCTTAAGGCTGTCCTATAATTAAAGTTGACTGCTGGGCAAAATTAATCAATTGTTTTGCAGATCATACACCTCTCTGTTGCATCCTTGTGACAGGCAACCACAGGAGTCTTATTCTGCTTTAAAAAAATTATTTTCTCCTATTTACAATTTTGAATTTAATAGTAAAGAGAGATTTCTGCAACACAGTGCCTGCAAAATACCAGATATAACTTGCTGTGATATCTTATTAGACATTAAACTACATCTTGTAAACTCTTGCCTTGTACAGAGTTCTTCCAATAGCTCAACACTTAAGTAATTTTACTATTTAGCTCAGCTTGTGGTATTCCACTGAATTGGAGCCCTTGAGTGTGTGGCTATTTGTAGAATGAGTACTTGTCTTTGCTTTGTGAGTGCTGGGCTCTTAGCTGAGATAAGGCTTTGGCAGAGATATGCAATAAGTCTAAATTCTCTCTCTCTAAAAAGACAGAAGAGATGATGAGGGGTGTGCTTGTTTGTGGTTGCTGAGCCCACGAATTCTCCTTTGGTTGCAGGGTTTAGACTCTGTAGAGTAGAGGAGTGTAGGTGCTGATGTGTAAGGGAGAAGATGAACTTGTGGAGCCAGAGGCCCCCCAAAAAATCAAATTTGATATCAGGAGACTTTTGTCTAGAAGTGATGAATTTTGTTAACCAATGTATCATCCAAACCTTTCCCTGTGCTGTGAGAGAAACATCACAAGTGGCAGTAGTGTCATTGCACATGTGCTGTCTTCACAGTCAGTCTGGTGTTTGTCATGCATTTCAATGGCAAGTGATGCATGATAAGAGTCTCTTCTTGTCTGGGTTACTCAGGATTTCTTCAGAGCAAACTAGGGACTCTTCCCTGAAGGAGCTCCTAAAATTTAAAGCATAATTACTCAGTAATGTTGCAGAAGCCAAAGATTGAAATTATTGAGGAACAATTAGAAATTTCCTTGAGGAAAGAGGCGTATTATTAAGGGATGAAATTTGATAAGACAACTGACCTTTTACTTGTTCCCAAGAAAAGAATAAGATTTTATTCCTTTCCCCCTGCCCCCCCCCCCCCCCCCCCCCCCCCCATGGCTTGTGAGGTCAGGCAACACAGCTATAAATGTGTGTGTGATACATTTAGTAAATTATTGCTTCAACACTTTACTTCTAGAAGAAGCAGCAGTGCAAGGCCCTGTTTGGATCTACAAGTAGCCTCCTGAAGGAACCCTTTCCAAGGAGCTCCATGCAGGGATGTCCTGCAGCTGACAAACTCCTGGCAAGCCTGGAGTGTTGCCATGAGCATGTACCTGTGTTCAGCCTCCTGACAAGCTGGGGACAGTATGGGAGGGCAGTGCCAAGCCTGCTGCCTTCCAGCAGCATCTGTAAGTTGTCCTGCCAGCCAACACAGCTCAGGGGACCAAGAGGCCAGAGCAGTTTTATCTTTCAGTATTTCCTTGGCAATGCTTTGCCAAGTCCTGTAAGTGAGGACAGCCAGCATAGCTCATGTGGAAACACATGCACATAGTTCTCTCTTACAAAAAGAAATTGCAGTTCCAGCAGGAGGGATTACAGGGGCTGCTGTGTGCTTTGTTCATTCAGTTCTATTTGAAACCTCACCTTTTTTCCCATTTTAATTTATTTAAATAAGGAGCATTACAGCAGTTGATCTATAAAGAAAAACAAAAGCCAGCAGTACAGGTTTTATCTTCTTTGAGGGTTTTAGCACTGGGAACAGTTATTTTCCTGCCCTGTAAAGCAGATGCAGAAGCTGTAAATAAAATGCAGACAACTCTTGCCCCCACTGTGGACAGAGTCCTGCTTTCTTAGCATGATTTCTTCTGCAGCTTGCAAGCCTTTCTGTGTTGTGTATCTTGATAGCTCAGGATTAGTTTGGAGACAGTTCCTCTATTAGCTTGTCTGTCCTGAGCATCTGTAGATCAGAGATAAAGAAGACACATATACGTAAGCAAAATACAGAGCCAAGAAAAATATGCTATGTTCACTATTTTTTCTTTGGCAGAGCCTCTATACACACACACACACACACACACTAATAAATGTTTCTGTGCCAACTTTCAGTAGCTGAGAGATGAAGAGGATGGTGATGCCTGGTTGTTGGAGGAGGGGTGGGGAATCTGAGGTATAATCTCAGATATTCCCCTTGCCTATGCCTCAGTAACTGTCTGGGATAGCTCAGCAACTGGAAAGAGTGTCTCTTTTTGTGCACTTTGGGATCTACAGGTGCTTCATCACAGGAAAATGGTGCTGCTGAATGTTACTTGGGGTTTGGGCATGTGCCAGCTGATCCACTAAAACAAACACCTTTTCCTGGAGTCACACTGGCAGCTGAGGGTGTGCTTAGTGTTGCAGGTGTGCCCTTTATTGAGGGATAGGAAGCTCCTGGACACAGCTGTACTAAGTGTCCATGTGGTGACTGACACCTTGGCCCAAAGGAAGATGAAAGATCCTGCGCTGCAGAGTGCCAGGAGGGGATGATGAGTGTTTTGGAGGCTTTCCTTTGAGTCTGCAGAGCTGATTGGGAGAGTCTGACTGGACAGTGTGCACTAGGACAGGTCCTAAAATGTGTTGTGTCCCCAAAGCTGCTGACATGCCTGGTCGTGCTGGGGTTTTTCCTGTTGTGGCCAGGTGCTAGTGTGTGAGGAAGCAAGTCAGCAAGTAGTTGTCTGCTGTTGGCTTGTGAAATGGAGAGTTTCTGTCAGAAAGGTTATCCAAAATAGCATCAAGACTTTGATAGGAAATGGAGCTGACTTTTATCCTGTGCTATGTTAATCCCAGCAGTATTTCTCTGTGCTTTCTGTTAGTAACCAGGCTGCTGTCCACACAGTTGTGTGTTGTTTGTGTAGCACCATGGGGATGTCTTTGATAAGGACTGAGTCCAGAGCAGTCCATGGGCTCCAGTTCATGGGGAATTTCCCACAGATTATTTCTGTGGTGCTTGCTTCAAGCTCTTGATCACTGTTCCTGTACCAGTGCCACACAACCTTGTCAGGAGACTGTGAAAGAAAACTGCATTTAAAATTACAGAGTCAGAGAATGGTTTGGATTGGAAGGGACCTTAAAGATTATCCAGATTCAACTGTTCTCTATTCATTGTGTAATATATATGTGTGCATAATGAATTCATGAATGGAAAATATATGGGGACCAACTCTTATATCTTGATGGGTAAAAACCAGCTCTTGGGCAGGTGTCTGTGAGTGAGGCTGTTGCTGAGTTAGTATAGAATGGAAAAAGTGTCCAATTGAGCCGGGTGGGGAAAGGTTAGTGAGTTTAAGACTGGCACCTGGTTCTGAATTTTAAAATTGAGCCAGAAAGGCGTGAGTAGACCCCATAAGCAGTCAGTGGTTTGTGTGTGACACCAGCTCTCATTTCTCACCCTGCCTGATGCTCAGTTTTGTAAAGCAGTGTGTCTGCAGCACTGGAGTTCTCATTCCCTGATTTCTCTGCTGCTGCTTCTCTAAAACAAATGTGTGTCAGGAGCTGACTAACTGTGAGAGACTTCACATGACTGTACAATGCACATCATTGGAAAAGATAATATCTTCAAGTTTGTACTCAGAACCAAAATACTTGAATCTTCGAAATTGAAATTGATATATTCCCTTTTTCCTTCCCTCTTGCCAGATGCCACAGAAGTGCAATCTCAAAGTGATAGGTATTCCATGGGACAGCAAACATGTTTTCTAATTAGACTTTGAAACATGAAATCCAAGCACTCCCAGTATGGGTAGAGTGGGAAGTTCAGGTTTGGAACTAACTTTGAAATTCAGACCTAGAATTATTAATGAAATAATTCTAATCCTTTCAAGGTTTTAGCTTAATTTTTGCTCTCAACTCTTGTTCAAAGGAGAGATTTACAGATTGCCAAAGGCTGTGAGGTACTTCTGCCAACTTCTGTGACATGGGTAATAAATATCTTCCTGGCATGTGGGCAACGTGCACAGAAATGCTCGAGTGTGGGAGTGAGGCATCTCTGGAGATTCTCATGGTCTCTTATCTTCCTGTGATGTGCTGTTATTGGCAGCTTCTGCTGCTCTGTACCTGAGCTCTCAGTTTGTCACAAGTGGTTTCCTAGGATTTTGTACTGTGATGAAGCACTGGGATGCGTATTATTGGAGCTTTCTGCATTTCCTAATTTCCACTAGAAGGCTAAATACACACACAGCTAGAGAGATTATGAGCACTTGGATATAAACTGCTGAGAAACCTGTTGTCCTTTTTGCCTGCCAGTTACTTATGAGATCCCAAAAGTACATCTCAGGTTTCCTGCCTAGTTCCCAGTTGGTTTGTGCTGATGCTGTATCACAGGGTGGCTGTTTACGCCTCATCCTCTCTGGCCCTCCTGAAATCCCTCTAGATTTGTTTTAATGCAACTACATCATAACAGCTTGGGATAAGGGGAAAAAAATAGCCTTTTCTTTTTTTTTTTTTTTTTCCAGGTGGATGACTCTGCTCCCATCTTGGAACTATTGCCAACACTAGAGGAAAAAAGTGTAGGGGGAAAAATCTACTCTTTAATTCTCATAGACTTACAAAACTGCAGAGAATTTGTGTGTTTTGTCACTTATGTATTTTATGTGCTATTCTTTAGCTCTGAGAGGACCTAAAAATGAAATGATCATAGAATTGATTGAGTTGGGAAGAGACCCACAAAGATCATTCAAGTCCAGCTGCTGAAGATATTTCCTTTGCATGTTAGCACCTATTATATAGATGTGCATTATAAGAATGTGGTTTCTTTGAGAATATATGACTTACAAAACAGCACTGCATACCTGGTCCCCTCCCTGACATATCCCATTCAGTAAACTATAGGAGAACTGGACACTTCAAGGATGGCTGTGCCACTTTCCCTTTCCACCTTTATTGCAGCCTACTCATTCCTATTATTTCTTTTCACTCTTTCTATATTTAGCTTACAGATCTATCTTGGATCATGCTGCTAGAACTGACGTAGGAATTTGGCCACTTAGGTGGCAGCTATACCTATATTTAGAAAATACTTCTGATGACTCCAGTGCCCCACTGAATTCTACTTTCCTTACAGTGGTACTTATTTAAAAAGTAGAATATTAATGAGCACCAAGATATTTGACATCCATACTCCAATTAAAATAATTGATTAATTAAGAGGATAATTTAATGCTTACTAACAACATTTGCTGTGGAAAATAAGGCTTATTTTCACTTCATTGGCATAGTACCAGGCTCTGCACCTGAATATGTGCTAAGTATAAAGTTCTTTTTTCTTCTAAAAGTTACTATGAAGTAAATAAGGACCAAAAAGCTTGTTAGCCATACACCAAATCTTAAGAGACTTTGCCATGGTTGTGCATAGTAACCAAACTAATTCTTCCAGCCTTTACTAACTTGATGTTCTTGTTTAAAATGATGAAGAAATAATGATGAATGCAGTGAGCATTCACTTAGTTTTCTTCACAAAGACCTTGGAATTAGATCTGCTGCATGTTGCTCTAGAAGAACTTATCAGTGATATATTTTTTAAATAATTCAAAAGACTTTGGTTGCTTTCATCCTTGTGCAATGGACTTTTTTCAGCTTTCACTACATGGAATCTTCTTAGCTGCACTTTCTCTTTGAGATAATGAAGTAGTGAACTGTTGTTCTTCTAAACAAATCTGGACTTTTGTTTTCCTGTCTCCAGCAGGTTCTTTTTAGCATTTCATGATATTTTGTCCTGTTTAGTCATGTGCTATAATCTACTTATTGCCATGTAGGTGTAAATTCTTGGGGAGCATGATTTGCTGGCTTGCTCAAAAGAATTGACATCATGTGAGGTGTTTTAGTTTTCCACTAGCAAAGGATGTTCACTCTTAGTCTTTCACTGTGATGACTCTGCCAGTCCCAATCATTCCCTTGAAGGTGACCCTTCCTTTGGTGTCTGTCACTCCTTTCTCATTAAGCTATTTTTACCTATTATCTTTGGGGAATTACATAGACATATTAGGGCTTTTTCTTTATGAAGAGGTAGTGCTGTAATTTTATTCTAACAAGTCCACCACAAATGAAAGATTTCACTAGTGATTTTTGATAACCTACTGTTCCAAAGGCGCCTATAAAAATGCAGTTATTCTCTACTAAATATAAGGATTCAAGTTGCTGGTTGTAGATTGGATGTATGGCAGTTTTGGGGATTGTTTTCAGTTCTGTTCTGGGCATCCCTTTGAAGACTGAGGGGATGAGTGTTTAAGGAGACACGGTGAAAATGCCAGAACTGAGTTTGATCACTCAGTAGGGTGGAAGCTTTGCCTGAAGCTGGCACTGAATCAGTGCAACCCCATGATTTTGGCCAAGGTCTGGATATTTAAAATGACCTCTGTTTGCTTGGATTAACTTTATAGGGATTCACATGGGTGCAGAGTTGTTTTATATGGACCATGTTTAGCTGACCTTCAGGGAACCCCTTCATCAAGTGCATCCTTATCACACACTTGCTTAGCTACAATTAACTGCACAACTGTACAAGCAGACAATCCTATTTTTAAAAATGACTAAGGAAGGGGAGGAGGGATGAAATAAATGGCAAGGAGAAGAAAGACACAACCCAAGAACTTCCTAAATCAGGCATTTTTCCCCCAGTGCTTTTTGCCCTTGAAGGAAAAAAAAGGATATGGCCTCAAGGGGGACTTGATTTTGCAGTGCCTGAGGCAGAGTAGGAGTCAGTGTGAGCATCTGTCCCAGAGAAGCTATAGAAAGGGTTAATACGGATGGATATATGAGGAAAACTTCCTACTCTCAACTTGCCTGGGGAGGTATCAAAACACTGATAAATCTTTGCCCTATCTCACTCTTATGGCTCCTGCATATCTATGTCCTTACTTATTGCCTTCTCAGTGATCCCTCAGCTTTCTTTGTAATTTGGATGTCACGCCTTGGCTACTTTCTCCTGGATGGAAAAATGCTGAGCAACGTGGCTGTTTTGTTATAAATCCCCTTTCTGTTTCGTAACTCTGTCTTCCAACTTCAAAAATAGTTTCCCCTCATTGACTTGAGCAAATATGATAAATACAAGCAGTTGAGTCATCCTGAAAGGGCATTTGCTGGGGATTTTTTTTTTTTGGATGAATCATTTTAATTGGCTTCTTTGAAAACTGCAATTTTTTGAACATTAAAAATTAATTAAACGAGAGGAGGGAACACTTACGAGCAGTGTGCCTTTATGAGATTACCTGATATTTGAGAAGCAGAATTAAATATCATATGGAGCCAGGTAAAATGATGTTTCCTTCATAAAAAATGTTCCCAAGTGGAGAGTATAAAGAGACTAGATCAGAAACTTTGATTAATTAAAGAGCTTATAACATGGCACAAAGCTTCTCTAAATGTACAATTGTGTTCTGGGTAGAGAAGTATGAAAAGTCTGAACCCTGAGTGGCATAAATTAGCCCACATCTACTGAACTCTAGAAGCTGTTTTCTATGAAGGGAGGGGAAAGAAAGCCTGCAATGCATAGCATATATCCCATTTAGTGCTTTTCAGTTTTTCCAGAAATGTGATTAAATGTATAGAGCAAGCAGCTGTAAAAGCTGAAGAGAGTGGGTGACGTTAGTCTTCAAATATCCCCAGTGGCCTGAAGCTCCTTCAGTCAAAGGCTTGCATTAAATTTCATTCTTTGAGTTTACAATGTTTTCAATGCCTGCCTGTGTTTACAAGTAGTAGATTAAATCATAACCCTTCCCAAGCATTTGTTGTGATTTGACAGCCTGCTGAGTAATGCTCGTTGCATGTGTTTTTATTTTGTGGGACAGCTTTTCCCTACAGGTTTATGCACTTTTCTGGACAGAGATTTAACTGTGAGGCAGGTGGTCTGAATATAGACCAAATCTTTTAGTTCATCTGCAGGAGAGGCAAGTTGTACTTGGAGTTGCAGAATTACAGATGGCTTAGTTCAGTGTTGGGGGGAGGAAATATGTGAGGTTTTATACAATCCTGGCTGGCTAATATTTAACAATGCTTATTATGGAGTGCCTGGAGGCAGAGCTGCTTCTGCATTATGTGGTTTGGGAGAGTTGTTCCCTTTGGTGGGAGCTCTGAAGTTCTGTACTGGTTTTACCTCTAAAAGATGAAATATTGCTGAAGCTTCCAGGTGGGGAGATTAAGATGGCGATGTCTGTCCAAAAGAAAATTTAATTAGTCTCATTTAATCCAGATAAAAGTGGTTCAGCTTTTGTTTGCTAGGATTGAATGGGGGGATGTATCATCATCCCTCCCAACAAAAATATTCATGAGAGTTTTTCTAATTTTTCTCTTCATTAGAAACTACCTGGACTTTCAAAAAAATTTCTTCCACTCACACCAAGCTTCTTATTTTTTATCATATTTTTCTCTTGCTTTTCCCAGCACTCATTTTTTTTCCTTGTTTAGTTTTAGAAATCTGAGAAAAAAAGAGACAGCTTTTTGGTAGAGGGAAAATAACAAATCCAGGGTTTATTTTCTGTTTAAGGTGGTGGTACTTCAAAACTTTGTATGAAATTTTATCAGAAAAACTCTTCACATAGCACTCTGCTTTGGATTGGCTTTAAGTATAATGTAGGAGTACAAATTGCCCTTTGAAGGGGTGTGACAGAAATCTTGGGATGGCTCTTAGAAGCAAACCTGACACTTCCTTACCTCTGGGAAACAGGCACCAAGGGGTCAACATCTTGGTCTACTTTGAGTGCCAAATATTTCTCTTTTTCCCACCACCTGCTCATCTTTCCTGTGCCCAAAAAACAAGAAAAATAATTATTTTCAATATAGGTTAAAATATCACATTTGTGGCCATCAGATGAACTTTATATAAAGAATGAGAGGGAGGGAAACAGAGGGCAGTTTTAAAGCATCCTTCAATTTTTCTGACTTTTTCTGGTTGCCCAGGGCTGACTTGCTCCTTGATGCAACTTGAGAAAGGAACTATCCAGGATAAGATGCAGTATCAGAATTGGTTGGAGGGGAAAATTTCTAATCATTAATCCTTTTCTTATATATATATAGCCACAGAGAGCAGAATCTGATTTTTTAAAGATATGAATTATGTATTGTTATTAAACAGTAATCAAATGATTCAAGTGTGATTTAATTTTTAAATTAAATCATTTAAAAGCATGTCGTTTGAAAATATTGGGCCCTAATGAAATGCTGCTTTCTGCTGCTCTTTTATCAAGAACTTTATTCACAATGCTGAATATTTTATGGTGCCAGGGAACATTGCATTATCTCTTCTGATATTGCCAACCCGATAAAATAATAAAGAAAAAAATCTCCACTGTAATTTCCTTACTCATTTTGATGAGAAATATCTGGTAATTCATTAAATAGGAATGTATTGCTTTGAAAATGCAAATGAATAAGGTAACATTGGCATTGCAAAGTAGCAGCCAAGGCATTATCTGATCTCTTAAATGATTTGCACTTAATGCAATTACTTAGGAATCTTGTTTCCTTACTGGTGAATTGTGATCTGTGCTCTGGGGGCTGATGAATGCTGTGTCACTGGGTTCCAGCAGGGCTGACACCCCTCAGATTTGCCCTGGGGCTCTCAGTTTAGCTGCTGGATGGGTTAGACTGTTTGTGATTGTGAATATTGACCTCAGTTAAATCCTTTGTGGGTGTGAATAGGAAATCCAGTGTTGTGCCTGAGGCAGTGACCAATTTGTGTGTTCCAATACGGACAGTGGTTGTTTTATGTAAGGTCTGTGAGGGCTATTCCAGCAGTGGCCAGCCCAATAAAACTGCACAGGGGTCTTGTGGTGCTGTCTGACCCAGCTGTAGAATCCTGGAATGGTTTGGGTGGGAAGGGACTTTAAAGGCCATCCAGTTCCACAGGCAGAGATGCTTTCCCCCATCCCAGGTTGCTCTAAGCCCCATCCAACGTGGCCTTGACAACTGCTAGGAATGGGGCACAGCTCTCAGAGCAACCTATGCCAGTGCTTCACCACTCTCATAGTCAAGAATTTTTCCTAATATCCAATCCAGTCTGTGTGAAGCCATTCCTCATTGTCCCATCAGTCCAGGTGCTTGCAAACTGTCTCTCTCCATCTTTCTTGGAGTCTCCTTTCTTCTTTTGCCTGACTTTGGAGATATTAGCAGAGGTAGGTCTTCCTTCACTTACTGGGATGCTCCTGGGTGAGGTGACACATGCCTGCTTCAGGATGGGGACATCATTAATGGGGACAGAATCCCATTTATTGTGAGAATCATTTGGGAACAGGCAGCTCCCTGCAGGCTGAGGCAGGATGCAGCCAGGATCTGGGCAAGGTTGATCTGTGCAGCCATTCTTGGTCTTTTTTAGCTCACTGCAGCCATGAGGTAATAAAATAGCACTTGTGCCATGTGAGCAGCTTGAACATAAAGCTGGGAGGAGGGTATAACAGGCAGGGAATTCTGCTTAGGTTGCAGCAGCAGCAGCAGCTTATTGCTGCAGTAGGTAGCCTCAGGGAAGGGAGGAAGATGTTTGCTTTCTGGCTCTGTCGGTCCCAGTGCTTTTCTTGAGGGCCTAAGTCTTTGGAAAAATGTAAACTAATAGCATGATCTATGATCATCTAGTCCTCTTAAAAATTAAGTCTGTGGTTGACACCTTCTATATAGAGATTGCTGTGAAAGGACTGAGTCTTTGCAATGAGCATTATAATTCCATAAACTCTGACATTACATCCTCATTTCCCAACACTTTATAAAGGCTGCTACCTCAGATGCTGTGGTTGCCAATTTCCTGATGTTTGCTATTTACAGCCACTCACATTTTCATCTTGTCCTCTGCTTTTAGTTACTTGGACACCTTTTTTAAAACATTACAAAATAAATAGCTATTGTTGCTGCCAGCAGTGCTGGGACATTTTTGTTCAGGTCCTGCCTTATATATTTCAGAAGACATTGAAATCTCCCTTATTGATTGTGTATCCTGGTTTTCCCTGGGCACAAAGAAATAGCCAGCCTAATAAAAACTCTGTGTAATATTCACTTAATAGTTAAATCCATCCCTGCCAGTCTAATGGTTCTGTGGTAATCACAGTTTTTGTGTTTCAGACTTATCCCAGGACACTTCTCTTCTAATGTTTCTTTCTTGTTGAACAAGCGACACTTTCTAGGGAATTCAGGCTACACATTTCAGAATTTTTGCAAACATTTCTGATTATGGGTCTAGCTCAAAACTGATTTTTTTCTTGGGCTGGGATGTAAGAATTGTTTTAGAGGCAAAAAAAAAATTTGGAAAGATTTTTAAAAGTGAAAAATTTTTAAAAGTGAAACACTTTTATGTGAAAAAAAATGCTTTTTCAAAATTGAAACTGGGCAAAAAGTTTTGCAAACATGAAAATGAAATGCAGACTTTGTTTCAGACTGAAAAAAAATATTTAGTCAACAAAGACCCCCCCCAGACACATTTTATCAATTCGGCTATTGAACTATTCTTTTCCCCATCCTTTCCATTGTATATCTCTCCTCCAAGATGAATTTTGTTTCTCCACTAATACAAAGTGATGATAAAGTAAAATCAGTGTAACTCATTTGCTTGTTTTCTTTTTTTAAACACCATTTGGACAATGTGAAACAGCTGCTGCATTGAATCTGGTCCATGCAACTGAACTGAAAATCCTTCCAGGCCATAACAGTCACAAACCCCAACATTTTCTGAGGACATAGCAGAGGGAAAGCCAAATCCTGCATGGAAATGTGACTTTTGAAAGAGAAGCTGTTTTTTCCTTGCCACCTACTGAAAGGCAGAGTTTGATGAGATTTTTCAGATAAAGCCTAGCAGAGATAAATATTCCATTTTTACCTGACTGGCATCTGCTGCACGAGGAACAAATCAATGGGTCATGGGAGCAGCAGCTGGGCAAAAGGTAAAAGAGACCAGCAAAAACTTCCTTCTGCTTCCTTCCACGATGGAGGATGATAAAAGGGGGAATTTCCCAGCAAAGACCAAAGAAGAAAAGGGTCAGAGTACCCCCCCAGCTGCTGTTTTGTTTTTCTTTCCCCTAGTAAACTCCTCTCCTTGTACTCTTGTTGAGGACTTTCCATTACTCTTTCCCCACTTAAAAAAAAAAAATCTACGAGGCACTCATGGTGCTTGGGTTGGAAAATGGACTTTGTGACACCATCAAATATTTCAATCCCTTTAGCACCTACTGTTTGTAGGGTACCTGATTTACAAGGAAGGGAATACCCGTAACATTTACCCCAGGAGCAGCAGCATCTCTTTGATTCATCTCCTGGCAGTTCAACTTCAGGCAGTTTTTCAATTTAACTACTTCCAAGTAGAACAGCTTGTCTCTCTTCTGACCCCTGAGCTGACCAATATGTTGAAAATGACAGTAAAATTGCCTTTTAGAGAAGGTGAGGGGAAATTATGGCTGCAAATCCCAGAGTGTGTTTAAAGAGATGAGGGCATCACCGTACTTAAGGAAATGAAAGAAATTAAAGATGATAAGAAGTTAATAATTAGCATGACCTTCATCAAACAAGGTAATTATGATGACAATTGGAGTTACTTTAAATCAAGTGTAAATTAGTTTAAAGAAGTAACATTAGGCACCATTTTTGTGGCTGCTTTATCACCAGGACGGAAACCAACAACTTCAAGTAGTTAATTTGGGGTAAAGATCCAATATATATGATAAAATCCCAAATGTCTCTATGGTCTAGAAATGAGGCTGCATCAGACACTGATAGCCAGGAGTGCAAACCCTCTCCACCACAGGAGGGGACACAGAAATAGAAACCAAATGGCTTTGAGCATTGACTTGAATATTGTTACTTGTTCAAGCTTCTAAATGTTTTTTATATGTATAAAGCCATTTGTTTTAAAGATTATATCCTTTTATACTAATATGTCTCTTATTTCCCTTTCCTCCTTGAGTCGTGGTGGGTATTGTTTTATTGTTTCTAGGATTCTTTTTTTCTTTTTTTTTCCTCCAGGCAATTCAGAGATAAAAATACAGTGATAAACACTCATGTGGTCTGGATAACACTGTAATGTGTATTTTGTCCTCACAAAGTTAGAGCAGTAACAATCACAGCAAAATTCAGTGTAATGTCTCAATAAGGTTAACAGTCACTGAAAGTGTGCCTGAGTTCTTGGAAAGCCTTCCCATTGCCTGCCTAGAGGCTTTTCTTCCTGAAAACATCTTTGCAGAGAACTCTTGGCTCACCAAAAGCCCTGGTCTGGAATTCAGGGTTGCTTAGCACAGGCTTGGCCTTATGGCTCCCATCACACCACTGTTGCCTTTGTGACTAATTTCTGAAAGCTGCTTGCGTGGAAAAAAGTTGTTTCCAGAGAACTTCACTTTTCCTGGGATGACATGGTCACAAGGAAAAGTTAAAATGAGGTTTCAGCTCCTTGCTTTTGGGTTTTATTTGCTTAGAAGTGCCCAGAGGAGATGGGAGGGCTTATGGCTGTGTGTTGAAAACTCTTCCCCATACAGTGCGTTCTCTTTGGATCCCTATTTAAAACACTTCTCCAAGATGCTGATTCCTTGAGTTGTAGAAATGGTGGCACATGAGAGGGGGGAATGCTGATGGACTGCTAAAATATGTGCATTTGGTGCAGTCTTGTGGCTTCCAATGAAGAATTTCTTTCCTTAAACAACACTTATTTAAAATAGCAACCCTGCCATACTGTACCTAACCTTTCCTTAGTGTATCTCTGTACCTGTGGAGTGGATTGTACCCAAAAGCACCTGTCCTTTGTAAGGGACCCAGTTAGCAGGTGGTGGGATGATTATTAAATGTTGTGCTGACAATCAGGAGGTGAACCTGCAGGAAGAGCTTGCAGCAAGCTGCTGAAACATGGTGCCATGGAGTGTGGCTGTAGGAAGGAACTTGTGTGGCCAGTTGGATTTCCTTCTTGTCGACACTGCCAAATTGATGCTGCTTCAGTAAAATCACAGTGGTGAAATTGACAGGAGTTTAGTCCCTCCTACAGTTCATAGGCAGCCCAGGTGGGAGGGGTCACAGTGCTGAGGAGCACCCTCAGTATCCTGAGAGGAGCTCTCCTCTGGCTGCAGTGGGATTCATGTGCTGGATCGGGATCCTTGTGTGCTGCAGAGACTGCTGTATAGCAACTTCCACGATGGTGGTGAGATAATTTGGAGTGAATGAGCCCTTCAAAATGAAGCACAGACAGCATAAAAGATCCTTTGCAAAACCCTGTTCTGTTCATGTCCAAGTCCATGAGCAGATTCCAATTCAGCCACTGGGTGAATTTTCAAGGCTTTGGCTGTGATAGTTGGAGTAAGTGATTATCCTGTCTCCTTTACTGCAGAGCATTTTGATCTGAAGTGTGGGCCATGTGATTTTCCTGTTCACAGAGCACAAAGCAGATACTTCACTTGGAGAAAAGTGTTTAGTCTGGGTGAGAACTGCTCTTTGTGTGCCCGCATGTGATTTATTTATAATAGATAATTCCTCCCAGCCAGATGATTTCTCCCAGCTCCCTTTCAGCCAGAGCCAGGGCAGTCTTTGTCAGTTATGTAAGGTCTGGTAAGTGTGGTGCATAAGCAGCAGCCTTTACTTTTCATCCCCAATGGAAAATGAGATGAGCTGTTTCACTTACCCCATGAAATAATAGGGGTTTGTTTGGAAAGGCTGCTGCCTGGCTGGGAGGACAAAGCACTACACAGCCTGTGAAGGTGGAAGTGTGAGGGAAATCATGGTGCTTGAGCAGAGCCATCTACAAAAGACACACAGCCAAGCAGGTCCCAGAAAGGAGAGAGCTGCACTTTCAAATCAGCTTTCCTCCCTTTTGTGTTGTTCTGCCTTTGTCCTCATCTTCAAAGGCAGAATGGGCAGGAAATTCAGGAGGTTCTCCAGAAAGGGGCAGTTCCCAGGCTATGGGATGTAGATGTGCAGGGGCATAGTCCCACCTAGGGGTGTTTGATTTATAGCTTCTCTACTATATTTCAAGCATGTGCTTAGAAAAATTGTGTTTCTACAAATAGGGTAGAATGGTAAATCTGACTTTAAAGGTCCTCTGAAAATTAGGACTGAAAATGAGGTTCTAAATAGAGATTATAATACCATTTCTGCGCTTTCCCAATGAAGACAGGCTGAGAAAGTTGGGGCTGTTTACTTTTGAGAAGAAAAGTTTGTGTGGAGGCCTCATAGCAACCTTCCAGTATCTGAAGGGGCTCTTCATCAGAAACTGGAATGAGGGGACAAGGTATAATGGGTTCAAAGTGAAAGAGGGGAAATTTAGGTTAGATATATGGAAGAATTTCTTCCCTGTGAGGGTGGTGAGGTTCTGGCACAGGTTGCCCAGAGCAGCCGTGGCTGCCCCGTCCCTGGCAGTGTCCAAGGCCAAGGTGGACAGGGCTCTGAGCAAGCTGGGATAGCGGCAGGTGTCCCTGCCCGTGCAGGGAGTTGGAACTGGTTGGGCTCTAAGGTCCCTTTCAACCCAAACTGTTCTATGATTAAATAGCATAATTGCATAATACCTTGACTTTTTTAAAAACAAGGTATGTGAAATTTATCTTCAGTCTTAAATTGAGGAGGTTTTACATCCTAAGGTCTGTATAGACATTTCTCTGTCAAAGAAATGGTAGCACTTTACTCCCTGCTCTTATTCATCCTGTCCCTAGCAATGTAAGTGATAGATCCAAGCTGAGAAAGAGTTTGGAGTGGATCAGATCAGAGGGGAGGATGTGTGGGTAGAGAACTTCTCCAGCATATTTTTCACAGTGGCCCTGAGGTACTGTGCCAATTGTTCATACTATCCCTCAGGCAGGCAACTGGAGCTGAGGGTAAATTGCGTAACCCTAAAATCTGTGTTGTCTTTGCACAGGCATTTATGATTTACATCCTCTTGGCCACATCTCATTTTTCAATGACATGTGTATTTTACAGTCTTTAATATAAATACCTGTATTCTGGACTTTAACAGGGAATAAAATAGTTATAATGATTCTTATCCTTTATGGCACTTACTATGTTTAGTTTGCAAAGGGCTGTAAAAGGAGGCACTATGTTACTTTACTAAGGAGAGGTCAGAGGTGAGAAGAGGCTGAAGTGATTTGGACTAAGGCTGTTACAGGGGCTTTCAACTGGCAACCTTTTTTTAAACAGTTTACCATCCTTGCCCATAAATTTCAAAGAGACAGATGTTGTACTGTAACAAATATGGCTTCACATTCCCCTCAAATTTCAATAGGCTGTTTGTATATGTGCAGAATTAGTTGGAAATAAGGCAGATTTAGGAGACTCTGTGGAGAACATCTTGTCCCTGTGCTGTTATGACAAAGCAAAGCAACTGTTCCCCAAATGGCTCTGAGGCATGGCCCTTTCTCTGCGCTCCTGAGCTGCATCAAGCCGTTGTTTAGACTTTACCAGGGAGGAGGACGAGTTTGGATGTTACAGCTGCAATCCTGAGCAAGCCTGTTCCATGTGAAATTGTAAACTCCACGACATAGCTGCTCCAGTTGTGAGTTCTCTCTCTCCCTCTCCCCCTGCCCAGTCAAGGAGAAAGGTTTTATGCAAGAAGAGGGGAGGAAGGAAAGAATATTCAACTATAATCTGACTCTGGCAAGTCACGTTCTATTTAAAACTTCACTGCACCCAAAGAGCCCAGCCTGGCCAGTGGTGCCATCTGAGCATCCCAGGCAGCCTTTGCAGCTTCCACTAGACCCCTGAGACCCTTGGATCTGTCTCCACCTCCCTCTCTCCCACATCAAGTTCTCCATCCCCTCTGCAGGGGCATGTACTCCCTGATGTGCTTATGAAGCATTTGATACAAATGTTGGTGCTAGACTCTGTCACTCCTGTTTAAATATGGATTTGCTCTTTTCTGGCTGTTTTTTCTGGCTGTTATGTTATTTGTTTCTTTGGGTCTTTTCCCCTCACATTCTTTTTCATTTATTTTAAGCCAAAGGTGATTGAATGTTTGTCCTGTCTCCTAAAACACTTTCCTATGGTTTGTGTCCCAAACAAGTACTGAGTAAGGACCACCACTGATTACTATATAGGCTTGCACTTGATTTCTCCCACCCATGAGGGAGAAATTAAGTAAAAGAGAACTCTTTTTTTTTTTTTTTTTTTTTTTTTTTTTTTTTTTTAGTTTCACTAAAGCTGATACTGAAGAGTCCTATCCTTTTTTTTCTTTCCTGAAGGGAAGGTGGGCATAGTGAAGAGCAGGATCTCTGTGTTTCTATTTTCCATTGCAGTAAATCCTAAAGAAGACTGGGAAATTAGTCTGATTTGTGTTTTCCAGCCCTGCCTTTGGGCATTGCCACCTAGAAGCATCCACACTCAGCAGGTTGGTGGGAGGCAGCAGTTTCTTGTGGAGCCCTGTTATCCCCAGTCCTAGGAGGGAATGTTGTCTTTTCTGTCCCTTCAGTCCCAAAATGTGTGGTTTTTTCTCTGCAGTTAGGAAAACAATGACAGTAATGGACTTTTCCTGGGGATGTTTGTTTTATTTGCAATTAAAATTAGCAGCGCTAATATGTTTACTCTTTCTGATAATGTATGGAAAGGCACTTTGATTTTGTGTTGTTTTTTTTTTTCCTTTGTAAGTCTCCACACTGTCAGAGCTGAAAAACACACTCTGTGCTGTCTCTTGTCGTATCAGCTACCCCTTTGAAATGCAGCTTACTCCATTTCTATTGTCAGTGAATACCATGGTCCCTTTTTGTCCAAAGCCTGTTGTTCTGTTAGTTTGTCTTGTTGGTTTTTTCCCATTATGAGGAGAAGTTGATGGTCAGGATGTCTACTGTAAATAAACAAAGGTGGATAAAAACCAGAAACTGTCTTTCACTGAAGCAAACAAGTGTCTGTTTGAGACAGGTTTGGATTTACAAAGCAAGTACTGGATAATGTCAGAATTGTTGACAAGCAACAAATCTTGGTTTGCAATCCATTCCAGATCCCTGCTTCCCAGCTGAGCCTCAGAGGGGCTGCCTCCCCTCATGAACACATTGGAGTTTGGGCTGTGAGAGATTAAAGAGGTGAAGTCTTTGATCTTGGAGACAAAACTTGCTGGTAGTGTTGTACATGAGAGGTGGTTTTGTGCCCTCCTACTGCTTCTTTATACCTGTACACCTCCCTGGCCCCAGCATTACATAGCTCGTGCAGTTTTGTCCCTCTGCTTCTCAATAAGAGCTGGCCACAACATCCATTAGGGTAAAACCAGCCTGTTTTGGCTTTGGATTCTTTCCCCAGTCCAGATTCAGGCTTTGCACATGCCAGAGTGTGCAGCTGCCTTTCACCTGGACCAGAGCTCAGTGGTTTTGCCCATGGTTTCCATTTTTATCTGGCTCACAGTGACAATCTATAGGAACTCTTCCCACTTGTGGAGATATGGTAGGTGTGTCCTGCAGTTTGGTGGTGCTTTTTTCTTTGGTTTCTTTTAGAATAGCTATAAATCTCTTAGAATAGTAATAAATCTCTCTTTCACTAATGAGTGTGTTTACTTTGCATAAGAAGTCTCTCATGGTCTAATTTTCTTTCATTCTGCATCTATGAAAAATTAAGCTTTATGAAGTGGGTGCCATGGACTTGGAAGTCAACATTTTTCTGCAGCCAAGGTTTCTGCTGTGAGTCCATGAGAATATCCCAATTACCTATTGATTTGTATCAGCCAGGTTTCACCACTTCTCCTCTGAGAATTTTGATTTGCCAAGAACTAGAACCACAATGTGCCTGAAATGTCTCTGACAGTTGCTTTTACCAACCTCCCACAGCTCCCACCACACTCTGTTTGTCTTTAATGTGTGCAGATATATGCTGCTGGACCAGAGGTATGACTGAGCATGCAAAGCATCCATTATAAGCGGGTTCTGATTTTTTCTTTTCATGTGCTAGTTAAGCTATCACAGTTCCTACTGCCAGGAAATTTTCCCTTTTATGCTCCTTACATAAATACAGCAATTGCTCACATCTCTATACTTACATTGAAATGAGCTCTTTTATTTTTTTTTTTTCCTTTGAGTAATATCAGTTTTACTGGGCCTAATCCTGGGATATGTCAAAGTCTCTAGTCTTACACATTATACTGAAAACTGAGTGATTAACCTCTTGGCAAAGCAATTTGGACTATCAGGGGGGATTAAGCTGTTGAAATAGGGCTATGGACAGGCCTTTTGGGTCCTTGACTGGATCCCTAGCTGAGCCTTTTCCTACATGCCATACTAAATGAACTCAATATTGCTCCTTGACTTGGCTTTTCTACAAAGGTTTAGCAGTCTGGTGGCACAGTGTGTCCTTTCCCAAAAATATATGCTCAAAGTACACCTCCCACTTGTTCAAATGGCCTTTCCAGGTTACATTTCTCTTTCCAGAGAGTCAGTCAAACCAGTATCCAGAGGTCTGCCTGCAGTTAGTTATTAATGACTGGAGTAGAGTTTAATACCTATTTTCCCTCCTTCTTTAACACTAGTTCATCCTCTTCTCCCTAGTGTTGGAAGCAAGAAAAAAATTCTCAGGGCTCGAAGCAAAGTTAATCCAATAATTGTGGTAATTTATGAGTTGGTGGTTGGTAGCAGAATATGTAATTATTCTTTTCCAGCCTTAGCTAGCTCACTGTGATAAAATATGATTAGGTTATTGTTCAGTGAATCATATGCTGAGCACATTGCACTGACCCGATGGCTGATGGCACCATGCTCCTTGGTGGCATTACATTATGAATTACATCAATTCCTTATCTTGATTTTCTGAGGCCCTAATCCCACAAATGCTTGTGAATATTTTAAAATTTACTGGCAGAATAAATTCATGTCTGAAGTTTTGTGATGTAGCCTGAGATGAAAGGATTTGGAGAGTTTTCAGTCCCTACAGGTACCTCTCTGCTGGTTTCATTCTGGCTTATGTTTATATCCATCATCTTTGTACTTTGGTTTTAGCCCAACCTTTTTCTAACCTAAACTGCCTTTAGACAAAGCCTGTGAGTGATGTGACTTTTGCTTGTTAGCATGGGAGAGGGTGTAAATTAATTCACAGGCTTATTTTGTACAGTAGGTTCTGGCCTAGGTGCTTTTATTGGAGCATCCTTAATGTCAATAGCTAAATAAGTCCAGGCTGGATGAATCCTCAGTGTCCTTGCACAACCCCTGTCCAATCCAGGCTACACAGAATCTCTATTACACACTCACACTCACCTTCTTGGCATCAGACCTGCTGACTGATTTATACCCACTGCATGTTTATTAGTGTGTGAATATTTATACATCTGTATGTTTTCATTTCAGGTGGATATCCTCTTTTAATCAATATTTGATTCATGCCATTAGAACAAACCTAGAAAATGCAATGCCACAGGGAAAATACTTAACCAGGCAGTTTCATCAGGGATCTAGTGTCGCCCCTGCATTTCTTGCTTTCAAGTGTTTGAACCTTTGCAGCCTGATTCTCACCCTGCTTCATGTAAACAGTATTGTATTCTTAGAACTTATCTGTATGTTTTTTGCATAGTTGTTCTCTGAGAGAGAACTTGATTGTAAGTAAAAGTGACCAATCAGGTCAGGAGGTTGTAGCTTCCTTGGGCCAATCTTGGCCCTCTGTACAAAATGTGTGTAAGTAGAATTGGAGTCAGATAATAAAGAGTCTTCCATGTTTGACCCTGCTGCTGCCTGCTGTCCTCTCTAAGGGTCCACACCCACGTCACAACTTGTTACCTCTCAAAGTGCGGGGGTAACAATTGGTGACCCCAGACGTGTGAGAACAGGGTCCCCCGTCACATCTGGTGACCCCTTCATGTCTGGATCACAACTGGTGACCACTCCGTGTCAGAACGGACCCCTGACGTGGGAGAACAGGTCACACTGGTGACCTCCAACTGCGTGTCTGAACTGCACACTGGTGGACCTCTGTGCCCAGTGAGAGACTGCAGCTGCTCTGCCTGAGGTAATCGTGGTAAGAGATAATGGTCTCCAAACCCTCCTCAGATGAGGAAACCCTCATGGTGGACCTTTGCCTTGAGGTCCTCTGGAGAGAAGTCTCCTTTCCTGGAGATGCTCTCCAGAAATTGTTCTATTATGCAAGAACTCATGGGGTTTTTTGCAGCCTTCAAAAAGTTTTTTGTATAGCAGAGTGGAAATCGCTGGGTGAACATCTGTTCCAGGTTTTCTTTGCAGATCGCAGTGCAAAGCTATTGGAACTCATAGCGACCTGGAACAGGGTGGAGAAGGTTCTGCATAAATTGCAGCCTTCCAGCTCTGAGGACGGCTCCAGCCTCATCGGGCTGAGTGCCAGGGAAGATGGTGGAGAAAAACTGACCCCCGCTCCTTGGAAATGCAGCAGCGTGGCGGGAAGCTTGCCTGTCCTTAGCGCACCTGCTCAGGTGGGCACGGAGTCTGCAGAGCAGACCCCTTCCCCACCCACGCCTCATCGGTGATGGAGTGGGGGAGAATTCGGGGCCAGCCAGAGCCCTGCGGGACCAGCGCCATCAGCGCCTCCAAGTCCCAAGCCGCAAAAGCGGCGGCAGAAATTCAGGGCTAGCCAGAGCCCTGCGGGACCGGAGTGACACCCCTCTCTGAGTCCTGAGCCGCAGAAGCGGTGGCAGAAATTTGGGGCTTGCAAAAGCCTCACGGGATCAGCCCCCCCAAGTTCTGAGCCTCAGAAGCGGCAGCAGAGGTGAAAGATCGCCTCCCTCACTTTCCCCCCCCGTGCTTTCCTGGCCTTGGAAGTGCCGAGAGCGCTCTTGGATCGGGGGAGGCGGGGTGGTTTTCGCGGACTGTCCGCACTGTGGAATTTCAATAAGATATTCCGTGCAGCAGGACAGCGCGAGGCTGCGCCGTTCCTGGGCGCCGGGCAGGGCAGCCCTGGATCCCCGCGGTGGGGACTTGCAGAGGATGCGCAGTTCAGTGCAGTTTGGCAAGAAGCCGAGTGCCCCACCAAAGCAGGGGCGGGGGCCTGCCCAGTCCATGCAGGGCGGAGTGGAGCAGCCCCAAGGAGTGAAGGGGCCAGCCCGGGGCGGGCAATGAAGCCTGCCCAGTCCGCGCAGGGGGGGCCGCCAAGCCCACGTGGGACGGGGTGGCCCCAGAGAAGTGGCGGGGCCAGCCCGGGGCGGGCAATGTGGCCCACCCAGTCCGTGCAGCAGGCAGTGGCCACCGGTCCGAAAGCGACGCTGAGGGACACCTACCCCCCCAGTGCTGCAATCCCCCCCCACGCTGAGCAGGAGCAGCGAAGCGAGGGCAGCTGCCGATGAGCTGAAGGCGACTGCGGGCTCTGCGCTGTTCATTTTAAAGGAACAGCGTGGCACAGCTGGCCACAAGCGGATGTTCCCCTGCTGCAGAGGATCCCGGGATGCAGGATTCCCCTCAGTCTCGGATGATGTCCCAACCGAGGCTGATGCTGTGGGCAGCCGTGGGTCAGCACGGCACCCCCTGCAGGGCAGGGATGGATTCCCCAGCTCTGCAGGTGCGGTGAGAAAAGCTCTCACCCCTGTCTCTGTGAAGCACACGGGACAGGATTCAGAGGTGCATGATGCCTCATCTAATGCTCAGGTCGGCAAGACTAATGCTCAGGCCAGCAAGAAACAAAGAACGAGAGTGCAAAAAAGAGGAATCACTCCTTTGTTTCTTTGTGGAAGGTGTGGACGGCTGGGTCACATGGCAAATGTTTGTAAGGCAATCCATGTGACAGGCCAGCCTCCGTCAAACGGGCAGTGGGGTGCAAAGAGGAAGTGTGCTCGGACAGAAGAGTCTTCCCAATCTCCACAGCCGATGGAGGTCTGTTGGGAAAGTTCAGTCCCACACCCACCTCTCCCTGTCAGTGTCCCTGAAGGGACCAGAATTGTTTAATTTGTGTTTGAGTTCTTTTCACAGGACAAAGAGTCGGTGGTGAGAAGGCAGTTGCTCTGAAGTTACTGAACTGCCTCGATTTCACTGGACTGTTGCTCTGATCAGAGACTGTCCTGGAACGATTTGGAATGGACATTGCAATTTTCTCCTTTGCTGCTTGGCAGCTGGAATGGACTGTCTTTCAAGATCCATTTGTCGCCCTTCGTGACTTGGTTTGGGAGCTGTTGGACCAGGATCCTGGTCCAGGGAAGTTCCTGTGTTCTGCATCGAAACAGAACTCTGGGACTGGAGGTTTTTATAAGATCTCCAGAAAGCCAATCCTCAATTGTGAATCTGGATGATTATTTTCTGTGATTCATTTGTATCCTGCAGGTATCACTGGCTGATGAATGTCCAATTCCTTGCACATTCTGGAATGGGTCATTTTTGCCCATCTGCCACAAGGCGGCAAAAATATTGTTTGAAAAAACAAACAAACAATCAAAAATTTTTTTTGTTTGTGCTAATTGCTCGATTTCAACCACAAAAATGGCAATCAATCATTTTTGTTTGAGCTCATTGCTCGATTGATAAATGCAGGCAACAATGCTTGCGAATTTGATGGGTACAGATTTTTGTAAAATTCATACTCTCAGTATTGTGGGAGGAATTTGATTGGAGCTTTGCAAGCAGTGTTTTTCTGCCAAATGCTCTGGAGCCATGAGCTGTTGCGAGTGGCAAAAATCCTTTGGATTTTTTTTTTTTTTTGCGGCCCAAAAATAGTCCAAAGTTTGTGCAAGAACCCACTGTCTTTACAGAAGGTTTGGGGAGGACGAGGTAGGCCAGTGTTGCTTGGAAGGATGGTTTTGAGGGGCAAGTTTTGGAAGCCCCTGAGGATGGGCAGCCCATTTGGTTGTACTGAGGCTGCTATCATGGCATTTCCACAGATTTTCCAGAAACCTTTTCATTTAGTCACAGATTTAATTTCTGTGGCCGACATGGCACAGCAGTTGGGTTGTTCAATTTTAAAGGGAGTCAGCAATGTTGTTTTGTTCCATTTGCTGAAGAACTTTTGTTGTGCCACAGAGGCCTGGTTCTTCAAAACAAAAACGGGGAAATGCAGGGTGAAACCCCACAAATTTAATTGGCAAAGACTTTGCATGTCATTGAGCACCTTACAGGTGCCACAGAATTTCACTAACCCTGCAATGTGAAAAGCAAGAAACTGTGTCTGTATGAAAGTCAACAGTGGAGGAAACACTGAGAGATCATTCTGATGTCAGTGACACAGGGGATCACTGTGATGGTCCTCCCATGGGAACAGAAATTGAACTATGTTCATTTTCTTTTTTCCTTTTTTCTTTTTTTTAAAGGTAAAAGGGTGAGATGTCGCCCCTGCATTTCTTTCTTTCAAGTGTTTGAACCTTTGCAGCCTGATTCTCACCCTGCTTCACGTAAACAATATTGTATTCTTAGAACTTATCTGTATGTTTTGCGTAGTTGTTCTCTGAGAGAGAACTTGATTGTAAGTAAAAGTGACCAATCAGGTGAGGAGGTTGTAGCCTCCTTGGGCCAATCTTGACCCTCTGTACAAAATGTATGTAAGTAGAATTGGAGTCAGATAATAAAGAGTCTTCCATGTCTGACCCTGCTGCTGCCTGCTGTCCTCTCTAAGTGTCCACACCCATGTCGCAACTTCTTACCCCACTTGTTACCCCTCAAAGTGCAGGGGTAACAATTGGTGACTCCGGACATGGGAGAACAGGGCCCCCCTGTCACAATCTAGTTATCTTTTGATGTCACAATAAAAAATACAATAGTAGAAGCAGCTCTGATTTGCCTTTGTAAGATCTGTCTCAAGGCTGATGGGAGGAAACCAAACCTAAAGCTGGCTGAGCCATAGGGCTTAAAAACCTGAGGAAAAACTTACCTCAGCTTCAGAAAAAGTGGCATATGCACAAATCTGCCTGAATCTTCCCCCCTGCCCACAGTCCTGTAAGGCAGCCTGCCAAGCAGAGCTGGTCTGGTTTGTAAGGCAGAAGTGGAAGAACAAAAAGAGAGTGTTGTGGGGTTCCCCAGCTGGGGAGTCATCCCAAGGAAAGGGAATGTGGCCCTGGGTGGGAAGAGATTGTATGAATTGCTCACTGATAGCCTGTGCAAGTGAGACTTATTGGAGAAGGGAAAGGGAGAGAACAATCTGGGAAAATGTGGATGGTGCAGCAAGGACAACCTGTGGATGAGGAGACCAAGAGACATGAAGTTAGCTTATTTCCGACCTCAGCCAGGTTGCTGTTTCTGCTTTCAGTGTCAAAGCTGATGCCAGTACCCACAGACTCTTCTCTGAAATACATGGTAGCGTTGTTGTCCTGCAGAACTTTATGGCTGCACTGCCAAACACCTCCTGAGGTGGAACTGATGAATCCGTATTGCTTCCACTCAACTCTACCTGCTCTCTTGTGAAGAAACAAGTAGATGTGTTTTGACAAGTAGCTCAGTGATTGGACTGATTTGCCTGCTTTTCCTTTACCTCATGGATGGGGTTTGTGTAGAAAAATACAACATTATTTTTTTGCTGTCAGCGGAGTCCCTGCTATGCCTCCGAAGTGCTATTCTAGGCACTGTTTCATTTGCTAATGAATTGCTTAGGTTTTGATACATATTCGTGTGTGAGTCACTCAGAGAGAAGGAAGGGTCAAGCTGTTGGTTTGTATGTATTGGTGTAGAGTCAAATGTCCTCTTAATCTCAATATAACCCAAAGATTTGCTTGGGGGTTGCTACAGCATTGAGTTCCTCAGGACAGCCCAGCAATGATGGAAGTGCAGTCCTGTTTTCACCCTCAGGCTTTTCTGCTCCAAACCACGTGCTGGATGCACTTTCAGATGCTGCTGGAGCAGTGATGTCTTAACTCTGCTTCTGATTAAAAGAGAATTAGTAATCCCCACCCTTTTCCCTCCAGATATCATGCAAAGCAAACCCCCAGCACGATAACACTGCTGTTGTTGCTGCAGTGGCAGATAGACACGGGGGTGATCTGGTCTCCAGCCTTGCTGCTGCACTTCCCACAACCTTCCTGCCACAGGGTGGGGTGTGAGGAGTCTCCTTGCACCCCGCGGGGCTTTTGGGCAGGGGTTAATGGGCAGCCAGAGTTGCAGTGAGATCTTCAGGATGAATCTCAGTACGAGGGCAGATGGGTTAACTAGGCTGTGAGCTGTGTGTGTGACTTGGGCTCTTCCCCATCAATCAGAACCAGGGTGTTTTAGAAAATGCAGTTACAGCTCAAGCTTTTAAAGACCTGGTCATGAATGCACTGTGGGCTTGGGGAGATGGTTCTGCTGCCTCTGTGGAAGGGGATGACCTGTGCTCCCCTGGAAGGCACCAGTTAATTTGGTAACTGAGTTCCTGAAGAAGGTGGCAAAGTCTTTTCTTGTCTCCATGACCAGGTTGTGTCTTAGTAGGGCAAATGATGGAAGATAAGCTTGCACTTGCTCTTAGAAACCCACTTTGAAGAGTATAAACACTTGGAGAGCTAGGCCAAGGTCTTGCATGTGTAAGCAGGAGTTTTAATAGTGTATCCAGAGTGTTTCCCAACAGTCCAGCCCTTTCCATAGGGACTCTGTATTGGGTCTTCCTGGGAGCTTCCTAAATGCTGTCCCAGCAGCAAAGAGTGAGAGCCTGGAATCACCAGTTGTGTTTTGCTTTATGCACACATGGGTTGCTGCATGTACAGCTCATATGCCTCTGTGTGTGTGAGTATTAGAAATACCCTGCATTTTGACACTGCATTAGAAATACTCTGCATTTTGTCAGTGTGTTTGTCTAAATCCTCTTGTTTCCTTTGTCTCACACTCTAGGAACAGAAGGGGAGCTTGAGGCTCCGGGGCTGATTTTTACATGGGCTGTAGATCTGGTGCTGAGAACTTACTCTACTCTGTGATGCCAATGGGTCTTGGTTTTGGTTTTGAAAGAATACTCACAAGAGCTCCTTGGTTTAGGTAAATAGTTTACCCTCCATTCTGGCAAGGAGACACAGTTTAGCCACTTCTGGTCCTGAAAAATCTTACGATGTTGGCATCTATGCTACAAAAATAGGTCCCAAACTACCTTCTGCTGTGGCTTTTGATCTGCCTAGGGATCAGTTTAACTGATGATGTCTAGAAAAAGATATACTTTAAGAAAAGCACTTTTCCTATTTTTAGGAAAATTATTATTATTAGGTTTAAGATAGCACTTTTCCTATTATTAGCCCTTGATCTGTATAAAAATGTATGGATCCCATCTAGTGTATTCTTTGTAAGTTAATATAGGAACTAACACAACTCTTATAATGGAAAAATAGAGATTTTCTTCTGTGAATTGTGCTCTGCTGCCTTCTCTTGTAGGCAGCAGGGTATGATACTGTTGCATATGACCTGTGTAAAGGAGAAGATTATATTGATTGATGTATATAGACATTGTTTATATTGTCATCTATTAAGAGAGCAGACACTTCCAAACGTACTTCCTTCCAAGGCAGATTGCAGCATTAGGAGCTCACACAGGAATCTGGGATGAAACTACAGCGGAACTTGTGTAGGATGCTGCTGGGAGTGGTTCCTTATTTTCACCGGAACTTAAAAACTGGGAAAATCCTTTCCATTTATCACTGTGGTTTATATCGCATTATTGAAATGCAGTTAACTACAGTAAGCATAATAATTTATCCTGTTCTAGCATCTCAGCCAGACCAGCTATTGATCAATACATGTTCACACTAAAGGCTGTACAAGGAGCACATAGGGAGGGAAGTCTGCACAACTTTGCTTTTTCAAAAGCCTGTTATAAGTTTCCATCCAAACATCGCATTGGAAACCAAATTGATTTGGCACAGCATTAAATTAATTTATCCTATAGAAAATGTAGTTATTTTTTAACACTAGCTTTCTTTAACTCGCAAATCTGGTGGTGTAATTTTAATGCCTGGTCATGAGAAAGGAAAATGCCAAAGTGTGCTTGGGTTTACCAGACTTCTTATGAGTACAAATCACCTTCCCAAGAAACTCCTTCAGCCTCACTGTCCCAGTTATCTTCTTGAACACATAATTAGGTTTAAGTGGCTTTTGTTTAATGCTGGCTGTATCAAGCACTTTTCTGTCAGGAGGAAGGGACAATCTGCTGATGCAGATAAGCAAAACTGGCTCAGCCTTTGCCACGTTATGTAAATAGCAGATTTGTGGAGTTGCCCCAAGGAAGAGTGTTTGTATTTAATTGGGCAGTCTTTAACATTTGTATTCCAGAAAGATTTGACCTCAAACGCACTGAAGTTGGTGGAGGGACCTCCCTGTGCTTTAGAAAGTCTCATCCAGACTCCAGTGGTGCTGATCTCAAATTTCTGGGAGCAAACACAGATTTATGCTTTCATCCTCCTCTGACCCTTTAATATTTTGTTCAGCAATCAAATCCAACCAGTGTGAGAAATCACATAAAGCAAATTTAGAAGCAGGATTTATACAGTTTCCACATATGCTGGCAAAATGAATTCTCAGTTTTCCTTTGTATGTTTGACCGCTACTTTTCCCACTTCCCAAACATTTTGACCTTCTCCAGTTCAGGAACAAAACTCACCCAGTGGCAGCTTAAGCAACCTCAGCAAACAGTGGAATCATCCTAGTTCTGCAAATCTAACTCTCACATTGCTTGTTTCACAAGAATCCACATTCCAAGAGGTGTCTGAATTGGTAAAAATGGATAAAAAACTTCAAATAGTGACTATTTTGTAGTTTAGACAAAATTTTGTATTTATTGACAAATGTATTTGTTCTTTCTGTGCAGGCAGCGTTTACAGCCTCTGATAATTTGTTTGTTCTGTTTATTTTACTGTGCTTAGAAGACAACAGCAATTTGCATTCATTTGCATCACATTTTAAAGGACAGTGATAATAATAAAAGTTGTGGGGGATGTGTGTGTATGCAAATTTTTTATATATAAAAATATATATGTGCATAAACAAAATTCTTTGTTTTCCAATGATGATTGAGAGGAGATAATTGCTGCTGGGATTTTACTGCAGTTTTCACATCCTGCAGCTCTCACTTGTACTCTTCTTTTTGTTTTGAATGCTTAAAGTTTCAAAATCCTTCACAGATCCTATTTATGTAGGACAAAAACAATTCTAAAGGGCAACAGACTATTAAAAAAAACTCTCAATGAAACTTATTGAGGCTAACATTTTAACACACGCTGCTTGTTGCACATAGTTCTTTATCAGAGCCATGAGCAGGAAAGCTCAGCAAGTTCCTGGAAAAAAAGAATCCCCAATTTTTGTTTTTCCAACTAGACCAATATTTTCAGGTATTGGGGGGAAAAAAAAGATACCATTTTTAGACCAGGAGCAAAAAATAAAAGTGCATGATTAACAAAAAGTGGACTTAGCACAGGTTGATAGAGGTCTTAAGTTAGTGGATTTAACAAGTGATTTTATTTTATTAGACTTTTTCCATATGTGTATTTGGTTATTAATAGTTAACACATAATATTAATAGTTAATTTGGTTATTAATAGTTAACACATAAGCCAAAGACAAATAGGTTTGCATGGACCAGTTGGTCTGATTCTGAAATGTTGGCTTGCTCATGCAATATTCATGTTTAATTTCTAGACACTTGCATCACCAAAAATGTGAGTAAAAGGGATGGGTAGGAATACTCAGCAGTTACCACTCTTGCTTTGCCAAGACAGACTTTCCCTGTTTTGAGAGGCAGGGAAGTGGCTGAGATACCCGGGATGCCACCTCATGATAGCAGGGGAAAGAGGAAAGCTTTCTTCTGAAACAGTAAACTCTGCTAAGCAGCAGTTTCAGCCATAAGATGTATTTCTTAGGCTCCCAGGCCATATATTTGTATTAGGTTTTGATTTAGTGGTGTGGATTTGTGCGCTGACATTGGTTAAAACACTCAGCACAGGCTGAAGGGTAGCACAGGTGAGATGATAAAAATCCACCCAGGTGTCCACCCTTTATGTGTCTGTGACTGAACATAAAGGTTGGGGTGGTTAATGTGGGCTGGTTGAGGGGTATAAACAGGAGTAGGATAAGGCTGACAGTCCAAGAACCACAGATTTGCTGCTTGTGAAATCATCACCAGGGTAGTGTGTGAGATCGAGTTTAGCATCTGGCGACATCCCCTTAGGTGCCTCTTTAACTCTTCTTTGATTGCATACAAAATGAACATTAAACTCGCCCCTGTCCTTTTTCCCTCGGACTCGATGGCTCAGATAGGAGGTGTGAATAGCTGTTTGTTAATGATCCCTCTCTGGAAGGGCTCCTTGCCGGGGTAAGGCAGTTCCCCTGACCCGCTGGGAGCTGTGACTCAGCTGTGACTCAGTTTTCTGAGCCCACTCACGCCGATATCCTGCGAAGAACTCCTGGAAATCACCGTGACTGTGACTCAGGCTCTGCTGAATGGGTCCCAGTGAGGCCATGAAAGTGGCATGAATTTATTCACAATATTTTTAGTGCTGTGAGTTTCTTTAGGCCTAAGGAAAGGCTTATACCCTGTAACAGTTCCCGTGTTTTCCCAGAAAAGTTCCTTCAGGCTTTCATACAGCTGTTCCTAGGGAGGTAGGAATGTCATATCTGTATCACTGGATCATTTCTTACGCCTCACTTCAGGATGTGTTGGAGGGGTTTATGTAGAAATCCTATGTTTTTAAAAGATGTGTTTGAGGTGGGCATTTAAGCTGCTCGAACAGATTTTATTGCATTGGTAATTTGAAGTATTGAATGAACTGTGGTGGAAAACAGCCAGTACAAGCACTGAAAAACACCATGATGCTTACAGGGGCTCACACAGAGTCACAGGGAGTTCAGTGTAGGTTGCATTGGGCAGAAATGGCTTTGGAGCCATTTCTTTCATATTTTTGTTGGAGTTTTGCCTCATAGTCCCATTGAGGAGAGGGACAGCCTTGTCCCTGAATCATGGAGCATTTGATCTGCCCCTGCAGGAGCACCCTGGGTGTTCCTGCTTCTTCAGAGGAGAAGCAGAAGGTCTGTAGTATCTGTCAGTGTTACATCCACCAGGTAGCTGCCTTTTGTCTAGGAGGTTTATTTTTGTGCACATATATGAATTTATAGGTGCACATATATGAATTTATAGATACACATGTGCATCCCTTAGGAAAAGCATGCTTGCATTCCCATCCTCTGTGAGAACCAGCAGAGCACCGAGTCCTCCACAGCTAAACTACTCATTCTCTGGGCCACTGGTTGTCCATATTTCTGTGCTTCTTCATACTTGCTTACTGGATTTTGTCTAATAGGAAAAAAATACTTTGATTTATGCACTTGTATATTTGGAATATCATGGAGCCTGGCTCATTAGCCAAGATATCGAGCTGAACAATGTCAAGTCTGTCTGTGCCCTAAGGATCTCCTCATTTTAGCAGTTCAAATTATAGTATGGATTGATAGATGTAAATATAGTGGAAAATAACCCAGTTTGGTGATTCGAGAGGAGAGCAACACTGCAAAAAAAAAATAAAAAATCTTCCAATTCTCCACATTCAGCTTGAACAAATCCCACAGCTCTTGTGGCCACTGACATTATCTCTGAACACAGTCCTGCTGTAGCGAGCAAATTATGAGGTGTGTGCTTTTAGCAGGGACATTTCAGAAAAAATTCCTGTGGGAGAAAAAAACAATTCTAGTCCTGGCCCCTGTTTCCTCTGCTACTGAGTCCAATCCTCCAAAAGAGCTGTCCACAAAAAACCATTCCCCCACAAGTTCCCCTTTGGAAATCAGTAGCCCCACAGCTTTCCAGGGATAAATGAGATATAATTGCTCAGAGCTCACACTGATAATGGGAGATTGAGCTGATTAAAACTGAGTTCTGTGGCATTTACTGTCAGCACCTGAAAAGTAACAAACCCAAAAACGTGCATTGAGCAGAGTGTCAAATCTCCTTTTTGTCAGATGTTTGAATATGGGAACCACTTTTTGGCTTTATTTTGGACGTACCAGTCTCTGTCCCTGATTTGTGTATTAATTAGGAGATGAAGATGTTGGAAAGTGGAAAAGTAAAAAGGGCTGATTTCTCTGCTTGGCATAATAAAAGCAATATATTTGACAAGAGGCTAGGTTACTTTTATTAGTGTATTTAATAAAGTAAGAAAAGAATACTAGGAAAAATTATATAAAGAAAGAAAAAGTTGGCCAATATCTGCAACATTGTTTTGTGTTTCTGCCTTCTCAAAAATGAATGGTTTATGCTATTTCTGGATAACCTACTGATTGACTGCCTGTCACAAAACCCTGTACATGAGTAATAGAGTAACACAGCAGCTTTATTCACACTGATGAGGACAGGGGGGTGACAGCACAAATGGGGCTACACAGGAAATCTACTTGTATTAGAGAAAAACATCATAATGATAATCCAGGGTCTCTTTGCAAAGCCTCATCTGATCCTCTCTGCCTCACAGACCTCACTGCCCAAAGTGTAGATACACACTGCAAAAGAGAGAAAAACTTCAGGTCTGTCCTTGTGATTTTAGCAAGAGCAGAGGTTTCATGTAGTTCTGGTTCAGAGAAAGCATCTGGGAGAGTACCAACAACAGAAAATGCTGTTGGAGGATATTTTATAAAAGATACTAAAATCCTATTTTGTTCGTGTGTGCCATGGGATTAGTCTATCTTTGGACAATAACGGATTTCTTTCGCCAGAAAGACTTCTCCCAAACATTTCTTAGAACTTCCTGACATCATTATTAGCTTTTATGGAAACACAAAGCTCCCAGTCAAGCATTCCTTGCACAGATGACTCAAGTCCCTGGAGAAGAGTTGGTTTCACTTTTGTTCTGTGCTTGGTGCTCATCAAACAGAGAATGTGATGTGACTTTGTGGAGCTCTGCTAGTTGTTGTTTCATTCCTGGCCTGATCTGTGCTTATTTCAGTGTTGGGATTCCCCCTCCCACATACAGAACAATTGTTACCTATGCAGGTGCTGTAGGTGCTGTGCTGGGAGAGAAGAGGAGGTGATCAGAGGGGACTTTTGGGAATGTTACAAAAATTAAAACAACCCAAACCCACTCTGCTGCCTCCCTGATTTAAGAATTGAGCCACCTATACTTCAAAGAATAGAGTGGAACTTGTGTTTGTGGAGGCCAGGGCTACAAGAAATGAAACTTTCAAGTTATATATTCAAGATTAGAGTTTAAATGTCGTTTGTAAACCACTCAAATGCCGAGCAGTCCCTATATGCCAAAGCAGGTTGTGACACTATCCTGTAATTCTTGCTGAAGAGAGGGGAAAGCTCAGTTAAAATATGAGCACAGCCTGAAATTCAATCCTTTGGATGTTGCCGTGCTTAGTCATGCAATTTAATGTTCTGGGGAAGCCTTGTGGTTTTATTATTGTTTTAAAAATTCACTCTATGTACAAAGATATTGTGCATATTAATTTGCTATTTAAAAAAAATTAAGAAAATAAGAATCTAAAGATAATTCTCAAACAATGAATATAGAATAATATTTTGATTTTAGCAACCTGTAGATTAACAATTTGAAAAACCCCAATCCCTGAGTTTGGACTGAGGGTTTTGTGAAGGCTAAGTTGATTTCTGCTTTCATATAATGTAAAACTACTACAGGAGGCAGAAGCCAATAATTCTTCTTTTCTTTGACTGCACCTGGTAAATGCTGAAGACAAATATATCTGCAGCTAGGAACTTCATACAAAAGTGCTCAAATATAATCAGTTTGAGAGGAACTATTTTCTGAAGTAAAATGTATATCATTGATGCAGCTTTAATGAGATAAAAAGATAATCAGTAATCCTTTGTTTTCAACTTTGTTCTCCTTAAAAAGTATTTAAACTATGTAATTTAAGATTTAGTTAACGTCGTGAATATGTTTGGGGTGCTTTTTTGTTGTGTGTTGGGTTTTTTCTCTTTTTTTTGCCCACAAACAAAAGCACAGACCTCACACCTGAGGTTGTACTTCCTCTCTCATATTTGAGACCTTCGGTCAGTGTAATTTTATGGCATCCCTTTGCCTTCCTCCTCCTCTCGTGTTTTGATCCTTCTCAGAAGGTGGAATAGCTGTAGGATTGGTTTTGCTTTGATGTGAGACTTCCTACACTTCCCCACATCCTGGAGGCTGGGAGGCAGGAGATGGAGCTGACAATTCCTCTTTGTTGTGGTGACAACGATCTTTATTTCATTTGGATGTGTTTAAACACTGGGAAAGGCACTTAGCCCAGGTAATATTCCCTGACAGTTTGGGAATTGTGCAAGGGGGATTTTCCTGGGGACACAGCTCTGAGGACATCTTCCTATCCATGCACACTGAGGAGATTCTGGCAGCTACTTTCTATTCTTCATGTGTCCTCTGCTTTGAGCACATCAGGTTGCTGGGTGTTAGGACAACATTTAGGCCTGCACGCATACATGGTTTGCTGGATTTGGTGTAAAATATCCATAACAGGGAAGCCAGGGCTGCCAGAGCAGAGCTAGACTAGTTTTTATTCTTTCCTGCCTCCATACTTTCGTGTTTCAGAGGTATTTTTAAGCATTGCAAATGTTTCCAGCTGTTTTCAGGTCCTCACAAAGCAGCACAGCTGAAGTCCAGGTGTGCTATTCCATTCAGTGTTTCCCTCCTCTGTGGGAGCCAAGAGAAGCCATAGCAGGCAGTACAGAGCTCATCAGTGATGCAGGCAGGCAGGGCTGGGGAAAAACTGTCCCAGGAATATTTTCGAATGGCGAAAAGATTACATCTGAACTTGAAATATTTTGTGAAATTATACCAGTGGTGCAGAAAATCAGTTATAGAGGGAAAAGCCTATGCTCAATGCCATCTTGATGTATTCTACTGACACATTTTCAGGATGAAATATTCCTCTTTCAAGAAAAAGTCTTTGAAAGTACTTCTTTCTATCACCTGAAAACTTCAGTCCACAGTAGTCCCTCAGGGGACCACATCTTCCCCTTTCCAACTGAAACAATTTCATATTTAATATCTCAAACTCCTTTCCTGGGTGGAATTCCTAACCTTTCCTCACCTCTAATCTCAAACCTGGAGGTGTGACCACCCTAGGGTGTGAACTGCAGGTACTACAAGACAAATGTAGGTAACAGTGGTGGAGTCTCATCTGCAAGAACACTTGCTAAATCAGCAGGTTTCAGCAGTAATAAAACCTAGGTAGTTTTAAGCTTCTGTATCTTTTTGCAACAGGGTTTTGTATATAAAGTAAAATGTTTGTGATTGTTCTTTTTGGGTTGGCAGAGGCTGACCAGTCTGTCTTGCATCTGTGTTCACCAGGAACAAGACAGTGCAACTGCATTTTTTTTGCATGGGTGAGAATATTAATAAAATCTGTCCTTTACCTGGCTATTACTTTATGAAATTATAAGATCTTAGTTCATTTTTGGGACTAGTAATCCTCTTTCAGATGAGCTAATTCTGAGTAAAATCCTTAGAAGATACTGGCAGCTAAATCACACCAGTAAGACTAAAACTAGGATCAGTTTTAGTCCTACACTAGTTTAAAGTCATAGTTCTTTTTTTTTTTTTTTAATCTCATCCATTATTTAGATTAGGTTTTTCATAAATGAAAGCCGTGTTTAAGAGCTTTTCTATGTATTTTACATCAAGGCTAAAGGTGTAAAACACATCTATTCAAAAAGGCAAGGGGACACAAAAGAAAAAGTATCTTGAATGCTTCTGTTATTAGCGAGTCTCCAGGCAACTCGTGGCTGAGGCCAAAGCTAAATTAAATGATTGTAGTAGCAGGCTGATACATATATATATTTACACACACACACCCCACAGGAGCTATTTTTAACATGTGTGTATCTCCCATACCTTACCTCTGACAGCTTTCTTTGAATCCAGGCCATTCATTGGAAATAAGCAGCTAATTAATTTGTCACATGAATATCAAATATGCAATTAGTCCCAGGGCACTCAGTATTCCAGGCATTACCACCGAGGTAGTCTCCACACTGCCAACAATGACTCCGAGGAATGAGTCCCATTCAGTGCCTGACATGCTGTAGAAAGACATAAATGGGTTTGCCATATGCTGCTTGATATTGTACTTATAATTCTTCCTTTCTTCTTGTCTTTATTTGTGTGTGCACTCAGCTAATGGGTTCTCTTCAATCACAGTAGTGTGAAGGAGGCAAAGGAGTGTTTAGGAGATTAGAGAGTGCTGTAGTCACAAAGCCCTGAGATGGATATTTCTGTGTAAAGGCAATTCTAAAGAAGCACACGTGGATGTATTTCTCTTGGTGAGGCAAAAACTAACAGCTGAAACTGCAGACGGCAAGATCAAAGTTAGATGTTGGGTGGAAAGTTTTAAAAGGGTGATGAGGGTTATACATAGCAAAACAGATGACAAGGGGAGATGGCATTTGCCCTGTCACTTACTGGGGAGTGAGGTGACCAGCACCTGGAGAGCAGCCTGGGCACAGCCAATGGTGTCCTGGAGGGGAAAAGTGGGAGATTCAAACTCTCAGGCTCCTCTCGACCACACTGTGACTCTGTGTGCTTCTTCAAAAGCCTCATCACACTTGGCAGCTGCATTGCCTTCCTCAACAGCAGGCTCAGTGATCAGACAAGCTTCTAAGCTGATCAGATGAAGCTGAAGCACGTTTATTTACAGTAAAGTAAACATCATTACACCTGCCCTTGAGATATTTTGTAATTAAGTACAATTTCCCATGCTGGCAAACCTAGAGCCATTTATAGAAATGCTAATTTCTGTTATTTCATGGCTAGCTCCGAAGGTTTAACCTTGGAGAATCTTCTGGCTGTTGAACAGTTTTAAAGATCAGTAAATGTTACTGTGATTGGAGAAAAGCCTTGAAAGATGATGTCCAGCTCCATTCTTTGCAGCTCTTGGGCAGTGTTTTACAGCACAGCAATTAGAAATTGTTTCTGTCAGAGTAGAGCATTACAAGACATTGTTATACAGCACTGGAGCATTTGGTCATAAATCTTGCAATTTGTGATTGAGTCTAAACTAATAAAGCATTAAAAACAAGGCAAAGAAATTTCAGTACTTTTTCACTCTTTGTCTGAGGACATAGTTTTACAGGGGTGATGTGAGGTTTAATGAGGACTGGGGATCTATCAGTGTTTTTGTTTTTATTAAGTTGTATTTAATTTCTTAATTTTGTTTAATGTCTGTGGCTTTTGATGGATGTTTTCTAAGTTGCTAAACTAATAGCTCAAAAATAAAGTACAACATCCATTCTTTGGGTTTCAAAATGTAGGCCATTTTGTTCCCAGCATCAAGCTGCTAGTTCAAATGTTAGTATGGAAATCAGTCCTTCAGATTAATCACCAAATAAAGCAGAGGATGAAATAGTGGGGTTTGGCTGAATCAAAGTCTGTGATGGCTGTGGGGGAAGGAGTTTGTTAATAGACAACATGAAATTCCTGAGCATTCCAGTGTTTTATAAAAAGTGCCATGCTGCACATGTGGACATGCTGTAGCATCCTGAAACAATGTGTTTTACATTCACACATAGTGGACCTATCAGTCAGCCTCAATGGGAGTTTAACAGCAACTTTTTTGTAGCTGTAATAACAGGTCTGAAAGCCAGTTCTAATCTCTTAGGGCGTTAGTTGTAAACAAATGCCATTCTGCATAAAAATGCTTTTTCCTGTATGTTTTTTTCCCCCTAAAGATTGAAGGAAACACTTTGTAAAAACAATTCTCTTCAAGCACTTAAGGGACACTAATTGCTTTTAATTTCAGTGTGCGATGGTCCTTATCCAAGGGAAGTATGCTGCATGGGCTATAAACCATTTTTATATCATATAGGGTTTAACAGAGCATGCCTGGAGTTAGCTGAGCTGCCTCCCTGGTTCTCTGCTCTCTATTATCCTTCACCATGATTAAACACACAATGTTTCACTGCCTGATCGTGAAGGGCATCCAGCAAAGATCACTGAGCTCTTCTCTGCTGCCTGCCTCTGAGCAGAGATGTGTTTCTCTGTTTGCTCAACCACCTTTGGAGCAGAGCACTGCTGTATCAGAGGGTGGTCACAGCCACAGTAAAGTTGACCCTCTGCTGTTCTTTTCATGTCCCGTTGCTGTTCCCACAGGAGAAAGATCAGCTCCAGTGATAGGACTGTGCTCAGCAGCCAGGCCCTGTGCCTCTGGAACTTGCTTTTTAAGTGCCTTATGAAGCTGATGTAAAAGACTTTGCTGCCCTCAGAAGCAGCAGAGGCAAATATCCTCTCTAGAAAGAAATGACAGTGATTGTTTCCCCCACCATCTCTTTCATCTTAGTGTGCAGCAGTGGGTCGACAAGGCTGTACATCCACATCCACCTTCCACAGAGCAGTGCTTGGGATTGTGCTGGCTTTGCTCAGAGCTAGATCTCATGTAATTCAAGGTCAACCCAGTTATCTCAGCCCTTTCTAGAAGGCTAATCCATTTTCACATGTTCACATTCTTGTTCCATGAGGCTGCTGCCTCATCGGCACCCCAAAGTTGCATCCTCAGGATGAACATGTGTATGGGAAATGAGCAGGCAGATATCCACAGTTAGGTGAATAACTCTAGGAGCAGGTTTGTTCAAGCTTGAAATCAAACCAACTCTCTAACCCTTTTCTGTGTTGACATTGGAGTAGCTACTCATAGTGCCTGCACTGCTAGAAAGCTGCTGCTGGCAGCTTTTCAACACTCAGCCATCACATCCTTTCAATCTTCAGTGTTTACTCTTCAGGCCACAGGCTGCTCCTCCTTTTCTGTTTGGAAATCTCTTAAGATACCATAGATATTGTCAGAAGCCAATAACTACATTCTTGAGAAACTTGCTAGGCACCTTAGGGAATGTTGAAGTGCATGCTCCTGGAGATGTTTTAAATCTGCTTGCAAGGAACTTTGGAAATTAGCACAGGGTTTAATTGTGGAGCTGAGGTGATGGTTTGTCACTCCTATCCATCCAAATAGGTGTCCTCCCATCCTCAGGCAAACCTGCTTCTAGTGAAACATCTGATTCTTTCTGTGGAAGGGATGAACCTGGTGTCTGATCAACCAGAAATCCAGGTGGATAATTTTAAAACTTCCAGGGTTAGTTCTGGTCCTTACCAGAAATCATCAGCCTGAAATACATATACATATTTGGCAGTTTTATGTAGGAAAATGGGTTGTTGATGTCTTTTTACAAATAGATGGAAAGTGTAAAGTGATTGTGCATTTATCTTAAACTGCATGAGATTCTTAAAATCACTGAGCCATCACCCCATCCTGAAAAAATAATTTTCTTTTTCTTCCAGTCTGATTTAAGTGGTTTAAATGCCTTTTGTCTTCTCCTTTTACATAACCAACTTGACACACATGATTACTATCATGATAATACATTATCTACCCTGAGGAAGCGTAACCAGTTCTACCTATGGCCAAGGATGTGAATTCTGTTTTGCTTTACAATATCTGTGATTAAATGATTGCTATATGAAAAAAAATACAGATTTATATTCCATCAGTAGAATGACTTTAAAAAACCCAAACCTCTCTAAAATATGTAGTAGAATTGACCCTCTGCTATTATTTTCAGTGAACACCAATCTCATTCATAACCTCAGCACAGATTATTCTGTTGAAATTTGCACAGACCCGAAGTATTTTTCTCACAGTAATATTTTCTAGTTGCTCTTCAGCCTGATTAGGATCTGAAGCAGTGACCAGGAGATGAAAATCTCTCTGCCATTTTCAATCCCCTGAGCCATCTCACCATTTTCTACATTTACTCTTCAGAAATTAATTTTTAAAAAAGCAATTGTTTCTGCAAACAGCCTTTTGAATTCCATCCCGGTGGCACTTTAAAGCATTATTGCAAATTATTCAATTTATATGCATAGTCAAGCCTACATCATTATCCCCATATTCTACTAAGGCAGGAAGAGACACAAAAAAACCCCCAAAGCCAACCGGAAACAACCAACACTCAGAAAAAAAAGACAAGATAAAGGAAGGCAGAAAGCTGACCACTATTCCAGGAAAATATTTTTCACCAGGCTGAAAAAAATTCCCTAAACCCCCTTCATCAAGGTGATCCTTTTTAGTAAGTCAATGTAAGGAAAGAGTCAAATGACTGCAGCAAAACTCAAAAGATATACTGTATTATGAGCACTAATTAATGCAAATATTAATGTATTTGGCTTCAGATGAGATGATGCAGCATTCTTAAAAATTAATAAAAATTATTACAGAGACTTACTGTATATCTGAACATGTTCCAACTTAGCAGCTCATTATTATGCACAGAATAATTGTCTGCTCATTTGCATCCTGTGAATTTTAAGACCTTTTAGCCGCATGTGTTACTTTCTCATACAAGTTACTGTGCAGTCCAAGCTTGTGATGGGAAAGGTGGAGTAACAAGGAATGGCTAGCCCTGGAAAGAGTGGGAGGAGTGGCACTATTCCTCCAGTTTGGTGGGTTCAGTGTCCATACACTGCTGGAAAAAACAGATGAGAAGGTGATTGTAGAGCTGAGTCCCCACCCTGCAAGACCTCAGGACAAACATTCAAAACACTGCACATTTTTCAATGCCAACAGATGTGCAAGGACTAATGGCATCTTTTTTCAGACAGAATCAATTAGAGAAACAAATTAGTTTTCTCCAATTCTGTGCCAAATTCACTCTATGGACAAACTCTTTTCACTTAAGCAGAGAAGGGGAAGTTGGATGCTTTTGGCTTGAAATATTTGAACTTGCTGAGACCTGTGAAGAGACAGAACAAAAAAACACAGAACAGGAGGATTGGAGGAGGAGAAAAATCACGGAATCATAGAATATCCTGATCTGGAAGGAACCTACAGGGATTGTTAAGTCCAGCTCCCCAAACAGCAGAGCCCCAAGAGTCACACTACTCAATGCTTCTTGAATTGTGGCAGGTTTGGGGCAGTGACCACTGCCCTGGGGAGAACTTCAGCCATGCCCACAGAGGAGTGATTTTAGCAAGGTTCTTCCCTAACAGCTTTCCTGTTTGCAGTGTGTTGAGAAACACAGGTTCTCCTCAGGAATGAGAAGTCAGGAAAGGATCTGCTCCTCTGAGCTGTAATGTAAAGGCAGAAATGAAGGTTTTAAGGTATCTGCACTTCTCCTTGGGCTGTCTCTGCTGCTGGACAGTGAATAAGAAAAAAGGCCATGCAATGCTGCCTTTTGGAGGTGGGAGAGCTGCTAAATATTTGCATCTCCTTAGAAAGGCTTGAGCCATTTCTGTGCAGTTTTTGTGAACGTCCCGTGGTCTGTGAAAGCCTAGCAGAAAGGGCAGGGATAGCTGCCTGATGCTTACCCGTAGTCAAAGGGAATCAAATGTAAATTACTCTCTCTACACCCTGCCCTGCCTTACAGCTTAGGCTCTTTCCCAGGAGGCACTTTTGAATTGTTTTTTGCTGGGTTTCTCATTTGGTTTACTTAGAGACGCTATTAATTACAAGTTGGTAAGGTCTCAAATGAGGTCTAGACCAGCTGCTCTGAGGACACAGATAAGCTGCTGGGTGATGGTGGCTCTTGGCTGCTCCTGACCTGGGTTGCCTTTGGGCAGTTGCTTTGTTCTGTAATGAGCAATCCCACAAGCTATCCAGTCTCCAAAAACAAGCTTTTTAAAAATTAGGGTGTACTTCTAAGACTTAGCTCACACTGTTTATAGAGTTGATTGCCCTCGAGTTCACCTTGGGCCTAATTGGCTTACTGGCTTAATTAACAAAGTGCTTATTAATGTCTAGTGGCAATTAATTTTCAAGGGATTATTTTCTATTAAGATCATGAGTACAGTATTAACACTGTACAGCTGTGATTCTGGAGAACCAACAAGGACGGGGTTGTGGGGGGTTTTCTTTTATGTGTTCAGCAAATTTATTTATTTGGTCATATTGTGCTGATTTGCCCTCCAGTTATAGTAATTAGCATCTGTATAAAACTGAGAGCTGCATATGGAGATTAGGGCTAGTTTGGAACAATGGAATGATAGTTTATACTGGACTTGAAAAAAATATGGGCTGATGAGCAAATAAATTAGTTTTGTCAGAGAACGTGGTACTGGAATGGTGATGAGCCTGCATTTTGCAAATTCAAGTGCACTGTTTGGTGTTTTAATATTTATAGGTGCATGAAAGTTGGAATGTAGGCACCAGAGCCTGAGACTTAGTTATAACCTAGCTATGAGCACAGGCTCATTTCATAACATGATCTTTATTAATGTGTGTTTTAATGGCACAGTCTTACTGCCATGTGAATCTGGGGAAGGCCAAGGAGCTCTCCTGCCCAGCATCAGTAGTAGTCGTTTAGGGGAAAAAACGGTAAACCCAGAGTACATAAAGACAAACCTCCCCAGGCACAAGTTTATTGCTTTTAGCTGTCTCTGGCTTTTGGGACTTTCTGGAGAAGCAGAGCCTTTGATGGTTATTAGTCATTGACAGGCTTTTCTTTTGTGAGTCTTTGTGGAACCTGTTAACACTTGTAAATCTGCATGTCCTGTAGCAGTGAGTTCCCCAGTCTGTGCATGGCTTCAAAATTCACTGCCTTTCCTTTCTTATGAAATATGTATGTGCTACTTTTTTTCAAGTGCTCCCTACTTCTTGCATTCTAAGCAACAGTGAGTGATTAATCATCGCTTGTTTATCTCCATCCTACCTGGGTCTGTATAGACCTCTCTGCCAGCAGCCCATGGGCCAATTTTTTCTTTCTCTACTTGAAGAATCCCTCATCCTCACACTTTGCATACTTTTCCTCATCCTTGTTGCTTTCATTCTGGAGAAAAGGTGACTAGGATATATAATAAAGGTGTGTCAATCTGAGGAGATGCAGATGCAAGTTTACTTTAGAGAATCTCTAAATCGCACCTTGCCAGAAGGTGAGAAGAAATGCACTAGTCCTTCTTTTAGCCTGTTTTTCACATTACCAAATACTGAACACTTGCAGACAGAACCTTCACCTGGGCTGTGGGATTGTGGATTGCTTCTAATGTACCAGTTTCATATTGTTCTCTATTTCTTCACCTAGTGGTTCTCTAGATTGCCTTTCACATTCCTTATTCTTCGTATGCTTGAAAATGTTTATATCAGCTTTTATGTCTTTATTCAGTGGTTCTTTAAGATTATCTTTTCCCCCAACCTTATTATCATTGTATAAGACTTTCTTCTGTTTTCTTGTTTGTGCAAGACTTCTGTGTTTTCAAGTGTAACGTTTTACTACTGATACCTTCTTTATTCTGCATTTTACTGTGACAGCTTTTATTGAGGGGGAGGTGGAAGAGAGATGTTTTAATGTTGTTTGGGTTTTTTCCCATTGTATATTTGGGGTTTGTTAATTCATGGTATCCCAAAAGGCTTTGAAAGATCTGTCTGACACTCAGTAAAGAGCAGGTCTTTCACCCTTGTTTTGCAAGAGTGAAAATCCCCGAATCTTTCTTTCCTCATGCACTTCTGTCTGTGTGGCATTTTGGGAACAGAAATTAGAAGGTGAGAATTCACCCCACCTCAGAGTTACCACCACATCTGAGCTGTGTAAGACCCACTCAAGCTCTGCAGGGCTGGTGGGAGGCTGACTCCCTGCTCAGGCTCTGTATTATCTTTCTGCCACTAGGAAAGTTTCCTTTCAAAAATTCTGTGGACAAGTCTCAGGGTGTTCCTGCAGCTGTGTCTGCCTCCCCATGGCACTTGTATCTGCAACAAATAAAACTGAGGAACCATTATTTATTCTATGTTCTGGTACTGAGACATCCCCCAAAATAATAACAATAATATAATCAGCAATTACATGTCAGTGATAAAAAGTGGTACCTCTGAGTTAACATGAAGTATCTTCATCACCTCTCTAGAGCAGGCATTCGCATTTAGTTTTGTTTTACAATTTTGCAATAAAACCTTTGTTTTTTCTCCTTTGCCCTATAACATGCTATAAAATAACCAAAAGCAATCAACCAAGTGTGAATGCAATAAAAAGCTCCATTCAGATTTGTTATGCAAACACGAAAGGGAAAGTTCAATATACAGTATAGTGAAATAAGGCAAATGTATTCAGCTAGCATGTAATTGCATCTGAATTTTATAAGTTGACTGGTATTGTGAGGGACACCCTGACAATGAGTCACTGAATTTTACAAATCATCCAATTAATAATCTCTATTGCTATAATGTCTGATATCCCAATTGGTCTCAGGCATTTAACTTGCTGTTACATGAAGCCAGGCTCATGGATCTAGTCAGTGTTTGGAGAGGGAGTAGGGGTTTGTCATTTTCCTCTTGTGGATTACAATCAGAGGTAGGGCACGTTAATTTTATGCTAATTTGTCCTTGTTGCCTCTGCACATGGCTGAAAACTACGGCTCCCATGAGTGTCAGTGAGAAACACAGATATGCACATGGACAGAAAAGAAACTCATGTTCCAGTAGTCCTGGTGGAAAACCATCTTGCTGTTGGGTGAATCCTTTTAAATGTCATTGAGGGTTTTTTTCTGAGCAGAATAAACACAAAAAAGGACAGTCTGTTCCTGAAACACACTTTCATTTTAAGGTTGCATAAGCAACACTCACCGCTTGGTTCCTAGGAAATTAAATACGTGAAGCACAATATCAGTACCTTTGGCTTCCTTCTATTCAAGTGCCTACATCCAGAAATGATGGCAAAGGGTGAGGACAAAATGTAAATTTTAGCACTGAATTAAGGTCTCTAGGACACAGACTGCCCCTTATTTCTATCACGGAAAGCCTCCGCAGGAGGAAACTCTGGCTTCTCTTTCAACAGAAATAAATCAGGGTAACAATATACTGAGTGCCAGCAGCACTGCAAGGAGCATTTTGTATCTGTACGTCTGGTAAGGGCTAAGGCTGCTTTTCCTTGGCCTGCAGACAGAGCAGCACATGTGTGCAAATCCCTGAAAGGCACGAGGACGTGGCTGCTGTCCCTGGCTGAGGCTGTGGAACGTGTGACAGCTGAAAAAGCCTTTTGTCCGCCTGGCTCGCGGCAGCCAGGCTTGGCAGCCTGCTGGAGGCTGCAGAGGAAGAAGCTAATTACTCCATTCCGTCCTCTTTCGTGGAGTGTTTTCCCTCTCTTTCTCAAAGAGCTGTCCTTTTGCCTTGCTCCTCTCAACAGAGGCCAGTGACCGAGTGTGCTCTGCAAGGTGGCACTGGGAACTGACATGCCACCAGCCAGGCCAGGAGTCACTCACCCCTATGCGGACACTGCAGCCACCCTCCCCAGCCTCTGCACAGTCAGGTCCTGGACCCTTTCCATAGGTTTATCCCCAGGGATGTGAACTAAATTATTCAAAACTTTCAGTTGCCTTACATGTAAATGTGGCCTCTGTGAAGGGCTTTGTGAAATCCTTGGAATGTCCCTGTTTTTTGTGTGGTACATTAAAGAACAAGTCTGGCACAGGAATGCAGGCACTCACAGCTGATGCTCTTGATACCCTCTCTGAAATGCTGACATCTCCTGGGCTGGAAACAATAACACAAGCTTGGCTGGTCCCTGATGGGGTTGTTTTGAAACAGAATCAGCAAACTCTGATTTTGGGCATAATTGCCTTGGTACAGTACAGGCAAAGAGGATGACTAGCATGGATGACATGTGATGTGCTAATTGGGTCCAAGTCTGGCTAATTGGGTTTGAATCCATGACCATGCCCACTAGGAACTGCAGAAGGTGTTCTGTAAATAGCTGTGTCCTTTGGACCTGATCCCTTCTATTTGAGAAACTAGGAGTACTTTACAGAACAGGCACAACCATGGCCTAACCATGGCTGTAATTCATGTTACTGCCCTTGGCTTGAAGAGCAAGTGGTACATGAGGAAGGATTTTCCAGAAGCAAAGACATAGAACAGTCTTCCCTTCACAGAACAAAGTTCTGCTGGGTCAGTGTCAGAAAGAACCTTATTGTAACTGGTTCAATGATTGGTTTTTCTGCATGGATGGAGAAAGATGGAGGATCTCCACAGAGAGACTAGAGAGAGTATAAACTCAAAGCCTGTGTTTGATGTGCCGGGTTCTACAAACTTCACAGGATTTAAAGAAATTAGCTCTGTACCTAAAACAACCTCTAGATTTAGTTTTAGTTTCCCTGTGGTGATAAATATTGAAAAACTTCAATGACTTTTATGGAAACTTCTTTGGCTGCCATCCTTGCCATGGAGAACACATCAAAAAGGTTTGTGGTTCAGCCCTTCATCCTTTTGTCTTGTCCAGTCAATAGTACCAACAGCAGCTGTTTTCCCAAGTATTTCCGTAAATCTACCAGCTATAACCAGGGAATTCAGGGAAATGTTTCAGCATCAGGAGCAGGTTTGGTTTTTTGTTTGTAGGCTTTTTTGTTGGTTTTTTTTACAAAGATGGTTTTGATCTTCTTGAAAAGATTGTATTTCTTTTCCCACCTGAAGTAAGTCTCTAGCTTGGTTTTCCATTTTAATTTTCATGGTTGCTTTTACTTAACTCAAAGAAATTTAGCCACTCTGGCAGAGGCAGCCAACTATTTTGACTTGCAGAATAGACGTAGTACCCAAAGCAGCACTTCTTGATGCCTGTGGCCAGAAAGTACTTGACAAATGTTAAAACATTGTACTTTACAGTATCCAGGAGAGAAGGCAGTTTTTCTTCACATTTTACTGAACAGGAGCTGAAATTAATGGTTGTATGAATACGTCCTCTTAAGTCTAATAGATTTTTGTCTCAGCATTACTGAGTTTCAGTAAGTAGGTGATGGTCTTTAGACTTCACTTCTATATTTTGGTCTTTACTGGAGCTGAGCCTGTGGTTTTTGGCTATCATAGAGCTTTAATCTTGCAGGTGTTCTGGCGTTACTTGCATGGAGCATTACAAATATGTATCTGAAGCTGTGCAGCTGGTGAGCAGAAGATCTTGGTATGAAACCCAGACCTTCTGTGTGAACCTTCATTTCTGCACAATTCATTTTGTTCTTTCTACAAGCTTAGCAGAGTGTTGATTCAGGCAAGGGTTGTGCCCTCCTAAGTATTGTGTTGATCTGTCAAGCCAGACTTGGAAAAGAGGTGGTTTTTACAAGGCTGATGGATCCCTTTGGTCTGTTCCCATTGTCTTGTTTATTTGGATGGGACACGCCCCTCAAAGTAATGTCTCTCCTTTCCCAAGTTAAGGGGTGAGAAACATGTGTGAGAAAATGGGAATATGCTCTGAAATGTTCTTTTCCCCTCACCACCACACCCTACCACATCCCATTTCCTTCTTCTGGGCAAATCTACCTGGCAGGTTTTCAGCAGTCACTGCCAGCTTTGTTAAAGATGCTGCAAGACGCCAAGAATAAAAACATCTTTTCTGGCCAGGGCTGTCAGTGCTGAGGTTCCTCTCTCCTGCTGATAAAAGCTCCTGGCTGATGAAGTGTTGACTTAGAACCTGTCACAATATCAGCAGTTTGGTGGGAAGGGTGGTTCTGACCATCAGGATAGCAGAGAATGGATCAGATAGTGGCTTGCACAAAAGCAAATAAGTCAGCCCTGGGCAGTGGGTAGCAATAGATCAAAAGGAAGAGAAGTGCAAGGGTAAAGAGAGGTAGAGGTGAAATTCCTCAGAGCACCCCAGATCGTTTTGCATGCCCCCAGAGGAGCAGAGATTCTAAAACAAATAAAACTGGACGTGTTACCAAAATGAGCTGCCAACACTTCTGGTATCTTAGGAAAAATACTTCCTCAGTGCACATTAAGGGCTATGCTCAGACTCGCAGCATTCTCTGCTCAGCCTCCAAATGCTGAATATTTTATTTGGGATTCGATTTACTTCTTCAGGAAGCAGATTAGAAAAGCTCCCAGTGTGTTGCCTCTAGTTACTAATTTAAATTGAGATTAGAACAGGAGCATTTCCAGCACCATCAGTTGGCCTTAAAACTTTCTGCATCTGGCAATGTGTCCTGACTGGTGCTGGTGCTCTGAGCTGAGAAGAGTGCTTGGGAGATTTTCCACATCTGGCACAGGAGTGAGGATGGAGGTACCATCTCTGACGTTGTGGGGCAATATTTTGCCTTTCCTCCCTCTCCACAGCAGCTTTAAATCCATGGATACAGAAGGAGCTCTGAAGGACTCCAGGAAGCTGCACCGAAAGCAGGTCGAGGGAGGGGATTCTGCCCCTCTGCTCTCAGCTTTGCTGAATTAAAATCCATGCAGGCAAAGGCTTAGAGAAGCATGTAAAGAAACCCACACCAAAATCTGAAAGACAAACTGCAGTACAGCACCACTCTCCCTAACTGCACATAGTACATTATTGAAAATGATGCTTTTTTATTAGAGAAAAAAATCTGAGCAAAGCAAGGCCATGAGGTATTGAGCCAAAACAGAGCTAAACAGCTACACAGAATCAGAAATGGGAAAGAAAAAGGTTGATTCTCAGAAATGACAAATTGCCACCATGCAAAAGACATGAGGCTTTTAAAAGCCCAAAGAACCAGCAAGATTACCTGGCCTGACAGTACAGGCATCTGGCACATGAATCATAGAAAACCATCGTGGCTTAAGAACCTCAGCCAGCTTGTTCTGAGTCTATCCAGAGGAATGCCCTGGTTCATTAATTCACAAACCAGTGCATTAGCATGTACTTCATAGGTGTTAAGTGTTTATCAATTAAATAAACCTTGTGGATGAGCTGGTCAATAGATGAGGGATTTTAGCTTTACTATTTCTGCTCTGCTACTTGGATGACCTTGAATTTGTCTTCTGTTCAGGGTCCCTGCTCTCCTGTTGGCATTTGTGGCTTTCCACTGCAGATGTGAAAATTAGCTCAGGCTCATTGGCAGCTGCTCTGTGTGCAGGACCAACATAATGTCCTCACTGAGGACACTGACAGCAAATATTTCTGTCTCTGGATTCACATCCTCCATGACACAAGCCCCACTTGGTAGCTGATTTTTTCTTCCATTATAAGAAATGTAAAAGTCTGAAAGTTTTATTTCTCTGGCCACCTGATTATTTTACTCTGCCTTTTTCTTTCTGTCTCCTTTGCACTTACTGAGAGATCAGGGTTTATATCTAAGGACTTGCATAAGGTAAAAGATTCCATTAAAGGCTTCTGACAATTCTTTTTTTGCTTACTGCATTTACTTCCTAAAGTGATTGCTGTTTGGGTTTTTTTATAAGTTCTCTCTTCTATTTATTTATTATGCACATCCCAATAGCATCTTGATTTTCACAGTCCCTCTGTGCTATGTAAGTAATATATGACTTGAACATTATCATCCATTTTCTGTTACTTTTAAGTAGCAGAATTTTTCTCTGAACATTTTGATGCTTTTTCTGTGTTTCAACTTAATTTCTGTTTTCCTCAGTATGTCCAAAAGTATTAATTTATTCTTTTCTGTTCACAGTTTACCATACAAGTAGCTAGGGAATGCATGATTCTACATAAGTTATACCATCATTTAAAAACATGTTTTCAAACTTTATGCTGTGATTTTGGTGGGAAACCAAACAGTAAAAGGAAATGAAAGTACAGAGTGGTTCTAGAGTGGTTGTTAGTAAAATATTTCTCACTTAATCTAGACCAATTATATTTTAGGTATTCATCCTCTTTTCCTTTACAGTCAATGGGACAATTTAGTGATTGATTATTCTGATTTTTTTTTTTTTTTTTTTCTCTCTCCCTCCCTCCATTTATAAAGAGAAAAATTGGGATTAGGGTCAGGCCATATTTTTCACTACTGTCCATGAAAGGGAATCTGAGTGGCTTCTTTTAGGATAGCTGGCCAAAGTTAGGGCGTGCTCTGTGCTGTAACATAGTTACATCAGTTTTCTTTTAGATAGATGAGATTTACTGGCAGGACCTGGATCCTTCTGTGGGAATTCTAGTCCAAGATAGATGTGTATTGACTTTACTTAGAGCACTCAGTGTTAACTTCACCCACCCTTATTTTTTCCTCAATAAACAAAAGGTGATGCAGTTTTCCCTAATGTGCTTTGATACCATTTCCAGCCTTCATGCCCAAAGATCTCTTATCCCCAGCTGAAGAGGTCAGAGCTTTCTTCAGTTCTGTCCTATATTGCTTCCTCTATTGCTACTCTTGTCACCCAGGATTTTATGTTTTGTTTGTCCTGGGTTGAAGTGGGGAGCCACTTCTTCCAGCCTCCTTGTTCTACAAGTGGCGCTACAGCAAAAGAGGGATGATCCTGCAGCAGTCCCAATGCCCCAGGGGGAAAATAGGCAGGAGAGACATCCAAGGACACTCAGGGTGCAGGGAGCCCAGGGAAAACCCAGCTGCTGGCCTGAAAGTGCTGAACCTTCCTTGAATGAGGCCAGAATTCAGTGAGAACCAGGTAATGTTTTACTGAGGTAGCAAAGGACAAGCCTTGCACACTTGAATCCAGCCTTCCAAATTTAATCTGCTCAGTGCAGAGTATGAAGGCATTTGAATTTTGTGGAGAGCAGTTATGAGGGCTCTTTTAAAACTGAACAACAATGTATGTCTTCATAAAGCTGTATCAAAAACTTGTCACTGCTCATGCTTTCAAAAACCATATCCTAAACCACTTTGGTGCTTCAGCACTTCCAGGTGACTGGCAAGGGCTGGGAACATATGGCCTCACCACTGGTCTTCTAAGGTGCCTTTCAGTCCCACTGGTTCTGTGTTTCTCTGAAAATGCTAAAATACCTATAATTCAAGGCCAGCAAAGCTGCAGAATTGATGTCCACTTCAAGAGTATATAAGGGGAAAAAAATCCAAAAATTTAGGTTTTACACCTGATTTCCGTGGAAAATATCTGAGTCTTTCTCATTTTCCTCATTTTGCAGTCATATGTCAGGCTGAATTTTGGCCACTCTTTGCTGCAGGGTTGTTCATATCCAAACTACTTGGGCTGATCATTGTGTGTTGGGCTGGCAGAATGCTGACAGTGTTACCAGGGTGTGTCCCAGCAAAGGGTGCCATGCCTTAGAAGAATATTAAAAAGTCCTCATAGCAGGCATGAAAAGGTTAAAAAAGCAATGTCACCATCTGCACCTAAACCAAAAAATTTCCAGTTGAACTTCTCACTTTTCTGTTTTCCTCTGAAAAATCTGAGAAGCCCAGCTGATTTCTTAGATGCCATGAAAAGAGATTCTTGCTGTACCCATATAAGTCTGCACTTGAATTACAGCTTAAAAATAAAAAATGACAGCCTTATCAGCTTGTTTGATGTGGCATTCAAACTGAAAGCTACAGCTTCCTCTTCAAATGTTGGTAGTGAATTGTTGCAGGTCGAGAAATCTCTGCTCTCATAGGGGAAGAAACCCATGTCAGTCATGCCAGAGCATCAGGAAACATTATGGGATCTGGAAAAAATCTGCCAAAAGCTGCACACTATCACTTCTTAAATACTCAGCTATTCTGTAGTGGTGTGGTCTGGAGATCTTTAAATTCTGACTTAATTAGAAAAAAAACTTCCACAAATTAATGGTCTTAATGTGACCACATTTTTAGCAGAAAGGGGTATTTTAGTTGTCATGAAACATTAATTCCCCTTTTGTGCCTTTTTATATTAAAGCACTAATGAATTTGTATGCCAAAACAAACTGCCTTTAATTATTCATGATATAGAATTCATTAGGCCCCAGAGGGAAAGGGGTGGTCATGTGACCAGCATGTGTCTCATTAACATGTGTAAAATGATAATGAAATTAGCAACGGATGGACAACAGATTGGAAGCAAGTTTATTGTAACTGGGAGAAAGAATTGCTGGAATTTTTTGCTGCCTAACCTTTTTTTTTGCTGAACTTCATGGGCAGGATAACTGCAGTGAGTGTGGCAGCCTCCACACTGTCCCCAAACAGGGCTGCTCTGGCAGGAAAATGTCACATCTGTGTCTGTACTGCTCTGGAGCCGAGGAAATGGCTGTGCAGCAGGTGGATTGCTTAAATTATGCAAAGGCTGGGAATGGCCCATGGGGCTTCTTGGGTGGGAATCTTGGAACATCCTGATCATTTCAAAAATATTCAAACTTGGAGCACACCAGATTTCTGGTCAACCTGCAGTAGTGCTGCAACAACCAGAAGCTGTAGGATGCTTCTGAAACCAACTTTTTGCAAATGTGCCTTTTCTGGTGATTATTCAATCCTTCAGCAGCTGGAGGGGCACGAATGTTTGTACAGAATACAGCACAAGCCTCTGTGGCTGGAGATGAGTTAGGTTTTAGGTTATCTCATATGTTGATCAAGTTATTATTTGATGATAATGTAGCCATGCTAATTCCACTCTCACTGCACTAATGTCTTCATCTTGAAACATGTCAAGCATGAATTTAGGACAGGAAACATAAGGGCTGAATTAGGCTGGGAGGCTTTCTTATAGGGATGAAAAAGAGGGGGAAAAAAACCTCAGGAAAAGCAAGCACCTTACAAAATACAGACTGAGCTCACATTTTAGTCCTGTTGTTGCTGTGTAAAAGCAGAGGAAATATTTGTATTGATCAGGGGAGACTTTGGAGTGTGGTTAAGAAGAATACCTTTTGTTATGGGCTCTTGTGCACCCAAAGTAGCAAAGGTACCCAGCTCTGCAGCACTGGAATTGAGACTTTCTCCTTTCCTGTCCATCATCCCAGCAGCTGTCAATCCAGGGTGTATTGTGTGAGCTTTCTGGAAACTTTCAGTTGGGAGAGTCAGTTAAGATGATAACACAGCCTTGTGACTGTCAGTCTCCTTCAGAATGAAATGCTGCCCCTGGGTACTGCCTTGTTTTCCTCACAGGGTTTTGAGTCCAGGAGAATATGGATATAAAAATTCTGTGTATGTGCTGTGTGTTCTGCTCTCTGCCTGGGGCTGGCTCACCTCCCTCAAAAAAGCCATCTTCTGGAGGAGTGCAATTTAAATTATGATTCAAATTATGATTGTGAACGAGCTTTCTTAATGCACGAGAGACAGATCGTGTATGTTTTTATTACAGATAATTTTTCAGTTATGATAAAAGGAGGATCAATTGTAGTTATAAAGAGAATATCATATTACTATGGTGTAATCCCCCTTTTATAATAGCAGAGAAAACATATCTCATGAAAATAGAGTTACTATTTGCCCAGTATTGAAAATAGTTGATATGTTCATGATATCACAAGTATTCTTCTTTGACTTTAAAATTCCATAGACACACATTGGTCTGCTTGGATTCTTCTCCCAAAATATTCCATGGCCTGCACATCTTGGGCTCTTTTCCGAAGTGGAGTGATTTTTCACACCACTTGAGAAGTTAGGAAATAAAATAAAGAAATGGTTTTCAGCCATTTTTCCTGCCTAGTGTTATTGCAGCATGGAAATAAATATTTTACACTCTTGCCTTTCCATTCTTTTTAAACATGTGCCCATTTTTGAACACTTATTCTTTCTGATGCAGTTTATTTTTCTAGTTCATTGTGATGGGATGTAGCTATCTATCACTTAGGGGCCATGCTGAAAATCCTGGCTGATCACTGAAGAGCTCAGGTCACGAACAAGGTTCTTTGATCTTTCTTCAAGGCAGAGGCTCTTTTGGAAAGCAGAAAGTGACTCTGAAGTTGTAAAAAGGGGTTGTGTTAGACTGGATGTTATCAATGTGTCCTGGGTTGCAGTGTAGGATGTACACAAAGTATTTATTCTATCACCATCTTCATGAACCATTGAAACCAGGTGGGCTAGTGTTTTCCCAAGCCCCCTGCCTCTTCTGCTAATGGCCTTTGGGGTGTCTTCTGCTAATGGCCCATTAACGACTTGCCCATGAGTCACAGGTAACTCCCTCCAGGGGTTATCTCTGTTTAATGGGCCATCAAGGACCCACTTCACACTCCTTATGCTATTTGTGAGATGCTCTGCCCAGGGGGAGGAGCCAAGCATTCTCACCTGGATATAAGCTGGTATGTGGGACAGTGCAAGAGCACTTACCCACTGGATTCCCAGAGGACCAGAGCTCCCAGACCTTTCTACAGGATCACTGCTTCAGGAAGAGCACCTCATCTGGACTGCTTCCACCATCCTGCTCGGGTTGTATTCTGATTCTGTCAGTGATCCTTTGTGTTATTGTATTTATTTTATTTTACTTTTACTTTTTTACCTTTCTTTTTTATTAAATTATATCTCTGACTTGGAGCCTCTCATTCATTTTGCTTTCAAACCACAACACAATGGAGTAATATCAACAGTAATGTCATTAGGAGAGAGGGATATTTATCTTTTAATGAAACCAATTATCTAGTCAGTGAATTATCAGCTTTTTATGCATGTATTATCCATTCTTAAGGGTTTCTATTTCATCTTAGGACCTCTTTCATTTTCCTTTGAAGCTTCTAAATGTATATCCTTGGCATGCTTTGCATCCCAGGTGTGACCAGGGTTTGCCTTTGGGAGCTGGGTGGTGGAGAGCCAGGAAGATTGCAGGAGATGCTGATAATGCAGATGTGGTGGCCTAGGAAGGTTGATTTTTTTTTTTTTTTTTTTGACCACTTGAAATGTATTAACATTATAACTTTCTGAATTTTGCTTTACACTGAAAAGTGAGTGTTAAGATACAACATTTTTTAATGAATGGCAATTGCTTTTTTCAAATGTGCACTAGAGGTATCAGATTAGCCTGGAAAAATCCACAGTTTCATTCCTTGCTCCAGCACAGGGCAGCAGGAACAAGGCATCAAGTGTTGTAGAGATCCTGGAGAGCATTTATCACACCCAATACCTTCTTCTAGCAGACCTGGTTTATTATTTGTGGTTTATTATTTTGCACCACCCAATGAGCTCGTGCTTCCTGCAAACTTCCTGTAAACCAGGTTTTACTTCTGATGACTCTCCAAGCCAGTTCCTTCCCTCTGGTCAGATTGTTTTTCAGCTGACTGAGATCCATCCAAGGTAACTCTCTTCCTCAGGACATTGTCCCACTGCTCCATTCAGCTTACAGATATGTCATTTTCCACATGTGGAAGGGGTTGGGATGGGTTGATTTTGCAGTCCTTGTGGAAAACTCTGCTGCTTTTGACTGCGTTTATAGTCTCAAGGCACAGTTTTCTCTCCACTTGAGTGAATGGTTTTGGAGGGGAACACTGAGCTGCTTTTTAGGGAGTTTGTGAATCTGTCCAGAACTGTTTCTCAGGGTCCTGTAGCAAAACACCACAGACATGTGGGCCCTCTTTTGTTTTATATTACTTGGGATATTATCCCATCATTTGGACTGTGTGTGCTATGGAATCCTCTTGCATCCTGTGAGAGCCCATTGCTCAAATGTAATCTTTATTATCCAAGCAGTTCTAAATTCACTTTATGGGAATAGAAATGCCTTCCTGACATACTGTCAAGTACTAGGAAACTAGGGCTAGTGAAGCCTTTGTCAATACTTTCATTTACTGCAGGCAATTGACTGGAGACCAGGTGGTAACTCTCTATAAAGATGGATCTAACAGCTCCACATAAACTGTAGATCATGCTGGAACTTGAGACCCAGCAGAGTCCAATAAAGTGGATACTACAGAATTAAACCCTTCTGCTTCATATGGAGTTCCAGATATGCTTCCTACTCTGTTTTAGAGTTGTCAGCTTACAACATAACCTCTCATTTAAATTCAACTACTTTTTCAGTCAGTCTCTCCTGTGTTTCCAAGGATGATAGCAGAAATTTATGTCAGTTCTTTCTGCCTCCTGTCATTCTCCCACCACTCTTACTACACTTCCCACTTCTCTTGCCTTCTAGAGAGTAGTAAGTTCTGGGAGAAAAAAAAAAAAAAAAAAAAAAAAAAAAAAAAAAAAAAAAAAAAGGCATCACCAAAGAAAAAAAGCTCCCACAAATATAACTTAGAAGCTCAGTTAAAAATACTCTGCCCTGATCTGTGACTTTCTTTTGCTGGGATTGTATCTGCAACATCTCCTGCTTTTTGAAAGTGTCGAGCACAGCAACTCTCAGTGCTGTCCCTGCTTTTTTTACAGCACAGCCTTTCCACTGAACTGGCACTGGACATCACCCTCTCCTGGGTGTTTCTCGACCCCTCTGCATCCAGACAGGTTGGAGATTAGTTTATTGTGCTGATGGTTCCCATGTTACCTGTCCAAACTTTTACTTCAAATATATTACTCCTATCAGTAATATATTTGAATACCTTAAGCAGATCAGGAAGGTGGTTTGATACTGAGCTTCCTGATAATTCCTTTTCCAGCTGGTCAAGTCCTCATTTTGCCAGACAAGCCACAAAGCTGTGGGTGAAACATTTTTGAAGCTGTTATAAATAAACACCCAAGTTATATTTTGTAAATTATGTTGTTGTCTCGGTGGGCAAGGATTTTATCACACTGAGCTCAAATTAAATTCAGTGAAAAATTCAGGAGTGCAGTTATAAATCACAGCTCCTTTTCAGGGGAAGGACTGTTGTCTTTGCACAAGAGTGCAGGTGCTTCAGCAAAGGGGATTTTACCCACAGAATTTTTTTGGAGCTGCTGCATCCTTGAAGGAAAAGGCTGGGAACAAAAGTGTGAGACCATGGGCTTCTGTGATCACATCCTCATCCTTAAGGCAGCAAATTGTGCTGCTTCCCATAAATCCTTGAGCCAGCTTTGCTTCTTCTGCATGTCCACAGATTATGAGGTGAGAGTGGCAGCTCCTGCTTCCTAATATTTTCTCCTTTTCCTTTCTCATAGGGATTTCCTATGCAAAATTTGATCAGTCCCACGCAGTGGTACAGGGCAGGTGTGGAATGGAAGTGAGAGGGGAGCAAGAAGAGGCTGCTCTCACAGGGATTGGACTCTGTGTGGAGACACGGGCAGAAATCCCCTCTGACAGAGGGAATGAGAGGAGAATTGAGAGGTTTTGGGGTGGGAGAAGGAGAGATGGAATTGAAGAGTGTGCACTTGTGGTGTATAGTCACCTGCCTGGAGATTTCTGTGAGAGGCAATTGCAGTTACCATGTGAGAGAGGGAAGACAGATAACACATTCAGAAATAATTGCAGCGTGTTTCATTAGCTGTTATTCAAATTATATTATCTTAGCCTTTGTGCTTAATTATCTGATGGCTGCTAAACAATACCCAGAGAGCTGAGGGGGGAAGAATGCAGGGCCAGCTATGGGAGTAATTTAACAACTTACATTTAATTGGAGCGCTCTGTGGGCTTGTCCCTGAGAGGATGGGAGCATTTCCCCTTCCCCAGAGATCTGCAGGAGCTGAGGCAGCCCCAGACCCCTCCCTGCACTCCCAGTGCTTTGCACAGATGTGCTCTGGGTGTGAGGAGCAGGATTTCCCTCTTGAGAGGGGCTTTGAGGTGCAGGGTGAGAGGGGAAACAGTGGCACGTCCTGATTGTTCCTCCTGGCTGGAGGGAATGGGGAAATCTGCGATGCCTGAAGGCCACCCCTGCCCTCCTCTCTTCCCTGGGAAATCTCCTGGAGCCTGACAGCTCACCGTGCTGACTTGTGACAAGCCTTGGTGGCTTGTGGCTCTCCTGAAGGCACAGCTCGGGCTTAACTCCCTGTCTGCGAGGGCAGCAGCTGATCTGGCTTTCAGAAGGAGCAGGAACAGGGACAGAACCTGAATCTGGGTGTCCCTTTTGGTCAGTACTGCCAGGGATTTGCACAAGCCCAGTTGCAGCTCGATGTGGCACAAGCCCTGCCAGTGCTGCCTGTAGAGAGGAATTCTTTCCATGGCTGGGAGTCTCCCAGACCCTGCCCAGCTGCTGTCAGGGAGTTTTTCTCTTTTGCCGTTGATATCACTGCTCTGAGAGTGCTGCTTTGCTATATAGTGGCCGAAAATGAAGGTTAGGATGTGTAACAACTCACCGTTAAGGGGAAGGAAGCACCATGTCAGTATGTGGGAAAAAACCCTCAATATTGAAAACAAAAAAGTGAAATCCTGACCCTACTGTACACAGCAGGAGGTTCTACTACTGGCTCCAGATCATCTTGGGTTATACCTATTGTCCAAAACAATGTCAGCTCACTTCTGCTCTTCCTTTCTGCAGACAGTTTCAACCTGAGTCTACTCCTCCAGGCACTGTCTAGCCCCAAGTATACACCTTTCCTTTTAATTACTGATCTGCTCAGCTTTCCCCTGCTTTGGGGTTGTGGGTTGCTTCAATAAACAAGATAAAAATACTTGGCAAGATTGGAATTAATTTAAAGCACGGACTAAAGCAAAACCAAATGCAATTTAACTAAAATCCTTGTGGAGAAAATGGTGTGAAACTACATGATTGCTGCTGTCTTTTGTTAATACAGGTGTACTCTTGTGCTCTTCAGTATTTTTCTTTCTCCTATTTAAAGCTTTTCTTCAGTGTTTGCTTTCAGTTCCCTATCTATTCTGCATTTGTTTCCAATGTTTTTGATGGTTTCTATTTGAGAATCAGATGTCAGGGAAACAAGATGCCTCAGATATGGCAACCACAGTGTGTTTTAGCAGCACTCTCCCCTCTCACTCTTGCACTGACAGCCACTACACCACTTCAGACCCTCCCCTAGAGCCACCCTTAGGGTGGCTTCTTCTTCCTCAGGGAATGGAAACCAGCTGCTTGTGGTTCCAGACAGTCTTGCTCTTTTTCTTGATCTTCCTTCCACCCTCCTTTTGTGGGGGACAAGTCTGCTTGCCTGGATTTAATCACCAAATTTTGGAGAAATGACTCCCTGATATGTTCCCCTGGTATGTCTTTCTGATTTCTCTTGCAGTACCATCTCAGTCACATGCAGCTAAAAATAAACATATTTTCCTTCTCCTCAGTCCTTTTTCACTCAACCTGAACTGTGCTGAGCAGATGAGAGAACAGGAAAAGTTACCTCAATTTCTGAACGCACTGAATTGTATTTCAAATAAACATAAGGTTTTTAAGTTTCATAAGTAGGTTTAGAGAGGACTGCAGAATTCTGGTGCAGCCTGAGAGGTCCAACCAACCTTATGAATGTCTCAGAAAAAAATCCTAGAGCTCTCACTGCTGCTGGTTAAATCTTACATGGACACCAATCTTTGGACAGCCATGGTCATGCTCAGCAACCCTTTACTGAACATCTGTGAAAAAAACCAAAACTGTCAAAAATAAAATACATCACCACAAAAACACTCTCTAAGCACAGCAATGAATCTTCTTTTCTGCATAAGTGAAAAGCCTCCTGAATTTTCAGCATTGAATGGATATTTGTGTAGGACATGTAAGTAAAAAGGAGGACAGGGGAAGGAGAAGGGAAAGGAAAGAAGCCTGGACATGTGAACAGTATTTTTCAGTTTGGTCAACTGTAAATATATTTTCAAGATCGCATTACCTTTTTTTTTATTACTTAAAAAAGGACTGGAGCATATAACTGAAGCTATTTCTACTGCAATTTTGGAAGCATAATGGACCCTGCAAGTCAGAGAAGGGAAAGGGAGTTTAGTTATTAGGGTTTTTTCATCTATTAGGTTTTTTAGCTCTTGTACCCTAAGAGAACCTTGCAGATCCTCGGCTGTGGAGTCTTTCTGGCCTTGTCTACATGGACAGATATATAAATTCAGCCTCTTTCCTCCATATCCTGAGGGGCCAGAGAGTCCCCAGTGCTGTCTGGAAGCCTCTGCTGCCCTAGAGGCACTTTGCTGTAGTTAAAATTCAGCATTACCTCTGCACCCCTCATTTTTCTTGTTTCAGGCACGTGCTAGGTTGAAAATGTCCCATTTGAGATACATTCAGTGCTTTCTACACCAGTCACAAACCTCTGCTGCCATTTGGTCTTAGGTTTCCCTCTCACAGATGAGGCAGAATGAGAGGAGCGGGGGGAACAAGCAGAAACATGGATGCATCAGGAAAGCTCTGTGATATTTGGCATTGATTGGCTCGGTGGGTGCTGTTTTGCACCTCCTGCCTGTGCAGCAGCGCTCTTGGGTGAGTCAGGAGTACTTGCACTGCATCCTTCTGTCATGCATGAATGTCAGTTCCTTTTCCAGCATGTTACCAGGGCATCCTACCCCAGGTCATTCCATAAGGGAGAAGAGGATGTTAAGGCACATGTTTATAGTCTATTAACACCTTCAGGAGAGCCATGTGAAAGGACTAAGAGAAGGAGGGGTCACTGTGTTGGATTCTTGGCTCTTCCATTGCTATTTGTTTGTTTTTGAGACTGCAAATGAAGTATCTCTTTCTAGGTACCATCATGTTACCATCCCCACAGATAGCCAGGCCCTCTGCCCCTTGAAAGATGGCAAGTGAAGCCCTGAGATCAGGAAATGTGAGGCAACTGGGTTTACATCACGCTAATGCCTTCATCCTGTAGATTACCTGGGTGGTTTTATTTTTAAAAGTTACTTCTTTACATCATTCTCTCTAAAAACAGTCTCCCTCATCTTCCCAGAGAATCTGCTTCTATCTGTGACTGCCAAAGGCAGTCACATTTCTACAACAACCTGGTTTACACGAGGTTTAGCTTGAACTGCCTGCTGGCATTATGTAAGGGAGGCAACAATTGAATCTTCATAGTTGGGCTGAACTAGGAAAGTACTTAAAATAGCAGTAAAATCTCTCAGTGTGCACTTTAATTATTAAATTTTGTCCCTCTGCAGAGCAGAGTAATTTCTTTTTGGGATAATTGCCTTTTCGAAGCAATTTTTGCATTAAAGATTCACTGGCTTTTCAGAAGATGCTTCTAAATGCTCCTTATTAAAAATTTAACTTGAATCTTGTCTTTCCTCATTCTACTTTTTACTTTTTCTTACCCACAAAACAGTAGCCTTCATTCTCTTCTAGCCTGACCTGTGTTGCACAGGCTTGCACGTTAAAGCAAAAAATAGTGCACATCTGTTCTTCAGCATTGGTGTCCTGCAAATCCAGGGTGGTTCAGGGATAGCTCAGTTTGTATGACCTGTTGCCTCACAGCCCAAACTCCCACTCTGCAAGGTTCCCCTTCTGAGTCACATGTGCTGACTTCACTGTATCCCTTTTTGTTTGTGGTATCTCACAGAAAAAAAAATAAATATTATGGAAGGACTCTGATTAAATTTCCCAGTTTACGCTTGAACATGAATCAGCAGCTCAGTCTTTTCTGAATCTAGAGATGGATTTGCAGTCTCTTGAAGTAAGTCTTGGTCTGTCTTTGCCACTCTTCATTGAATGCTGCTGATCTCACCAATGAATTTTTGCACGTCCCAAAGGAAGGAGAAGTTTTCTGAAGGAATTTTACAGAGACCACCAACACACTGGAAACAAAGCTGCTCTCCATATCCACTGAGGAACTCCCTTAAAATAATGCTGACGATTCCCTGTAAATAGTTCCTCAGCAAGGCCTTTCTGATGGCCCATGTCCGAGCCAGAATTTTCAGGGGGAAGACTTTAATCAGAAGAGCATTTTATCCTGGCTCACATCTGCTAAAAGAGATTAGAATTAGTATTTCTTTGTGCGTCAGTAATGCCACATTAGGACACCTGAAGGTTTCTTCCATTCCTTCTATCTAAGTAATTCAGAATTAATGGAATTTTAATAGCCAGAATTTGTCTTAAAGGAAAACATAAAGATGACATTGAATTAGGGGAACTTGAATTTATCTTCCATCTGATAACTCCTTTTGGCAGCTTGTCCTGGTGCTCCTCCTTTGATTTAAAGGGAGTTACTCCAGATTTTTAATAGTACAAACTAGATGGAAATCATTCCATTGATAAACTGCAAAAGTTTAGATATTTTTTTTCCCCATTTCCCCATCAGCCCCTCCAGTTAAGTGGATGATAACTGTGGCCTTCAGAAAAAAGTAAAGCTTTCAAGGGTAGGGTCTTGGACCAGGAGATGTTAAAATTCAGTGGCAACACACAGCCAGGTTTAAGATATGGATTCAGTTCTGATTTTGCTGAGCCTTCATATGTTTGTACTCATGTGGTCAGCTAAAATTGAAAAAAAAAAAAATACTGAGACAAACTGATCTCGTGAAATTCTCCCTGGCCTTTCCAGACTGAAAATAAGATTTTAAAAAATTAGTCTGCCTCTCACTGAACGTGATCTGAAGCCCAGGTGGAGATCTGAGTTTTAGGTGATGATCTCCCACCCCCAGAAAGAGAAGAAAACTGGTTCTGTGGAGATCTGGTTCAGGTCTGTCTCTCCCTGCAGTGGGCTGCATTCTGTGCTCTGTATAGTCTGCCTTACCCAGAACAGCTGTGGCTGTCATCCACTAGCACAGTGTTAAAATGAAGACTGATTGTCTTTCCATCCGTGCAGTTAGCTGCTGTCAGTCTCACATGTGGCAAGCACTTGCTGAAGGGTTTTTGTCCTAGAGTTAGCTGGTTTAACCTTGAATTAAGTGAGTAAATACATAAAACAGCCACTGGAGTTTGGTGGCAACCAAGTAATGTTATCTGCAAAACTGTCTCAGCTTCCAGCTGGCACTTCTCGAGGGGCAGCAGCACAATTGAGATTGGCAGGAAGTGAATTTCATGGGCTGAATTCTAGCAGAGGAGCCAACTACCTGCACAGTGTGTGAGTTATGAATCTTGCTTTTCTCAGTAAAGAGCTTTATTTTCACACTTATCTCTGGTACTTGTCAGCTTTTGAGCTAATTACAGTCTCTTTTTAGAAGGGCATTGCCTTTTGTAGTCGTAACAGAACTCTATAAACTAAGCAGGAATCTTCTGCCTTGGATTGCTCGGATATCTTCACCTTCTTTGCACCTTGCTGAGTTTTGCCCCAGCCTCCATGGTCATTTTTCCAGCCCTTTCTATCTGCAGCTCATGGCAAAAGAACATGAAGATGCAGAAGGAAGCTGTTGTTGTGACATTTAGATGGCTGCAGGAGTGGACAAACACCAGGTTCAGGCACTCTTGGACTCAGGAGACATCAGCCTTTCACCTTTTGGCTTCTAGCTCTGTGGTTTGCAATCTTCTGCAAGCAACCTGGCATTAAAACCCTTCTTATTTAGTGCATCTCCGTGAGGAAAGCTTTGGGCCAGTTGTCAACACACGGCTTTTCTTCCCCTTGGGGGAAGGGAGGGAGTGGTTTTCAGAAACAGAGTTCTGTCAGTGTCATTTCTTGTCTTGCCCTTGCCCCAGAGCAGTTTTGTGGGCCTGGGGCTGCCCTGGTCAACGTGTGAGTCCCCAACTTTGTCTGAGACTGTGCTGCTCCCTCAAAGCTCCATCATCCACTGGCACAATTGAGGCCATGGGAGCAGTGGGAATACGGAGACATTGCCTGATGGGCTGTGGAAAGCAGTACACCCCAAGGCTATTCCAGTGCCCAGGCTGTTCATTGAACAGGAAAGGCAACAAATTCTGCCCATGAAGCAGCTCTTGGCCTACTGGGGAAAAAGCTGGGCCCTTGGTGTTGTTGTTTGTTAATTATTTGTGCTGTGGTAGCTCGAGGAGGCCTCGTCCTCCCTCGGGACCGTCCATAGCCGCAGTTTTCGCTCCGTCACATTCCGTGGATGCGCTGAGGTGACAAGGATCCAACTGTGCTTCCAGCCCTGCTGCCTCTGGCTGCCAGCACACACTGCACCCCTGCAAGGGATTTCCTGTCTGAGGGGTGTGCAGGCGGACTTAACTGCTAATAGAGCAGATCTGATAACACAGAGCACGCAGCTATGTGGTTTTAAGACATGGGAGAAAGGGGCTGGAAGCATAGTAAAAATAAACTCTCTGAAGAGGTTTCATAATCTAATGCATCTGGACAGAGAAGGTTAGAGTGTCTGGACTAAAGATTTATCCAACTTTGGTTTCTTGTAATATTTTCCTTTGTATTTTTTAGAGGCGCCTACTTTTCTGTTCCTCAGGATTTTGTTGTACGCCATTTGCTGTCTTGCATTTAGGTTCATTTGCATTCTGAGGGTTTCCAAGTACTTTAAAAATGGTCATTAAGTATATCTTAGCACGTCTTTGAAAAGTATTAATAATTGTATGCTTCAATTTTTACATATCTCTGTGGGATATCTTCACCACACAATACTGGGGTTGGATACTCTTCTTCTATTCTCTTTTTCTCCTTCAGATTTACAGATCCAAACTCCTCAAGTCTATTGTATTGTAAGCCTAAACTGTTCTCTTTATCCCTAGGATGTTTTAAAGAAACTGACAGATGAGTTATGACTTAAAATTTAGGTCTGGCTTTAAAAAGAGGTACTAAACCCACCAGTGTATTATTACGCTGTGGGATCACTTCAAGAGCCCTTTTTATTGCCAGAACAAGTGAGTCCTTTCTGGTCTCTGTACAGTGGGAATCAGAGAAATAATAAACAGTTGTCAGTGATGAAAATAAAGGAAATTGTGAACTATTTTGTGGTGGACCAGGACTCAGTAAGAAACAGAGTCTTTTGAAATCTGTATGCAGCAATTCTGTGCTTGAGGTAGGCAGTGAAGAATGGAAATCATGATGTTAGTATCTTTCATAGAGCACTTTGAAATAAATCAAGCAAAATAGAGGGGAAAAATTATATGGAATTAATGGAATTCACATTTTAATGGGCCAAGGAACCAACTACATGATGAAGGAAAAATACTCCAATTGTGTGGCAATAAATGCTCATTTTATATTTAATTGAATAACTTTATGTCCTGGGTTGTAGTGTAGGATGTACACAAAGTATTTATTCTATCACCATCTTTATGAAGTGTTGAAACCAGGTGGCCTAGTGTTTTCCCAAGCCCCCTGCTCTTTTGCTAATGGCCCATTAACGCCTTTGGGGTGTTTTCTGCTAATGACTTTTGGGGTGTCTCCTGCTAATGGCCCATTAACGACTTGCCCATGAGTCACAGGTAACTCCCTCCAGGGGTTATCTCTGTTAATGGGCCATCAAGGACCCATTTCACACTTCTCATGCTATTGTGAGATGCTCTGCCCAGGGGGAGGAGCCAAGCATTCTCACCTGGATATAAGCTGGGATTTGGGACAGTGCAAGAGCACTTATCCACTGGATTCCCAGAGGACCAGAGCTCCCAGACCTTTCTACAGGATCACTGCTTCAGGAAGAGCACCTCACCTGGACTGCTTCCACCATCCTGCTCAGGTTGTATTCTGACTCTGTCAGTGATCCTTTGTGTTATTGTATTTATTTTATTTTACTTTTACTTTTTTACCTTTCTTCTTATTAAATTATATCTCTGACTTGGAGCCTCTCATTCATTTTGCTTTCAAACCACAACACTTTATGCTGAAGAGACAAAAATAAAATGTTCCCAAAATTAGTTATAATAGGTGTTTGAACAAAAGATGCAGATCCTGAGTCAGGAACATGGACACAGTGGTGCACTAGAAGGCAAAATCCCAAAATTTGCAGGCATTTGGCTCTGTAGCAACTCAGAGATGCTGAGCTACGCTGAGCCTAAAGAAGCAGCCACAAACAAGAGGTTTAAAGCTCACCTAGAGACCAAAGCAAAGAACCTACAGTTCCCCTGAAAGGGGGCCAAGCTGAAGGACATGTCTTCCATTTATTTTCCCCCTGCTAATACCCCATTTCCTGTCAGTTCTATGACAGATCTCACTTTGCTGACTGCAGCGAGACAGTCAAGATTCAGATTTCCATTTTCCGATGCTTTGCCTGCTTTGGAGGAAAGCACAGACATAATCCATCATTAGTCCTGGGATTCAGCTGGTCCTAATAGCCCTGTGTATGAGGCACTCCAGGAGAGCTGAATGTTGGTTTCCAACCCTGGGGAAGCCTCCTGAGTCTGTCCTTCAAATACTTCTATTTATACATTTCTTTCAGTTTATGGTAGGAGGCGAGGATGTGAACAGGTCACTGAGCTACCAAATCACCTCCCCCATGTACTGTGGTTTGTGAGCCATAGACCAGGGCTCAGGAAAACCTGAGCAGGATGCAGCTTTGAAAAAGCACAGGGAAAAGGGATCAAGAGAGATCCCTAATTCTCCACCATAACCTTTCCCATGTGTCTCAAGAGAACAGGCTTTCTGAGCCACAGTGACGAGCAGAGTTTGGGATGAGGTGGGGTCTTTGCTGCTGTAACTCATTTCCTTATTGCTTTCCAAGGCTGCAGCCCCCGTGCTGTTCCCCATGCTGAGATCTGTTCCTGGGGATAGGAGGTGATGGGGCAGGCTCTCTGGTCTCAGCTTTCCTGAGGACAGATCCAGCTGCATTTTGTATCTGCTGTCAGTGTTTAAAAGAGCAAACTCTCAGAGCATCCATGGGCTCCTGGAAGCTGTGCTCCACTGTGTGAAACGCTCTCCTCTACCTAGTGTGGGGAGCAAGGGTTTCCCCCCCAAACAGGTCTTGCTGGGACTGCGTTTAGCAAAAATGCTCAGTGATTTGTGGGGAAGTTGTCTAAAGTGGGCTGTGAGGAAGGGTCTTGACTCTAAGGAGTCAAGTCAGGAGGTAAAAGTCGCTGACAGCTCACGCCTGAGCGGGGGCAGCTCCTCATCCCTGCAGCTGAGGAATGCTGGCACAACCTGCTGGCTGGTCAGGGAGCTTTTTGGGATCACAAGGAGCTACAAGATCCTTTGCTTTCTGCTATACTCATGTCTACAGCATTAGTTTGGGCTTTAAAAGTGGAAATGGTGCCAGAGGAAAGCCTGCTGTCCTTCATTTATGTTTAGAACTTAGACATTCCCCCAAAGCAGAGAGTTTTGGATTTATTGTGTGTGTACATAAGAATTATGTAATTGCTTTTGGTTTAGTGCAAAACTCTCATTTTGACTTTGGAGTTTCAAGTGAAGAAGTTTTACATGTTAAATATTACAGTCTAAAAATTGTTCAATAATGAAAAAGCCCTGCCTGGGGCAAGATTACTTCTACCTGGTACTCAGCAGAGCTGCAGTCAGTGGAGCTCTGCTGCTGAGGTCATCCCAGATGTGCCACTTGAAAGAGGTGAAGTAATGGTGTATTTCTGAAAAGCGCCTTTAGGACTGGGGAGCAGGATGTTCCTATCACCTTATCCTTATTTATGAGCACTGCAGTTCGTTTGTCTGGAATGAAATCTATTTTAGTTTCATTTGTCAAAATACTTGTATTCATCATATTTTTAAATCAAAACATGTACTTACCTGCCAGTGTTTAAAAAAAGGCAAACCATAAGACTGTACCTGAGATTTTGGAAGCCTTGTCAGTGTGTGCAGGCTTTGCTGCTGTTGTATCCTGCTCTTAATTCCCTGATCTGCTGCTCTTGTTTCAGAGCAATGCCTGGGGAGGTGGACAGTGTCCTGTGTCCATCAGCAGCACCGAGGCTGAAAAGGCACTTTTGGAGCCTGCTGTCTCCCTGCTGCAGTGCAGGGGCTGCTGATCCCTCTGGGAAGTAGGGTCTGTGGCCCCAAAAGAGACCAAGCTCACAGTGTTTCTGCTGTACCTGTTAGAGTGTGCTAAACTGCCGACTGGGACAAGCCTTTACTCAAATGTGTCAGCCAGATTGAACATTGACTTGAAAGACTCTTTTTTTGTTTCAACACTTATGCTCAGAAAACTGCTCAAATGACTGTTTTCCCCAAGCCATCCCCACTCAGTTTGTTATCATTTCCATTATTAAACATTTATATAAACAGTATAACATTTTATAGTGTTTGACAGAGATTTCCAAGTCTGCTAATTAGCATGGTCCCTGGCACATGGAATATACTTTTATTTTTACCCATTCATGGCCTTGTTATTCAGAAGAGGTTCTCCTGTGAATGGAAACATGCATTACTGCACTTCAGGCTAATAAGTGTGACATAAAATACAACACACAAAATTAACTGCTGTTCTGCAGGATCCAGCAACTGGGGGTGATGTGCATATGGTCATACTGAGGCTCTGTTCATTTGCATCATTGCTTTTCTGCAATTAAAAGTCTGAGAGAGGAGAATATTGGGAGAAGAAGGAGGGGGAGAAGAAATGAACAAATCTATCTTGGCATGAATAGGTTTGGCTCAGCAATACAACAGTTGTCAGCAGCCTTTTCCACAATCCTGTTACCCTCAATGAGGAGAGCACAAAAAAGTGATTGAAAAGTCAGTTTGTGGGCTTGCAGCATTCTTGGAAAGAAGCTGAAAGAAGAAAAATCGGATCAACCAAACCAAGCCCAGCCCCCTGAAATAAAAATATATGCTTGTAACATGAAGTGTGTTTTATCCATATTCAGGGTCAAAGCAGAGCTTGCCAAGCAGAGGTGCAGCCCTGTGTCCACCCTGATTTCCTGGTCCAAGGATTAGATTTTAAAAAGTGGCCTCTCTTCTTTTTCTCCCTTCTCTCTGCCCATTCCTGGTATGATTTTTTTTCCAGTTGAGACAGAGTAAGTGACTCTTTGAGTCCATTTCAATGAGAAAAAAAAATCTATTTGCCTTCAACATTAGCACCTTCACAGACAACTGTGAGGACTTTGCAAACCATTTAAGTGGGTGTGCTTGAAATAGTTTCTGTTGCAATGATCCTGGAGAAAGAAAAGGAGGATCCTGGTGGATGAAGAGAAAAGGTTAAACAGTTTGGCAAAGGGAGTTGCTTGTCTGGCCAAGACCAGCTCTTTTTTTTTTTTTTTTTTTTTTATCCTATTTATGCCTTGTAGAGAAGAGCTATGGAAAAAAATATTTCTGAACTTCCCAAGAAACTGTCAGAGAAGTTAATTCCTATATTTAAGTCAGGGTTTACTCATGTGCAACTGTACCTGCTCTAAGAGCAACAATAAAGTGAAATTTGTATGTATGGGTGTTTATACATGCATTTATATGTGTATGTGTGTAATATACATGTTAATGGCTATGGGAAATGACTGAGAGGAGTTGACACATTTTGCTATACTGTGTGACTCGTCAGGTAATAAAATATGATTTATTTCAGGTTTATTCTGATAAAGACTCAAAGTGAGCATCCAGTGGATGTGGGTGTGTTTGCAGTTCTGGAGATGTAGTTTGAAACGCTTGAAATGCTTTGTTAGATGTACCTATTTTAAAAGTGAGGGAAGGACTGCTTCCATTTAAATGCAATATCTCTAGGTTTCTCAGGCCCTCCCACACCAGTGTAGCTAGCCACAAGCCTGCCCCAGGCTGTAAAACCATTGAGAGTAATTAAATACTTACAGTGCTGGACTCCAGCTCACAAGATACTTTACAGCCCACATATATTCCTGTGGAAAATAGCCTGTGGCTGCAGAGAACCTGCTGGCAAGAGGCTCTCCTAAATGCTAATTAATCACAGGATCACAGAACATGCTGAGCTGGAAGGGACCTGCCTTCCAGGATCCCAGGTGTTGCAAGGAACACCTGGTTTTGAACACCAGCTTGGGAGATGTCCTGAGCACAGCAACATCAAGAGAGGCATCAGGTGCCACGTGGGGCTGTTCTATTTTTGACTCAAGGACTTGCTGTGGAAGTGAAACTGATGCCTTGGGAAAGCTGACCTGAAACAGAGACTGGACAGAGCTGGAGAATAAAGTAGGGATTTATTGAAAGGCCTTTAGTATACACCCTGGGCAGGACAGGGCCTGGCCAGGGCTACACCCAAGAAAGAATGGTCACAAAATGGTTAACTAGTCATGAGGTCTTATATTTTTATAAGTTTTGGTCCATTTGCGTATTGGGGTTTAATTGTCTAATTGCAGCTTCAGGCTGTGAGGTCTCATCCTTCTTCTTCCTCCCTCCAGCCCACCATTGTTTGTGCTTTTGGGCCTGAAAAATGTCCTTGGTCTCCAGCAGGAAAAGGATTTGTTTTGTCTCCCTACTCTGCAAAGAGAGCTTACCAGCACTTAATATGAAGCTCAGAACTACATCCCTAGGCAGCACAGCATCTAAAAATATGAAAGCTGAAACTTAAGGCATCATTTGGCAGTGATGCTTCTCCAGCAGCAGGGAGGACACAGCAGGACAGGTGCCTAAAGGAGTGGAAGAAACGAAGCAGCAGAAGGGTTGGATACCTGTCCGCTCCTTGTGCTCGTGTGTGATGCTCTTGTCCCAGGTGCACTGCAGCAGTGAGGGCCCTGCAGTACCTGCTGCAGCTCTGCAGAGCCTGAGGTCAAACTGTGCCCCTGCAGCCCCTGAGGAGGAAGAGTGCTCCCAGAATTCCCCTCTTAAGCAGATACAGAGAAAAATTTTGGACAAAGATGTGCATACAGCACTTAGAAACATGTTACCCCTGCCCTTTAGAGGGGCAACATGTTGTGACGTGGGAGTGGAGCCTCACAGAGGACAGCAGGCAGCAGCTTGGTGAATCATGGAAAGCTCTTTATTATCTGACTCCAATAGGCTTATATACATTTTGTACAGAGGGCCAAGATTGGCCCAAGGAGGTTACAACCTCCTGACTCCATTGGTCAATATGACCATCAGTCAAGTTCTCTCTCAAAGAACAAGAATGCAAAACATACAGATAATTTCTAAGAATACATATTGTTTACATGAAGCAGCATGAGAAAGCTGCTGCAAAGACTCAAACACTTGAAGGCAAGAAATTCAGGGACGACAGAAACACTTCCATAATCTTCCCTTATCATATGTTGAGTGTTTCCAAGTTTTTGATGGTGATCTCTGCTCCCACATGTATGATTCCAGGAAATGAAAGTAGATGGAAGTTTGAGGGCTGCAATAGATCTGTTGTTGCTTCCAGCACTTTAATTCAAGATCATATCATGAAGCATAAAAACATGTCATCTTTGCAGTGTTTGTTGTTCATAGGAAAAGGATAAAAAGAAAGAAGGCCCTAAATAAAGTACAGAAATGATAAAAGAAAATCTGCTTTCTCTTCCCAAAAAATATTTCAGTCTGTATTATTTGTGTTCATATCAGTCAGGTACTGCTGGTAAACTAATCTCTCTGCTCCACAGTAAAACTGTGAAACAAAAAAAAAAAAAAAAAAAAAATCCAGATCTGCAGAGGACAAATACCAGTCCTAAAGAGAAGGCTTAAAATAGATTGAGTTTTAGCTAGCAAAATTAAGAAATCTATTTTGGAAAGGCTTAGGTAGTTTTCAGCTCAGATGGGTACTGTCTGAGCATATCTACTTACTCAGAATTGATATGTAAATAGAGAGACACAAAAATACATCTATATAGCTTGGGAAAAGGAAAGAGATGTTTTGGAGCATGCAGTGCCTTGTAGATCATGAACATATTTTTATATAAAAGGTTGTGGAGATGATATGAAATAAAACAGATATATATAAAATAAAGATTTGGTTCTGGTTTGGATCTTCAGCAACTACACTTTGACTGTAGCTCCCAGGTATTCCCACTCATTTTCCAACAATATCTCCTAGAGATATGTTTCCCCCTGCCAGAATTTTATTTTATTAAGTTCCATGAAAGTGATGGCCTGATTTTCTGAGACCATCACTATCAAACCTTATTACAGAAGTCCATGGACAGCAGCAACTCTACCAATTGTATTAGAGGTCCAATTTCATTTTGCTTGTTTTTCATGTGTTCCGTGTTGATAGAGGGGTAGCAGGATATTTCATTCTTCTGCAGAGAACATTCATGAAAAGATTTCTGTGTCTGATTGCATTCATCTCAATTCTGCTCTTGCTGTATTTGACATCCAGTATCCAGCTTGGGGGTAAAACCAGCTTGGGAGTAAAAACCAGAAGGATGTGATGGTTCAGACTGAGAACAGATTCTTACCTGATCCTTGTCTAGAAATGGAAACTGAAACTAAAGCTCTGAGCTGTTTCTTGCAGACTACTATTTGTATGTGTGTGTGTGTGTGTATGTGCTTCTGTATTTTGCAGCTTTAAACACACAAGCCAGGAAAAATATTTATTACTGTGTTACGTGGGTAGGTGGCATTCTTGTTTTCATGGCAAACTGAAATATGTCAGAGCATGTACATTCAACAATGGGCTGCATTTGGATTCCTTTGGTTAGAGTTGTGAGAAGGATACTCTGTGGGCTTGTTTTGTGTTATCAATTGAATTGAAATTAATAAGTAGGAGCAGCACAGCTAAGCCATTTCCCATTGTTTGGGTTTTTTTGCATCCCCTTCCTTTTTGAGGTGTGTGCAAAGTTCAGAGATGCTGAGCTACTGTGAGAAGACCTCTTTTTGAAGTGGCTCCTCAGATTTTAGGACGAGAAGAAGAGACTGATTTCTATCTGTGGATTTGAGCCCTGTGACTTCCCCTGATCTACCATGATCATAGGCTGAATTTTGGGCTTTTCCCATTCTTCATGCCAGGCCCTGGTTCACACCAAGTGCTCAGAATCTTGCTCATAAGAGGGCAAAATTTTACACTGGTAACAAACCCAGCATTACACACATCTGTCTCAGATGGAATTTCCAACTCTTAGATCATAACTTGAACCCCCCTGGAAAATCTGTTTCACTTAAAAACAATTATGATAATGTACCATTAAATTACATGTATTATCAAGTAAATGGCAGGAACTGAGAGCAGAGTTTATGATCTTGGCACTGTAGAGCTGAAAAAGTAGAAAATTCTGCAGCAGAACAGCACCCGCAAAAGTCTGATCTGCTCTTTGTGCCTGGTAAAATTGCAGGGTAAGAGGCTCTTCAGAAAAACTTTTGGTTTCTGGAAAGCCTAAGGCAGACAGTGAAAGCTGTGTGTCTCAGCACTGAAATGCTTTTGTGGATTCCTGCATGTAGTCCTTAACTTGCCAGTCCAAATCTCCATGTGTGTCACTGGTACATTGTTCTTAAAGTTAAAAAATAATGCTCATGTTTTAGTAGGGTTGAATCTTAAACAAAACATAAAAAGCAAGAAATGGCCTCTGGAAAGCATTCAAAGACCTTTTAAAGTATCCTTAGAAATAAAATGAGGTATTAAAAGTGAATGTGTGCTAAAACCCAGTGACACCAAGAATCCTGGGAGCCAGCAAAAGCCTCCTTTAATTGTTTTGCTTTGAGGCATATCTGTGTTTCTTACATATTATCCTGCCCCAGGAAGGGCTGAACGTTTCATGTAACATGTTGACCCTGGAAAACACGCTGCAATTTTGGGGTAATTCTTGATGGGAATTTATGGCTACGTAAGCATATTATGAGTAAACCAACCAGTTTTCCAAGCCACAAAATTCTGCACTGCTCTGTATTACTGCAAGGACCACTTAGTGCAAAGGCTGCTTTGCTCCAGCACAATGAATAGGACCTCTGTTATTCAAAGGTAATAGGCAGGCTGAAGAAACCATGATATGAGAGGAACTGACTTTCCTGTTTTGCTGGTTTTGCAAGGTTTTTTGCTGGTTTGGAAGTTTTGTGCTGCCACCTATTAACTTACTGTTGCTGTCACTTGGAGCTTGGAGCAGGTCCCTTCCTTCCCCTCCTCTCTCTGAACAAGATGGGGATTATAGTCCTTTGTCATTGTGCCCCAGCAGCTCAGGGCACCTTATTACAGTGAAAAAAAATACATTTTGATTTATTGTTTCATATAATGTAATGCTTTTCAGTGGAGGGAAGTTTAGGGGGATGGCTGTGTTCAAGTAGCTGCAATTCCAGTGGAGCTGAGCAAATGGAAAAACTGAGGGACAGAAAAAGAGGGATTTCTAACCCCTGGGGGAAAGGGATGATGGCATACACGCTGTTGTTGTTCCTTTACAGTTTTGTGTTTCTATTGCAGATAAAGGCTTCACTTCGCAAAGGTATTTTTCAGGCAAAATTAATATTGTCTTTCAACCATTTCCAGATGCTTATAACTTTGGCCTCGGGGTGAAACATTAGATTGTTTCCTCAAGAAGTGACAAAGAAAATCTGGCTGAGATCAAACACCAAAATGAGATTCTTAATGGGAAATCATATGGAATGGTAGCCTGGTGTGGCAATTCTGTATGTTCCTTTAAAGACTGACTTAAGACTGACATGTTGGAGTGCAGGGGCATGATTTGGCAACTAACTCATAGATGCAATGTTAGTTTTGTATTTTTGCACTAAGCATGTATTCTGTGGCTGCTGAGACTACAAGAGCAGTTGTTTCAGCAGTCCAGCTAGTCCCCAGCTAGCCTATGCTGCTCGTTTTAAAGCAAAATGCTCATTTTCTGAACTATGTTAATTCCTGTCAGTTCCTCTGGACAGCTTCTGTTCTTATTTAGATTTTGGCTAAGTCTTTTTTTATATCAGAAACTTCCTGCATGTATTTGAAGCAAGCATCTACTTGATATAGTGGTCAGAGCAATGTGATTGAAACATCCCTGCAGAGCTCTGTGAGGTGTCAAAGGGTGATGTCTGATTTCCATAGGCTCTGCTTGCCCAAAGCCTTCCTTTTGTCTCCTGACAGAGCTGTATTCTGATTTCAGAATGTCAGTTATCCATACCTCCCTATTTCCCCTGCTCCTTATGTGTCAGCCTTCCTAGAAGCTTTATATTAATTTATCAAATTGTCATTGGGCTCACTTTGTTGCACTGCAGCCATTAGCCTGTCCGTTTGCTTAATTGGTCCATTTCCCGTTTATTATTCATTCCCCGAATCACCATTTGAATAATTTTTAGCTAACTATTAATTGAATACCATTTCTAACATGATTATATTGTCTACATTCTCATTTTTGCATGATCACTAAGAGAAAGGGGGTTTTATTATGATGCAGATGAGAGTTTCTGGTTAACTGGTGGTTGGAAAATGGGAAGAAAGTGATCGCTCTGTCCAGTAATTACAGAATCAAAGAGTCTATGATCATTTAAGTGGTTGAACATGAGATTCAGGTTTCTGCTTCTGTTTCTGTAACTGCAGCTGATGGACTTTTGGCCAGACCCCTTTGTACCTGTGCAAAGGGGTGCAGCAGGCTCTGGAATCCATGAGGAATTTGTGGTAATTGGTTGCTGTGCAAACAGCTTTTATCCTGGGCTGTTTGTGAAGCTATTGGTCAGGCAGCAGTGTGTAAATGTCTTCAGCCCTCTTAGAGTCTCCAGCTTTCACAGCAGGCACTGGTTGTCTACATGCCTGGTCTTCACATGTGGTGCAACACAAAAGCTGGGATAGAGGGTGATCATCCAGCATTGCATTTAGTTTTGGGCAGGATGGCAGGACCCTCTAGCTGGCATCCAAGCCACTTCTCCTGGCTCATCTTGGACATAGTGATTGCAACATCCAGGGCATGAACAAGCCACAATTAAGGGGAACAACTTATTCTTGATATTAATTTGTAACCAAAGTCCTTTGTGTGTTGGAGTGGGGCCTGTAGGGGAAGCTGATCCGTGAGAGAGACCTGAACCTCCCTGGCTGTTTTGTGCCAGTCCAACAGCTCAGGGTTTATACAGTGGCTGGTGCTGCCACAGCCTGTGATTCATGAGGAACTTGGGAGGGAATCGTAGAATCACAGAATCATAGAATGGCTTGGGCTGGAAGGGACCTTAAAGATCATCTCATTCCAACCCCTGCCATGGGGAGGGACACCTTCCACTATCCCAGGTTTCTCAGAGCTCCATCCAGCCTGGCCTTGGAGACTTGTAAGCATGAGGCAGCCACAGCTTCTCTGGGCAACCTGTGCCAGGGCCTTGCCACCCTCACAGGGTGAATTTTTTTCCCTAATATCTGATCCAAATCTACTCTTCTTCAGATTGAAACCATTCCCCTGGTCCTATGCTAGAAGTGTTAATAATGGAAGAGGAAAAATATTATTAACTTTGTGGGAGAAAATTTAAGCTACAGAGAGCTCTGGGGCTGCACAGTGACACAGAGAATCTCCTGTAGGTTTGCTCAGCAACATCTGAGATTTGTCTGAGCTCACTTTTGTGAGGGCAGGGCTTGTGCTCACAGAGGATTGGTATGAGTATCAACCCAGACTTCAAGTCCTGGCTTTCTTCCTAGCTGGGCCTGGGGCTGAGAACATCTGGGCTATTGATTCAGATGGAATTTTGGGTTTGTAGTCATTGAAGCCAGATTTTGGAGGAGCATTTTAGTTCTCAGTCATGGTGTGAATCCCAGAAATTATTGCCCATGTGTTAGGTAAGCCCAGAGTTTGGGCTCTGGACATGAAGTGTGCTGGGCTCCCCTTCAGTCTAGGGGGAGGGTTTCTGGAGAGTATTGTCTTTGCAGACAGTAGAAATAGATCTCTAAAATAAGAGAGAGGCATAGAGATGCCTCAGTGCTAACATCAGGCAGGGTGAGAGTCTGTGTTCACCTTGGTGTCTTTGTGTTCCCAGCTTGGTTCTGGTTACTGTAAACATCTACAGAAAGACTCATCTGTCCTGTGGTGCTGATACAATAGGCAGCATCCAGGCTTGATTGTTCTTGGTCAAATTATTTAGAAAGAAAGCTTACAGGTTTAGCCAAATGCAGAATTACTCTTTTGGAAGGCAATAAAAGTGCAGAGCTGCGAGTCATCGAAATAATCTCCCAGATGGCCATGGAAAGAGCACAACCACAAACAAAAGCAGCTCTCAACTTGGAGTAACCTCCAAACTCATTGCCATTCCAGAGGAGTTGCTAATCACAAATGTGTGTTAGTCTTTGAAAAATAACATTGGGAAGCAATGGATTTCTAAGTTGCAGCAGTGTGGAGATAATTTTATTTACACTTTCTCTGCATTGGGTACAGAGTGGCTCATTTTCCACTTTTAAACAGGATGATACTGCATCCCCTCAGTAAGAGGAGAATGGAGCCAGTTAAACATTGACTGGGAGGAGACGCACATCCCTGCTGAGCTGAGCACCATGCAGACTGAATTTTGGGAGGTTCCTTAACCTTTGCTCCCCAGGTCATTGTGGTGACAGTGCTGAAACCCTTTTCCCTAAACAACGTGGGTAGGTTTGGAGCATTCCCTTATGCTTGGCTTCCTCCAGCTCTGCGAGGGCCCCCAGCCTCAAGTGCTTCCCTGCCACCAAAGAGAGCAGGCTAGGTCAGTCCAGAATGCAAACAATGATGTCACCATTGTAAAAGAAATGAAAAGCTCTGTGGGAATCCAGGAGACAAACCCCAAATTAAAGATCTTTTGGCTAAGTACGAGCACGAAGGAAAGCTTGCAAAGATCAGAATAGGGTTGCATGCCAATGTGGCATTTGATGTCCAAGATAAAAGGGGGACTTATTTCAGGAGTGAGACTGTTTGAGCAAGAGAAAGAGATCTTAGTGTCTGTGCTGGAATGCATAAAAACACATGTTTCCGATGTGGTTTTCTCATATGCTAAATGAACAGGACATCTGGTTGTGTTTTTAAAAATTAAATTGACTGACACTAAATCAGTGCTTTACAAAGCAAAAGGTAGTAAACCGAGAACATCTAATAAGGTAACAATGAAATATTTGGCAGGACTTCAGAGTATTAGAAACTCACACAACCAAAAGGAGCTGAAATATTGTGATATATATGAGGCCTTAACTTCTCATTTATCTGTGCTATTTCTTACTGCACTTCATAGAAATATGTTGCATTCCCATTGGTATAGATTTCTATATGTTAGTGCCAAAACTCCAGATGTTTTCTAGGTAAATCTCTGGAGACTGTTTTATTGTGTTTCATTTCTCCTTATTTACAATTCACTTGTCTTGAACTCATGCCATTGGTAATAAAAATCCATAGAGCCTGCAGCTGAGCCAAGTGGACACCATTGTCCTGTTTTTCCAAGCTGGGACGGGTTGATCCAAGCCTTGAGCAGAATCCAAACCACTGGAGTTTTCCACAAGTTCATCTCTTTTCTCTTTATTTTTTAACCCTTCATGCACCGGGGAATAAAGAGTCAACTGCTTTGTCTTTCTTTTTTCTGTTCCACTCTGTCCTGGAAGTTTCAACCCCTCTTCACCACAACTGCCTGTCCACAGCTGCTGTCCTTTAGCCCTTCTGCAGTTCTGTCCATCAGACCCCTGACCTGACCAGTGCTCCAGGGTTCTGTATCCCTCCTCCAGGCTACCTTCACGCCGAATCTGCTAGCTTCCTCTTTGTTCCTCTGGAGTTAAAGAAAAAGCAACGTGGTCATCCCTGAGCCACTTTGTGCTTCTGAACCTCTTCCCTTTCTGCCTTGCAGAGACAGCATGGTGCTCCAGCTGGGCACTTCCAAACCCAAGCTCCCCTTTGCCTCATACTTTGTGTTGATTTGGGGTTTTTTAAGCTTTTATTAATACATTAAGATATACTGAAGCCTGCTGTCACCTCCCCTTCTCAGTTTGCTCTCTGTTTAGGTTTTAAATGCCTTCAGGTTCTCTGGTACATCAGAGAGATTGTGGTGCCCATTTTGCACTGAAATCAGTCTGTGGTTACTGGGGAATTCAGGTCTTTACATGCTGACAAACCCCCTGCTTAATGACATAGAAATAATTATCCACTTTGCTGTAGTGGGACTTCAGTTAATTTTAAAGAGCTGCGAAGTTTCGTTTCAGAATTGCTGCAATCAGCGGTTGCATTTTATAACCCATCACTGGCACGTTTGATCAACCACACAGATTTTTTTATGTGAACATACCCACCCACCAGATGTGTATAGACATAAATCATTCCACAGCATAACTTGATCATGTTTTCTTAGTGGTTCTGGGCTAGACTGATCCTCCAGGAGAAAGCAGTGCTGCTCACAGAACTCCAAACTGTGAGTGAGACCCGCTTGGATCTCACAAGCGCTGCTCTGCTCTCATTCCCTGTCAGGGAGCAGGATGAAGGAAAGAAAGTTGTTGCAGCTCTGACAAGCAGTTTTCTCTCTCCCCACATGCCCAAGTAGATGTGGCTGGCTCTGAGTGCAGCCTCTTACCTGGCCTGTGTTTCCTGTGCTGGCTTTCGGGGGCTGTGCAGTGCTCGAGAACTAGAGCTGCAATGCAGTAACTGGTAACTCCTGCTCCCTGCAAGGCTGGAGGGAATTCTTTCCTGCTCTAGTAAGCAGCTGGAGTGGTAAGTGCCAGCCTCTCAGGTTTCTGAACAATTCCTATTTTTCTTTGATTTCTTGTAGCTGAAATACACTTAGGCAAGGCAGGTAATATCCTTTATGCTTGTGAATTATACATTTATTTTTAAAATAGTACAAGTTATCTATATTCTGTGAAGTTTATAATTCTTGCACCAGTAGATATGACTGTGTTAGTCAGCATCCTAATTACCTGAAGAGTTGAATATTTACTGTTAATCAGTAAATAGTTCAAAATGAAGCAATTATAAATGGGCCAAAGTCAAAATTCCTGACAGGAGCACTCTCATGGTGAATCCAGGAATGACACTGAATAATTTCCAGGTTCCATACTTGAGTTACCAAATTGCATCACAAAGGAAGGTACTGCTGTCATTAGTTTTAGTTTCACATGTTGAAACAGAGGTTCTGAAAGACAAAATCATTTCCTTTACAGTTCTACTATCTGCTACCAGTTGATCTTCAGTCCTGTATCCCAGGTAGTGTCATAAAAACCCTGGATGCATTTTGTCCTGAACTTCAGAGAAAATTGCCTTCAAATTCCATGCCTCAAGCTCATCTATAGAAATATTTAATGAGCAAAATGTTAATTCAAATTTCATGAAAATAATTAACAGCGACAGCATCAAAGCACAGTCTCTTCCCAAGTTTGTGGTATTATACAAAAGTTAAAGCTCTAGAAAAGCATAGAAAGCATTATGCTGATCAACCATCTTCACTGGGGAGAAATGAATACAAGGCAGGCATTTAGAACCAGGAATGATGGCTGCTGTTTTCTTTTCATTTGGAAGCAAGTTCTGTGTTTGTATCTCCCAGCTTTATTTGTGATCACTGAGGCTTCAGCCTGGATTGAAGCCACAGGGGTCACAGATTGCTCATCTGTGGATCTTGTCATGGTGTCCTTTGGGTGCATTACATAAAGGTCACTGTTTTTGTTACTTCCTCCCATCTTTCTCCATTTTTAAATTTGTTTTTTTCTCTACTGATGCTCTACTGAGTACCAGCTAAAGAAACAAAAACATATTTAAATCTTCTATGTCAAGCTGGGTACACACAGGGTACTCAACATTTATATAGTGTCTGTCCTTAAAGTGTCAATGTTTGCCAAGCAATTCTATTTATTGGTATCTCAGCCCTCTGAATTCTACTGAAAGGACTCAAAGGCTTTCAGTGATTTCAGTGTATTTTTGATTGTGTCATTATTCCCCTGCAGTGAGAAAGAAAAAAAACAAATCACTGTGGTGTCTAAAATGCTGTGTGCATCTTTTTGCAAATGCAGTAATCTCACAGGCGCCTGTTTTTTCCAGTGTGATGCTGCCTCAGTCAATTCTTTGTGCCAGAGAGGGAAAGCTGTGATAGCTTTCTAAATTCCACTAGTCAGTATAATAACCTGTGCTCTCTGCCCTCCCTGTCCCTGAAAAATGCAGTTTGAGAGGGTTTTTTAAACATTCCTTAGAATAAAAATAATTACTCTCAACTCTCATGAAAAAACACATATATTTCTCTCATCATGATTCTCAACAGCACTTGAATTTTTACTATGAAATAGTTGCAATAAATTATATAAGATCAATCTTGTGAAGTAATAACATTTCAGGAGAGGGAAAGATTTTAATTTGAAATGACAGACTTGAAGATCCTTGCCTGGTCACAAAGAGAAGATAACTCCTGAGAAGTCATTCCAGAAAAAAAAAGCAGAGAGATTGAATTAATTGAATAAGTTATGAGTGTTAAATTATTAATTCAGCTCTGAGTCAGCTTTGAACTACTTATTAGCAATTAATTGATACAGATATTTTATAAAATGTACGAGTAATTTTAATAAATGCTTCTGAGCTTTTTTTTTTACTGAATGTTAAACTATGGGCATGTGAAAATATATGTTCAGTCCTAATCTGCATCACTATAATGTATGGGATAATCAGGTTAACAGCACTCCTGGGAAAAGGGAGACTCAGTGGGAAAAGAACAAAGCTGGAGAGGCACTTCCTGTGCTGGCTTTTGGAGAGAACCAACAACCACCTCTTTCAGCACACAAGAAATTGGATCTTCTTGTGTGTTTTTGGTTGTGACCATCCAGCAAAGCAGGGTTCTGGCTATTCAAGCATCTGGGATCCATGCTGTGAATTAAGCAGAAGGAGATTGCTATAAATATTAAACACAAAGAGGCTGCTGTAACTGGAGGAGGAACTTTCCATGTGCAGTGCAGGGAAAACCAGCAGAGCAGGACACTGACCCTCCACAGCAAAGCTGTCCCATCCTTTCTGGCTCTAAAAAGCCACAGCCATGAAGGGAAAGAGTTGAAGAACAGAAAATTTTTACAGTCTGATCTTTTGCACTGACTGTCAGGGTTCTTTCAGATCTCTCATAGGACTGTGTAAACTGTGATTTAAACTTTATTTCATGAGCTCATTATTGAACAAAGATGACAAACAAGGGCTCAATTGCCTTTTGGTACTTGTCTGTTGCATTAATTCCCCCAGCTATCATTCAAGTTGTATGATTTCCTAACTTATAACCCCTGACTCTTACTATTATCACCTATGAACAAAAAAAAAAAAAAAAAAAAAAAAAAAAAAAAAAAAAAAAAAAATAAAAATAGTTCCCTATTCAGTGGTGAGGGTGCTCATCCTTCCTTCTCCATCACAGTGTGGGCATCCCCTGTGTCCCACCAGGAAATACAAAAGCATCAGCAGTCCAGCTGCTCTTGGATCTGCTTCAAGAACTTTTGGGGTAAGCTGAAGTTTTATACCATCCAGCTTGGAGGTTTGTACTTTGCCATTTCCAGAAGTTAGTGGGTTCTGTGGAAAACGCCAGACAAAAGGTAACAGCTGCATTTTTCAGGTGATGGTGAGTGCAGAGTGGCCTTTCCTGGCCACCTGTCCTGCCTGGCTTTGATGGGATGGTGCTGCTCCCAGCTTACATGAGGCTTTAGCATGAGCTGGGTTAACCACAACCTGAGCAGGAGTCGAGTAAACTCTCCTCCTGCCTGACCTCACATTCTTTTCCAGGGCAGCTGCTCCTCTGCACAAGAGCCTGTTGGGGTTTTTTTCCAGTGTTCTGCAGGTGTTCCAGGTCAGCCTTCAGGGGAAGGGGTATCTGGCCACCCATGAAATTCTGTGGAAATCCCTTTCTTTTCTCTGGTACACTTTTGAGCTTGTTCTCACACCAGGAGAGCAGCAACTTCACTTATGCTCTTTGATGACAAAGAATGTAATTATTCTGATCTTTTCCACATACCCCTTTTATTTTTAATACCAAATTTAAAGTCTGATTCATCCTTGTGGAAAAATATTTTCCTGTTCTGTAAAGTTCTCTCCCTAACCTATCTGAGCAGTTTTCACAGGGTTAGTAATAATACTTGCACACCAAGTGAAGAGTATGTCTTTAAGCCATGTAAAAAATACCTCATAAATTATTATATATTTTTTAATGTTGAATAAGAATCCAGCTTTGTACTTTGCCATCCATAAAAATGCACCAAGATGGTTGTTGAAACAGTCACACCCTTGTGCACAGGCACATGGACTCACTGGAGACAGATGCATCTGTTTGGAAACTGCCTCTGATTTTCTGGGTCAGGCTTGCACTTTGATAATACTTTTGTGCACTGTTACTTGCTTTACAGCAAAGTGCAAAGGTATTGCTGCCTTTTTAGAGCTGAGGATTATTGGACACAGGCACATGAGAATTCCTCAGGAACTGATGTTCCTGTGAGTGGGGAACTCATATCCCACTGACTTCCATTAGAGTTTACTATTCTGAAAGTGGATTCTTGCTTAGGTGAATATTACCTTGTTAATATTGCAAAAACAGCTTCATGCAAATCATCTCCAAGGCTGTTGGTGGGCAGGGAGGACTAAAGTTTGCCCCCAGTATTTTCGGTTATACTGAGAACTTGATTTCCACTTGGAAAGAGAAATGAACTAGGCAGCACTGAAACACAGATTTGCAGAGAGACGCATGACTTCTCCTCATGCAGATTTATTTCATGCACACTATTTCTCTTCATCCCTCCTTCAGGGACTGCACTGGAGTGTCTCTGAAAATTTTTGCACCCTTTGATGGCATAAGGCAAATAAGCCTGATGTTTCAGTGGTACAGATCTGTACCTTCTATGCTATTTGATGTAACCTGAAAGGCCCAATAAACGTCTTCTGTGGAGAAGTTACCACAGGTGATACAAGATACAACGCAGGAGCAGAGATGATGCAGTTTAGTGGATGAGGACTTCAGGTGAGCCAAATGTGATTTTATCCCTACAGAGATCATTCCCTGGGGAAGCTACATTAGTGTCTAAGTTGCCCGTCTGCCTTTGTCTCATGTGCAAGGGTGAGAAAAAAATCTGTTACAAATCTCATATTGTGGACTTCAAAACTGCCTAGTGCAGTCTTGGTGGGGCTCCTAGGGATAAATGTAACAGAAATTATAACAGCAACGATTATCTTTAGAGCAATAATGCACTGAAAGCCTCTTATCTCTTGAATCCTGTTTGCTGTGGTGTAACTAAGCACAACACAAACACTGTAACAACTTTCTACAACACTATAATAAGTATTTATATTCCATCAGAGAAATAACTAATAAAATATTAGCAGTGTATAACACCAGATGGAATAATAGGTTTTAGAGAGGGTAGTTCAATGAACTCACGACACATCTCAGAAAACCATTGTGGGAATCAGGTAGGAAAGGGAGGCAGGGATGTACTTGGATAATGTCAGGTGTCTCACTGTGTTCTCAAAAGTGTGAGTTCTTGCCATGTTTGTATCTACAGGAGACCAGAGAAGTTCCCACTCCTCTGGGAGAGGTTGTCTTTGTGAACATTTGTTTGTGAATGGTAGTTTGGAATTTCCAGTCAAAAATTTGGGTCAGGATAATAATTCCTTTACTTACTGATGCCCTTAGAAATAGCAACAGCAATGACAACATTTTCTCAACACCTTGGTAATTTCTTGAGGTAATTTCTTGTCTTTACTGGCTTAAGTAAGGATAAGACAGTCATGGCACAATCTACAGCTTTCCCATTTTATTTACTTGTATATGTTCATTTTTCAGTAACTGCTTTATGTAATGGCTTTATCTGCATATCACCTTTTAACAGGAGCTATTGATTTTTAAACCATTTTTATCATTTGAGTGGCTTCAATTTGAAAGAGGGTAGGGTTAGGTTAGCTGTTAGGAAGAAATTGTTCCCTGTGAGGGTGGGGAGACCCTGGCACAGGGTGCCTAGAGAAGTTGTGACAGCCCCTGGATCCCTGGAAGTGTCCAAGGTCAGGCTGAACAAGGCTTGGAGCAACCTGAGATAGTGGGAGGTGTCCCTGCCATGGCAGGGTGTGGAATGAGATGATCTTTAAGGTCTCTTCCAACCCATTTATGATTCTATGAACGTTTGTGCACACATGTCCTGCCAATCTGACAATTGAAAATGTAATTTTCACACCCTGAAAATAGTGTTTTCAGTCTGAATTCTGGCATTACAGGTTTCAGATCTGTAACTGTTGTTTTCATTTTTGAATGCCTATGGGCAGCTGAATGCAAAACAGATCAGACAGTGCATGGTGAAAGACACAGAAGTTAAAAAAAGAATGTGAGTGGTAGAAAATCCTCATTCATGGAGCTGAGCATCTGAGCAGTGTTGTTAATGGTGTTAATGTTAACTGCCTGAAACTGAACTGGAGTAAAAGTGAATCAAATCTTGCAGCTTTCTTTTTTTTTTTTTTTTTTTTTCTTTTTCTTTTTCTTTTTCTTTTTTTTTCTTTTTTTTTCCCAAGAGGTACTGCAGATCCCACAGCATCACCTGCCCAGAGTGTGTTTGCTGTGGATGGTGGCTCAGAGTAGCTCTGCCCTGCATTAATTGTGCTGACTTCCGTTCTCACAGGCTCCTTCTGGGCTGATTTTGGCACACAGTGGGCTCAGGTAGTGCTCCAGGAGTAGCCATAGCAACGTGGTGCTCGACAGCACCTGCACATCCACCCAGAGAGGTGGATAAATACAGAGACTGCATTTTAAACGTGCTCTCAAAGCTGCTGCTGCTCCCATTCGTACACTGGACCCTGAGGGTACTCCAGCACTTCCTGATGGGAAGTGCCATAGGAATTAGAAAGATAAAAAAATAAATCTGTGTGTTCTATAATTTCTAAATACTTTACCCCACTCAGACCTGCCAGGTCTCTCTCCTTTGTGTTAAGTCCTCATCTTAGCAAAACACCTGTGCTGGAAGAATTTCACAGGTCTAAATGAGGGCATCTGGAAATGGGACAAAGCACAGGGATGCTACAGCCTCTCTCTGAACATACCAGGACCAATGGAAAGTTCTAAAATCCCTGATTCTTGGCCCAAATACTGTAGCAGGAGCCTCGAACAGGGCTGATCTCCAGTGGATGCAGGGGTTCTCATCCATCTCCCTCAGCTGGGAGCTCAGGCAAAGGCTCTGCCTGAGCATGGGACACATGTTAGCTAAGATGAGGCATCCCTAAATTATCTCAGAATGGCAAGAATTCAAATTAATATATTCCTTTTGACCTCCAACCCTGTTGGATTCATGGAGCTGGTTATGCTGCGCAGTTTCTAACAGCACCTTCATAGTGAGCCCTACCATTGTTACAAGTTATAATTAAGCAGACAAGAACAGCTCCTTTCTTCCAATTCTTGATATCATAGAAGATGCTGAAGTTTCTACTTCTGAAAACTTCCTCTCTCAAATAGCTCCTTATTGGTAGTAAGACCACATATGCCCTCTGCTGTCCCTTCAAATCATGTGAAGACCTATTAGCAGAATATTATTGGTATTGTTGTTACAAATATTAGTTTAATGACTTTGTGAAAACTAAGAAATATTCTGAGTATTGCAGAGAGGGGTTCAGGGAGTTCCATCTCTGAGTGTGCAGGTGGAGTCTCTGGACTTACACCAGGTGCAGGATAACACAAGGCAATCTCTTGGGAAAGCCCCACAGAAATTCTGCTTTCCACATTTTGAGTTTTTCTGCTTTCTAAGCACATAGTCTCTGTGATGTGCTTCCTAGTTCTCCAGAGTCATCTGGAATAAGGTCAGATCTGCAAAATTCTATGCCTTTAAAAGTAGATCTGGAACAAAACTGTAGGTAAATCTCTAAATATATAGGATGGTACATTTTTCAGTAAGTAAATTGCTTGCTGCTTTTACATGCTGGATTTCCTTGATTTGTCAGAAATGGTTAGTGTTAAGAAACTAATTTCTCGGCAGCAAACAAACCTTTAACAACCTTGGGTAAACTTTATATGGTGCTTAATTTGCACTAGCAGCACATAATGCAAACAAAGTGTTGACTAGAATGCACTTTCCCAAATTAATTTTGATCTCTTTGACAACAGACGCTTTTCTTGACAAAGATAAGTTTCCCAGCACTATTCAGCTTGCTCCCTGCTGTTTGTGCAAATTGTTATTATTGCAAATAACATGGTGTTATTTTAATGTTTGATGGCAAGAGAGTCACTCCTTGATACCCTGCTTTTAAATTTATGTATTAAATCTCATTGGCTTCTAATAACTCTCATTTTGAATAGCACATGGAGAGTGCAGAGGACATGGTTGGAGTTCTAACAGAACCTTATTTTGGTAAATGGGAAAGGCCTTCAGTTTTCCATGGATGGATGCTAGTTTGGCACAGAACTGGCTTGTTAAATTTTGTTTGAAACACTGTGATTTCTTATACAGACCCAGTTGCGCTCTCTGCCCAAGCTCTTGGACAGACTCTAAATTAGTTGCTGTCTCCCAGGTTTGGTAGGATCATGGGACCACACGTGGTGCCTTCATCCAGATTATTTCCACTAATCCTCTAATTCAAGTGTCTCCTAAAATACTGTGCCTATCCTGGAAATGCACATTGAATGCTCAGCCAAAATTATACATTAGGGTGCAATTAGCTGTGAGCAGAGCACTGAAACCTGGAATATTTTTGACTAAGTGGTCAATTAGTGTGATTGGGAGGCAAAGGATGCAGCCAGCCATAGTGTGGTCAGAGGCAGCAATCAAGTGAATTGAGCAGTCAGCTGATTAGGAAACAACTAGTGAGAGCAAGATGAATTTTCACCCTGGAAGTGATGAATGTAGATCTGTCTGGAGCATTCAGCCAAACTGAACACTCAATCAGCATTCAATTAACCTGAGCTGCCCCCCATGTGCATAGGATTTAAAAAAAAAAAAAAATATATATATATATATAATAGTTTCATCATGTGTGATGCTTCCAAGAGCTGTTCTACTTGTGTGTAAGTATCAGCAAAATTAGTAAATAATAACTCAAATTATTGAGTAATAATTATTACTGAGTAATAGTGCTGTAACTGTGTATTCAAGCAAAATATTTCAGTGGCAAACTGACGGTTCCTTTATCTTACAACTCATCTGTCCTTAGATTACATTTGTGTTTCAAATCCAAATATCATAAATTTTTCTATTGCCTAGTAATAAGTCTAAAAGTAGAGTAAGGCAAGGCTTTGAGGTTAATTAAAGTTCACTGGAAATGTACTTTTTGTTATCAGACCTATGCCTCTGTAATTAACATTTGAAATGCAGGGTTAATTATTATTGTCCCCTTTGTTAGTTTGCAATGTAGAACAAAGTTATCAAAAGCTTCAGGTTTGATTTTGAGGGCAACTTTTTATAGCAGGGAAAGTTCCCTGACCCCAGAATACCTCTGTGGAGTCCCTACTCTGGGTCTGGAGGAGGAAGGAGAAGAATTTGGCCTGGTGTCAGCACCACTCACCTGGGCCTGTGCAGATGTGCTGGCTTTAGTTGGCAGAAGGAGCATCAGGGAAACCTCTGGGGAAGGAAAAACCATTCTCAGGCTAGTTCTTCTAAAGGCTCCTCCAGTTAACTTCATTTGGTTTATCTCCATGACTCAGAAGAACATATGAACTATAGTCAGTAGTTTTGATTTTTTTGTTTAAATGAGGTCATAAATGGCATTGTGCCAATCTGAGCAAAGGCAATGCTTTCTTTACATTGGCCAGCTCATCTTTACTCAAAGTGGAACTCATGACTCCCTACATTTATTTCTTGTCCCTATTTATACGTGAGGTAACCTTTGCTTAGTGTTTGGGATACACCTTTTAACCCAGACTAGTTCTGTTTATAAGTGTATTGTGGCACTGTAGGGTTTCACACGGCAATATTTCCTCTATTAGTCCCTCAACCCAGACTAAAGTTATATTATTTTAACATTGAGATAGTTGTTCTTTCCTCAAAATATTTATATTGCAAAACCCGTGCTCCCAAATTTAGTGTAGTGTAGGAGCCACAACTTCACTTCTCACACGCACTGCTTTGGCAGCAGGCAAACCACAGCGATGTCTTTAGCCCTACTCATTTATTCTGGGGAAGGATGAGATCTCCAGGGGCTGTACAAACAAGTCTGATTTAAGATTTGTTTTCTAGAAATGTTTCAGCTGCCGTGTTCTGTGTGTACATAATTTATAGGGCGTCTCCTAATCTTTGAAGCCATAGCTTATGGTTACTGATTGCACAAATCATCCAGGATGCAGCTATAATCAAATTCTGGATGTTTTTGTCACGGTAGAAGAAAAATGATGGCACTGGAAGTGTGATGATCAGCAGTGGGGCACTGACCTATTGTACTCGAGCTAAGAAGTAGCTCAATTTGCTTGCAGATTACAAAATATTGCCTCCTGTACATGGCCTGATGAAGGTCAAAACACTCAGTGAGCAAGTTGCTCCCACATGTCAAACAATACTCGGGGTTAATGGTTGTTCTGGCTTCCAGTGTCCTTTCCGTTGCAAAGCTGGACTATTTTTGGGCTGGCACCCATTGCCCACTGTCCCAGCTGACCCTGAGGTGTCTTGGCCTTTCCTGAGGAGAGGCAGAAAGCTTCCCACCCTGCAATGTGCCAGGAGGCTTTTCTGTACTGCCTGTGGTTGGTCCCCATGCTCTTAAGAGTAATTTCCAGCTTAATTGATTCTAAATTCCCTGTGCTGCCTCTTGCTGCTCTCCCTGCTCAGGAAAGCAGAACAGCAATTTCCCAGGAGCCCCAGGAACTTCTTTCTCCAGTGCAATGTGCCTGAATTCACCTTGTCACACTCTGGGCAGCTGTGACAACCTTCTTCAGTCAGTGCAGGGAGATACCTGCACATTTCCACAGGAGGTTTGTCCAGCTGTTCAGAGCCACACACCAGGAATATTTGGATGTGATTTGGGATGCTGTACCTGGCTCACACTGTCCCATGGGGAGCATCTGCCAACCCAGTGACATAACTGGTCTGTGTGCAGAAGTTTCTCTGCAGAAATCAGCTCTCACAGCTTTTTCCCGGATGAGAGTTCAGAGGTCACTTCATGTTGGAGGAATTTGGGGCTACTGCTTTTCTCTTTTGCCTTTAAAGTGCACACAACTGTACAGTTATTTTAGGAATTCCTTTTCTGTGTGTATGTACATAAGACAGAAATTCCAACCTGGTACAGTCAAGTTAGAGTCAAAATTTTAGCACCATTTATCCTCTTTGCACTCTTTAACTACTGCCACTATTGATTATAAATTATTTTCCCATTACTTAAATGCCAAATACAGACACAGTTAGCTGAGAAACTAATGGCAAATGGCTGAATTTTAAGATTTAATGGATATTGGACCGCTTTTGTCCCTATTTTTTTCCCCCATAGGGACACCATTCCATTTGGCTCAAAAAAATCAGTAATATAGGTAGCCAAATTTATGAGGCATTTGAAGTTCCTTTAGCTCAATGATCAAAATATGAATGAAAATGTTGGTTTTCATATCCGAAGTCCATATTATGTTGGGTGATGTGATCATGGCATCAAAAGCCTTTTTTCTCTGATTTCAGATGATTCAATGATTGGGAGGTGCTTCTTTCTTGCCAAGAAAAAAGCACTGAACAAAGTTCAGGAGAACTATTTCTTCCTGGAAAGTGCAGTCAGGTCCCCCCGAGATGCGCTTGCAGGAGAAACGTGTGGGAGAGTTAAATTAATAAATCAATCTCTGTTGAACTTATTTCCTGTTTTGCTGTACATCACTTTAAAATTTATATTTAGGTGGTCATAGGTCAGATCTTTTGAGTTTGAGAGCAGACAAAGAAAGATCTGTGCCAGCACCCCTCACAATTAGTCTGTTGCCCAAGGAAAAATGTCAGGCGGTCACTGGAGTCCTGAACCCAAGGAAAGTATCAGGCAGTCCCTGTAAGAGTATGACAGAGCAGTTTTTATGTTGTCATCAAGTGATGCAAGACAAAACTTTGCCTTCTGAGTTCCTACCAGTTCTTTCTTTCTGAACTGCTCCCTTCTCCCTCCCTCCATCCTCCCAGAACAGAGCATGGTGCTCACAGGCTCTCCACATTTATTTTGGAAGTACTCCTGAGCCTATATGGTAAGAGCTGGCATGAGATCTCCAGTTTTCTCATGTTCCCCACTTGCCCAAGGCCAGTAATTTTAATTCCTATATGGTGTGTGCTCTTACTAATTGCTGTTCTCTGTTGCCCTTCCCTTCCCCTTGGTGAGCCTGTTTTAATATCTGTTCCCTTTGGGGAAAGAAGATTGGTAAATTCCAGAAAGGCTCCAGTCAGCTCCCTCAGCTTCTTTCTTGTGTTCTCCCAAACCAGCTTCCAGTGCTCTGCATGCTGAATTTCCATAAATCCTTCATTTGGGAGGCACAGAGACTCACCCAAGGCAAAGCAGCCTATGCAGACTTGCCAACCCAACCTCATCCCATGTGTCTCTGAGCTGAACTCAAGGAGACCTTTGCTTCTCCAAGGAGACCCTGTAAGTGGGAAACCACCACCTGAAACTTCTGAAATATCACCTTAATTTGTTTCCTGCATATACAACATTAAAGACAACTGCTTCCTTCTCTTTGAGTAAAGCAAGAAGCCACAAGCACCTGCTGGAAGGGCTGTGCCTGGAAAAGGCAGAGGAAGAGCAATTGTGTGAGGAATTGTTGAAATGACCATGCTTATTTTCACTCTTCTTTCTCTACCCACTTAGCAAGAAGTGCATGCTCAGGTTCCACTGGGCACTCAGTATCTGAACTGTGCTGCAGGCTCCTGGAGCAGCCATGAATTTCAGTGGCAAAGAGGACATTTGCAAATACAACACTTGCTTCAGTGATCTGATCTCCTTGTGACAAGGAGTGTGTTTTGCACTGATAAACCTTGTTGGTTTAATGGCTTGATGAATCCTGCTGACCATTCACTTGTTCACAGACATATATCTATATAGGTATCTATATGTGTACATGTATATAATCATAAAATAGATAATTTGATGTAATGTAGCATAGCATGATAACATAACATAAATATAATTTAGATATTGTATAAAGCAAGTCATATACCTTCTGCTTTTCCCCCTACTGGAGCCATTTGCTAGTTGATCAACCAAGGAGCTCCCCAGTCATTTTCATCAACACAGGGTCATCTTTTGCCTTTCTGATTGGGAAGAACAGAGATTTATGTGAAAAACAAATCTGCATGTTTTTTGGTTGCAATATGTCATTCCCAGACTACCTCTGTCCTTACCTGCCTCCTCTAATGCATGGAGGCTGTGGTTCACTCCTCGGTTTAATTCCAATGTGAAGTGCAGACATTGAGCTTTTAATGGACATTTAAACCGCATGATGCTTGCAATAAATCTATCTGTGTTTAAGATTCTCATAATGTATTTTAATGCCCAGTGACATCTATTGCACAAAGCAGGGGTTTTTCATTATTATTAGAATCAGATTAGTATTAGAATCAGATTGCCACTCTCAGAAAATTTTCTATGTGAATATTTTCTCTGGGCTCAGCTGTGCTCTCTGTATAAACCCACCACTCATTTCACTGAGTTACTGAAAGCTCTCTGCACTTGTAGCACCGTAGGTGGAAGCAGGAGCTAATTAAGTTAATTTTTGAATTTTTTACCGTACTGCAGACACTCAGCACTGCCTGCCCACACAGGCAGAGAGGCACAGGCACAGAGGTGCAGGTGGGGCTCATAAAATAAATGACCTGGCTGAGTGTGTCTACCCAGATGAAAGCCTGATGTTTGGGAAGGAAACTCCTTTTCTGCCAAGGTTGTGTATGGTCAGCCTCAGCTGTGTGGCCAAATAGTGTTCTCAGGAATCCTTATAAGGATAAGCACAAATACACTTTTTCTTCCTTGGAAGTTTTAAACAGGTATCACCAGGCTTTCAGTTTTCCAGCTGAGAAGTGTCCTGCACATGTCAGTATTGGATGAGCTGTGGCACTTTTTCTGCTCTCCTGTTTCATAGTGAGGATCCAGGGAGGCCCTGAGAGTGCTGGATGTTCTGTGTCCGCAGGGGGGGATGCCTCTGTATTTACAGGCACGTTGTGTGTGATCTTACACACTTTTTAAAAGAGGTGCATCAGTTAAATCACTTGGCTCTGAGAGGTAAATAATGTCTTTGCCTTCTCCATGGCTTCATGAGGCTCATGAACACAAGAACAGCTCTTGCTCAGGTAGCATACTGTCCTCACATGCAGCTCCTGTCCTTTAGGCTCTTGGAGGAGCTCCTACATCCTGTCCCAAGAGGTGAAGCTGAGGGACCCCACCAAGCTTCATCTCCCCCCTTCCCTGAACCTCTCTTGCTGTCCTGGCTCTGCAGCAGTGTCGCAATAAGGATTTCTGCAAGGTCCCCTGAATGACATAAAATGTACCACATAATTATTTAACTTCAACACAAGGACAAATACTTTTTTTGAAGAACTTAGTATGGAGAGTTTAGCAATTCCCGTAAGATCATGGTGGAAGATGTTTGCCAACCCTGTTGCCCTGTGCTGACAAATTACCAGGAACCTCTCAAACCACTGCCTGGTCATCCTTCTAAGGGAGAAAGCCACATAGCTGGCACCTGGAAGCACGTGTAGATTAAAGAGTGCAGACAAATACAAATCCCTCTGTGCTCCCAGCAGGGTGAATATAAACCAGCTCTGCTCCATACCTGTGTTAGAATGAGTGTGGTGTATTTAGGATATGGTGCTGTGCTGACTTGGCAAAGTGGTTTCCAGGTGGGAAGTGGCTTTAAGTGCCCTTGGCCCAAGGAGCAGGCACTACATCCTCAACTCCAGTCTGCTCCTCTCCTAGTGACGTGCAGGAGAGAATCAGAGTTACAGATTCCAGCCAAAAGCCACCAGCACCCATCAGCTTAGGTAGCCTAGAGGAACACAAAGATCTTGTCACAGGTATGGACCTGCTCAGGTGGCAGGATGTGACAGCCCAGCATGCAGACACATGAGATTGCACAGGGATTTTGTTCAGAGCTGGAGACAGGTTTATCAGCTCCCTCTCCATGCAGTATTGCCCAACTGGGGCTGCGTCCATGTTAAAATGAGGAACAGGTTGTGATATCATTCTCCAGGTCTACACTGATAAGACTTGTTCCCATATAAGACTCTGTTTTCACTCATTTATTTAATAGAAAAAGAAACCAGTGTATGCTCTGATCTTGTTTTCAAGATCATTTTTTGGACAAATTACTGAAGGGTCATTTTTTCATCCAGCACTGAGTTGACATAGAATCATAGGCATCCTTCCAGCAGCCTTCTGAGTTACTGGTCCAGATTCCATCACTCAAGGTCCACAGCAGATGGATCAATGTATTCTTCAGACTTGTCCTTCATGGGTTTATCTCGTCCTGCCTCTATCACAGGGACCACAGAGATGCCCAGTCTGCCACAGTTATGAACAGAGTGGGCAATTCTGATACTTGGCATTTGATTCACACAGTGATAAAAATGGAAATATTGCCATTTTGGGAGAAACAAAGAAAATTTGGATATTTTTATTCCTAGCTGCCGGTCCTTCTGCATATACACCCATTTTTCTAACCTTAATAACTTTGAAATACGTGGACCAGTTTCTTCCATCCCAGGTTGTCGTGGGATAGTGTCCTCAGGGATGCAGCCCTTGATTTTTTCTGCAAAATTGACAGTCAGGCTTGAGAGATACTTTCCATGCTCCTCTTAAAGCAAAGGCTGTTATGTCCTTCCCTCCTTTCCTCCTTCCCATTTATTAGATATCAGGGAACCAACATGAAGCCAGGGCAGGGGGTGGGAAAACAGAATGAAAGGAAAAAAGTCATTAGAAAACAGGCTTCATTAATTCAGCTGCTCAGGGAGCAACATGTTTGGAAAGGTCAGGATGTTTCATTTGACCTAAACAAAATGCTTTGCCATTCTTCAGTTCAAATGTTTCACTCCTGCCTGTTGAACCAAATCAAAACACTGAGCTTTGGTGGAGAGATGTAATGAAGACTGGGCAGGGAGCAGCTGCAGCTTATTCCAGCAGCACTTTTCTGCCACAGAGTTGGGAGAGGTTGACACCCCTGTTCCAAAAGTGCAGTGCTGATCCTCTCCAAAGTATTGATGAATTAATGTGGATTTCACCCCAGGTATTAGAAGTCAAAGAAAGAATCTGCCTGGAAGGAGTGTATGTCCTCCTGCCCTGAAGAGCTGTTAAAGGGAAAAAGAAGTTGTGAAAATGTTTTAATCATAGAATGGTCAGAGTTGGAAGGGGCTTTAAAGATCATCCAGTTCCAAACCCGTGTCATGGGTGGGGACATTTTCCATTAGAACAGCACTAGCCTCAAGTCCTTCCCTCTTGTTCCCAAATGCGTGTTGGTGAACACTGAAGCATGGTAGATAGTGGGATTTGTTGACAGATCCTTTTGTCCCCTCCACACCATCGCCTCAGAGCTAGTCCAGCCCCCTAAAAGGAAAACTGTAATTGAAATCATTGCCCTGATCTGGATATGATGTGTTTGAGCTTCCTCTTTCTCAGGAGAACTTTCTAAGGCAGCTTAATGACTGATGAAGATGGGATTTCCCAGAGTTCAGAGTGGCACAGGAGAGGGGACATTGCCCAGGAGATGCTTTCCTGTAGGCTCCTCCTGCAGCTTTTTTTCAGCTGTTTGTAGAGCACTATCACAGTTTAGACAGCAGTTTCTAAAGGAGTCATTTGATCCCAAGGAATTTCAGCAGTGTCAGTGCCCCTCCTAGAGGCTCCCCTAAAGCCCCTTTTGAAGATGCCACATCCTAGCAACAGCAAAAGCAACAATTGGTCTGAGCTGGGGAACAGACTGGCTTGTTGACACTTCAATGAAAAGCAGCTCCAACACAGTCTGTTCACCCTGAGGTTGCCAGCTCCCAATGTTTGATCTAGCAAAGGCTCTAGCCCAGAAAAACAAAGCCCAGCCTTTCTAGTTCCTGGCTTAGGGAGCTCTGCCCTTTGTGTTGTTTCCCTGCTACTAAAAGCCCAAAGGTAATTATTTAATGTTTCCCAGTTTGGTTCATCTTCAACTAGGGTTGCACTCCATTAAGCTGTACTCCAGCTGTAGCTTTATTTTCAGGCTGCTTCTGCTGTAATGTTTCACCTCCTAATTGCCCCTGTGTTAATGCATTTTTGTGTCCCTGTCTCTAGTTGTCTCGGTTTGGATAGACAGGTATCTGCCAAGGAAGATTGGAGTCTCCCTTGGAATGCAAGCTCCCCCCTCTCTCTTTTCACATCATTATAAATTTGCAATTAAAAGGCTGTCAGGCAAAGATTTTGGGAATAGGTATAGCAGTTCTTTACCAGGGATATTAAAAATACAAATGTTGTAGTACAAAAGAATAAGCAAACAAACAGGGAATCCCAGAAAATCCTGACAGAGTCAGAAATACAACCTGACACCCTGTCAATCAGGGTGTTGGAAACAGTCCAAAGTCAGCCCTCCTGGAGTGGTAGATGTGTCCTGTTGGAAGCAGAGATGATGGTCCTGTGGAGCCAGGAGTCCCAAGCTGGGTCCGGTCTGCCTTTGGGAGTCCCATGGAAGCACTGGAGTGCCTGGTGACACTTGCGGCTCCTTTTTATCTAGGTAGAAATGGTTTGACTCCTTCTCCCTGGGGGGAGTATCTCACAATAGGATGATGAAATATGTCATGGCATTGGTGAGCTTTAATGGCCCATTAACAGAAGATATTCCCATGGGGGTAGTGGAAGAGTGAACAGAGATAAGAAACACTATTCCTGCTGTTTTTAACAGCTGGCTTGGGAAGCAGTGGAAGACTGAGCAGAGATAAGAGATAATACCCCACCTGGTTTTTAACAGCTGGCCTGTTATCAGAGAAGGCAGTTACCCCCTCCCTTCTGGAGTTACAACAGATAAGAAAAAAAAAAAAAACCCTTTGTCCATCTCTTTGTTTGGATCAAGTACTCTTTAAGTATCCAACACTTAGTCTCCTTGGTAACTTATGGGGAAAAAAATTCTTTAAAGTAAATAAAGAGCAAACCTAGTTTAACCCAGGCAGGTGGAACAGCACCACTGTGCCAGAGGTGCTTCCCTGGGTGTTCCAGGGGAATGGGTCACAAATGTTCCTGGAAGAGTGTCTGGTGCAGGGCCATCAAGGCGCAGTGAGGAAATACACAATGAGAAGGAATGCCAGGGTTTCTAACACCCTGGTTCTTGTGATTAAAAATCTCATATGGAGAAAATAACACTGTCAACAACACTCTCAGGGAGCTGGTGAAGCTGATCTGCATTGCAGTGATGCTGCCTGTCCCAGACACTCATCCAAGCGAAGCTGATTTGTGCTCTAGTCATTTCACTGCTAACATGAGCCGAGGGGTGTATTTTCCCCCAAAATTTACCCTGCCCCACCACATCTGGTTAGAGATGGAATGCCTGGGGGGTGAGTCTTGTACAACACACAACACAAAATACTGAAGGAAGTCTCAAACATAAAGTCTGAGGAACTGGCAGTGGAAAGGGTTTAGATTGTTGGGAACATGTGGATGGGGAAATGAGCTTTGTGTGGTAAAAGACAAATTCTCTGGGCATGTTCCCTCCCTCTGGTTCTCCCAGCCCTGTCCAGGATGGGGGGGGAGGGCGGCGTTCTTCTTGAACATTTTTGTTTGAAAAGGGCATCAAAAAGGAGATTAGGAGATGTTACCACTTTCATTTTGTAATTGAAAGGAAGCCTTGATATATTTGGTGTTCATTCACAGCTGATGCTGTGCTGAGTAACAGCACTGAAGTTGCAGGGTGACAATTATACTGCTGATGGCTTAATTTATTGATTTTGTTGTTACCCAAGGTATTTCCAATGAGGTCATAAATCTATGTGTCAGTAAGAAATACTCAGTTTGCCAGCTGTGCTCTATTTTATAGCCATAGATTTTAATGCTTTGAGAGGAGTGTTTGTTAAGCATCACTTTGCAATTAGAGTCAAAGAGGAAATTAAATGTTCCATTTTTTTGCTACCAAAAAAAATTTGTTTCTCAAAATCCGTCTTTCTGTTAATATTGCATAACTCCATGTCTACCTTTTGCTTGCTCATCAGCTCAGCCCAGAGATGGTATTGACATGCCAAACTGGACAATGCCAGAACTGCTTCAGCCCTTTGTTTGCTGGCTGAAGGAACATTGCCCAGAGCCTGGGATGCATGGAGAATCCTGGAAGGAATCTGCCTAGGAGGATTACCAAAAGTCTGCATCCAGGTACAGGCATGTTTGGGACTTCCCTTCGGGTTATTTTTGTATGAAAAGAAGGTGTTTGCTGCAGTGTCTTGTTTACGTGAGCTGTGAAACACAAGCAAACTCTTGATAAGGGATTGAGTCATTATCCAGGAGAATATTGGAGAACATCAAAGGTTTGAAATATAAATATCTCACTTATTGCTTCAGGGACAACTTGAAGTATGTTCCCCACACTGGACTTCCCTCTCAGAAAGGATAAATCACCTGCTTTCACCATGTCCCCTCCAGTGGCTGTTAGTACGAAGTCAGAGATATCTACGTGTGAAGGTTGTCCCTATAGAAGGAAGAAACACAGACTTCATGGCTGATTTGGCCTTGTCTTCAACTGATCCCACCCAGTTTTGAATCAAAGAACAGAACAGATACTGCAGGGGATTCAGAGGGTCCCACAGTTGTGGGCTGCATGAAGTATTTGAGGCAGTAACAGGCAGCCAAAGGAGTGAACTGGGCTCTAGGTGGTTTACACCCACCTAGAAATCCCATTTAAAAATCAAGAATTGTCTCCTGGGGAAGTTAGTTGTCCCAAAAAGGCATTTGCCATCTTTGATTTGCTGCTACATGTACTAAGAGTGGGAGAGAGCTGGAAAAACAGATCCTCAGCTGGTTTCAATTTTCCTGAATCTGTCTCCTCCAGAGAAAGGACAACAGTTGACAACTCCAGTTTTAAGGTTTATCTCATGTGGACACTGCCTGCTACAGACTTTTCTTCTGCATTGGTCGTTGGATAAGCCTGTTTATGTTATTGCTGAGGTTGATTCCACAATACTCAACCTACATTTTTCCTTTTACAGGGATATTTTATTGGTGATAGTTCAGCTGCACAAGGGCTTTGCCTTTCTGAGGTTTCTCATCCCTTTTTGAGATTTCCCACCCACCTGCTACACCCATACTGTAATCCCTGTGATTATCTATTGAAGATGTGCATTTAGCTCTTTTATCCCTCCACATATATTAACCCCTGCTCTTCATAATTCCTTGTTAATTGTCAGTAATTTTCTGGTGATAAAATGTCCTGAAATGAACTCAGTACATTTTATTTTAGTCTCATGTCAGCCTAAATCCAGCATTTCTATCAGTGTAGGAGTTAAACCAAAACCAAGTGTCGAGGATGAGTTCTTACGATCAGTGCCTCAGGACAAGATGTGAGGGGTGTGTGAACTCTGTGTTGCCGGGATTAGAAGTGGGAGAATTCTATTTACCTGCCTGTAGTCCTAGGAGAAGTTTTCTCAAAGTGGAGGTTGGTCACACCAGGCACTGGTGAAGATCAGAATCAGTATTCCCAATTTTCCCTCTCCGTAGCTGCACAAAGGGAATCTTCCACTCGGAGCTCACTGCTCCGCAAGGACAGTGCCACAAAACCCTAACAGCCTTTTTTGTTCTGTCAAATTGCAAATGCATCATTGGCTTCCTCCTCACCTTCTTTCAGCATTATTGCTCTCCATACTTTTCCCTCCAGTGAATGCCATTTCTCCCCTGATAAATTAGTGCACCATTTTCCAAGAGCAGCATCTCACTTATTTCCTGCCCATATTTCTAAGCTTTCTAGGGCTCTTTGTATCTAGGGCTCTTGCTCTCATTTGTGTTTCTCTACCCTCTCCTCTCAACTTAATGTTATCTACATATTTTATTAACCAGCTGTTTTATTCCCCCTCACAACTCACAAGTAGAGATGCTCCATGAAATGAGAGCTACCCCTTGTCTTTATAGGAAACATATGAGACACAACCCTCTTGTCTATTATTATTCCATGTTTGCAGTCCTTCAGACAGCTCCTGTGACAGTATTTATGTTTGAGCCAATGGTAAATAATATTTTGAGAGGCATTTTATCAAACACTTTCCTGACTCCTAGCTCTTTGATGCCTGCTGCTCTCCCTGCTCTCATTAATTTTGTAATTCTGTCGACTTTATATCCATTTTTCTCATGGACTCAGTCTTTGTAAACCCATGGTGCTCCTTGCATATGTTTCTGTAAAGAGATCTGTGTAATTCTCAGGATATTATAGGGAGAGCCATGAAAAGATCCCTTTGAAGGCCAGCATGAAAGCTCCAGTTGTGTTCTGAGCTCCAAAGCAGTTTCTAAATAATGAGATCCACTATAGTGTCTGGCTGGGCTTGGGGAGAATAACTCCAGATAAACACTAGGAGATAAAAGGGATCACCTTCCCCTTTGTGCATTTCCTTGTATTGTGTGAACTCTTCTCCAGTGGGGATTGGATCACATCTTGTCTCATACAGAAAGAAAAAGGAGTCATTAACTCTGCTAATTGTTGCAGATAAAGAGTAAAAGGCGATGATAGTTTGCTTTGTGTGTGGTTAAGCTTGTTAAAGGCATAAATCAAGCAATTCTTTCCATTCTCACTTGTTCATTACTATTATGATATCCCACAATGGCAACGCTTTCATTTTTTCACTCCACTCAGTTTGAATTTCAACTCTACCTTTTCTTGTTATACCCTTTAAATAAATACAGTTACAGTGTCGTACACAATACACATTGTTTTAATTTAGTGTTGCATTATCCAACATGCTTGGGGTGTCTCAATGTGAACACATAATTTAGTAACACTTGTAGAGAGCTCTTCTAGAGAGCTAAAGCTCATTTGCCATGAAGCCACAATACAAATATACACAAATTCACTAGAAATACATAGGTTTGACCAACTAGGACATTTTAGGTTGTTTATAACTGAGTTTCATTTACATCCAGTTGCTTTTGAGAATATATGAACATGTTTAAAGCACCCTGAAGGTTATGTATTTAATTAGATTGTTGACCGGTGTCATCCTAAGACACGGATGGGAGTTGAGCCATCAGGATTTTCAGCAGCATCAGGATTCAATGTTTTAGGATTTTCAGCTCTCAGTTGTGTGCAAGGAGGTGATAGTATTGCCACATGCATCCTGGCATCCTGGCACTGATGCTTACAGACACTCATAGTGTCTACAGAGAGTGAGTATCACCCCAAACCTTTCCCTGACTTCCACACCTGAACAGTGGTAAATCTGCTGTGGTTTTGGGGTGTCTGTTTTCACAGAGTTGTTACAGTTGGAAGGGACCTCTGGAGATTATTGAATCCAACTCCCTACCAAGGCAGGGTCACCCAGAGCAGATGACACAGGAACAAGTCCAGGTGGGCTTGGAATGTCCCCAGAGAGGGGGGGACACCCTTCCACCACCTCTTTGGGAAGCACTTCCAGGGCTCTGCCACCTTCAGTGTAAAGAAGTTCTTCCTCATGCTGAGGTGAAACTTGTCATGGTTTGGTTTATGGTCATTGCTGAGAGCATTGACATGTTTCCTTCTCTGCAATGTGCAGTATGTCATGGAAAACTTTGGATTTTGTTCCACCAGAGAACAGCAGCACACAGCAGAAGAAACTGCAGCATCAACACACACCAATTCTTCCCCACACACTTTAGCATTTTAGTCTCACAGGAGCTGGTCCACTGTTTTGGAAAGTAAACTAAATTGCTAAAAAAGCTTTGAAGCATTCAGTAAACATCTCCCTAGAGAAGTTGCTCCCTCATTTAAAGTCACAGAAATCTATTGACATCCAACATCTTATACAAGTTCCCAGAGAAACCCCACAGGTCTCACTTTCCCCACCAGCTCCCTTCCTCCTGTATGGCTTTGGCATGGAGCTGAGAGGTGCATGGACACTTAGTGCAAACCCCAGATTGGTTTGGGAAAATTAATTCTAAAGGTACTTATACATTTGTAATTTTAAGGTCAAATGTAGGAAGTGCACAGGCTAAGGTCCAATTTCCCAATGAGACATATATGTAGATTGTGATATTAATAAATTGAGAGTCTGGAGTGCCAAGAAATAAGATACCAGAACACAAAGATAGAAGCATGCATATTTCATTATAGGATTCTTTAAAAACATTGCTGGTAAAGCCGGATTTCCAGTTCCAAAAAGAAAAAAGAACCTTGTCTTTAGTCAGTCTTTGTTAATTTGGTCAGTCCTTTATTAATTTAGTCACTCTGGATTTTATTAAAGAAAATCTATATCCCCAGGAATTCTCAGGCAAAGGACTTCCTCAAAATTTGAAAGATTGGCCAATTTGAATGTAAAGAAACATACAACAAAGATGACTGACTAAAAAGAGAAGTCGCAGTGGAAAAGAGCAGGAAGGAATGTGAGGAAGTGTGTGACAGAGCTCCACTTTCTTTTATAAGTAAAGTGAGAAGAATTTTACCTGCTCTTAAGTTTCGTGGTGAGTGGAGTCATAGTCTTGGTGTTGGGTGTTGTGGCCTGTTTTCCTTCCTTTCTGCTTTTCTTCCACTGCTCTCTCTTTTCCTATGTGCAGACCCCAAGCCTGTATGAAAAACTGACATTGACTCTGAAGGAGCTTGGGGATTTTTCTTAGATTTTCATGTGTTAACAAAAAAGAGGCTCTTGACTCAGCAGCTCTGTTTGAGATGTACAGGCAGAGAATAAAGTTTGCTGTGCATCCCTGCCCAGGTCCTCTTTGGACCATTTTAGGAGGTGTCTTTTCCCATCTGTTTTTTTCTGTCTTCCCCCTAGAAACATATTGGCACCCACAACTTTCCTCGTAAGATCAGGAAGATCTTTGTCTTCCCTATAGTTTAAAAACTTTCTCCTATTGACCAATCTGTTTCTAGACCATTCCTAAGGGTAAAAGTGTCAGGTTTTCTCTTTGTTGCTGATGTAATTCTGTTTTCAGAGCCCCAGGCCACTGTTATAGTGGTGTATGTACAAACCAGCTGTAGGTCTGAGTTGCAGCATTTCCAAAATTTTGAGGCACAGCTGTCCATTCCTCCGGCTGCAGCAATACAGAAGCATGCAGAGACTGCCAAAAAACATCAGGTTAAAATAATGTCCCCCCCCAAAAAAACCTTTTTGTGCTGAGTTATTTCAGTGGCCAGCTTAGAGTGTGGTCCCACAGGCACCGAGGAAGGAGAAACATGCCAGACTGTGGCAGCCAGATGAAAGTCAGAAGAGGAGGAGAGCCACCTCCAGTCTCCCTGTGCTGACAAGAACCACAAATAGACCAGGACTCAGTAGGAGCAGAGATCTCATGGGTTCCCAAAGTTTGCAGGAAGGCAGGGGAGAGGCAGCCAAGTGTTACATTTGCTGTGCACATCTCCTGGATGTGGAGGGGGCAGGTCCCTGAGGCTCTGCTTCCAAATCCATCAAGGCCAGCGGCAGCCTGGAGGCAGCCTGGCTGTCCTGAGCAAGTGTGACTCACTGCTACGCCACTCTGCTGAGTTATTTGGGGTGGGTGGGTGGTATTTGTCACACTGTGGCTGAGGATTTGGCTATTTTAAGCAAGCACATAGGCTCTCTGGGATGCTGGGACAGAGTTGTCCCAACACACTGAGTTCTGACTTAAACTTATTGGAACAAGATGAATGTGGCAAGGGCAAAAGTATTACATGCACAGAAGACAGACAAGGCACTGCATCTATACTAAATAATGAAATTTATTGCAGTAGATGCCATGTCTAAAGCTGAACATTTTTTAGACTTGGTTCTCAGTCTGTCTGTTAAGACCTATGATGAGTATTACAGTCTGGGACTGAGTGTTTGAAAGGGCTCACTTGACATGTGCACTACCTAAAGGAACACTCAAGTGATAAATTTGTTTTCCTGTGTTTAAGGGGGATTGAGTGTTCCCCAGCTCACACAAGAAGTCCCTGATCTTAGTGCAGATGCAAAACAGACCCTGCTTTGTTGGGATTCTGAAACAAGGGAGGGCTGAAATCTCTGAAGTCTTTGAGCATGAACTCCCTGAGTTAAAGCTAAAGTGTTAATAATGAAGGTTTGTCATTCTCCAGGAAGGAAAAAATCATGAGAGACAGGAGGAATGGTCTAAACTTTTGAAGAGAATCAGCTACACAACTCCCACTTGTCACAGGAAGTTAATATCCAAGGCAGCCTTAGAGGCTGTAGCCTATATAAATTTAGACAAACCCAAATTCAAACAGTAAACTGATGGCTTTGTGCCCCTCAAAGAATCTTTTAATTTCTGAAGGTAATGGATGCCATCTAAATGTGAAAGAGAAATAGACTAATAATTTTAATGAAAATGAATTTTTTTCAGATGAAAGGCACTACATAAAAAAGTTGAGTGGCAGTGCTGTAAATATTCTGCCTCTGGTACAATTACTTACCAGTAATTACTGACATCTAGGCTAGCTGCTATAAGGAAATACATGGGAGTTTTTTTCAATTAATAAATGCTTTTGCACTTTCAAACCAACTTCCGTGCTTTCACTGCTGCTGGAAATATGAAAATTGGTGAAGTTGATCCTGGCAGTCATTTTGGAAAGACCCTGAACTGTTCCTCTGAAGCAGAGGAAAGCATCTCTTGCACCAGGATGTCCAAGTGGCTGCATTCCCCCTGGGATGTGGGGGATGTATGAGTGCCTTTTCTCAGCTGCCAGACCAGGGTACACTCTCAGCCTTGTGGTACAGAGTGAAACTTAAATCTGTGTTTTAAGAAAAGCTCGCAACTCACAAATAATGGTGAGTTCAGAAAAAGCTGCAAATGTCCATCATCAGTACAAGCCTGGCATTTGCATGACATGTCCAGCATCTCATGTTGTTCATCATTTCATGTTGCCCAGCAAAGGGAGGCTATCCCACAGAGTCCTTTTTGATATGTTTCTTTTTCCAACCATAGCTCACATAAAATTCTCCCTGTACTGTCAGAATATTGAGCTGTGCCAGTGTTTGCCAACAGAAGTGTGAACCTTGGATCAGAAACCCACAAATCAGGGAACTGGAGAGGAAATGAGTTTTATTTGTTGCTACTGAAGGAATTATTGTGGGCTTCTGTATAGACTGAGGTGTCACTAGAGTAGGATCTCATCTGAAAATAAAAAAAAAATATATTTCTTTCCAGAGTGTGTCCACTATCCGAGGACAGCTGCTAGCCAGCACAGAAAGCCATAAACAAGAGTTCTGGCAAGGGGACGCTGTTCCCAGCTTTGCCTTGGATGACTTTAGGCAAGATGATGATGATACTCTGTGCCTTAGTTTCCTGTTCTGGAAGAGGAAGATAATGATGTGCTCTGCTTTGATGTTATGCCAGAACTAGATGTTAAAAATTCAGTGCATGGGCTGCTGCTCTTCAGAAATTACTTCCCCTCCAGCTAGTTCAGATGTATCTTTTTGCCTGTTTGAATAAGAGTTAGAGAGGTAGGTAGGAGCTAAGATGAGAAGTCAGATGGTTCCATTGCAAGCCAGAAAAGCTTTAAAGAGAAAATAACAAATATGTGCACCTGACATCCATGGTGATGAAAAGAGTCTGAACATGTGAACTAATTGTTACTGTTCATATTATAATTAAAAGGCTCTGGGATAAGCAACGAATTGAGGGAGAGGGTCTGCAACAGCTTCTATTTTATGGAATCACAGAATGGTTTAGGTTGGAAGGAACATTAAAGATTATTTAATTTCACCTCCTGCCATGGGCAGGGACACCTTCCACTATCCCAGGTTGCTCAGAGCCCTGTCCAGCCTGGCCTTGACACTTCCAGGGATGAGGCAGCCGCAGCTTCTCTGGGCAGCCTGTGCCAGGGCCTCAGCACCCTCACAGGGAACAATTTCTTCCTAATATCTAACCTAAATTTTCTCTTTTTCAGTCTGAACCCAGCACAGGCAAGCAGAAAATCTCTTCTGGTTTATTAATTTCCAAGGGTCATATTCAGGCTGCCAACTCTTGCATCTAAAATTCCTGCACAATAGTGTCAGTGTCAGCCAAGCCAGCAAGGGAGCCCTTCCAGCCCCCTGAGAAAGCAGCAGCTGAACCAAGGCAGAGTCCTCCACTTAGATTCTGGTGTAGATGGCTGGAATGTGGCCTGAGGCCTCTTTTACCACTAGTGCTGGTTCCTTTTTCTGAAATGAAAATCGAAGTCTAGCAGAATAAAAGGAGGCAAGGTCTGTTCATCTCCCAGCTCAATGCAGCTGTTTGTGAACCCTCCCATAAGAAAGCTGAAAATGTAATTTTGGGGTGCTCAGAAGAGCCACACTCAATGATGTCTTCTGGTGGATGTGTGAAAAAGCCACAACTACACCTTGGCAGAGTATGGTGAGGACTTTTGGAGGAGACCATTTTATTTTTTCAGGATCTTTCTCCTTTAAAATTGAGTGAGAATTGCCTTGGCTCACAGGAAATGGTTGCAGCTATTTTATCACAGATGGCAAATGTCAAATCCTTTAGGAACACCATTTGCAAAAACGTGTTATGGTTGTCTTATGTAAGAGAAATGTTTTCATAATGGGTCCTTTTGCTCCTGTGTTGGTGATAAAGGTCACAGGTAATTGAATTCACATTTTCAAGCACAACGTTGTCAAATCTTTTGTGTAAGGATAAAAATGCAAAAAATGTCTAGTCTCCAGTAGAGACATCTTCTCCCTGAACAGGGGGAATCCAGAATCAAGCGGAGACTGGAATTCTAAAGCCAATGTCACTGATCTCTTCCAATGCCCTATGTAATTTAGAAAATAAAAGAAACTGCCTATTTTTAATCTTACTCTCAGCAAGCCAGACTAAAAAGCACAGGATTTACCATCACACCTTGGAAAAAAAATGTGCCTTTGCTAATCTCTGTTAATCCACAGGAAAGGTACTTGAAAATAATCACTAAAACTAAGCTGTAAGTTCTTTCAGCTTTGATGTCACAGATCACGCAGTGACCAGTGTTACAAAAATCAAGGAGAAAAGGGAAAACATAATGTTTTACTGAGTTCTTACATTGTATAAATATCCAGGAGCCATTTTGTCTTAAATCTTTGCAGTTTTGAGCAGCAGATGCTTCAGTACTTCACAAACTTCCCTCAGATTTTCTTTGGGAGGATCTGGTGAGATTTAGGACAAGTCATTGTCTGTGAGCCCTGTGGTCAAGCAGGAGCAAAATCACCAACTTTGTCCAGTGGCAGCCCTGTCACTGGGCTTCCTTCAGAGATTTGGGATCGTGTTGTTCAAGTCCTTGTTGAATCAAGCACAAGAATTCTTGTGATCTCTCTCTGTCAGCCTTGCCTTCAGAGGCTGTTGGTTATTAGGGTCTGAAGGAAACCAGATGATTGCTGAGAGCAGCCCAGCAGTCCTTGCCCGTGTTTCAGCTATGAGCAATCCAGTCCAGACTGCCCAGTTAGGAACTGCCATTGGCTTGGCAGCCCTGCTGAGTATTTTTAGACAAAGTTCTGTTAGTTTGAGGATGAGAGAAAACCCAAGATCATTTTTACCCCAGAGCTGCCCAGTGGTAATTGTGTGTTTGGTCATTTTTTAGCCAGACAAACTTGAGCTAGTGAAAACACAGAAAGCATCTGTGATTTTCATAAACTGTGTAAATTATACAACTCCCTTGAGGCACCATAATTCACACCTTACAAACTGCTGAGGGAATGTTGACTTTTAGTCTCACCTTTTCACATTTACTCCTTTCCTAACTCAGTTTGGCTATACTTACTCCTCTTTTCTCCCCTTCTCTAACCTCTTTATTTATTTGGAGCAATGGAATTTTAGAACTCTAAAATTATGAATTTATCCTAAATATTTTTAAAAACTGGACATGGATTTTAAAGACTGATGCAAAAAAGCTGGAATTTGGTGGTGGTGATAAGTATTTATCTTTCAAATGTTAAATAACTCAGAAGCACATTAAAATACCACCCCTTTCAGCCTTCTCTGTTGATTTACAAAAAACAATTACCTTCATGAAAAGATGTAGAATATAACTAGGCTGTGAAATGTTGTTTGGTTGGCTTTTCTCAGGCTATGGCTTGGTACACCCCTCTCTACTGCAACAGAAGACAAGTATGGCTGTTGAAAGAGGAAAAAAACAATTTGAGAACTTGTCTTACAACTTTTTTCAACAACAGAGCAAAAAGAGGGATGGTAAAATGAACAGAAATTTACTACAAATGATGCAGAGTGAAAGACGCTGACCCATGACAAGCACAAGAAAAGATAAATCTTCATTAAAAGGTGTGTGTGACATTCATTATGTGCACTCTGCAATTGCAGCATTGTGCCAGACTGGCTCTGTAAGTGAATGCTTTTAAATTAGTGTCTTGGTAAGCAATTCCAGAGCAGCTCTGCATTTTGAAAATACAAATTAACCTTAAGCTTCAAACAGGAATACAGCCCAAATCTCCTTATAGGAGTGCACTCACTGTCAGTCAAGACTAAGTGGAAAGTAAAATCCAAGTAAAATTCTTCTTCAAATGTGACTTTATTGTTATATATTATCCTCTCAGCCCTGTTCAGAGATCGCTACTGGGAAAGCCAAGATTTGAGCCAGATTCAGAAGAGCAAAATATGTTTTTAAAAAATAAAGTATTGGTCAATCTGGATATATTTGCACAAAAAAAAAAAAAAAAAAAAAAAAAAAAAAAAAAAAAAAAAAAAAGTGGGTGATGTTGGGGGAATTGCTCTTCTCTAAATTTTCTTCTCCAGACTGTGGCTGGAGATGTTCATAAGATGAACAATTTTCACCATAGGTTACACTGGCTGTTTTTCATAAGTTTATTTCTTTAAAAATGGCTAAATAACATTTATTCAAACTCTCCAAAGAAAGTAACTCAGAAGCAGGGCAAAATTATGTAAGAATTCAGTGCAAAGAGTTCAAACCTGGCAGAATTATAACCACACACAAATGGTAAATTCTAATGTGATATGTCAAACAGTGTAGAAGTTGCAGGAAGCTCAGTAAATCTATGCAAAATATATTAATAAATGTGCTAATGCAAGACAAGAAATAATGCAGTAATATATGAAATACACGTATTTTTTAAACCCTGTGCATATGCATGCATGTGCAAAATGTGTGAAAAACACAACAGCAGACTTAAGACTTACAACGTGTAGGTTACCACCTCTTCCTTCTATAGGTTTATAATTGTGCACCTCTTTCACCTGTATCACACCTTGAACACACACACTCTTTCTATCCCCTTCTGCAATACATACACTTATTTATTTGTGAATGATATATATTTACTACTACAAGTATATATTATGTATATTGTAAATTATGTACATGAATAGACATTTAAAAGGAAGAGATAAATACAAAAAGACTTTGCAATATTTTAAAATGTGATTTCTAGGAATGCCAGCATAGGAAAAGCCTTTCAGCTTGACACAGGGGAGTCTTTACGCAAATGCTTAGCTTTACACACCCAAATAGTAATCCTGCAACCAGGGAGGACTGTAAGGAAGATCTTTCTTAACTCTTAAATCCAGGCAAAGCAGACAGCAGGAAAGGGACATTTTTATAGGTGCAGGTATTAGTAGGACAAGGGGGAATGTATTCATAGTGGCAGAAACTTGATTTAGATTGGATATTAGGAAGAAATTTTTCCCTGTGAGGGTGGTGAGGCCCTGGCACAGGTTTTCTAGAGAACCTGTGGCTGCTCCATCCCTGGAAGTGTCCAAGGCCAGGCTGGATGGGGCTCTGAGCAACCTGGGATAGTGGAAGGTGTCCCTGCCCATGGCAGGGGTTTGGAAAGAGATGATCTTTAAGGTCCCTTCCAGCCCAAACCATTCTGTGATTCTAAGATTAAAACCTGAAGGAGTCAGTTGTAATAGACCAGATTTCATTATTTGTTTCCTGCTCTGTCTTAATCATTGGTAACATCAGCTACTAGGTGTCTATTTCATGTAGTCTGGTTTGTCTCATTTGCCAAAGCTTCATTTTCTTTTGTTGTGTGTCACTCTGGTCTTCTGCAGAGCTGGCTCCTCCATGTGTATTCTGCTGGTTTCCTGCACAGGGGAAAGCTGGAGACAGAGTAAGAATTGGCACCTGGAGGTGCTGGTGATATCAGAGGTTGTGTTCACACAAGCAGATGCTGGGAACAAACAGGAGCAGCCTGTAGAACAAAGCCCTGGTTGCTGCAGATTTGGCATCACCCTGCACACATTTTAAGAACAATTTACTTTGTCCCAGCTCTAGGCCAGGAGGTCCCACCTACCTCTGTATGGCACAGCTCCTTTCTGGGTATGAACCTTCCCGGGCTGCTCCAAAGGTTGTTGCAAGCACAGTGTGGATAATCTGTGTGCATTCTTTTGCTGTGCTCCCATCTCCTGTCACATCTCTCCACATGGGTGTCAGTGCTCTTGTCACTCCCTACATTTGGTTTCAAGATTAATTTTTTTTTCCCCCTTTCAATTGTTAAGACTAAAAACTTTCAATACATAGGAAATCAAACCAAAGCACCTGAGACTGCAATGCAGTCACATTGCTCCAGGACACAGGGCTGCAGGCAGAGGGAGTAGGATGCCTGCAGATTTATTTCCTGACCATGGGAACTCAGAGAAAAGTGGTCTGTCACACATTAAATATATCTGATTTCTGTAGGTTTTCACATGCGACCCGCATACCCTCAGTCTCAGATCTTTGCAAAAGATAATTCAGCTCTATTTACTTACGGTTCATTTGCAGTTCTTTTCACTACTGAATTATGAAATTATTCCTCTTAATATTGCTGGGAGAGTTAATAATATCCAAAATCTCAGTTTAAAAATTAAATAAGGGTATAATCATTTTTTTACTCTTACAAATATTCATGTGTAGTACATATTACTGCCGGATTTTTTCAGAACTGAATACATAGACGTGTAAGCATCATTCTAATTTTATTACAACGCAAAAATTGCAAATGCTGTAGGCAGATTTATACAAGTATGCCACCAGACATTATTTCTGATGATGATGGAATAATATCCTCAAATATACAATAGTGTTATGATTTTGAACTGTATGAATATGTGCTTTTTTTATCTTTTGATTTATATTCACTGTTTGTCTACTTTACCTTGAGTCCCTCCTGAAGCTCTTTAGTGCTGACAGCAAAAGACTTCACAAGTTATCTACAAAAGTTATATACAAATTCCTCACTCCCTTCAAATTTTTCATTAATTGTTGAACTCTATGGTTTCCTCTTTACCCAGATAGCCCCATTTTCTTCTCTAGACTGAGGAATAAGGCAAAAAACTGCTGCTGCCACAGATCACAAAGTTTGAGCTGAGCTGCCTCCCATTTTCCTCAGAAATGCATCACTCTGGGGACATTTCTTTTCTGTTGTTGTTGATAAATTTCACTCTGAATCAAAATGCTCAGCTGTGAATTTGGGAAGTTTAAAAATAACTGCGAAGTGAGCACTTTGAAGCCTCAGCCAAAACCGGCGGCCTTTGTCAATCAGGATGTTTCCCTGTTGCTAAGGAACACTAATTAAGCTTTCAGGGCCAAATTGAACCTGCAGACTAGGAACATATTTAGCACACATTTTCAGCGAGAAAAAGCCAATTCCTACCACTGAGAGCTTTCTGTTCTTACCACTGATTCTTGGGGGTTTTGTCCCAGAAATTAAATGTTGAGTGAGATGAGACGCACTCACATCATGATGCATTCCCTCTCTTGACTTGTCCCGAGGACTTCCACACTTTATGGAACTGCCCAGTAATTTCCAGTTAGTTGTGAGCAGTGTTTGCAGATTCATCTCTTCTGCCTTAGGGTGTTGGCATTTTACAGGCAAGACTAAGCAATAAGATTGGCCATTTTAAATGATGTTGCACAAACACATAAAGGCAATTTTCTAAGTAGCAAGAGGTCAAACAACAACAAGATATCCCACAGGAAGAAACTAAGTCAGCTGCTTTCTCCAGTAGATCGATTGACCAGAGTGGATCAATGAACTGTTACTATTGACAGAAAGTGAAGCACCTCAGCTATGATATCTTATGACCTGACACTGTCTTTCTCTATCTGCCAGGCATATTAATAAGTCAAAGTCATTTCTTTATCTTTTGTTGTTTAGCACTTAAAAACCAATGGTGCATTTGTGTATTTTTGGTGCTTCAGGAAACAAAACCAAGAGGTCATTCTGACCTAGAATTCTGGTAGAGGGGGAAAAACAGGGCAAATCAAGGGATAAATAATAGTTCTCTGTGGCCACACATGGAAATTGTGAAAGGAATTCAAGATTATTGCCGACATCTTCAAACAATATAAACAAGAAAACAACTCACCTCCTTCCATCATAGTCAAGTAAATCACATTATGGATACTTCAGTGCCAGAGAAAACAAATCAGAGGTTTAGCCATCATTTTGTTGAGAGAGGAGGTGGCATTTGATGGGAGGATTTCTAAAAAATTTAAGAAACCAAATACCTCTCCTGCTTTTGATGTGGGTGACCATGCTGAGGTGTGCTGACACATTTGGCACTTGCCAACTCTGATTATAGCTGAGAGGAAAATCTGGAGAGCTGCCTTTGAGATGGGGACACGTCTGCAGGTCACCTGGAAGTATCAGCAGGGCTGCCTGGATGAAAAGTTCATTTATTGCCCTTTGCTTCTCTCGCAAGCTGATGGCTATGGGGAAACTCTTTGCAAGTGGCAGGTTGGCCTGTGACAAAGCAATTCCCTCCTGGATAATTTTGGCAGAACAGCCTGACCTTCAAGAAGCCATGACTAAGGGTGACCCTTTATCTTCTTGTCACCCATTGCAGCACACTATCCATGGCTGAGTCATATAATAGAGTGGTAAAATGGAGTCCAGAGATTTGCTCCTGGAAATTGCTCTCATGTCATAACAACCCCCAGCACCTAGGAAATCTTCAAGTGAACTTGCTTAGAGGTGGTGCTCATGTCAATACTAATGTGGAGAAATTTAAAAGATGATTTTATGGTAAAAGTATGCCCAGGGCCGAGATTAGGTTTGGACACAGCTCTAAGGACTGACAGAACTCCAGGGTGAAGGAGTGAAAAAGCTTGTTCCCTCCCTGCCAGGAATTTGTGAAGGGCTGCAGGAAGTGAAAAGGGGGAGCCAAACATGTGATGGCTTTTGCAGTGAGACTTGTGGGGGTGGTATAAGGCAGAGAGCACCAACTAGAGGGAAAGAGACAGAGGGGAGGAAAATGAGGTAATCTCCATTCAGAGGCTCATAAAGGTTTGGAGAGGTATATGTTGTCCATGGGCAACCAGAGCAACTGTGATTTTGGCCAACCAATGCTTGCTGGAACTCAATTTAACCAAAAGCCTGAGACTTTGATCCTTTAAAGTGTCTTAGTGACAGCTAGTGACCTTGCATGTGACTTTATATTTATTCCCACGTGGCTTTTATTTAAAATGTTCATCCATAAAGTCAGAAGAAACAGAGCATTTTTGTTGTAGCATGTTTGATTCCTAAACTGACTTTCTTTTCAAAGCAGGTATGTGGAAATAATGAGTGTTGTCATCAACATGAAGGAAGTAGCCAGAAGGAAAATCCTTCAGCTCCCAGCTGGATGAGTAGGAAAGGTGGAAGGCGGCCGACTCAACCATGGGTGAGTAGAGTTGCTACAAAACAGTTTTCAAAACAAACAAACAAACAAACAAACAAACAAATGTTGGAGTTTAAAAAAACCCCACATTTCAGAATACAAGAATTGCTTTATTTTATTGAAAATCCTTTTAGTCTTCTTTCTGTGAGAAAGACCTATGCCAGACCACAAATGGAAAGCATCTGGATTCAGGCATTGCAACTTGATCACAGCCACACATATCTAACTCTAGAGAATGTTTGCATCTTAAGTTTCCTTTCACTTGGAAACTGTTTACAGTGCTCCTTCCAGGGAAAATAAAGGTTCAAGTGTGCACCCAGATATAATTTTTAAATCTCTTTGAGAATTCTGTTGCATGCACTACCCTGTCTAAAGGCCCAGAATATGGGGTCAGTTGTGGAACCTCCACATGTAAATACACAGACCCTCAAACTTGCGTTGTTGCAAGTTCTACTTTCCAATTTCTTGATTTCCTGGCTTTTCCCTGGGAGCTGGATGTTTGATTTTACTTAATATCAGTTGCAGGATTCATTGTAATTCAGAATATTTTAACTATGGCTGTATTACAAAATATTGTTAAATATTCAGGTGTTGGAAAAGTATTGTGATATGCTAAGTATCATTCCAAAATCCTATTTTACTTCTTCAGTTCTGTTGTAAATGGTGTAGGAATTGTGGGTTTGTCCATGACACTTGTGATACATAAAATTTTCTATTACTATTGCCATAATAATTAAATTGTGCAATATGTATTGATGTTGCAATGCTTAGTGTTCTCCAAAGTCCTTTGTACATTTTTATAAATATATGAATGAATATGTAGGAGTATATAAATAGATATATATGTAGATAACATGAATAAATAGAGCTATATACACATGAAAATATAGAAGAAGAACAAGAATAATCAGCCTATGCACATCAGGTAGAAATAAAGAAAAAAAGGAACTGGAGGGTTGTTGCTTGTGCCTGTCTGCTTACTTTGCCCAGACTTACACATCAGTGCTACAGCTTTGCCTTATATAAAATGCTAGTAATGACACTTCTCTGCTAGGGGCAGTGTGAGTCAGCAGTGTTTGTAAAAAACTTTTCTATCTTTAGCTGAGAGGCACTTCAGAAGTGCAATGAATTGGTGTTTTTCTCAGTGACACTAGATTAAATGCTTTTTGATTAAGAATTCCACAGTTCCTGAGGAAATTGCTGAATTAAAATGACCTCAAGAAAACCATGACCACGTAATTTGCTTTCTAATCTTGAGGTTTGTTACTTGATAGTCAGGGTTTAGTGGAAGGATTGCAATGGTCAAAGACAACTATGTGACATTTTAGAGCTTTATGGAGAGGAGGCCCTCAGCACTCTGGGCTTGGTGCTGGTTCACACTGTGGGTATTTCAGAGCTCAAAAACAAACTCATCCTGTGACCTGTAATGTTATCAGCGGTAACTAACTCTATACACAGTTCTCTCAGAGCAAATGAAGCCAAGGATATTTGTTGTGTTTTCAGCAACAGAGATTTCAAAGTATACTTGAGATTACAGGGTGTTCAAAATCCAGCCTGACACTGACCTAGCTGGTTTGTGGCAACTCATTAAATTCTGGTGTCATAGCTGTGCTGCAGAGCCCTAAAAATACATCTGCTTCTCAGCCAAGTCAGGCTTTCATTCAGATATTCCTTAAAAATCCTTTCACTTGATAACATTTTGCTCTCAGTCAAGCCAGACTGTCAAGAGCACTGCCTTCAGTCCCAAGAGCTCTCACAAGGGCTGCCCACTTGCCCTCTTTGCCATGAAGAGTGGTCCAAAGTAACTGGGATGGATCTGGAAGTTGCTGCACCGGGTGGGAAATAACAGAGCAGCTGATTGTGCTGGAGCTAAAAGGACGTGGGATGTGGTGCTGGAAGTGAGGTGTGCACAGCCCCCGTGAGAACACAGGACTCAACTGGGCCTTTGCTCTGGTGCCCAAGCAAATCCACTTGCTAATTGCCTTATAGAATAATTTTTTATAATTTACTGCTGGTGGTGATTATAGACAGTGTTTAATGATTTTCCCAAACTCTATGTGTATTTGGAGTGCTGTAACAACGATGACTATTAAGACAACATTTGTGTGTAAGGTCTTTTGGCTCACTATGACCTTATGTTCTTATAGAAACAATCAAAATGTTCATGTAGTCCTAAATGCTGTCCTAAAACCATGTAGTAGACAGGAGATTCTGAGAGACACCAGAAACGCAGAAGCACAAAAGGTTTGATCCTATATAAAGGTAATTCCAGTGTGGGAAACAGGAATAGGTAAAATTCAATCACTGAATGCATGCTATAGGGATAGTCTTATTCCTAATTAGAACTCCCTTTTCCTGGCTTAATCTGTTCCACTTTCAAAATTATATAGACTAAACCAGAAAAAAAGCAAACAAGCAAACCCCCCAACTCTTTTTGAATGGAATATCTATAAGGGCAGTGCAATCCCTGTAAACTCAGTGGTAAAATTATACAAGTAAATTTTCCCACATAGACCACCTTAATATATACCTTCACTAAGTACAGACAACATGTTCTTTTCTGTGTAATACTGGTAGAGGAATACCTGTGAGTATGCACTGAGCTCAGATGACTTAATAATGGCTTCCTGAGTGATTTCTGTTGTTCTTCAGTTGGGTTTTTCACAGCATTTAATGTAAGGAAAATCTGATTGCAGTGATCAAGAGGCTTTATCCTCGAAGCTAATTGGTCTAAGAGTGGCTTTATTTCTAGGTGAGAGATAGGCCTTTTCCCTACTAAATAGACATTGGGGAAGCTTAGAATAATTTGAAAAGTGAAATTTGATCCCATTACAGGACCAGATCAGAAGTGTTGTTGTCCATCCCAGCACAAGGCTGTGTTTCGTGGGTGAGGGAAAGCAGGATAGACAGGACAAGGCTGGCTGCCTCCCAAACTCCTCTGTGGGGCTTCATGGGAACTGCAGGATGGGAAAAGGGATTGACTTATCTGTTCTTTCTCATGAGGAGTCCTAGCATTTAAAACACATGGATTTAAAATTTCAAAACGCAGATTTCAATTCAGCAAGATCCTGTGTTTGGTGAGCCATACTTCTTCCATTCAGTTTGGTTCTTCTGCAGAGGCTGTTGTGTCTCAAGGTATTTTTCTTTAAAACAATGAATGAGAAGCAGTACAAACAAGCTCTGTGCAGGCACACAGTCAGTTGTCAGAAGAGCAGTACAGAATTCATGTTGATATCCTCCTCACTGCATTTCAGGTCATTGGGAATAGCTCAGGAACAAGTGACACTCTGGATTACTGTTAGAGGAGAGATGGAACATGCAGCCTCTCCTGGTACCCTTTTGTTCTCTCATCCTCTTCCACTGCAGTCTGTGTCACTTTGCAGTCGGGCCCAGCATTGAGCCTGAGCAGCAGGGATGCCAAAGACAGGGATTTAATTCCAAAGGCTCTCTCACCTGGAGTCAGCAATGTGGGTTATTATGTCCCAGCTGCTGTCACAAGCAGATTGCAGCTGGGTGAGATGTGTCTGTGGGTGTCAACTGAGCCTCTGGTAGAGAAGCCAGCCCTTTTTGTGCTGCTGGTAGCAATCTCAACAGAGAAGGCAGAGACTGAACAGGCAGAGAGGAAAAGCAAAGCTGTGGGACAGTTTTAAGACAAAATAAATGGATAGCATAAAAACACCATTTCTACTGCTTACGCTGTGTTGTGGATTTATGAATTTATGACATTTACTTTCCAAGGCTGGCTATATGGCTTCTTTTACAAGCTAAGACAGTGTCAAGCACCCAAAATAGATCCAGATATTTCTAGAGATCTGTGAAGACAGGCTGGGTGTAACTTTATTCCATTTAGTTCTTCACACACACCTGAAGTTGCTTTGGACACTGTAGGACAAAACAGGGTATTTCAAAAGAGGGAAATTAAATCTACACCTTATCTCTGATCCCTATATTCCCTACAGTTTACAGTTTTCCTGATATGGAAGCCCTCTATCCAGACTTACTGCATTTAATTTAAATGGGGCAAGGCCACTCCAAATTCTGTCTTACTCTTTAATCACAGAATCTGCAATGGTTTGGGTTGGAAGGGATCTTAAAGATCATCCAGTGCCAATCCCCTCACCACAGGCAGGGACACCTTCTACTATCCCAGGTTGCTCAGAGCCCCATCCAGCCTGGCCTTGGACACTGCCAGGGATGGGGCAGCCATAGGTTCCCTGGGAAACCTGTGCCAGGGCCTCACCACCTTCACAGGGAAAAATTTCTTCCTCATATCCAATCTAAACCTCCTCTCTGTCAGTGTGAGGCCATTCCCCCTTGTCCTGTCACTCCAGGCCCTTGTCAAGAGTCTTTCTCCATCTTTCCTGTGGGTTCCCTTCAGGTACTGCAATGAGGTCACCCCAAAGCCTTCTCCTCTCCAGGCTGAACAATCCCAATTCCCTGAGCCTTTCCTCCCAGCAGAACTGCTCCATCCCTCTGATGCCCTTGGTGACCTCCTGTGGATTCACTCCAACATCTCCATGTCCTTCCTCACATGCAACAACCATGTTTGCCCACAGGTTTAAGCCCTCAGCACTTCATTTTTGCGGGAATATCTGGTACAAGTTCCAAACAATTGAAGAACATCCATGACTCCCTTCTGGAATGATTGCACAATCACAAGGCAACACACAGTTTTTGGAGAGTGCCCCATTTTCCTTCAGTCTGCCTCTTCCCTGTTAAACAAAACACTTGGTGAATCAGAATTTTGCTGCCTGCTCCACCTAGGAGACTCTGTAACACAGAGTGAATTCCCCTGTGAGCTGGAGATGAATGTTAAAAATTTATTGTCCAATCTGTAGGCTGATATCACTGTGCATAATCCCAGGGAGTTGGGCCATGTCCGTGTGTCACTGCACATCTTCTTTAGGTACAGTTCTGAAGGCACACTGGAATCACATGCTATTTTTATCACAGTTATTAGAAAGACAGGGGATGTCATAGAGCTTAGGAAGATAACAGGGGCTCCTGTGAATTTCAGGGTATTGTAGAAGCCTGGCTTGCAACCTTGCTGAGAGAAAATGCATTCCCAAAACTCATGAGAGGTCTCTGCTTCTGACAGGTTCCCTTTTCTTCTCCACAGTGCTGAGAGAAACTTTCATAACAAAACTTAAAGCCAAAAGAAATCAGTCACTGTGCACATCTTTGCAGTTTCAAAGATCAATTCATCCTGCTGAAGTTATGTCTGCACAGGTTTTGTGATTCCACCTGTTCAGCTCAGCACTCATTTTTAATTTTCAGTGGCAGTTTCAAGTGGGATGTAACTAATGAAGGAAACCAGGCTTACATTCTAAATTTTATTGTTGAATATCCCAATGCATTCTACCAGTTAAGGCCAGGCCTTCTCAGTGTTACAGTGGAAGGTTACTTAGGACAGTGAGGTACAGGTACATTAAACTTCTTGTGAAAGAGCTTTAAACTAAAATATATTCTCTGAGTTCAGTAGGGGTAAATTACACTTCACTCCTCACTTAAATGGAAAATGGCAGTGTGCAGAAAAAGCAACAGCAAGAGATTTTTCATGATGCAAAACTCTGTGAGCAAAAACTCACAAATGCCAGAATTAGGATGTCCTGTACGACCTCAGTTTAGATCCCTGAGGAATTAGTGCTCCGCCCTCCACCCTGTCTCATTTCAACTCTCAGTGTGTGTGGGTTATGCCTGGACCAAGCCTTGCTGGCAAGCTCCAGTATCCTCCAAGTGTTTTCCAGATTTTTTAACCAGGGAGTTTCTACCTCTGCTAGCTGGATCCTGTACTAGATTCCCCAGCTAGCTTCCCTTCCCTGTTTCTTACCAAATCTTTATCCAGCTACTTGATCCTCCCATCCTCCTGTGGGAAATTATTGACTCCTTCCAAAGTGTGTGGATCTCAGTCTCTTACAGCTCTGTGTTGCCATCTCTGCCTTCAAAATATTTTGATTTGCATCACGTTTCTCACCAGAATCTGATTTGGAAATGGTTTATGGAGAGGTGTGTAAGGCTGGTACCTGTGTGCACACTGGAAATCCTGTGGATGGAAGTTTCATTACAACCACTGTGAGGTCACTGTGCTGGCTAGTAATAAAGACAGAGGAGTGCCCTGAAATCATTGATCCACTCTAGATTTATGGTGATTGAGTGAATTAATCGCAAAAAACTTTGTTAGTTTATTTTTCATAGTCCCTTGTAGGGAATCAATATGACTTAAACAACAGAAGTTGTTTCGGGTTTCTTTTCATGCCCCTTTTGACTTTCAAAATGTGGGATTTGGGTCCATTTGCTCTTTGGCTGTGTCCTTTTCTGTCTTACTTAGGCATGCATTTGTAATAGGGTGACACTGATGCCTTCTTCCATCATAAAGAATCTTTATTTTTGGTATCCCTTTATCCTGAGGAAGCTGAACTGAAGCCTGTGGAACAGCTGGCAGGTAAACACACCACATAAATGGCTGTGATTCCTTTGCTGACATTGGGGTTTAAGGGTGTTGTATTGTCCTTGCCTTCCTTTCTGGTGTTGAAATGCATGCTGAGTACAAGCAAATCAGATGGCTGCAGGGTAGAAACTAGACAGAAAGGAGATATTTTTTTTTCCAGTCCTCTAATTATGAAATACACTTTGGAAAGGTAGGCTTAGTCTATCTTGACTTTGGAAAGAGTTCTTTCAGAGTTTTACAAGATCACCACATTTGAAACCACAACCTTGCACCCCTGCCCTAGTGATCATGGGGAGGTGATTGTGCTGGTTAATGGTGATTAAAGAGATAAAGAGCTGCTGTTTCCTCAGTCTGTGGAATCACAAGAACAACAGCAAGAGGTGCTGGCTGCAAACCAGAGGCAGCCTGGCGTGACACAAGGCAGGAGGTGCAAAGGCTGTGGGATGTTCTCTACACACACAGGAACAGAGCCTGAGAGCTGGGCTTGGAAATAATTGATTTATTTCCTCTTATTGACCACACTTAATTTTGTGTTCTTTAATTTCTCTCAGGTATGAGTTTTTTGTTTTACTGTCTTACAATCTCTGAACAGAATTCATCTGGCAGTCAGAAAAATCTTGCCCAGTCTCAGCTGTGCTGCAGACTCAATGATTTCCCTCTGGAAAGGCAGTCAGTGCTGTGGTCACATGTCTTGTCATTTCATTGCTTTCACAACACCCTGCTACACAAGATTTCATGACCCTCTATGAAGTGTTAGTGCAATTCACAGAATTGTTTGGATTGGAAGGGACCTCTGGAGATCACCCAGCCCAATGGCCCTGCCCAGGCAGGACCACCTGGCGTAGGTGACACAGGAGTGTGTCCAGGTGGGTTTGGAATGTCTCCAGAGAGTCCACACACTCCCGGGGCAGCTGTTCCAGGGCCCTGCCACCCTCAGTGTAAGAAGTTCTTCCTTATGTTGAGGTGGAACTTCTCAAATTTTAGTTTATGGCTGTATACATAATACATAAACCTAAACTTACAGTTCAAAATAAATGATGCTGTGATATCAACTGTTTTAATCATGTGGGTTTGCCTTTCTAGTTTGCAAAATCAGTTAAACTTCAGTATGTGCAAAACCTGTGGCTCCTCAGAGTTTCCAGACTGATCTTCCTCGAGACTCTGCTTTTATCCACAAATCAAAGGGAAGCCTGAGAAGTGGCAGGCTGAGTTTCCTCTGAAAACTGATGATGGTACTTGAGTCTCTGTGCCCTTTCATTTGTAAGTGCCTCTGCAGAGAGTGTCCAGAGAGATAACAAATAATACCAGCTGTGTAGTAATTCTACTGAGGATAAACAATGTCCCACTGAGGGTGGGGTGAAGGGCACTAATTCACAGAGGTCACCAAATAAACAGGTTACATCGCATTACCATAGCACTGGGTAAGTTGTTTTTTCTGGGTGAATTATCCAGTAAACTTTGGTCCTGGCTGATTTCCACACAAGCCCAGATTTCCATAAATATGTCAGTCCCAGAGATGAGTTTGCAATGTTTGTTATGAAGAGGATATTACAAATGCACTCGGTACAAATGCACTGGTATGACTCACAGACAATCTGTGGGCTTGTTCCTTTTATTTTTTATCCTAGAGGATAGAGAGAGAAGGGATCCAGAATGTTCCTATGAGTTTTGACCTGTGATTGACCCTTTAATAAAAACTGGTGAGCAGTGATGAAGCTTTGGGGAGCCTAGGCAATATTTCAGTCTACAGGGCAGCCAGTCAAACTTGGGGTAACTTAGACAGACTCCTTGACCCTTACTTGTCCCAGTCTCCCACAAATCATGACTGGGGCCTTTCCAGTCTCCCGGCCAGTGTTGAATTAAGGTGTTATGCGGGCTGGAAGAGGCATCTGGGGACTGGCCAGCAGTAGAGGTGGCAAGTTTTGTATGATCTGAGTTCTGGTCCGGAGGGTTGTGAGGAGCATGAAAAGGTGCCTTCATCTCATCCTTCCCCTCTTCACTTCTGTGGGTGTTAATGGTTGTAAATCCTGCCCTGCACTGGCAGTGTGAAGGGGCTGGGTACTGATCTCATCAAGACATACAAGTATCTCAAGGGTGGGTGTCAGAGGATGGTGCCAGATTCTTTTCAGTGGTGCCCAGGGATAGGATGAGGAGGAATGGCCATAAACTAAACAGAAGAAGTTCCACCTCAACACGAGGAAGAATTTCTGTACTCTGAGGGTGGCAGAGCCCTGGAACAGCTGCCCAGGGAGGGCTTGGAGTCTCTGTCTCTGGGTGTAAGTGTAAATTCAAACCCAGTGTAATGAGATCTTTTTCTCTTGTGATGTCCTGCTGGCTTCAGAGGACAGACTCTCTTTTACCTTGCTTGAGGAGTAGCCATAGATACCAGCAGAGTACAGTTTGAAGATTCGTAATTTATAACCGAAGAAAATAACATAGTAATTGCATAGGAACTGCCAAACTCTTTTTTTCAAATCTCCTAATAGAACAAAAATATCTATTTATTGTTATAAAAGTAAACATATCCTTTGAAGCTGGTAGGAGAGAGAGTAATTCTAAATTAATATCTTATTAGATTTTTGTTCTTTTATAGACACCATCTTTTCAGATATGGAGTGCACTTCATTTCCCAATTACTACTTTTTCTTCTGACAGTTTGTTTTTAAAAAGGAAAAGGACAGCTGAATGGTCTCCCAACATTTCCTTTCTCTGCTTTAATAGAAATTATCTACCTTAGCTGCCCCTACTCTTTCATTTAAGGTGTGCATGGAATAATCTGTCAGTTCTTGTACTTGAGAAATATCTCCACAAGACAGAGGTTAGGCCCTAATCCAGGCTTTATTTAAACCAGGGCGAGATTTCAACAGAAGATTGTGCATCGGGTCCTAAATGTCCCTTACACAAACATTCTCCACAGCTTAATTAAAGATATGCCTCTGAGATTTTAAAATCTTTGTTTTCATTTCCCCTGTCCATGGTGGGGGACATAGGGCTGAAGGTGAAGAGTCAAGGAGGGCAGGGTGCCAGAGATTGGTGAGGGTTAAGATGGGCAATGGTGTCAAGGGCTGGTGGGGAACCCCAGGGTCAAGGCAGGCGAGGGGAGATGTGGGTAAAGCAGGGCAAGACTGGTGGAGGGTGAGCTCAGCCTCTGAGAGAAATTATTTATCTGTCCATTTGCCTCAGTTTACCCATTTTAATCCAGAGCATAATGCCTTTGTGGAATTTATATGATGCTTGGTTTTGAAGCACCTGAAGCACAGGGGATTAAGTAATTAAAAAAAAAAATTAAAAGTTTAGAAATATAAATAAAATTCCACAGTGTTTTCGTAAGTCTGAAGAGCAATAAAAAAGAGTTTGCTAAACACAAGCTTAACACCAACCTTGAAAATGTCCTTTTACTCTTTGTTTGGGATCTCATAACAAACACGCCAGGTTCATCATTTCAAAGAAATTATGTAATGAATGAGGATCTTACCCCTACTCTAATCATGCTTCATGGTACATAAATCAAGTAGATTGCCTATTAGGCTCATGTCTCCCCAGAAAAGCAGATGCAGCCTCACTCTAAATGTCTTGTCAGACACATCCTTTTGGGCCAGAATATTGTGTCCTCAGTCAGAGCCTGTAAAAACCCCATCGCAAATGGGGAAGTGCAGCACAGAGAAACATTGAGTCATATTCATCCTGTAAAACCAGGGGTTACTACAGGAACCTGCAGACATGGAGTGAATTGGTTCAACAGGAGGACACCTTGGTGCAGAGAAGCCTGAGAGCACAAGGAGAGGGGCGATTGCTTCAGCCCTCACCTGCTGCCTTTCACTAAATCAAGTGCAGTATGGTTTGCTCTGGTGGAAGCACAAGGACTTGACTTTGTCTCCATGATTTCCCTGGTTTGGTCATACCCATACCCTTTGACACTGCTGCAGGTTTCACCCAAAGCTGAACTGGATATACCACAGGACATTCCTAAAACGTTTTTTCCCAAATTTACAGCATTTCTGTCGATGGCAAGCCCTCTTGTGAATGCACCTTGGGCAGCTCCCTCCTGCCCCTCCCAAGTGGTGGCACTGGACTCCAGGCCACCTAGAACTGAAACAACACATGCTTTGGTGGCAGTCACAGGCCAGCCCTTCCAGCTGCAGATTAAAATGTTCTTGTGGCTGATGGTGTGGCCGAAGGTAATGCTCAGCGTATTGTGCACCTTGATAACTACAGTTGAAGCACGTGATAAAGGTACTGCCCTGTGAGATGAGTTGGCAAGAGGAGGTGAAGGCTAGGAAACATCCTTAGAGTTGGCCCAATTTTGATGGCCCAGGACTGAGAAGATCTGGAGGTCAGAACACTCAGTGCTTGTTATGGGCTTCTCTGGATTATAGTGGAAGTGTCTGATCTTTCATTCCTCCACTCCCTGTCACCAGGGTAACAGCCTCCCCTTGTCCAGTTTCTCAGTTTTGATGCTTCTTTAGGACACTGCATGTGCTCAAGGGGCTGGAAAAGAAGCTCTCAAATCATTATTTCAGTGGGCATGGGCAAAATCTCCCAGCACCTGAAAGCCCTTATAAAACAATATTGACCATCTACAGGGCTGCAGTGTTTTCTAAAGACAGCTGGTTCTTCTCTTTCTGGGATAGTGAAGAATGAACCAATAGATTATTTGAAGTTATAGAAATGCAGTAGGTTGTAGTGAGAAGCACTTTAGAAAGATACTTGAGTAGTGCAGGAGGGACTCTGCTCAGATTGTCAGAATCACAGAATCATTTAGGTTGGAAAAGACCTCCAAGATCACCAAGTCCAACCTGTGGCTGATCCCCACCTTGTCACCCAGCCCAGAGCACTGAGTGCCACGTCCAGTCTTTCCTTAAACACCTCCAGAGACTGTGATTTCACCACCTCCCTAGGCTGCCCTTTGCAATGTTTAGCCACCCTTTCCATGGAGAAATTCTTCCTGAGAGTGATGCTGTGCTTCTGTAGAGTGCATGAGCTCTGTCAGTCTCAGGAGGGCTTTTCCCTGAATATTACAGCACCTGCATCCTGCCCTCTTCCACTGGGTACTTAAGGCGGAGCCACCCACACTAACACTGAGTGCTGCCAGCTCAGGTGTGTGGGGACAAAACTGCTCAACTCTTGGCACAGCTGTTTCTTGCAGAGAAACCAGTGCAGCTTCATTCATGAGGGCTGTGCTCTGCAGTGTCCCAGAAACTGCTTGAATTTAGGGTATCCAAGGCACAACCTGTGCCATGAGATGCTGCCCACAGAAAAAGGAGAGGTGACTGTCATGCTGTCTCTGCTGGCAGGAGTGGCACAGTCTCATTGCAAGGATGGGGCTACATTGCCTTCTTTTAATTTGTTCTGTTCTGTGGGAGAACAGGAGAACTTCAGTTTCAAGTACTGTTTTTCCAGCATGTTTTAATAGCACTGGAATTGCTCCTAAATGATGGAGGAGTGGGCTGAGGTACAGTGAAATATGATTTGTTCCAGGTAGCTGTGGCATCACTAGCTGGATTAGTTTTCATGTCATCCAACTGCACTGTTTCAATAAATTAGAGCATTTTTATGGCTGAATTGAGCACTGTGGTGCATAGTCCAACTAGAGATAATTCCACATACGTCTCCTGCCAAGCAGGTAGCAAGCAAAGGCTGTGAGTATCTACACCCAGCTTGAGTATCTCCGTATCCCCATTGTAATCTATGTGCAAAATAGCATGATTTATTTAATCCTAATTATATGGAGTATATTTTGGCTCTTCTTAGTGTCCTCTGGGATTTTGCATCCATACATACACATGCACATCCTTATCACACTGAGATGCTCCCCACTTTGTGGGGTTGTACAAAGAGGTGTAAAGCACATAATTCTTCCCAATCCGAGGACCTCCTGCTAGAAAGAAATATTTGGCTAGAAACAAGCGTGTATATGTTTTTCAAAGTAGCAGAGTTCAGGTTCCAATTAGTTAAATTAATCAGAGGCCAGATTCTTATTTGATCCTCCTGTTGTAAATTTAATTAAAAAGAAGCAAGAGAATCTGGTACAGTGATTTCCTCTTTTTCTCCTAGAATTTAGCAGTTTACTTAAGCATCTGGAAGAAATGGGTGGGCATTGTCTCTAATCTGGTCCAAATTTCAGAGCTGCTTTAATTTCAGAGAAAAATCATCTATCTTTACTGAGTCTCATGATAAGTATTATTAAATACTGAGTTGTTACCATGGGCACCTATTTTTACTAACTCATTGCTCTGTATTTTTGTGTAATTATTGCTGAATCAACAAGATCTGTTCATTTTTGCTTCAAAAGTAACAAATCTCCACTTATGGAGAAGCTAATGAGAGTATAATGCTCCCCAAAGATTCCCATCTCTGTCCCACCAGTGGGACTGGACTCTGTTGGGAAGGGAGGAAAGTGGGATTGATTTCCCTTCAGCCTCTCTGTCAGGAACAGAAGGCTGCAGCTGCATGATCTGTTAATGTCATTATTTTTTGGAAGTTTGGCATTCATTTGGTAAACAAAGGCAAGATGACACTTTCCATTGGTATTAACCAGCACACACCTCTGTTGTCAGGAATGAACCCTGCCAGATCACTCCATCAAAAGAATTAACCCAGAGTCATGGGAATTTGCTACTGGAATATATATGTTGAATATATTTTGGCTGTACTCCTCTTGAAAACTCACTTAAAGCTTGGTGATACTCAGAGGCATTCACAAAGACTGGTTTTTGAATAAGTCTGAGATCAGGTAGACAGAAAAGAAGATCACTGGAGATGGCTGGAACTTCAGCAAGGAAAAGCCTTATTTGGAGGAAAAGAAAGGAAAATGCTGCTCCACTTAACTTCCCTTTACTTGCCAGAAAGAGAGGTCAGGAGGCTGTGAAATGAATGACTGAAACCAAGGTGTTTTGTTCCATTTTGGTGGTGTTTTAGTCATTGGCACTACTCCTTTTGTGAAGCACCACCAGGTTTTAAGGCAGATCCTGCAGCCCCTCCGAGGCAGAGGGAGGCAAAGGGAGTCTGCAGACCTGGAGACAGAAATCCAGCTTTACCCACAAACTGAGAGCTACATGCAGATGGGCCCCTGCCAAGAAGGGTGTAGTAGCCTTGGAAAGTTTCTAAAATCTGGCTCAAGACATGTGGGGTGGGTGTGTTGATTCCCTAACCCAGCAGTGATCAGTTCTTGGGCTCTTCCCATCCTCTCCATGCACAGGTGATGCCTGTTCTGGCTGCACCATCCATGGAGCACAGAGCCTTCTGCCTGGGATGTGCTCAGTTATAAAAGTTGTGTGCACTGACTGCACTCCCCAACCTTTTTGGGATGCTCAACTCAAAGCTGACAAATATTTTTTGAAAAACAATTTTATTTTTTTTTAATAAGACAGCAAAGCAGAGGGGAGCCAAAGCCTCACAGGACTGATTTATTGACCCAAGATCCTGAAGGGGCACCAAGAAGTTATATATGACATATTAAGAACTTTATCTTGTATGCGAAGAACATTTTTATTTACTACACTAGGTACCAGTTCAGAGGAATAGCAAGGAAATGCATGAGGTAGACCCAGAGCTTTTATTGTATTTGCAAGGAGGGAGGGAGAGCACAGTACCAATCTAGCTTCCTTTACTGAGCTTTAAGATTGGCACCTAATTTTCCTGAGGAGGCCCTAAGCCTTGATCATTCCTACTTTTTAACTGGCATTTCTAGAATAAATTACACCTCACATTTTATTACCAGAATCATTACCATTCTCTCTGTTTGATTGTGTGAAAAATTGCTGGGTTTACTCTGTGAAGATTTAACAATAAATAGTTGGGATTGAAACATAATGATACTGTGATTTAGAGTAAGATTTCCTTCATTTAACATCAGGCACAAAAAAAATATATCAATTTTAGTCTCAGTCTGGGCTCTACTGGTAGCCAGGGAAGAGATAGTTGCTTCTAGAAGATGATTCATCCTGCCCAAAAATAGGTGCCTAGGGCTGACTGGATGATTTTCCCAGTGGAGTTATCTTTCTCTATACTGCCAGGGAAAATCTGTATGACCAGCTTGGATGGGTTGTCTGCCTTTTAGCTGGTTACATATTTGTGAGAAAGCTGTGCTGGAAGGTACTTGCTTACAGTCCTTTGGGGCTTCTCTATTTCAGTTGAGACTTTGGACCCTCCTAGGGACCAAGTAAGGTAACAGCAAAGTGAACAGAAGTCAATGTAAAGATAATTTCATTCTCAAGGTAAAAAACCAGTCCATGAAACCTGGTCTTGCAATGAAGTTTGCACTGAGTAACATGTGTGTGGATGAAAGGGAGCAGGAGGTCCCTAATGCAGACACAAATCCCTCTCTCCTCTTGAGATGCTGAATGTTTCATGGGAGTTGGGCTCAGTGTGACTCAATCTTGTCATGTGGGAGCCTCTGAAAGATGTGCTTTCCCACTGGAGCTTCTGAGATGACAAATTATAACTTTAAATTACTATCTTCCACATCCAATTTATTAGCCCAACTTGTTGACATCTGGAGGTTCATTAAAATATTCTAATTTCTCTCTTTTTATCACTAATTAAAAACTAAAGCGGAACAACCCGCCTTCCAAATGTGCTGCTTAGTAATTACCTCTGTAAGGATCCCTTTACTGTCATTAACAGATGGATGGTCCTTTGCTAGGCCTGCAGAGTGATTGAGCTGATCCATCTATTAGGCTGATGTTTACATCTTTCTGATTCATCCCTGTTTGTGTCCTTTAATTGTGGCCATAAGCCAGGCCACCAGGACCACATGGCCATTTCCCTTGGGTGACCACCCAATCCTTCTGTCAACACCAGGAGCAAGAATGGGGCAAATGACAGAGAAGTTGATGATGGGGAAATCAGTCATGCATGTTGGAACCACTCCAAAATTAAGCATTGGCCTCCTTCTTGAATGAGGGAGCTTTTCTGACTTGATGGAGTTTCACGGCAGCTGTGGGAGCTGCCTGCCTGGGGACACTCAGCTGCAGTGGCTGCTGCTGCAGGTAGTCACTATGCTGCAGATACTCCCACAATCTCACTGGCACAGCCCACGGGATCCACTGCCTCTGCTGCATTTGCCAGAGGAGAAGAAGAGTCTGTACATTTTTCATTGTGATCATTAGCCACATCAGACTTCCTCCCCCTCAGAATCACAATTCCAGCAGGGTGGTGATTTTATCCTGGGCTAACCGCTCCAGCTTTAAAGATGCCCTCGTTATTCCAGAGCCATTATTCTGTCAGCATAGAGGGTTGTTCTGGGCAGTGTCCCATGCAGGACAGCTCTGTGTCATGTAGGGCTGCATTGATCACAGATAACCTGAGGTGAAACCAGCCTAGATGAACATCAGGTGTCCTTTTGCTGCCCTCTTCCTTCTGCTTGCAAACTTATTTCCTGCATGTGTTAGTTTAGTCACTTCCACTTTCACCTAAGGGACTCAACACTTAATGAATTGATTTGCTCAAAATCAGATTATTTCAGAAGGATTCACTATAGTCAAAGCCTCTTGAATTTACAGCCTTACTAAACACTAGAAAACAGCAGTTTGAGGGTTTTTTTGCAGATAGCTTTGAAAGGTGGTTTCATGAATGTACAGAAATGATCTGTTTGGAATATCAGTCCCAGCAGGTTTATTCCTAGAATAGATGTCCTGCTTTAACAGGTAAAGATAATTGTGTTTTCCCTCATTATACACAATGGAATTTCTATTCAATCAAAATCCAGTTATTCTTCCCAGGTATATACTTAAAATTGCTATTTTAATAAAGAAAAAATAACAGAACAGTTTGAATGGGCACATTGGGCTTAAATACAGAGATCAAAAATATCAGCAGGCTGTCTTTATGTTCCAAAATATTGTCATTTTAAGGTCTAATGAAATTTGGCATTAGGAGCATAAGGAGAATAGACAATATTAACATAAGATGATAATCATCACAGACAATTTTTCATGCAGCACTCCTTATTCAAAGTACTTTTTATTTAATCTCACAGCACCAATATCTGAGACTTATTTATCAGGTTCCTTGTAAGCACCTTAAGCAAAAGTCAAATTACTACTCAGTCTTAGAAATTAGATAAGACAGAGAAAATAATATGTGAGAAAATTAGACATTTTCACTTTGGCAAAGGATTAGAAACAGGTCTCTTAATGATCCACATTGTCAGATGTATTCTTTGCTGTTTTTATGAATGGTCTGGAAAACTAAGTGAGCAGCAAAGTCAGAAATTTTGGAGATTACACAAAGTGGTTGAAGGTCACTGAGGAGACTAGGGATGGCCGTGAAAACTTTTAGAAGACTCTAGGAAAGCAAAATGAGATAGAAATATGAGAGCAAACAGAATCTTCTGTTTGGAATAAGTACAAAATAATCAGAGTTTAGTGGGGGGAAAAAGAAGCAACACCAAAAGTCAGGTACTCATAAAAGCTGAAAATCACTCAGGAAAATGAAAAAAAAAAAAAAGTGGGTCATCATTGATGACAGTGAAAATCCTTACTTAAAATGCAGAGATATCCAAGAACCAAGTTGTGTGAGTACTGCACAGCCCAGGATGCAAAACAAGCTCTGCAAATATTACAATACTCCTTGATAAACCAAGCTTATTGGCATATCTGAAATACTGTATTAATTCTTGATTATCTTTTTAATTGAAAGTATTTGGCAGAAATAGAAAAAGTCTAGAAATGGGACGCTGAAATTACCAGATAAAAATGTTCTTGGGAAGCAAAGCTCAAAGGATTGGAGCTGTCATTTAGCAATGAATAAAAGGAAAAACACTGGAGAGAAGGTAACTCTTTTAGTGAAGCTTATTATTTCTTCTCAAGAAGAATAAAAGGAATTTAATTAAATTGAGCATTTAGAACAGATCAAAGAGGACTCTCCTCCACAGTGTACAGTTAATGATGAGATCTTCTCACTGCAAGGTATAATTTTGCCCAGGAGTTACCTTGTGGCTGCTCCATTCACTCCCACTTCTGCCCCTGTTTCCTCTTCTCTGGGAACTTTTGGTGCTGTCTACTCTCCATGGCTGGAAACTTGCACAGCTCTGCTCCTAAATTCCACAGCAGCTCTCCATGCCACAGCCTAGGAAATCTTTGAGTTGTACTGCATGTTCATTTGCAGCTAAAAATACCTGCACCCAGCAGGGAATTGTCACAGACCAGCTGCAGGGCACCTGCCAACACATCCTTCTTAAATCACTCTGGCTATCTGATCCTGAACATAATCAGCTAGAGGGCCCATGTTGAAACAATACTGATTTTCACCTCTCCCGTCTGGATTTGAAATCCAGGAAGTGGTGGAAAGTTGTGTTGACCTTGACCACCCCAAAGTTTGGATCTTCCCTTTGTCAGTGCTTTACCAGTAATTGCACCACTGAATTGTCTCCTCAATGGCTCAGGAATTACATTTTTTTGCTTTCTTGGTGCTTCTTATGCAGCCATCTAAAAGTCCTATTATAGAATCACAGAATGGCCTGGAAGATTGGAAGGGATTTAAAGATCATTCCCATCCCCTGCCCCATCCCTGGAAGTGTCCAAGGCCAGGCTGGATGAGGCTCTGAGCAACCTGGGGTAGTGGCAGGTGTCCCTGCCCATGGCATTGGGGTGGGACTGGGAGAATTTCAAGGTCCTTTCCAACCCAAACCATTTTACGATTTAAGTGATGACCTTGAGTAACCACTGATTTTTCTAAAAGTGAACGAATGTTTGTACTCAGTGAAAACCAGGCCCTGCTGCAATAACACCATCTTCATTCTCCAAGGTCAGAAGCATACTTGGAAAATCTCAATTTCTCTTTTTGCTCCTTATCTTTTGCTCTGATGAGATTCCAGAAAAGAGGGCAGGGACAATATGGGTCATAGAACAGGGAAGAACAGTGATGTTGATAGTACCAGGGTCCCCAGCTGACTATTTTTCCAATAGAATTTACTGGTAATGATCACTTCACATCTTGGAGAGTTAAATACAAAATCCTGTGCTGTCCAATGCCCAGTAAATGAATGCAAATAGAAATAACACCATGGTCTTCTCTAACACCACTTAGCCTCCCATAGAAGTCTCAGGAAAAGGACCCAAACACAGAGAGGGCAACTGCTGAAGCCTTGGTGCCAGGGCCAAGGCAGTAGGAGTGGCACAAGGGATATTTCTGCTGTTGCTCAACCTGCTAAATACTGAATAAATAATCAGAGGCATTGGTGAGTAGTTAGATTACTAAGAGGAAAAAAAAGCTAAACTAAATCAGCAAGGATCAAGTTAAAAGTTATTAATTGTGTGCACTGCCAGTACTTACAAGAGATCTTGGGGGTTTTTTTCTTCCAGTTTTGGTAATTTTTGTGGGGCTCACCCCATCCGTCACTGCTATCTGGAATTACTGTGTCACTCCATCTTACATCTCCATGCCACAAATACATCACTTGTTTTAGCTTCCAGAAGCGCTTCCATGATCAGGAAGAGATTATCTGGGCTTGGACTTTTGAGGTTTCTTTTTTTCAGTCCTTTGCAAAACAACATTTTCTTCAAGAAAGGAAGAAATTTGGCTCTGTGGTGACATCAGAGGCTGTCAAATTTATCAGCACAAACTGATAAGTGTATTTTAATAATAAAGTTTATTTTAGTTGTTCTCATCAGTAGCATGGCTCAGTAATTCCACAATTGTATTGATGCACATTGAGGCGTGTGTAATTTATAAATTTTCTATGTATATACACCTGTATGCAATGTTTAAGAGAAAAAAAACCCCGTTGCTACATAAACTAGTGATTCTAGCTTGGGAGCCCTTCAGAAGCAATATCCATTTTGTGTGAGGAAGGAAGGGATATTGAAAAGATTTTGCAGGGTGCTTTCCCTCCCTCTATTTTCTTTCTTCTTTAGCTTTATAAGCCACTGGCAAGTCACCTGCTGGAGTGGGAGCTGCTGGGATATTCCAAGGGGTCAGCAGAGCTGGTCAGATGGGGTGACCTCGAGGCAAGCAGGAGGTAATGATCAGATTAGCTGAGTCAGAAAGGCCAACCACACCTCTATTTATACCATGGCTCCCCTTCAGAGGAGCTCACCTAATCAGATCTGTCCCCAGGAATATGTTTATCCTGTCTAGAGTCTGGCTTTCAAAGCAATTTTTTTTAGATCCTAGCTCCCTGTAAACCCAGGAGTGCTGAGATCCCAAAGGCCCTTTTGATTTCCCTCGTTATGAGAGTGTTATGAAATTTAAATCCAGACTCTAAATGCCTAGTTTTAATCCAGGTATGGAAAACTGTGCTTCTGCCTCAATCCTACTGTCAGCAAGAAAACCTTGCTCCAGTTCTTTCTGCAGACCTGTTTTTTCCACAGACTTTAATAAATCAGTCCCTCAGCTTTGAGCATCTTCCCTGGATAAAGAATTGCTGCCCTGCAGGAGGCCACGGAGGTGTGTGATTTCTGCCACCTGGGGAAATGCCACTTTGGGGAATGCCTGTGCTCCCTCCCAGTGCTGAAGGATGCAGGCAGCATTCCTGCCCTTGCAGTCTGAATCCCCAGAGGTGTGTTGTTGACCTCACTGATTTTTACATTCCACTGAACAACCCAGATGGCAGCAACAAAGCCAAAGCAGCTCAAAGCTTTCGGTGACCCCAAAATCAGAGGAGAAAATCAGCTGAAGTCGTATACCATGAGACAAAACAATTCCCATTTCCTGCCTCTGAGGTGCAGCTTTCTCCCAGGCTGATTACATTTGAATCTTTCCCCAGAATTAACCCGTTCTGGTGACCTGATTTGGTGCTCTAAGGCATTATGTGCAGAAATATTCATTAATAGCTGTTTCTGGAGTTTCCCCTCCAAAATCTGTCTTTGTGGGTCACACCAGCACACCAGGTGAGTTGTCTCCTCCTTCCCTGCCCACCCCAGTTCTGCAAGTGATACTTTTTACAGGAAAAATCACAGTGCAGCAGTGTTGGGCTAATGAACTTTCTTTGCTCTTTCTTTGCCAAAAACAAAGTCAACCTTTTCGTTTGCATTTTGAGCAGTGCCTTTAAATCCTGGGTCTATTACATTATAGGAATTCAAAAGACCTGGGAAGAGTGAGGTTTCACCCCAAAACTTACAGAGATATTCAAAGCACAGCTTTGGAAGCAACTTTAATTGATAAGCCAAAAATCTCTGCTGCACTTCAGTAGCACAGAGGGAGCTGCACAATTGCTATAAAACGGGAAGGCAAAGTGCATCTCTCATCAGTCAAGCTGCTGGCTGTGCTTTGCTTTGCACTGCATTTGTATCCCTGCATTTGTCAGCTTTCCTTGCCTTTTGTTTTGCCAGGCTGTTACTGCGGCAGAGAAGTCAATAAACACAAGTTTCAAGTACTTTTCAGATTGTGATTATGATATAAGGTTGCCATTAAATCCGTTTTTTCCATATGCTGCCTCCTCCAGAGGGATATTTCAGCTTCTGTTACATTCAGTTTTTACAATGAGCTATGTGCTCACTAAAAAGAGCAAGGACCTTGTTCCCAGAGGTGGTGGTGGTACCTGAAAGGAATGGACAGCAGGTGGAGATGGTTAAATCCTTAAGACAGCTCTGATGCCATTTTATATCTCTGTCCTCATTCTTTGTCCAAAAGATGATGGGTAAGTAGTAATCTGTGACAACTCTGGCTGGAAATTATTCTGCAGGCTGGACTAAAAACATGTTTCTATGTTATTCCTGTGTCAGCCACCCCCTTCTTTTCTGATATGCACAGTATCAGCACAAGGAGGGATAAGGACTTGTTTAGGGTGGGACGGGGTGTAACCAGGGGCAATGGGAGGAAACAGAGCAAAGCAATGTCTAGGCTGACTATCAAGAAAAACATCTCAACACTGAAGCCTGAAGGGCCTGTTAAATATCTCCCAAAGGAAGCAGTGGGAACCTTTATCAATGAGTCATTTCAAACTTTGAAGGACAAAGCCAGAGTGTGGAGAATGGTTCTGTGCTGGCAGGGCATGAAGGGTCTTTCCCATTCCTCTTCACTGACTCCCTGCCCTCACCCTCCTGAGAGAAACAGCCTGAAAAACACAATGAGACTAGTGATTTCCTGACATAGACAGAAAGAAAAACTATGGCTTTTAAGACTGGGAGCCTGGGAAGTGTTTTTTAAATTAGCTTCAATAACACGACAGATGATAACAAGTTTTAGAGTAATTTTTTTATTTTTTTTTTTTCAGCCACGTATGTCTGTCCTGGAAGGAGCTTTCTTGTGAATTAATGAAACATCAAGGCTGCACTGCCAGCTAGATTGGAATGGTGTGTTTTCAGGAGAGAGCCTGAGCTGGCAGACCTTCAGCTGCTACAAATCAATTAAGTCCCGCTGATTCCAGCAGACAGAGAGAGCCACCAACTTACAGCTGCGGAGGATCTGGCCTGTTCCATGTTGGAACAGAAAGATTGCTTTCATTTTCCCAAGAGCTGGACTATTTAAAATTTAAATGCTGTTAAATTTTAAAATCCCAATTTAATTTAAATTTCCCTTTGCAGTTTCTTTTAGTGACAGCATTCCTCATTTCTGCTCCGAAGAGCTGAGACCTTACCTTTGCCTGAGACTCCCACATCAGGGTTTGAGGGGCTTCGTTGTCCTGTGGCCAGCAGGTGTGATGTGCCTTGCCCTCAGATTTTTTGATGAGCCCAATTTCTTGCTTCTCTTGGTCAAATAACTGTAATAAGAATAATCATGGAATCACAGAATCATGGAATCAAAGAATGGGTTGGGTTGGAAGGACCTTAAAGATTCTCCAGCTCCAACCCCATGCCACAGGCAGGGACACCTTTCCCTAGACCAGACTGCTCACAGCACCAACCAGCCTGGCATAAATAGCAATGAAAATCAGTCAACACTCCCCAAATTGCCTGAATCCCTGGAAAGCAGCAGTGTGCCTTGGTGCTGAAAGAAGTGGAAGCACAATGGAGAAGGAGCCCCTTGTCTATGGCAAAGCCCTGATGCTCAGGCAGGCTGCAAAGACATAAAGTGCTTCTAACAGGCATGGCCCAGCCCTGCATGCACTGTGTGTGTGCTGGAGGCTTCAGTTTTGGGAAGAGGGGGTTCTCCCAGCTCCCTGGACAGGCTTTTGGACATGTTGCAGGGCTGTTGCAATATTTCTATTTGTGGGGAGTGAGTCTGACTGCAGTGTGAAGAGAAGCCCAATGTACGAGTGTGCATACCCTGGCCGTGGTTTCCTATGTCTCAGATTGACAGGTGAGTGTTTCGCTTTATAGAAAGTTATTTCATGGCCTCTAGTCCCCAGTTAGTTGGGCACCAGTGAAGAATAAAATCCTCCTCTCCCTCAGCTCCTGGCCATGAGGGGAGGGGCTGAAGAGCTGCAGAAAAAAACAGTAAAGAAGATGGTGTTGGGAGTGGGAAAGGAAGTCAGAGGTTAAAGCATGAGGAATGAGGGTTAAAGGGAGATTGGAGGGGCTGAGGAGGTGTTGTTAGACCTGGGAGAGCAGTGCCTTTGCCCACAGGGAGAGCTGCACCCCAGAAGGCAGCATCACATCCCAGGCTGGGAGGCATCAGTTCACTGCTTGCTTTTTTGTAAAGATGGGAGTTTTTGAGCTTCCAACCAGCAACTGGGTTTGTAATTTGGCAAAGAAACTTGGAAAAATCCTGACCAACAACTGAAAGCACGTCATCACAAAGTGTTACACCACATGCATTTAGCACCTCACTGCAAAGCCCAGCTGAGAGTCGATTTTCCAGTGTAATTTTCCTGCACATCTGCCAAGCAGCACGTGGAAAGAGCCATCTGTGGTGTCTTACAGGAGCATTTCCCGGTCACAGCTTCCAAAGGGTAACTAAAAAACTCAGTTCTGTGCACGCCATTGCTCAGGAGGGCTTGAGTTTTCACAAGAATATAAGTTAAAGCTGAGAGAACAACTCCTGCTATTTAGTCTGCTCTGTCTGGATCTGGAGCTAATGGGACCACTTGGCAAAATTAACATCTCCAAAGTACTTCATAACCCAATTTATATTTTAAAAATTTTGCTTAAAAAAATCAATGGCATGTCCATCAGGGACTGTTCATTAAACATTTTTGGGTCAGGCAATATCTTGGATGACCAAGATCCTGATGATGCTTACATTTAAATCTACAAATGAGTGATTGCTGACAGGAACAAGTGATTAAGGGAAATGGTGCATTGCCCATCCCTGGGAACACTGGTCCAGCCTGAGCTCCTTTTTCAGATGCAGGTTTTTGCCAGGCACATCTTGTGCAGCTCAGAAGAATGTCTGGAGGAAAGTCCATATGCAAGAGGCCAGGCTACATGATCAAATGGTCCCTTTGGCCTCAGAAGCTTGAATCACTGAATTGGAATCTGAAAATAGTGTCCCCAGCTGTAGGAATGAACTGGCTCGGTTGCAAATAGGTCAATTAAACTCAAACTGACAACCCTCTGGGGTCATCATAAAAGTTACAAATTGGATTGAAAGGCATGTAAGTATAATTAAACTTCTGTAGTTTCAAGCTAATGCAAAATTTCTTGCTTCCTGTCCAGCACTCCTGGGTGATGTTCCTTAACGCAAAATTTCTTGCTTCCTGTCCAGCACTCCTGGGTGATGTTCCTGTACGTGCCTAAAAATCTGATTCATTATTTTCTTATCTCTCTACAAAGGTATCTAGTTGGGACACAGTGTGAGTGTGAGGCTGGAGCTGAACTGACCAACTGGAAGGCCCATCCTGCTCTCCTGCAGTCACACATGTCCCCTCCAGGTGTTAAGCCAGGTAATTCTCATGGCGAGCTAAGGAGGGACCCTTCCTTCCTTCCTTCCTTCCTTCCTTCCTTCCTTCCTTCCTTCCTTCCTTCCTTCCTTCCTTCCTTCCTTCCTTCCTTCCTTCCTTCCTTCCTTCCTTCCTTCCTTCCTTCCTTCCTTCCTTCCTTCCTTCCTTCCTTCCTTCCTTCCTTCCCCACACAAGTCCTATCCCTGTGCTCTCATCTGCTCCTTCTCACAACTTCTCATCCTCTCTCCCCCTCATCCTTCTCCTGTTTCTCACTGTATCCCATCTCACTTTAAAACACAAAGCTGCTCCAAAACCTGAGGAATTGGATTTTAGAGGAATCAAACACTGCCTGAACCAAGTCAGGCCCTGATTTACTCTTTTTTTTTTGGAGACAAAGACAATCAGCTATGGAAAATGCTGTAAAAAACTGGGTGCCACAGCAGGCTGGGCTGTGAGATCAGCCCCCAGGAGCTGAGCAGGGCCAGACCTGGGCAGGAGCAGAGTGTGGCTGCAATGTTCACAGTGCCATCTTTTGGATAACGTAGAAAACTGTACTAAGTTCCCAGAGCCATCCAAAACTCTCCAGACAACCCTCCCAGAGAAAAAGATGCTTTTTATCCTGGCTGTTGCCAAAATCATTGCCTTGATTCCCCTTGGAGTTTTTACTAGGAGAAGTTATTCTTCCCTTCAAATTCAGAGCTACTCTGTGGTGTGCCTGCACTGCATCCAGCCTCTCTCCAGTCAGCTGCATCTCAGCAGTGCAGCACAGGAAAACCACTTTGGAAAGGATTTTTCTGCAGGAACTCGGGTGCCTGATGGAAGCCTCTGTGGCTCCTGATGCTGGAAAGCCTGACCACAGGCAGGGACAGCAAGGATGCAGAGAGAGCAGCAGTTCCAGGATTTGCCTGGACTGATTCAGCTTTAGGGCTGAAATAAGGAAAAACTACGCAACCCGAATATATCCTGGATGTAATCTTATCCTTCTCCATGCAACACACAAGTGATGCTGTGGTAGAAATGAATGCTGCACCTCCCCTGTGCTTTTGAAATGCCATGAAAAGACCTGATTCCTGAAGGGGCCTTAACTGAGGATACACTCATCCTCGGTAGTGATGCTAATGCTAACTGTGCCTGAGCCAAGATTCTGTAAATCGAAGTCAGCTCTGTCTCTTGTGCCTAATAATATGAAGCAAGAAATAGCCTAGCATTAGGAAAGTTGTGGGGTTTGGCCTCAGGCCATATTGATTATCTAGCTCAGAAATGGAGCCCAAACTTCTAGTTCTTGCCCAAACAACAATTATTTTGGAACTTCCTGCCTACAAATCAGACTGGCAGATACTGGGTGTGCTGAGTTTGTTCAGACTCACATCCCCCAGTTTTAGCTCAGCTCCCTTTTGTTTACAGACATTTTCTTGAGCAAAGTCTTTTTCTAGTTGCATGCTCTTCATGGCATCAAAATACTCAAAGATTGTAGAGATTTTCTTTGGTCAAATCCTATTGCCCTTAATGGCAAGATGCTGCTTATTTTGTTGTAATCAACTTTTCCCCACTGAGAAATTCTCATCTTTGCAGAAGCTGCCAGAAAGCAGTGCTGTATGAAACTAGGACTAACTAAGCAATGTGATGAAACAGAGGGTTGCAGCCAAACCATCCCTAAATGGGAGCTTAGCAGAGATATCTCAGCTACTTCTATCAGCTCAGTGAGAAGAAATTGTAACTCTCTGGTCACCCTTGCATGCCAGACTCTGTCATCGACCCACAGCAATTATTGCTCCAGCCCCTGACTGTTCCCATTGGAATCAGTATAAATAAAGCTGGCAGAACATAGCCTGGAGTGCTGTCACCCTGAGCAGAAGGTTAGGACAGCTTCCTCATGTTTACATTGCTGAAAATTACCATCACCGATTGTCTGCACCCAGCTGAGTTTCTCTCTCCCGTTTGATAACTGCTGTCATTTGCTGGGTGTTGATAAGAGGATTTTGGCCACATAGGTACGTGAAGTCTGCCCAGAGAAGCTGTGGCTGCCTGATCCTGGAAGTGTCCAAGGAGCTGGATGGAGTTGTGAGCAATCTGGGATAGTTAAAAGTGTCCCTGCCCATGGCAGGGAGTGGAACTGGATTACCCTTAAGGTCCCTTCCAACCCAGTCTACTCTATGGCTCTACGATTCTATGACATCAGGGTGTCTCTCAGCACACCTGTGCCAGTATAACAACACAGTCTGGAGGGCTCCTTCTCATCCCTATTTCCCTGCCACATTGAGCTGGAGATGGGGGCTAGGGGGTAGAAGTACCTTCATTTGACATGGTGGCATGGAATGGCAAGCTCTTGAACATAGCTGCTTTCCATGGAGACAGAAAGTCCTTGGATTTGGAGAAGGCCACTGCTCAAGCTGGATTAGTTTTCTAGGGCTGAATTCCAGGGAAAGGACAAAGTGTTCACCAAGTGGGGAATCAGTCAGTGGAGGGTACAAGTGCCTTTGAAATAAAGGGTTTCTACTGCAGGGCAAGCTTGGCCAGCTGGGAATGGACTTGTCCTAGGGCACTGAGAACTCCTGCTCTATCTGGGCAACTGAGACCCCAAAGAAACCCCTTGTGAGTAATGGAGTGCACTGAGCTCTTTAGTGGACTTTGAGGGATGCCCTCAAACAGGTGGGAACATGCCTGTGCTGTTCTCTATGCACAATAACCCTCTCTCGGCTGTTTCCTTGTGTGCTGGCTGAGGTGCTCTTTGATGCCTTGGGAAAATGTGTGCATCTCTCCAGCTTCACAGGTCCCTGCAGACGTGGGCTGTATGCTGGGACACCAGAGATGATGTTTTGAAGCCATGTCAAGTGAGCAGATGAGAGAGAAAACCCTCCTGGGTTTCATGAGGATGATTTTGTTGGGAAATACCAGGTACTGCATATGGATGCTGTTTGTGTGCAGCAAATGTGGCCAGGAGAAGTAGTCCTAGAGACCTGTGTTGATGAAGGGAAGTCTTAGAGAAAACCAGTCCAGCAAAAGAAGTTTTATTAGGTCTCTGTGGCAGATGGATTGAATTATTCGAGCTTAAGCTAATACAAACTTTCCATGTCAGACACTCTGAGTTTCACTTCACGAGGACTGAAGTGTTTTGGGCAGTTCTCTTTAACGTACTGCTGAATTTTGCACATGCAGATACATGTATTTGGGGCTGCTAAAATAATCCTGTGTGTGAGGGAAACTGTGAGCAACTGAGGGAGAAAATGACACTTTTGAAAACTAAAATATGCTTCAGAATCTGATGCATGCTTTAAAAAATAAAAACATTTTATCACCAAAGATTCCTGGCTTTTGACCAGGTGCCAATCTGAATCTGGTTTTGCAATTTCCACTCTGCTGTCCCAACTATTGCTTTCAGTGGGATTTTTACCTGAATGGGTGCAGGAGAGCTGGGCCTTTGCCAGCAGAGCTGTTCCTCCCCCAGGGACAGCCTGAAGGGCAGGGTACAGCAGTGATTTTTCCTGCAAATCTGACATTACAAACATCCACATCCATTTAGGAAATCAGCTCACCCTGGCAAAGCACCCCATGCATTTCTGACCCTGTTTCTTCAAGACCCCTGTTTAACTTTACTCTTACTCCTTGAAACAAAGCTTTGCACGTCCTTGTGTAGTTTGCAGGACAAGGAGCAACACTTTTTATCACCCAGAACCCAAATAAAAACTTTTCACTCTATAAGTCTCTGTGCTCTTGAGCTAAATGCTATCAATTCAGCTGATGGAGTTAACAGCAAAAATGTAGAAGGAAACAGAGCTGGTGAAATAGCTTGTGATTATTATCTGAGGGCTGGGTGGAGTAGCTATTGGAGAGGCAGCAGCTGGGAGCTGGCTCTCCAGAATAGAGAAGCTGACATTACAGAACTTCTTTCCCTCTTAAATGCTTTGGTTTTCTCTGAACTTTCCAACTTCCTGGGAGGGGTGGCAGCTATGTGACCTGCAAACCCTGGGGAGACTGATCCCAGCTTTTAGATCAAGGAACTCAAAGTGACAGTGGGAACAGAGAGGAAAAACAAATGCTTCTTTTAAGGAATGCTCTTTGAATTATTTATCCTGTGTTACTGAAGTCTGTTTCGTTCCTCACTGTACTAGCTATGAGGCAGTCTAATTACAAGTATTTAAGACACAAATAAATTACCTTGCCAGCCATGATAAATGTTGCTTGTAAAGCCCAGAAGTACTGTTTCTGCAACTGCAGCCAAGAAACTGTAATAGACCACCTGTTAGGTGAGATGCAAAATTTTCACTAGCATGTTATGAATAATCTGAATTCCAGGGAAAATAGGTGGTACTTCTTTAGTGTCCTGGAAACTTGTAGCCATCCTTACGTGTTTGCTACATACCTAGTGCCAGTTCCTTAGGGATGCAGCAGGGCTTACCTTTAACTGGATGCTCTGAGAACCAGTAAGGTACCATGAGGACAACGACCTGGCGTTGGATGGGTGTCCAAGGCTGTGCTGCACAAATGTCATGGGAGCTTTGTACCTGGTTTTTCCTGGCCCCCAACCCTCCATTCTTTCTTTCCAGCCTTCAGAAGGCATTTTGTGACATCCTCACTGATACACAGTGGTTGTGCTGGGGAAAAATGACAATGTAGAACATAAGCACCGACACAAAGCGACTCCACAGGTAGAGGTGATGTTGATAGAGGCAGACTTCTGAAAATACCTGACAGACTTCAAATGTCAGGTTGCTTTTTGAGCCCTAAATAAACCTGCTTAGACTGCTGCTTTTGTTTATGCATGGCTGCAAATTTAATTCCTTGCAAAGGTGTCCTGTGATCTTTCAGCTCAAAGTTGTCATAGCTGTGCATTTGAATTTTAGACACAGGCTGTCTTCCAAAAGCATCAAAATGGCCTGGAGCAAAGGTCTGTGGTGGCTGAGGAAAAAACACTGTCACAATGGGATGCCAAAAACCATCTCCCTGAGGCTGCAATTGGATGCAGAGCCATCAGCCCAGACTGCAGCCAGGAGCTCCCTGGCCATGAACAGCTGGGAGGAAACATCGCTTAGATGCAGCCAGAGCCACAGGTCCTACATCTGAAAGTGCCTCTCTCTAGGAGGAGAAACATTTTCAGCCCACACAGACTCCTGCCTGCTCATACAGGCTTCAAACTAGGCTTACATAGGCCAAGAATGGAGCCTAGGCTTGGTATGAAGTACAGGAAAGGACTGGACCTGCTTAGCCTGTGTAGGGTGCCAAGGGATGGCCACCTGCTCCCTGGAGTGATACCTCAATCCCCTGAGATACAGCCCCAGACATGGGCTGGAGGAGGAGCCCAGGCCAGCATGGGGTGTATTGATCCTCCTCTGTTTGCACTGGGACCTCATGGCTGTCCCTTCCATCAGCCATGAGTAGGAATCTGCAATGTAAAGCATTAAGCTAAGCTTTCACAGAAATTTCTGAGGACTTTTTTCTGGGGCACACTGTGCTTCCTCAGCAGTTTTGGGAGAACACTGTCGGGATGCCAGCAAGCTGACAGTGCTGAGCAGCTGGAAGCACTGCTTGAAAGCTCTGCTCTGCATTAGCACTTCAGTGTGGAAAGGCTGCAGGAGAGGTTTACGTGCTGCAGCTCCCTGGGCCCATCACGAGCTCCATTTCTCTCATCGGCCCGTCTGCAGCTCTGGACTTTGCCTTCAGAAGCCTCTTCACACACCAGCACAACCAGGGCTTTCTAAGGATGCAGTAATGTCCTGTGGAAGCATCTGCACCAAGCATTTGCCACAGCAGAGGTCAGGGGTGTTCTTCTTCCCACAGAAAACCTGCAAATTGAGTGGCAGCCCCTGAGATCACCTCAGCAGTCAAAAGGATGGCATCAGACTGTTAACTCTTGTGGCATGTGGCACCACTGCTATGATTTCCTGAGCAGAAGAGTCCATTCATGTTGGCAGTATCTGCAGCAGTGAGCAATTGGCCAGGGCCTGTTCTCTGCCCTGAGGTCAAGCAGGCATGCCCAGAGCCCAACTCATGTCCTCAGGCATGACCTCATTTTCTCCCCAGGACAGAGTCACCCACTCTGTGGTCAGGACCAGCCCCAGGGCTGCCAGCTGGGACATCCCAGGGCACCCTGGGCCAAAACAGTGGCAGGGCATGTGCTAACACTTAAAAACCACATAGATAGGGCTCTGTGCTTCTGCTTAAGGCCATGCCCGGACTCTCTTCAGTTTACTGGTGCAGATATCATCCCTGGAAATAAGAGGAGAGACTGAAGTGATGCTCTGCTAAGTTATAAACGAGGCAAAAACCAAAATTATTGTCCCTTCCCCCAGCAATCTACACAGGCTGCTTGGGGAGAGCCTTCTGTGCTACAGGGATGTGTGGTCTCTCCTCCCTGCCTGATCACACATTGATAGGAAATGTAGCAGGGGCATTGCTTACTGCAAAACCTGTCTCTCCAAGCCCAGAAAAAATGGCAAATTTACAGTTCTGCACTGTTTCCAGAGGAGCTTGCAGTGGAGTTGTGTGGTGTGGCTGAATCCAGCCCCTGCAGTGAGCTGCCTCTCCACGTAATCCTGCCGGGCAGCCAGAGTTCAGAGCCTGGCGGAGCAGCTTCCCTGGGATGACAGCAGCATGAGTCAGGGATGAGCTCCGTGTAACCTACTTATTTATAAAGACTGTGTACAAAGACTTTTTTTTTCCCTCCTTGGCTGCGGCAGATGCTTCCAGCAGGGAGAAGCCTCCTTGCTCTGAGCTCACAACGAGTTCCCCCAGTGAGGCTAATGAGACCTCACTTCTCTTTTCCTGTGCAGGATCCCCTCGGACATTTGAAGCCCACGGAGCCAGTAGCGAGGCACACATCCCCATCCGCACCTTCCAGCCTGTAGGGAATGGCTGCAGGGGTCAGTGGTGGGCAGGATCCTATTGCAGGTGGGTGTAGGTATCTCAGGCACCACCTAGACGGAACCAAAACCCTCAGTCCCCAAGTTGTGACCCCTCCAAAAGGCCACACCCGTCCAGTTTCCACCTACCTCATCATTCCTTCCCCGCTTTGGTTTTCTCTAAGCACTGCGCCAGCATGATCTGTGTAGCCCAGGAGACCAAGTCTCCCCCCTGCCTTGTGTCAGGTATGGGAATGAAAGCACAGGGCAGGGTTTCAGGCGTGCCAAGGCAACGTTCATTTGCCTAAATGTAGTCATGCAGTGCTATTTTAAGCACATTTGTTTACCCTGCCCAGCCTCTGACTGGCTGGTTTATACCTCCCACATTGCCCCCCACACCCGGATGGGCCTGGCATGTCTGACACACAGCCCTGAGAGTGCCATGCCCTTCTGGACTGGCAGGGAAGGGCTGGGCAGGACACGCACACATGATTAAAATAGCACAAGACACCTCTGCTTCAAGCAGCCAAATCCTTCCCACCAGCAGCTTCAGCGTTTCCCTGGCTGGTCTGCACAGTCCCACTGGTCCAGCTGCTGAAGTCTTGCTATCACGGGCTAATTTTCCACGTCAGTGCAATTTTAATTTTCCAGAGTTGCGCCTAGTTAGGACTGGTTATTTATTGTTTCAGCAAGAGAAGGACTTGATGAAACTTTCAAAGCCATATATAATAAAGTTCAGGATAACCTGGCACTCACAAGAGCACTGAACAGTGTAGAAATGCCAAAAGCAATATAGGATTTGATAGGACTTGGCTGGCTGCACAGTGTGAATACATATAGATCACAGATCTGAATCTTTATGGCACTGCCTCTTGTGTGGTCATTTATTATGCCTTCAAATGGGTGAGCAGTCAGCCTTTGAAGTACTTCATAGCAGCTTTGCAGTAGAATGGGTGACTGTAAAATGTGTTATCATTTGGTACTTTAAATCTGTTAATGCAACAAGACCTTCCTACCCTAATGCTTGCATTTCCTCATGACCAGGTTCTGGTTCTATTTTCCTTTTGGAGGAAAACTGGCATCTCTGGATGTGCATGTAGACACAGCAAAGTGATAAGCCTGCCTTGCTGGTGGCACCACATAAGTAGGTTTTGATTGCAACACAAGAAGTGTTTCATTACACAAACCAACTGCTGTTGTGGTAGAAAGAGTAAACAGAGCTGTGGACTCAGTAGGTTTCAGCTGGTGGGGCAGTGCAGCTCCACGGGTACCATGGTGGTGCTGCTCAAAAAGGTTTCAACTTCTGGAGCTCTTTGACATCAGCAGGAAGCAAAGCAGGGAAAGGGCAGCTACACAAGAGTAGCTCCTCTTTCTTAACCTGCTCTGCTCAGATTGGCTTTTGCTGCTGGGGTAGAGGCTCAGGGCTCAAGACACAAAAATGCTCCTCCTTGTTACATACAAGGAGCACTGGGACACAGGGACTCTAATCCAACCCCAGCACCACCACCTTTAGGCATGTGGGACATCTCTGAGGTCAAGAAGACTCAAGGTCCAGTGTAAGCAGCCAGCTGGCCTGTGGTAGTGGGACTTTGTGGGGCAGCAAGGTGGGAAGGTCCCTGTGCTTGAGCAGATTTTGCCATCCACCTCTCCCTCAGAGCTGTGTCTATTGGGGCCTACCCAATCTTTGGCTGCAAGATGAACTAAGTCTGGTGGTTTGGAAACAGAGAGATGGGCAGGGTTAGAGGGGTAGTGGGGGTGAGTCTGGCAGGGGTTATGGCACATTTCCAGAGCAGGGGGAGGTCTGGCCTGCAGCCGTTTACAAAGTCCGGTCTGCAGATGTGTCTGTCTGAGTCCCTTACAAATCAATGTCATTTCATTCTTGCAAGGGAAAAAAAAAAGAGAAAAAAAGAAAAAAAAGGTGGTTTTAAAAGCCTGGACTCTTTACCAGCTGAAATGGGAAAATCGGGAGAGAGGGAGAAACATGAACTGTCCATTTTAACTGTTATTTACACAAGAACCTAGATGCATCTTGTGCTGTGAATGCATTCCCTGCTTTTCTCCGGCATGCAAATACAATGGACCCATGAAACATGAGTTAACATGACACTGCAGCCTGTGGGTTTCAGTGTTTTCACTCTGTATTCCCTTCCCTTGCCCTCAGCACACAAGCCCTGTGAGACCCCATCAGGCTCAGATAAGTCTCTGGAACTGCAGCAGCAGCAGCAGAACCCTTCAGGTTCCATCAGCAGCAACCAGGGATGCAGGAACAGCTGCCATTCACTCTCATTTATGGCCCAGCTCCTCTTGTGAATGGCAAAGAGTGTTCACACTGAAAGCCAAATACCAAGGGAGCCCTGGATGTGTTTAAACAAAGCTAAGCTTAATTAGAGCTGCTCAAAAATTAAATGCAGAAGCAGAGTGTATTTATGTTTGCACTCAGGAATATATAAGGCTCTCAGGCAGATCTAGGTCACATCAGCTTAAGCAGAATTACTGAGGAACGCAGTGTGTGGGCAAACATTGTTCTACCTGTTCAGTGAGAACGGGATAACTCCCACAGGAGCTGCAATTCCCCCACTCACAGCACTGGCCTTTGGAGCTGGATGAGGCACAGAACTCAGAAACCTCAAGTTATTGTTCATATAACAGATTCTGGCTTGTTTTGCCTTTTGGCTTCTCTCTCTCTCTCTCCCCTAACTTGTGTCTCCTTTACAGCTACCACAATGCATCTTCCTGCACAGTCATGAGAGGCAGAAACTCTTCTGTAATTAAAGCTGAGAGCCTATTATAATCATATGACTCAGAGTGCCATAGGTCTAAGACAAACACCCCACGTATGAGCCTTGAGACCAATCCTCATCTATTTCCACCTCCAAGTTGTGCTGCTGAGCTGTTACTAAACAAAAAGGGTATTTTTTATCCTAAGGAATACTCAGGCTTTTGATTTTGTCTGCTGCCTTTCAAGCAGCAGTCTGCAGGTCTAGGCTCTGCCTAAGGAAGCTGCTTGCCCCTGAGCCACTATTCGTGTGGATCCCTTTGTTTAGGTGAGGTTGGGATGTGCTGTGGTGGGTGTAGCACAAGTCCAGAGGCACAACAGGAATTTGGAGGCCCCACGGATCAAAGGTTTGGGAAAAGTCAAGTATTTAGTGTGGGTGGGCTTTGGGGTCAGCTGGGCTTGAGGTAAAGCCCTGTGATGGCTGCAGGGCATGGGAAATCTCTCTCTTGTTTGCCCAAGAGATTCCTTCTCCTCCTGGCAAAGCGGAGAAGGTCTGTGTCTTGCTGAAGAATCAGGGCAACTTTGTAAATTCCAGGAGCTGTCAAAGTTCCAGATTTTCATGCCAAGAAATATGAAGGTTTTCTAATATTATTTCAGGGTGAATCAGCAAAAACTCAACAGCAGTCCTTGCTCTTAATTTGGCCTCATTTGAAATAAGATATTCAGCTTGCAGCAATGATAAACAGACCTAAAGGAGCTCTCTGAACAGCTCCTTGGGATATGAGAAAGCAAAATCCTGCTCCCACAAAGCACCTTGCTTTTTTTTTTTTTTTTTTTTTTTTTTTTTTTTTTTTTTTTTTTGCCTGGCAACTCTTTTTCTCTTTTTCAAAGGAGACCTGGGTTCTCAGAAATTTTTGGGCAATTCCAGTGAATGCATATCACTCAATTCTGCAAAGTGCAGCTCTGCAAGAAGCAGGTGCTCAGGGCATCCTGCTTTCCTATTTTTTTTTTGATCATGGACTGGTTTGGGCTGGAAGGGACCATAAAGATCAACTCATTCCAACCCCCTGCCATGGGCAGGAACACCTTCCCCTATCCCTGGTTGCTCAGAGCCCCATCCAGCCTGGCCTGGAACTGGGCTCCACTCTTCCACCCCGCTGGTTCTGCCCCAAGCTGGCTTGGAGTGACCTCCCCTGGCTGTCTGCTCCACTGCTTTGTCCCCAGCTGTGGTTTGCATGGTCATAACTAGCCATGGTGTGACACACTCTTGACATCCCCAGTTCCAAGGGCCTTATTTGTCTCTCCCACCCCTCCCAATTCCAGAAACTCATCACTGCTTGTGGGCCAGATTGGAATCCTCTCCAAGGCAGGGGACAGCACCGTGCTGAGCATCAGCGTAAGAGTGGGGAGGTAAGATCTTACAATTTATCCTCCCTTTTCATCCAGACACCCACAGATTTAGTCTCCTTTCCCACGCCCTTTTTTTCAGCACATAAACCCAGGGTCCATTTCCGTGACATTCTTTTATGACTTGCACCTGAAATGGAAAAGACATTTTCTAGGGTAGAGGCTTTGCTTGCCAAAAGTAGCAACTCCAATTCTCGTGCTGAGGCTCAATTTTTACAGTAAATCCTTCATACCTTTTATTACCTCCTTGCTAAATGGTTCAGTGAATTAATCATGATTATCATCCAATATATGGAACGTATTTCAACAGCACTTTTGGGTGAAGAAGCAAAACACGATATACCAATTTGCAAGTAATTTTCATGCAATTTGAGTGCACCCAGATCCCGTGAGGTGGGGGGCACTACTTGAACTTTAGAGCCTTCTCATTCACTAATTTTCACTAATAATTTTTCCGAGGCGCTGAGTGTGGACTCGCGAACAAGAACACGGGTCTAGGGGTGCAGACTAGCGCAAGACAGGGCAGGATAAGGGACGGCCCGGGATGGGGGATCGGGGGGGTCCTGGTGCGCTCCCCCCTCTGGCCGCTGGGGGGCGCTGCGGCCCCGCCGGGCAAACGGCGCCGCTCACCCCGCCCGCGCCCTCCGGCCACGCCTCTTTATGCAAATCTGGAGAGCGGCTCAGCCAATGGGAGCGCGCCGCCGGCGTTGTATTTATAGCCGCTATTTAAGGAGCCGCGCGAGCCGCTCCCGGCGGGAGCCGCGTCCCGGCCCCGATCCCGTGCCCGGCGTCATTGCTGATCGCGTCCCTGATCTCCGGCACCGGCCCCCAGTTCATACAGCGCTCGCCAAAGCTTCACCAGCCCGTGGTTTCACTCTCACCCCATTTCGCTCTCATCCTCTCCGGGCCGGAGCTCAGCGCTGTGAAAAGGCTTTTTTGCCGCATCCCCACCCCACCTCCCTCCCGCCTGATAAAGGTTCAGCGGTGAGGGTTGGAAGGGAGACACGGTGATGCCTCAGGGCTGGCGGAGGTGTCCCAGCATCCGTGGGTGTGTCAGATGCCATAACCCTCGGCGCTGCCGGGCAGCAGGGTTTTGTAGCTCTTCTGCCCCGAGAGCAGCTCTGGTGATCAAAGGCTGACTCGCCAGCTCACTCTCAGCCTTCCACAGAACAGGCGCCCAGAGGTTTTCGGTCGAGAACAGCAGCTTTGTGTCTCCATAAGCTACACTTGTCATTTGTCACACAGCTTGCAGTGCTACTGAAATCGGCCACGTTCCCCCCTTCATTTAGAAACCCAGCCTGCTGTTTCTGAGTGTATTATGTGTTTTCATACATAGCCTTTCATCGGGTTAATACCTGTGCTTGTCTCTCCTTCCCACAGCACAGCTGAGCACTGATTCTGTGAAGAAGAATTGCAAATGCCTTTACTCCTGTTTTAAAGAAAAACATCACATCAAAGTATCACAGAATGTGCAGAGCTGTAAGGGACACACAAGGATCATCAAGTGCAACCCTTGGCCCTGCACAGGACACCCCATAAATCCCTCCCTGTCCCTGAGAGCATTGTTCAAATGCTCCTGGAGCTCTGGTAGCCCTGGGGCCACGACCACTCCCTAGGGGAGCCTGTTCTGTCCTCCACCACCCCCTGAGGAAAGAACCTTTTCCTAATAATCAACCTAAACCTCCCTAAACTGTTGGCAAGGCAGCCTGGATGCTTTGCTAAGGTATCACAGAATAGCCTGGGCTAGAAGGGACCTTAAAACCCACCTCTTTCCAACCCTACAGCCTGGACTGATCCTGGGAGTTGTCCTGACCCAGGTGCAACACCAGCACTTGGTCTTGTTTAACCCTGTGAGATTCCCATGGCCCAGAGCTCAACCTTGTCCAGGTTTCTCTGCCCATCCTCCCATCCTTCAGGTGTGGCAGCCCACCACACTGCACAGTTAAGAGAAGGATGTGAATGTGGATGGGGACAAGAACTGCTCCAGCTCTTACTGCTTGGCACAGCAGAGGCAGACTGACAAGTTTCCCCCCTGCTTTTGTTAAGATTTCCTTCTAACCAAGAAAAGAAGAAGAAAACCCAAAGCCTATCTATGTGTTGAGAGGTGGCTGCCAGCAGGGCTTTGGGTAGCCTCATGTCTCTTTTGCCAGTTTCTTGCTAGCACTCTGCCTTGGTGGTGCAGCAAGGGCACAGATTGGGTTGACCCCTGTTCTATTAGAGCAGGACAGTGGTTTCCAGGATGAAACCGTAATAGATCTGGGAAAAGGCGAGATGATGGGAGTAAATCAGTTTAAAAAAGGCAACAAATTACTCACTCATTCTTGTTGAGCATTTAAAATTACAACCAATGTCCATTCAGTCAGTGCAGAGATTTATTAGAATAGTAATTTTAAGATCATGTGGGTCAGCCCCTTGAAGGAACTGTGTGCTAAAATATTGTGATGGGTAAGTGCATTTTACAAGGGCTTTCTAGAATTCTTAAGCTGCCACAGTGGGAGAGAGGGTGAAATGTATTTCATAGCTGGAATGTGCTTCAAGTGACCTGGTTTTGTTTGGTTGGGGGTTTTCTCTGTTTTTCTAACTGCACTTTTGTAGACATCTGCTTGAGAAGTGACTGCAGTGTTCACATGCAATTTTAAAGCTATAGGTTTTACTACCTTCTGTGGTTAAATCAATAGGGAATCCTTGAATGTAGGGAAGTTTACATAGCAATGTATATGTGCATGAAATAGATGTCAGCAATTCTGTACTGTTTTCATGTTCTGGATTATATTCCATAATAAATGAAAGCAAAAACCAACCATATCCACAAAGAGTGGAGTTAGGCTGGGTGTGAAGCATCATCAGCTAATACCATCTGCACGCTCACATTGGTCAGGAATATAAAGGATTCCCAAATCCCCGCCCCTCTACTCAGTGTGTACAAAGAAAGGGACTGCTTTCAAATTGAAAACGACCAGATATCAGCAGGGAGCAAAGCGAGGAAGCAGGTTTATGCACATCCCAGCCGAAATGGGATGGAGCTGGGCAGCAAGGCATGCACAGCAGTCCCCCGCGGCTGCTGAGCAGGAGGCTTTTGTTCTGCAGGGCAGGATCAGGTGGAGAGGCAGGGCCCGTGCTGGCAGCGAGAAATCGAGCTCCATCTGTGACCGAGCAGCTTGTGAGGGTGACTGGCTTTCTGAAAGGCTTGCGGGGAAATTTAGCGGCCCCTGGTGTGTTTTGGCAGGGACTCGTACTTGTTGGTGAGCTGCCTGAATCCAGGAGTGATGCTGAGGTCCCCCTGCCCCTCTCCCAGACACTCACTTGCGTGTGTTTGCCTACCTGTTGTCCTATTAAAGTCTCATTCTAATTATAACCTCTGATACACTTGTAGTTTGTTGGTTGGCTTGTTTGTTTGTTTGTTTGTTTTTAAATCACTACCCCTGATGAAAATTGAATAGCTTAGTGAATGCCTCAGGCTGCAGATGGCTTTGGGAGCACCACAACCTCGCTTCCCACAATTGTGTCCACACTGGGACTCCTGCCAATAAAGATCTTCCACTGAAGACATTGAATAGTAATCAATGTAGTTACACCAGTATAGAATGTATATACAGTGAGGTATGTATGTATCTATACATATATAAAGACAAAAAACCTTTGGGTTTTGCTTCTTTAGAAACATTCCACAGAGGTTGAAATTTGGGACTGTCTGAACACAGAAGTTGTCTGGTTTGAGCAGTGTTGGTAGAATGCAGCACTCTGGGGCTGTGGCAGGGATACCGTTACATTGATGTTTCCAATTGATTGATTAATATTGATTTGCTTAGATCACAACAAAAGACATGCAGTTCTCTGGAGTTTGTAGCTATCTGGTGGGGACTGTGCAGATCTAAGGGCTTGCTAGCAGCAGAAGGGAGGTGATCTGCTCCCAACCATCCCCTCAAGGGCTCCAGGGTGAGTGCTACCAGTGTGTCCCACACGTTCACTGTCTGTTGCTTGTCAATCCACAGGTAGAGCTGGCTGAAGTCACTCACACACCACAAGACTACTAATGTTGAGACAAATCATTGAAAAAAGTCACTCCTTCTATGCTTGATTAATGAGCTGAATTAATTCCCACGTAGTTTTGGTGAGCAACAGAGGCAGTGCAAGACCAGACAGGGCACCCTGGGGAGGGAAAAGGGGACACATTGCCTGTTTTGGGGGCCACAAGCATCTGGCTAAGGTGCAGGATCACAGAATGGTCTGCACTGGAAGGGACCTCAAAGACTATTTAATTCCACCCCCCTACCATGGGCACAGACACCTTCCACTAAACCAGGTTGTTCAAAGCCCCATCCAGCCTGACCTTGAAACACTTCCAGGGATAGGGATGAGGCTGGGCAGCATAAGTAAGACATTTTTTGTCCCAGAATTGCCACATTTGGTTTCCCAGACTGGTTATTTCAATGAGGCTGTAGGAAGATGCCACTTTTCACATGCAGCTTTCCGGCAGTCTGTAATTGTCTCCTGGCTGAAAAATGCCATTCCCAGCAAGCTGCTGGGCTGTGGGAGCACATCCTAATTCTTTTCAGGCAAAAATCAGGCAGGCTGCTTTGAATAGTTGCAATAGTCGGTCTGAGCTCATCTGAAGGGAAAGGAGGAGTGCTCACTGGAACTGCTCCACAAGCAGTTGGAAGAGGCCAACATCCAGCAGAGGGGCTTGGGGTGGTAACAGATTTTACCAGCAGAGCCAGATTCAGAAGATGACATAAGTTCACAGCCAAAAGAAAAAAAATCACCTCTAGATCCAAAATGCATCATACCCTTACAAAAAGCAGTGTTCAAATGTTTTTTCTTCTCTTTTTGGTTTGTTTGGGGGTTTTTTGTTTGTTTGTTTGTTGTGGGGGTTTTTTTGTGTGTGTGTGGTTTTGTTTTGTTTTGGTTTGTTTTGTTTTGTTTTGTTTTGTTTTGTTTTTGGAGTACCACTCAGGCTACTTTAATGTACATCTTGCTGAATTTTTTCTGCCTGTAAATTGCACTAATCTTCAGGTCCTTCCAGCAGCTCTAGTCCTGCATATCAGTACAAGAACATAAAAGCCTGTGAGCCAGAGTCAGAGTACAAAACCTGGACTTTGTGTGGTGGAGTTTGGTTTGCCATCTGCCTGACAGTGCCAAGGAAGCACAGCAGTGAGGGCAAGCTGAGGAGGATCCCACAGGAAACACAAACCCAGGGGAGCTGCTGAGGAAGGTGGTTGCCTTTTTTACATAGCCTAGGAACCCAAACAGGGTGGGTGTCACACTCAGTGGACAGTTCTCCACAGCAATATTGCAAGAGTGGCTTTGGGCCTTCTGGTGATGCGGCTCTCAATGAGTTCATTCTTTTCTCTTATTTTTTTTCTTTTCCTGTCCTTCTGCCTGTCTTGTTAATTATTAATCCAGTACGTTGAGAGCCACATTCTTCTGAGCGGCTCCTCCCATGTTTCCAACCTGGGCGACTTGTCTTGCCTTATTGGTCTGTGGACTAAAATTGCTCCTTCATAAAGGTCTGTACTCTGGAAAGGAACCCAGGTGTCAGAGTGTACAGAAGGTGTGTCATCCCAGCCTTGTGGTGTGTTATGAGAGCTGCCTGCCTTACCCATTATGCTGCTTTTTTACATGACCTCAGCAGCGTTCGGGAAAATGGCCTCAGGTTCTCGGGGACTCTGCGGTCTGTTCAGCACATGCAATTAATCAGGAGGGGAAAATAAATCTAGCACCAGAATGAGCATTTTACTGGAATGGAATCGCAATTTCTGTGCATAATTTAACACTTTGGGGAGGGAGCATTCTCGAGGCGGTTTTGAAATAGAACACGTTTGTGTAAATATATCTTGGGATTAAAGAGCTCACATTTGGTTCTTGCAGCATTGCATCTCTGTCTATAGAATATGCCATACAGTAATCTCTAAACCCTGTTCTGCAAATTGTTTCTTATATGAAGAGACTCAAAATAGTTCTTCTGGCATAGTTTCATTTTTTCCCTCCTAAATACGAGTCTGTAGCATAAAACCTAGTGCAAGGTAACTCTGTGCTTGTTTTATACATGGGAAAACTGAGGGTAAGTTTGGCTGAAAGTGGCCTCAAGCTAGTGGTTCACATTTTTCAATACTTACCAAGGAAAGGAGCTGTTTTGACATGTGGGTTTCCCCCAAATTGCAGCCCTCAGAGTTACAGCTCGCTTATTAAAGCTGTCCCAAAGTTACCTGATTAATCTGCTTTAGACCCCAGTGTATAGTTCAAAGGCCACATCTGTAGTTCATCCTGTGTCCTGTTTTAGTAACACAGACCAATTTATGGACTCTCACCGAGAAATCCTGCAGTGACAAAGTGGATAATACTTTTTTGTATGGAATTTGCAAATATGTTGAGGCCCACTGACATGTCCTATTTACAAACACCACCCTTCTTTCTCATTTCCTCTGAGACTGGGGAGCTTGTTTGGGATCAGACAGTGTTGGCCTTACTCTTTGGAAAGCTCACCAATTGTGTGTTCAAGGCCTAAAGGATCTCTGGGCATGTGCCAGCACAGCAGGATCAGAATCTCAGGCAACAGGCCTTAGTGATGGCATTTAGAGATCCCTTTTTGCTGTGACAATGCTATGACGTTTGCTCATCTAAGAATAGGTATTTGTAATAAGTTTCCCATATGGTGCTTTCAATACCAGTAAACAAAAGCTCTCTCCAGTAAGTGAGGAGCAGTGTTTTGGGTTAATGCATTTTTAAAGCCAGGGCTCATTTATTTTACAATTAACCAAAACCTGTTGGGTAGGTTGGGGTGTAGGTTGCCACACTTCAGACTCCAGTCATTTGCACTCCTTAGCCAGTGGCCTCAGCATTTTACCTTCATGCATGCTATCTGTAGGAGGGCAGAAGATTGAGTTTCTCCAGGATGAGGAACCTCCTTTCTTAGTACAAAAATGCATTTTCAGATACCTGGGTCAGGCCTATTTCGTGCAGTGTCAGGTCTCCCTGCAGAGGACTTGTGCTGGGGACTTGGAGCCATGCAAAGGGCAGAAAGGAAGAGCCAAGGAGTTCATTCTCCTGGTGAGACTGAGGGTTCCAGATGGTTTAGTGGCCACAACATCATTTAAGTGGAAGTAAAGGGTCACCTAAAAGTTCCTTGTTGAGCTGTCACTGAACTCCAGTGCTGTCCGTGCTCACCCCACACTACCCTGTTCTGCTGCACCTCTTCTGAGTTTAATTTTCTATGAGTTCCATTTTTTTCACGCCAAGTTTCCTTATGTTCCTCCTGAAGACAGGTAATCAGCCCAGCTGTTGGGCTTGGCATTCCTTATCCCATTCCACGAACAGGCCCTTGGAGATGAGGCATGTGAGGCTGCCACTGAACCAAGCTCAGTGCATTTTCATTTGATGCATTGAAGCTGAATCCCTGCTGCTCCATGGAAAGCTGCAGCTCTGAACCTGACCCCGACAGCTTCCTTGGGGCTTATGCAGTCAGGTCCCCGCTGTATCAGATAAGGCTCATCTCATTTTCCTATCCATCAGCTAAGCAAGAACTTTCAGTCTGCTCAGTTCAAGGTACAGGATATTCAGGATTGCAGCGAGGCATGCTCCTGTCTGGAGCAAGACAAGGAATCCCCTGCTTGTCTCCCACTGATGTCCAAATCCAGAAGGAGCTGCTTTGCTTTGTTCTTTTCCCCATTTTGTGCCTCTGTTGGAGGAACATCCAGAGCTAGCTTGATTTCTGCCCCACCCTTGGTACAACCCTGAATACATTAGTGGTTCCTGCAGAGCCCCAGAAGGGAACCACAGGATTGATTTTGGCTGCAAGTGATCAAAACAGGGATTTTTAAACAGGTGTCAGAATTGCTACCAGTAACAGGATTTAGAGGGGGGTGATTGCATAATTGTAGAGCAAGTCAGAATTCTGCCAGGAATTAATTTGGCCAAGGGTTCTTACTAAACCTCACAGCCAACAGCAAAACCCCACCAGTGCAAACCCCAGTTTATCCTGGTGACCTGTTGTCAGTAGTCAAGGGTAAGGCAGATCTGCAGAGCAGACAAAAGCTGCATTAACCCACCTGCATGCCCTGGCATACCAAGGACAGGGAGAAGGTTTTACACGGTCGGGAAGTGTTTCAGCCAAAACACTGCCTGATTTTTGTGATTGATTGAACACCTTGAGCACTCTTCCCTTTGCATGGCTGGGTTGTGTGCATGCATTTCGTGCACAGATTCTTGCACAAGCTAATCTGAAATTAATTTTCAGCAAAGGCTTACGTGTACAATGGAGGAAGTGCACTGGCTGAATGTTTTTTGCCCAGGCACCTCCAGTGTGTGCAGAAACCTACCACAAAAAAGCTGTGAAGGGTGACAAAAAGATTAACTGAACAAGCTGTGTTATAATATATGTATTTTGCCCTCGGCCCTCACTATGACAACACCTTGTAGCTGGCATTTGTGTGAAGAATACACAGGCATGGGACACAGAAACAAAACTCAGCATTTCCCAACTGCTTCAGTAAAGTGTTCACACATCCAAAAAGTGAAGGCTAACAATATGACAGGGACAGCTGCTGTTCTGTAATGTGTTATCCCTCATCAAACTGTGAAATAAGGAGAAAATGACAGTTCCTATCATTATCTCATTACTCGTGGGCTTTATTGCTGGGCTGTTGCAGCTTTGCTGTGTTGTTTTGGGCAAGTGATTTGAGCCTGTGGTGCCTCGGCTTCCTCTCTGCACAGTGTGAGGAACACCCACTGCACAGGAGTGACAGGACAAGGGGGAAAGGCTTCACACTGACAGAGAGAAGGTTTAGACTGGATATGGGGAAGAAATTCTTTATTGTGAGGGTGGTGAGGCCCTGGCACTGGTTGCCCAGAGAAGCTGTGGCTGCCCCATCCCTGGCAGTGTTCCAGGCTGGGCTGGACAGGGCTTGGAGCACCCTGGGATAGTGGAAGGTGTCCCTGTCCACAGTAGTTGTAATGAGATGAACTTTAAGGCCCCTTTCCAACTCAGGCCATTCCATGATCTGCCCCTGGGAAGCAGCTTGCAACAACAACTCACAAGTCTGTTGGAAGAGCTCACCTGTGAGGGTGCAAAATGTTATTCTGCAGGTTTTTTCTCAAGAGATTGCAACAAAAAAAAGCCTCATTGAGTCTGGCCACCATCCCAAGGTGCTGGGCAGTGCCCATTCTCCCTGTGAAGGGTGCAGTGAGAGAAGTGAGGTGGTGCTGGAAACATTCTGATGTCCCACTTTCTGTCCATTAACAACTTGGTCACCAGTACAGAGGCTCTTGCAGCTGTAGAACCAGACACGAGGAACTTCTGCTTGGCTCACTTTGTATCACAGGAAAAGCCGAGGTGACTTTTCCTTCCTTCCTCTCTTCCTTCTTTTCTCCCTCCCTTCCATCCTTCCAAGGAATTGGTGGGGTCAGGGCCCCATTTCTGAGCTCACCAGAAAAAAATTTAACATGTGTAAAATTTTAAATGTTTCAGATCATTTAGAAATACTGGGATTTGTTTCATGATGTACAAAAATAAAATAATTGCTAAACTTAGGACTCTGGAAGCAAAACCCTGATCCTTTATTATTATTATTATTATTATTATTATTATTAAATGAGACATTTTCTTGTTCTCAATTGAAAATTTAGGGTTTGAGGTTTTTTTCATATCCATACAGAAGACAACTGAAAAAATCAAAAAGGTGTGCTAATCATTGTGAGGCATTAAAAAAACAAATAGTTACACCAATGGTAAGGGAAAAGAGAGCCTGAAAATAAGAGTTAATTCAAACCAGAACCTGAGATCCAAACACTGAATGTTTTTGAGGACTTCCAAAATCCAAACACTGGTACTGCAGACTTTTAAAAAATAAGGCAGAACTATGAGAAATGTGAAAAGCTGAGACTGTTTTTTCACATTTGGCTCTTTCTTTTTTCACATCTGTCCTTTTAAGTCTAACACTTTTTCAGGAGCTACAGTGACCACTTGGGCAATTTTTTTCTGTTTTGTTTTGTTTTGTTTTGTTTTGTTTTGTTTTGTTTTGTTTTCCCAAAGAGATGCTACAGAAGAAAAAGAGAAAGAGAAAAAGAGAAAGAGAAAGAAAAAGAAAAAGAAAAAGAAAAAGAAAAAGAAAAAGAAAAAGAGGGGGAGACTGTTTTGTCAGTATGAAATTTCTCCAGGATTTCTATTACATGGAGACAGCGCTACTTCAGTCAGCATCTTCATCATCTGCTGCATCACAGGGGGGTTGCACAGTTATTATTTCAGAGTACTCCACATAATACCAAAACCACCCCAGTATTTTAAATTATGGAAAACCTGTGCATTTCTGAGGTTTTGGAGGATTGCAGGGATGATTTCTCATTTATTAAATGCTCTTTTGCTTATGATATTATCTTGTGATTTTAAAGATAGCCCAATGTTGTGGTTCAACCCCAAGTGGCAACTCCTTTTATTTATGTCAGACCTTATCTACAGCTTTTGATAGGCTTCAGTTTTAAATGGACATGAAGCAAAAGGAGGTTATCTTTCTTATGCTGTTGTTTTTTAGAAGCATAATTTAGGCATGATAAGGGAGGGAACGTCACAGAAAAGTTCTCTCATGAGGACTTCAAAGTCTTTCTAGCGCCCTGTGGCATCCTCTTGTGTGGTTTATTTGGGGGTGAAGGTTGGGAAAATGCCTTTGGAGGTTTTGTTACAATTTGGATGGCTAAGAAGAGAATGGATGTTTGGCTGCAGGGTGGAAATGAGAAACAAAGAGAGCAGTCCACCCCTCTCCAGCACTGTGACCCCTTGGAGGCTGTGCAGCTGTTCAAAGGGGACATCACAGGGCAGAACTGGCTTTCCTTGGGGCTTGTGCTGGAAGGGAAGGTAAAGCAGCCTGGGGAACTTCTGTCTTGCTCCCAACATGGGCACATGCCAAACCTGGGGAGGGCAGAGGATACTCTGAGAGGGTTTCCCTGCTCCATTGGATACAATCCTCCAGCTGCTTTAATTTAGGCTGCACACTGGGCTGGTCCTGCAAAGAGCCAAACATGAGAGGCCACCTTGGTGGTCTAGAACACAGGAGGTGCCTTGATGTAGGGTCTGATACAAGCCTGGAACAAATCATATGAAATCCTTTCAGCTCTTTGAGCTTAATGTGAGGGCATTGAGGGTGAAACTGATGGCATTAAAACCCTTTCTGCTTCCTTAGTTGCAGAGCAGGCTGTTTACAGCAAAGATTATAGAGCATGGAAAATCGATTCAGGGGGTGCTGGGCTCAAATCACACTGCAGTGCTCTGCTGAAATCATCCCAGGGCCATTAGAATGAGTGCTAAGTGCTCGTGTTTCCAGTCCTGCACAGGACCTAGGGGGACTTTGCCTGTCCAGGGGGAATTGCCCAGACAGGCATTATAAAGCAGAATTTCCCCGAATTTGCAGAGCTGGTTTGTATTTCTGGCAGATATCTTAGTGCTCACAAGTTACATAATAAACACCAGCAGATGGGTTCTCCTTTGGTCATGTAGCAGACATTGGTTTTCTCCCAGGGACAGCTGTGCTGGAAATAAGTGGCTTGTTCCCACATATCCACACAGAAACTCCTTCTCTCCTGTAACCATACTGGCTTCATTTTTAATTGCAGCCCAAGACAAACACTTGGCACTTTCACAATTGGCAGCTGTGAACAGACATGATGCAAGGACTTCTATTCATTAAAAGTTCTGTTTTATGCCTAATTTACATATACTGCCTGAGAAAGTAAAAGAACACATGCTTCTTAAAACCCATAAGGTAAATTTTCTTTGAAATGAGAGTCTGAACCTTTTCCTTGAGACTTCAGCAGGACATTCCTGAGCCCTCAGAGTTTAGCACCAAAGCTGATAATATTTCCTAGACAGCTTGGTGCAGTAGGAGGGGAAGGTGAGAGATTTCAGGGATGCGCTGTGGTCACTCTCCTGTTCTGTAGAGGAGTTACCAAAACTGTGGAGGTTCTGGTGTCACAGTCATAGTGAACTAGGCAAGCTGTGTGACCTTGACTTTGAGGATGTCCAGTTCTCTGGACATCCACAAGGTTGGATAAGTAGAATTGTTTTTTAGTTCTTGCTACTGTTGTTACTGTTGCTTTGTAGAGGGAATCTTAGCTGCAGGTCTAGATTTCAATTTTTGGGTTTTTTTGGTTTGTTTGTGTTTTTTTTTTTTTTTGTGGTTTTTTTTTTGTTTTTTTTTTTTTTTTTTTTGTTGTTGTTGTTGTTGTTTTGTTTTGTTTTGTTTGTTTGTTTTTGTTTTTGTTTTTGTTTTTGGGTTGGGTTGGGTTGGGTTTTTGTTTTGTTTTGTTTTGTTTTGTTTTGTTTTTTAGTTGAGAGTTGGGTGCATTTTTCAGCCCATCACCACAATGGTGGAAGAGTAGAGAACACAATGGAACAAAGTGTTTAAGCACTGGAGGTGAAATACTTGATTCCTTGCCTGTTGGATGTTCCATGATAGGAGAAATCCTGCTGTTTGGGATGAAAGATGGCAGTAATAAAGGTGAGGGTGATGCTGTAAGGCAGGAGACTGGTGTGGTCTCCAGATAATCTCCAAGTACTTAGCAGGACTGTGGAAACTGCAGTAGACACAGGAGGGGACTGGATGAAAACCAGCAAGGAGGGTGTTCTGTGAGACAATGAGATGAATGCACAAAGCTTTGGAAAGCAAGGTAAAGGAAAATAGGGAGCAGTCATTCTTGAGGAAGACGTCATTAGGAGATACTAGGAAGATGCCTCCTGTTCTGCCAAGGGCACGCACAGTTCAGGTAGGGTTGGAATACAGGTGCATGTTGTGAATCCTGCCCCTGGAGTCTTCCCATTTCATTAAGAATCTGTCCCTGGCTGGGAGGTCCAGCTGTTGGCTCAGCTTAACAATGAGGAGTGCATGGGCAAGAACTGTCCTGAGTACAAAGTCTCAGTTCAATCACCAAGGGCTGTAGGTGTAGGAGGTTGCTTGCCTGCAGGAGCTGGGCCTTTGCTACCAGAAGTTCTGAGTTGTTGCTCCTAGAATCAGCTATTTCTCACTTTCAAACATGCCAGAACTTGGCTGGGAATGATCCGTTCTCACCAGACAGGAGCATATAAAACCTTCATAGAAAATTCTGATCAAACTGATCACTTGATTAGATTGTTTCCCAGGGAACTGATCCAGCATAATCGTCGTAGTGAGAGGAAGAGGTTCTTGCTGCACCAGAACTGTACTGTTCTGCTCCAGATCTGCTCCCTGGCAGGACTCTTTGATCCCTTTTGGGAAGTTACCTGGTGTGTATCCAGGTGGGGAGTAGATATTGCCCTCTGAAGTGCGTTTTTGATGAGGTAATGAAGAGGGAATGTGAGTCTATTTTTGCTCTTGTCTTCTGAGTAATCATGGGGCTCTTCTGCAACATTTAGAAAATCTAACCTCTGAAATTATTTGTCTGTGAAATATCTGAAGTAACACACCCAGCAGAAAGAAACAAGAGGTTAGAGCAGTGACCTGGGTTCTGACTGCAGTTCTAACAGAGATGTTTATGTCCATTTAAGAAGTTTACATACAACTTCCTGTGCCTGGTATTTCTGTACAATGGGGATAGTTGTATTTCCTTTATTTAAAAATAGTGATTCATAATCCTTGGTTCATGTGCTATGTGAGAGTATTGTGCATGTTCATTAGCAGGTAAAGCTCCCTTGGGATTGGGCATAAACTCTTCCTTGCAATTGGATGGGCCAAAAGCATAAAGTCATAGAAAGAATTCTGTTGAAAGGGACCTTAAAGCCCATCCAGTTCCAAACCCTCTGCCATGGGCAGAGACACCTTCCACTATCCCAGGTTGCTCAGAGCGTCATCCAACCTGGCCTTGGACTCTTCCAGGGATGGGGCAGCCACAGCTTCTCTGAGCAACCTGTGCCAGGGCCTCACTACTCTCATAGGGGACAATTTTCTTCCTCATATCCAATCTAAACCTCCTCTCTGTCACTTTGGAGCCATTTCCCCTGGTCCTGTCACTCCGGGCCCTTGTCAAGAGTCTCTCCCTATCTTTCCTGTGGGTTCCCTTCAGGCACTGCAAGGCCACAATGAGGTCACCCCAAAGCCTTCTCTTCTCCAGGCTGAACAATCCCAATTCCCTGAGCCTTTCCTCCCAGCAGAGCTGCTCCATCCCTCTGATGCCCTTGGTGCCCTGCTCTGACCCGGCTCCAGCAGCTCCCTGTCCTTCCTGTGCAGCCCTGAAGGTGGTCATTTAGTACTCCTCCACCAAATTGGAATCAGAAATTCCCAGTCCTTCACTAAAGTACGTTCAGATATTCCCAGTCCAGAATCCCCTTGGTCTGAAGGGCAGGAAATCAGCCCAGCAGGGGTTAATGCAGCGATGACCTTTCCAGCTGGGCTCCAGCTGCCTGTCCCAGCTGCCAGCTGCAGAGAAGGGAAAGGGGTGGAGAGAAATGCTGCTAGTCCAAAGTTAGGAAAGGGCTCGTGTTGAAGAAATTAAAGGTCTCTCATTTTGCCACATTCGTTTGCCTCCTGAGAAGTCCATTCTACTTCATTTCCCTCCTCACTCATTAGTGAAGGAAAAATCTTTTCTAAATTTGGGAGACCGTGCTCAGTAAATAAAGCAAACAGAGCACACACTGTGCAGAAGTGCCTGAACATGAACTAATTTTCACATATTGAAGACTCACCTATGCCTGACATAGCTTGGGATCAGCTCTGACTTCAATCTAAGCTAAAATGGGTGGTCTTTGTGCCTGTTCTCTTCCATTCACTTAAATGCAATTTTTTTCCCCTGAGGACAACTGGTAGACTTCCTCCATAAATGTGTATCTTTTTAGATGTGTTTCTGTAGCGGCTCCATAGAGAAGCTTAATTGATTTGTGTAAAGTCTAGGAGTCGTAAACTCTAAAAAATGTTTCAGAAGTGATATCATTATCCATTTTCACTGTCAAACCCTGTTTCCTTAGAGACCAAGAGGGCTGACAGCCTCTCTTTAACGTGACAATCAGTTTTCACATCTCTCCCCAAAGCTCTGAAAGCACACTCTCCCTTCACTGCAATTATGAGTCAGCTTTTATACCGAGGGTGGCTCAAACACGCAACCCTGGCACCTGTTCCCTGCCGGTCTGGGTTTGGGGAGCGCTCCTGGTGCCACACAGAGCAAAGGTAAACAGGAGCATGTCCCTTCCCAGAAGCTGTTTGCCTTGGGTGACAAAGAACAAAAGCTGCCACTTAAAGGTGCTCACGACATTGAGCTGGAGGAGTGGGGCATTGTACGGGAGGTCTTGTGTCACTTGCCTCGAAGAGGGAGCGGCCTCAGGGATGGGTGCCAGGGGCTCTCACACTTCATTTGGCAACTCATTTTGCCTGCACCGTGCACCTTCAGGGGGAAAAGGGAGGGAAAATTAAGTTAGCTAGTTGTATTAACACTACTGAGGCACCTGATGGATGAAAAGTGCTATTCAAGTGTTTATCATCATCATCACCATTATTATTATTATGGGGAAAAAATTCTGTAAGAGAGGAGAGAGGAAGCTGCTCTGCATCTTGCCCAGTCATGCCACTGCAGACCTGTGAAGTGGGGGGGGGAAACAAGGCTCCACTTTACACTAACAAGGAGGTACCAGTGTTAAATTTAGGTGCATAATGCTAGTTTTGATTTGTCCTGGCAAATTTACAACATACAGCTGCAAACATCCCCAGACCAAGAACTGGTTGCTCAGCTCTCCCACGTATGTCATTGTCCGAAGTAATTAATCACTGTTACATGAAGTCTCAGTCAGGATGCTTCAGACAGGTATCTGCCTTCAGTGTGGTTGCCATGTGCATTTTCCTGTGAAATATAAGTGCAAGGAAATGCTACTCACTGAGCATTTGCACTTGGTCCTGTCAGGTAGAAAAGGCATTTTACACCTCCTCAGAGACAGCTCTGACACATCAGGCCTAGCACAAGGATTGGTATTTCCAAAAAAAACCGTACAGTTTCGGGAGGTGAGGTTTGAAACCAGGAGGCAGGGCCAAGTTGGGAGAAGCGTAAGATGTGAATCTGAGCAATTCCCACACAAATTCCACACAAAGGTGAAACTACAGAGCTGGTGTGGTTCTACCAGCTGCAAATGCTGCCTGAAGGCAGGAGTGTGCACAGGGATCCAGCCTGACCATGTGGGTTAAGAGTGGATCTACAGCTTATCAGCTTAAGGGGGAAGGAGGAGAGGAGCAGGATTTAAGGATTTTATCACATGATAAATGAGTTTTTTCTGTCTTCTTTGTCATCTCCACCTTCATAAATCTTTACAAGATGTTATGGGTTTTGGATTGCTTATATTTTGAGCTTATTTTGCTCTTATTTGCTTTTACCTTCCTCTGGTTTATGCTAAAGGCAATTGCAAGGTAAGGGTGTCCCATTGAGATACACACTACCTGCATGAGTCGAAGTGTTAAAATGAGGGTACTGGAATGCTGTCACTGTGCCCAGCAGCTCAAAGCCTTTCTGCAGGATAGCCAGCAGCTTTCCAGTATAACTCCAGCGATCCACATGGGGCTGTTTACATCTCATAATTCAAGAGCCCTTCTACAAGTGTTTCCTGGTGGCTGGTGTTAATCATGATAGTCCAAACAGTGCCAGCAGCCCAGAGCCACGGAAGGGATTTTCTGATTGCGGTACAATTACATAGGATCCGTGTGTGTTTGCCAGTGAGCATGAATCACAGTCTATTCCTGATAAGTCCAGTGACAACCATAGTGCTTCAGTGACAGGAAGGGAAAATTAGAGTAGTTTCATTTTTCCTGTGTATTTTGGGTGTACACCTTTGCTAGCAGTAAACAGTCTCAAAAAGAAGCATTCTGCCAGGGCAAGGAAGAGCCTCCCCAGATGCATTAGAAGAGCTTTACCAGCAGGTTCAAAGGGGTGATCTTTCCTCTCTGTTCAACACTGCTGAGACATATCTGGAGCTCTGGATCCAGCCCTGGGGTCCCCCAGCATTAGGGAGACATGGAAATACAGAGTGGATCCAGCAAAGGGTCAGTAAGGTGGTTAAGGGATTGGAGTATTGTCCCACAAGGAGAGGCTGAGAGTGTTGGGCTGACAAGGCTTGGTGGATTTTATCCATGTGTATAGAGAACTGACAAGAGGATATAAAGAAGATGGAGCCAGGCTTTTGCCAGGGACAGACAAGGGCAAATGTAGGAGAATCTACCATAAACAGAAAAAGTATTTTTTTCTGTAAGGGTGATCAAACACTGGAGCAAGTTGCCCAAAGAGGTTGTGGAGTTTCTGACCTTGGAGATATCAAAAATCTAGCTGAGCATGGTCCTGAGCAGCCTGATCCTGTCTTGAGCAGAGGGTAGGATTAGTTGATCTCTGGAGGTGCCTGGAGAAATGATTACCTGTAAAACCAGGTAGCCAAACCATGATGTTCCATGCTGGAATATGTGTGGGGTCAATAAACCATACTCTGAAAACTGTAGGAAGCTATTCAGAGAGCCACTGATGGTGTGAGGAAAAGCCCTAATGAGCTCAGAGTGCTGCTGGTTGCCTGCGACCACACAGAGGCTGTCGGGTCATGTTCATCTCTGGTCGGTCAGCCATGATTTGGGACAGACAAAAGCACCTCCAGCTCACTCGTCTGGTTGCGTGACGAAAAGGGACCGGTAGCAAAGCAGGCAAAATGGGAAGCTTAAGCTATTTTAGGTCAGATGTGGGAAAAGCAGACACCCACATCTGGTGAATCTGCTCATTAAGCCTCAGGTTCAGGTTTTGGGGAGGTGAGTGGAGCTGCAGCAACAGGGACAAGGAGCCAGACAGGCCGAGTGGGACAGGTTGCAACAGAGGCAAATTACCATCCAACATCCCAGGAGCAGCTCAGCTGTTGCATCACCTGTCTGTAGGGCACTGTGTTACAAGGAACACTCTTGTGGGGTGGTACCTCACACCTTTCCAAAGGCTGGAAGACAGCTCACACCACCTGAATTAACTCACAGTGAGAAGGAGCACCTTTGGCTTTTTCAGGCCTCTAAGTCCAGAATGGGCATTACTTACAGACCTCCTTTTGCCAAAGTTTTGCATTATTCCAGGGATGTTTCACCAGAAAATCTGAAGCTTCAAGAAGTAAAATGATGAGAGTATCATGGGAGTATATGTTAAATTCTGTATCTTTGTTGAGAGATTACTTAATAACAAGAGAACAGTGAGAAACACCTTTCATTTCAAGATATCAAGAAACTCAAAGTTATCTACTCTCTTCAAGGACACATCCAGACAGAAAAAGCCCCTTGCTCTTTATGCTTTTCCAGCAGAGAGACTTCCTGATAAATACATCCAGACATTCAGTCCTAGAGTACATCCTATATCTTTAGGTTGTGTTCCGAGAGTAAAAAATCTCAGTCTGGGAAGATAATCCAACTTTCCAATTTCTCCTCACATTTATTTATTCCCATCACATTTACCTCCAGTTTATATTTAAGGCATGCAATGAGATTTAATTCTTCCATTTCCACCCTTTCCCTCCGTTCCCAATATTGATCTGTGAGCAATTTCATTGTTTCCCATTGATTCTCCAGGCTCAGTCACCTTCTGGGCTCAATCCCTGCTAAGATGGTAACCCATGAAGGTTCAAGCTGTATTACTCAGCAGTGTGCTGAGCTCATTCTGAGGTGTGTCCTCCCTCAGTGTACAGATGTGTGAGCAGATGAGTACACGTCGTGTACAGTCATATCTGGGATCCATGCAGCGAGCTCCTGATAGGAACTGCATCCCAGGGTAGTCGGCCCTGTCTGGGTGACAGAGGGCGTGGGGTGAAGAATGTTCCATTAGAGAGAGACTTCTCCAAACAAACAATTGGTGTTTGTGCCACGTGGGTGGGCTGCTCAGCCCTTTCAAAAGGCTTTCCAGAGCACAGAAGTGTTTCCAAAGCAGTGCTGTGGCTTTGCCTGGAAGCAGAAAGGAAGGGACAGAAACTCCTTCATGTTCGGGGCACCCCATTAGCTAATTAACAAGAACGATGAGCTCCAGGTCGTTGCCTTGGCCACACCTTTGCCTTCTGGGCAAAACCTAGGGAACACAAAGGGACACAAGGCAGCTCATTGAGCTGCACTGTGAGTACCTGGAAAACTGCCTCTGAAGTCATCTTTCCTTATACTAAAATATTTTCAACTTACTAAGAGAAATTTAATTCTTCCCATATACACATCAATAAATAACTTGATCCCACCCACGAATATGCAAACAAATGCATATGTTACGCCAAGTATTTCTCCCTCTCGCTGCCAAGTAAGAAAGGGAGATTGTTACTGCGACTTCTGTTTCCAAATACTTGGGAGGTGCTCCAATTCTGCAGTGAGGGGGACTATATAATACCTAGGCTGGAGCTGAAAGAGCTCCAGCAGCAGCTCAAAGCCTGGCTGAAATAGCTGAGCGGTGAGATTCTCCCCCTAAATGATGTTAGCAGAGCCCTACCTTTAAGTGAAAGCACACATCCACCTCCTGGAGCACAGCTACCTTGATAATTGTAAACAGGCTGCAAACATCCCAACTGCTGCCCCACGGCTTTGTTGGGTGTGAAACTGAGCCCAGCACAGCCCAAACCTTGCTCAGCCGCCCCCCTCCCTGCTCTCTTCTATTTTGGGCTGTGGCGAGGTGCTGGGCCCGAGCCGGTGGACAGCAGCTGGAAGAAAAGGCCGGTTGTTCGGCAGGGGAGGTGCGCCCTGTGACACGCTGTAGGAAGGATGTGTGCTTGGAAGATGTGCAGAAATCATTAGCAGGGTGTGTGCAGCCCAGAGCGGGGGACCCAGCCACAGGAGGAAGGAGGCAGGGAAAGGAGAGCAAGGGATGATGAGAGCAGAAGGAGCAGGGGTGAAGGGACAGAGACTAAGGTAGTAATTGGGACTACAAAAGTCACTGCTGGATGTAAAGCATCAGAAGATAAACTCGAAGACCTCCTTTGGGGTGAAAATTGCTTTTAAGTGTTGGTCATCTTAGGAGAACTAGATCTTCAGGCCCAGATGGGCTGAACTGACTACAGAACTTGTGGTGAGAATAAAATCTGTCATAGTGATCTTTGTGACCCCTCTAAACTTTGCAGGGCTGGGATCAATTTGGCTCCAGAGTATTTAAAGCCATAACTTCTCTAAAATGCTTGCATAGGGGTTGTTTCATTGCAGGGGCTGCCTTAGGTTTGGCCCAGACAGTGTCCTAAAGAGGTTCCTGGTCTCAGCTGGGAGCAGGTGGATGAATCATCTTTATACCAAATCTGGATTTCTCCTAGCGTCAACAAAACAGCAGCTGCTCTTTTAGGACACCCCTTTGCCATACAGGGACAGCACAAAGAGGCAGCCAGAGCTGGGTTTGGCCCACAATGTTAAAAGGAGCCTAAATCACAGAAGGGAGACTGTGCAGCAAAAACACACAAGAGGGTGTGAGTGAACGGCCAGAAATGAACCTTCCTGTTTGCTCTGTGCACTCCACACCTTCTCTGCCCCCAAGCTGAGCTGTGCCAGTGGCTCAGCTCCTGCTCTCCCTGGAACCACTAACTCAAATCCTGGCAGGATTGACTCAGCCCCTCTGCAATTTTGAGGCTGAAGGAAACTGTGAAACGAAAGATTCTGTGGCAAGGTGTTTGCCCCAGAACACATGGCCAAAATTGTCCTGATGCTTTTTGTACGTGGCATGCTGAGCTGACTGGTCTCCTCTCACTGGGTCTTCATTCCTTCCAGTGTATTAATGACCTTAATTACTGCCTCAGTATTGCTGAATTAGTCATGGGTTTTGAGGGAAGGAGTTGTAGTGGATATTTACCATCCACATCTTTAGCAAGTGCTGGTTGATGTAGTGCTGTTGCCATTCCTGGAGTTACAATGATCTGCACAAGCTGAAAATCTGCTCATTAAACTCAGCCATTAAAATTCACAGTAGTCCTTTGATTTCAGCTTTTTATGGGTTATTCATTGAGATGGACTATTTACTCTTGGATATGAAAAAAGCCTGTGGGCAGTTTTTAAAAGGATCAATCTGAAATGTCTTTTATTATCTGTCAGGCTGGAAGCATGTTGGATGGGATTTTTGTTTCTCTTCTTTAAGGGTGTCAAAATAAAACAAACATGGGTGTCAAAATGTGACCCAACCCATGCTTTTTAAAACTATCCCTTTAACCTTTTAGGCTTAAAAACAACCTTTTATGGTTTTCTTTTTTTAAAATAAAATATTGCTAAAAATATTCTCCTGACCTAAAAGTTTTGACTGCCAATATCCAAGGCTTCAAATATGCTTTTATAGCCAAGTCACAAATCTATGAAAAATAGATTTATCACCTAAGTAGAAATTAACTTGAACTAAGCCAAGATCCACATGATTCCTCTATGTTTCATGAGGAAATATCTGTTGTTCTTCCTTTTCCCTCCCAAGTCTTGTAAAAGCTTGATATACAGACAAATACTTTTTTAAAATATGCCATAACTTAGGTTCTTAAAAGATAAAGCTCTCAACATAAAACCAACTCAAAGGACCTTATCATTTAGTTCTTGCTCTCAATGAAATTATGAGAACTAATTTAAGATGTTGTCAAATACAGTGATGAGTTAGTGGACTCCTGAGCAGCCACAGCAGCAGCAGCATTTAACTTGTTGCTCAGGAGCCCTGTAGTTTCTGCAAATACAATTCCAGCCCTGTGGGACAGATTTCATTCTTTAGGTCTGTGGACAGGAGCACCTGCATCACTCTTTTGACATTCTCCTTGGAGGGAGTGTGCTGGGGGTCTCACAGCCTGAATCTCCCTGGATTGCAGTGGTTTCCCAGTGCATGAAGCTCTCCTCAGAGTGTCCCAGCCTAACTCAAGTTCAATTCTGAATTCAAAAGTTATTCACAAGCAGGTGTGTGGCTCACACAGCTCTGGGGGAGGCCCTGAGCCCCTCAAGGCTCCCCAGGGCCTGCAGCAGCCAGAATTGTCAGCTCTGCTGCCAAAACCCTCCAAGTTCAAAGAGGCTCCACCAGCAGCAAGCACAGAGCTTTGAGCTGAGCTCCCACCTTCCTCACAGCAAACGTGAGGATGAAGAAGGTGAAGATAATTGACAGGGTCACCCCTATTAGACCCCAAGTGTAACTGGGAATGCCTGGGAAGGAGTACATCCATGGTGAATCCAACTCTCTCAGAGCCCCAGACATCCCAGCTCACATCCACCTCATCTCAGAGCCCTCCTGCACCTCCCAGCCACCAGTACTTCTGTTTTGGTTGCCTGCCACAAGGTTTGTCCCTGCTCTATCCCTCCAGAGCCTTTCAGCCCTGCAGCTCCCCATTTCCTTCTCCCTTCTGCTGGGATTGTCTTTCCTCCAAAGCCTTTTCCCCACAGTACACTCCACTCCTTCCTAAGCCCAAATCCCTTCCTCTAACCATGCCCCAGGAGCTCCGGGCTCTCACTAACCAGGCACTGCCTCTGTCCTGGTGAAATGGTGTTGCTTCACACCTTGGCTCTCCTTGCCTACTACCTGCTCCTGTCACTCCACTGCTTCCAGGCTTAGCCTGAAGTGCCAAAAACCCTGTAAGTTTTAGTCTTTTTTTTTTTCTCCATCACAATGGCTGAAGTTTAAAGCCATTTGTATTTTTAGTATTTCTATAGCAACATCTCATTAGCATGATCTTTTCTTAAAAAGATCTGTGTTTTATCTGTGGTATTCCAGTAAAATCAATAAAATACCACTCACTGAAGGCATTTCAGAATGCTTGTGAAAAAGAGCAATCATGGAAATTCTCATTTTATATAGCTGGGTAGAGTTGCTTGCAGTTAGTAGCATGAAAGAGATAATAGAAACAATTTTTAGTGTAAAACTACCCAAGGTTTCAGTAGACAATTCCAAAGAGTAATTAGGGTGGGAATAACCATCCCTACATTGGAAGAATACAGGCTCTTACAAGCAATTGCAAGCTACTTTTCCATGTAGATATGTCCATGTGGCTTTAGCACAGGCTCATTTGGAACTGGATCAAATCAAACCACAAAAAAAAAGAAAAAAAAAAAAGGCAGAATAAGAGTGTCCACGTGGGAAGTTCAACCACAATAACTCCACTGACACCCTGGCAAGTGTCACAACAGCTTCCCCAAAGAGCAATGAGGAATTCCTGTGAACTGCAGCTGGGCAGGGACACTTGGAGGGCTCCTCTGATGGAGAGATGGCTGCTGTCAGTTGAAGCTGAAAGAGCTCGAGGCAACGGAAGAGGAAATGACTCAGGCTAAAAGAGGAAAATCATCCCATGGCCCTGTGTGTTAAAAGAGGTGGAGGAAAACTCTCTATAACATCATCAGCCCCGTGCAAAATATTTTCAAGGTATCAAATGTGAATGATATATCAATAGATCAGAGGATTCTGTGTTTAGAATATAGATAGACAACAGCTGATTTTTTTCCCAGCTTTCCCTCCTTTTTCCTCTTCTCCTACCCACTCTTTTCCTTCTGTGTAAACTTTGGTGGTTCAAATAAACTGAAATATGGATCTTCTCTCACCTCCCATTAGATGCAAAAGGAAATATCTGCAAGCAAGATGTTATAAACCCAAGGCTTAGCCTTGTCCATCCTTCCTATATAGTATTCCTGGGTTCAACCTTCAAGTTATTCATTCTTGGTGCCAGTAGGATGTGAAATTTGAAAATGAAAGTATAAACAGTTTAATTGTTATTTATTCATAGCCCGATTTGTAAATGCACAATGGTGGCATAACTGCTTACATTAGCCTGAGACAATAAGCCACCAGAAGAAATGCCTTTAAATGAACAAAAACAGGTTTATACATAATTTATAGACATTCCTTCACACAAAGACATTTCAGAGCCACCAGTGTGTGCCATGCACTGAGCAATTTTCCCCCTCTCACTTTTGTGGCTGAGTCAGAAGTAGAGCACATTTTGGCAAAGACTTGGTACATTTACATTGTAAAAACTTTCTAAAACACAGCAATATGGAACCCGCAGCATGAATTCTTCCTACTGAAACTAAGTAGAAAAGATGGGTAGGCAGAGTGCATTTATTTGATGAAGTTTGGGTAGGGTTTTGAGACTGAGATTACTCCTGCTAGGCTAGGGAAAGCTAGGAACAGGCTGGGAAGTAGGATTTGGGTAAAAGGTACAGTGATCCTTCTGTAGGAGCCAGCCTCCTCCATGAGGGGCCAAAGGGCAATTAGGGAGTAAGCACTCACAAATAAAAGCTAAATCCAAGCAAAAAAACCCTGTGTCTGGAAGTTCTCATGGGCAGGAGCATTGCATTTCACACTGGGTTCAGTCAATCTTTTTGAGGGAGGGCAGCCACCTTCCCTCAACATCATTTAAAACTTGTCCCCTGTTCATGAGACTTTGTGACACTGGCTTCTTTCCTTGAGTTCCTGAGCTACTTGTTTGCCACACAAATGGAATGTTTCGTGTATTGAAAATTCTCTGTGCCTTTCACACTGTTTTTTATCATGAGTTTAGCAGCGAAGGAGTATGCTTTGAAAAAGCATGTTTGAAAAAGACAATAGCATCTTTTAAGGGCTGAGGAGGGAGTCTTGATGTGGCTTCACTAAATGCCGCACAAAATATTTCAAAAATTTGTGAGAACTAGTTCTTGAAATACTGTGAGAGAAAAGATGCATTCTTACCCTGCCCCCACATTGCTAAAACTGTGCTTTGCTAGGTTTAACCTTTGTAGCTCATGCCTTCAGTGTAGGATTTGAGTACCTCAGCTTACACTAAACCCCAGAAAATTTAAATAGTGAAATTCCTTCTCTTCCTCATAGAACAGCTTGTTTGGATGAAAATACACATTGTTATTCTCTATAAAAATACTTTTTTTCTAAAATGTAATCCTCTATTTCTGCTCAAGATAGATCCTCCCTCACTCCCTGTTTCTGTCACAGTACAACTGTTAGGACAACAACCCATTCCAGGAGAGTGGCAGCAATTAAACACAGCAGGCATTGATTTCATTGCCAGGAGAAATGTGGGTTCTTTTTTCAGTACAGGCAGAGATGAAGTGCACCCTCAGCAAATTGCAGATGACACTAACCTGAGTGGTTTGTTACCACACCTGTAGGAGGGATGGTATCCAGAGGGACCTGGATAAGCATGAGCATTGGCCCATGGACATTTCATGAGGCTCAACAAGACTAAGTGATCCCCAGGATCAATCCAGGCTCTGGGGATAAACAGATCCAGAGCAGCCCCGGCACAAGGACTTGGGGGTGCTGTGGGTGAGCTGGCCCTGCCCAGCCGTGTGTGCTGGGACCCAGAGCCCCCCTGTGCTGGGCTGCACCCAGAGCCTCAGGGCAGTAGGGGAGGGGGGATTCTGCCCCTCTGCCCCGCTCTGCTGAGACCCCCCTGCAGGGCTGCATCCAGCCCTGGGCCCAGCACAGGAAGGACAGGGAGCTGCTGGAGCCAGGCCAGAGCAGGGACACCAAGGGCATCAGAGGGATGGAGCAGCTCTGCTGGGAGGAAAGGCTGAGGGAATTGGGATTGTTCAGCCTGGAGAGGAGAAGGCTTTGGGGTGACCTCATTGTGGCCTTGCAGTGCCTGAAAGGAGCCCACAGGAAAGATGGAGAGAGACTCTTGACAAGGGCCTGGAGTGACAGGACAAGGGGGAATGGCTCCAAAGTGACAGAGAGGAGGTTTAGATTGGACATGAAAAGAAATGTTCCCTATGAGAGTAGTGAGGCCCTGGCACAGGTTGCTCAGAGAAGCTGTGGCTGCCCCATCCTTGCAAGTGTCCAAGGCCAGGATGGACGGGACTTGGAGCACCCTGGGATAGTGGAAGATGTCCCTGCCCATGGCAGGGGGGGTGGGACTGGATGATCTCTAAGGTCCCTCCCAACACAAACCATTCTCTGAGTCTATGACCTCATGCACTGCTGCATGTATGAAGTGCCACTGCAAGACTTGCATCTCAGTTAAATTTGTACATCTATAAACACAGCCAGGACATACATGTACACATGTGCATATGGGACCTGCAATCAAGGGAAGTCCATGGAAAGACCAGCACTGACTTTGCTATGCTTTGTGTTAATCTTCTTTTAAATTGATTCATTCTCCCTTTTGGCTTTATGGAGCTGCCAGGCAGGAACTCTGTACAGTGTCTTGCACAATAGGCTTTTTGAATAAGATTTTACTATCTGATTACTGTATATTAATGTCTGTGATACAAGTTTATTACTCACCTAGCCAGCCTTTATCTTGTTTCACCTTGAAACAAAGGAACTGCAGAGCAGGCTTAAAGAGAGTCAGTTGAGTTAGATTTCTGTAATGCTCTCTAATTGTACTGTTTGGCCACACACAACCCCCATTTCTGCCTGTGATGTCAGATGATACTAATTATTTCTCTGCCTTCTCTACATATTTTTTTAATGAACACTTAAAGGAATGGTTGAGCACAAGCTGCAAAGTTCAGGTGCTAATACGAGTTTATGTTTTCAAAAAGTAGCATTAATTTTAGCCCAAATGAGCCCCAAGTTTTCTTTTTAAAAAAATGGATCATGAAAAAAAAAAAAAAAAAAAAAAAAAAAAAAAAAAAAAAAAAAAAAAAAAAAAAAAAAGAAATTTCAGGGTGATTCCTCTCACAAAGCTCAGGGAAACTTTGATTTGAACTTTTTCTACAGAGCATCTCTCTGTTAAAAGGAAAGCTTTGATAAAAATGGAAGAGTGAGGTAAGATGAAACTGGCCCATAAGGAGCACAGGCTGTGGAAATATCTGTGAGACACGTGCAGACTAAAGAAGAAAATCAAAAGCCAAGCAAGTCAGAAATTGCTCTTTCATTTAGGGACTGCATGTGCCAAGGAGGAATTTTCTTCTCAAAGAGAACTATTGAGGAAAATAGCAAGGTAAGCTCGTTCCCTGCTGCCTTCTGTCAGTCTAACAACAGGCTCTCAAAACCAGTTTGAAATTGTAAGATCTCCCAGCTTTAAGATGATACAGCAAGAATCAAATGGAAGGATGGTAGGCAAAACGGAATTTAGGAAAAAAGTCATGCACAGCATGTGCTATCAAAAAAGAGTGCATTAAGTGAGCTAACTAGGTAGGGTGAGATTTGATTTGATTTTGTTATAGAAAATCTGAGAGGAAAAGCATAGAAAGCAGAGAAAATATTTTACTGCCTTGATTATTGCCCATCTCCAACCCCCAGCTCCCAAATCGCTTTGTTCTATTTTTCACAACCACAAGTCCTAAATAAACACCAGCATCCTCACTAATTACGCATGACAAGGTGCTCTGAGAACTGCTTGGAGGTCAAATATATTCCGTGGTGACCTAAAAGCTGTGTTCCACAGTCACTCCCTCCCCATAATTGTAGGGTGAGGACAGGGGTAAGTCTTCAGGGTCTTATTTTTGGTGAACTACACTATTTGTACAATGACATCTTGCAGTCCTCTGTCGTCTTCCTTTTCTGGGTCCCAAACAGATTTCTAAGCTTTACCAGCAGTGTTGCTTGATGGGAATTTCAGAGAAATTGCTCAAAAGTGTGTAGGTGACATTCCTTGTCACAGAATCACAGAATAGCTGGGGTTGGAAGGGACCTCTGGAGATCACCCAGTCCAACCTCCTGCCCAGGCAGAGTCACTTGGAGCAGGTGACAAAAGGAGCATGTCCAGGTGGGTTTGGAATGTTTCCAGAGAGGGAGGCTCCAGGCCCTTCCTGGGCAGCTGTTCCAGGGCTCTGCCACCCTCCATGTACAGAAATTCCTCCTCGTGTTGAGGTGGAACTTCTTGTGTTTAGTATATAGCCATTGCTCCTTGTCCTGTCAATGGGGCACCACTGAAAAGATCCTGACACCATCCTCTTGGCACCCTTTGAGATATTTATATGCATTGATGAGACCTACTCTCAGTCTTCCCTCTTTGAAGCACATCAGTTTATAAAACTGTGGTACAGAACTTTCCTCTGCAGGCACTGAGGAAGAAGGAAGACCATCTTCTCTCTTCTTCTGATCAGCTGCAACTCTATCCTCACTTTGCTTAACACACTCTCTGGTGGCTTGTCTTGTCTAGTTTTGAATTATTCATACAGTCAGACTTCAGCATCAGATAAAAGAGTAGCAATTTCCTGGAACAAAATTTTGGAAATATTTCCATATTAAACAGCAATTAGTGAGAATTAATGAGGAATCCATAAACTGATCAATTACTCGATCATATCCTTGCTTTACTTAGGAAGCAGTTCCTTGAGGCTTGGTTCTTTTCTCACTGCCAATTGTGTAATTATTGAGTAACTCTAACTGGAGTCACCTCAGAGTAAAACTGACTTCTGTGAGAGCTGAAGGAAGCAAACTCTCCAAGAAAAGCAAGCAGCAGTCAGACCTTAGCTAGAATATTTCTGCCTCTTAGCCAAGAGACAGCAAATTTTGGTGCCTTGTAGGTCAGGTTTCCTCTCTCAGAGCAGGATACAGAGGTGCTGACTTGGGTGTTTCCTTAGGGTAATGTGTCTATTTAAAGAACATACTGACACTTGCTGATCACCGCAAGGGTGGTTATAAACAGCATACAGTCAATTCCCCTTTGCAGAAACACCACGGCCTTGTCCCAAGGAACAGATGCTTTGGTGTCCTTTTTCTCTGGGCCACTCTCAAATCCAAGAGGCAGCTGTTTGGACACATCCAGCACCTCTTTCTCTCCCCCACTCTTGACTGTGAATGGGGGGAACCTTTGCCCAAGGCTCTGACCTCGTGGTGTGGAAAAGCATCTGGATCATTAAGCTTGGCTTTTATAAATCTGGGCTCAGTTTCACAAAGGCTGCTCAGAAAGCTCAGACAGAGGCAAGAGCTTCAAGCCACAGAGTATCCTTAATGATTTTGTGTGTGTGGTTACTGCTTTGGATTTTTAACTTTTCAATGAGGAATTTTATCATGGGCGTGATGCATCATGTGCAAACCATTAACTCGTCTCACCATAGCTGTACATTTTCAAATATAATGGAGCTCTTTATTAAAGCACTTAAAAATAGTGTTCTAGTGCCAAAGGTTATCCAGTTTTCTGCTGCAGAGCATGTCGGCAACTCTTTGACAGTTTGCAGTGCATGGCAGTGATTTATTTGTGGAATTCCTAGAGAGCAGGGGCAAGCTGTGTAGAAGCCCTGATGCATCAAATTCAATGATGTGTGATAAAAAATGTAATAGCTGATAACACAAACATATTGAGGAAGTCACAAAGAACGTGCTCTCAGTCTGCAGAGCTGGTGAGAGCTGGGACCTAAGGACAAGAGAATGAGAATCATTGCTGCAAAGCTCACGTGGTGTTTTAATGTGGTCAGGGAGGACCTTGACAGATTGGTGGGAGGGGGAAGAAGCTGGCATGTAACATAGGACACGTTTATTGACACGTAACAAGGGATAGGGACCTCTACCTGTCTGCACAGCTCCACTCTGGATGGGAGTTGGAGATGATCCTAGCACAGAACCCTGGGCAGACCCTGATTCAGGATTCTGGTAGTGCCAGCTCCTTAGGGCCTCAAGTCACCACTGCCCTATTGCTTGCTATTGGTACACAATGTGAGCTGCTTCCAATAATTTTAACCTAGCCTCAGATTTACATGAGCTGAAAACCTGGCTCCAAGGAGGCTGTGAGGGAATTTCCTTGACTTTTCTCCCCGTTCCCTTTAGAAATAAGTTACTGCTGCATGTTTTCCATTTTCCTATAGGTCTTCTATCCAATGATCCAAACACTCCAAAATAAACACATACATTTCCTTCCCTGGTACTCTACGTCAGGATCTATTTAGCTGCCTCTGCAGGAGTAAGCAATCCTAAAAATCCCAGCATTGGTATTAAGTAGAAGTTTCTTTTACTTTTAGAACCATCTAAAGGTGTTACACCACAGCAATACTTCCAGCTGTGTTCACATGCCCTATCCCTGGCAGTGTTCCAGGCCAGGTTGGATGGGGCTCAGAGAAACCTGGGCTGGTGGAAGGTGTCTCTGTCCATGGCAGGGGTGGAACTGGATGAGCCTTAAAGTCCCTTCCAACTCAAATAATTCTGTCATTTTAAGACTCTAGGATGAGTCTTGCAGTGCTTCTGGATGCATTTATATTGCATGCTGTTGTGGACTCATTAACCCCCATTAGACACATTTTGTGTAATTTATTCTAATTCAAGTCTGGAGTAAATGCAGCCACTCCCAGAAAATTCTGCATGTGTAAGCTGCTGAATGGACAGTGGAGTCCCCTGAAATTAAGCTGAATGAAAACTGAATTACTGCACAGCAAAGCAGGACCTGCAACCTCGACTACAGTGAGCTTTTCTTGACATGAAATTCTAGCCCTGGAGTGTATGTGTGTGTCCATGTGTGTGTGTGTGTGAGGAAGCAGGTAACCAAACTCTGCTGCTGCAGACAGACATTGTTTCTTCCTGTGTTTGTTTAGTTATTATGGTAGTAACAACCAAAGGCACAAACTAAGAACAAAAAAACCCATTTTTTAGGCTGAAATAGAATACATATTAACACATATAATTTATTTAGGCTGGGCCCAGGTGCAAAGTGAGGACAGCAGACCAGGATGGGAAGAGGCAAGAATAGTGTGGGCCCTCTTTTTTTTTGCCCACAGCTCTGGCATTGTCTGGAAGGTGCTGTGCCAAGAAGAGCTTGGTTATTTGGGATATGGATGATTAATCTGGTTGGCACTGGCCATATCCAGAAGCAACCACTGTCCAATGCCTGCTTGTGCCTGGGCAGCAACAGGAATGAACAGTTCAGCTCACCAGAGGTTTTGTCCTAGTTACACATCTCTGTCTCCCACTACAGGGATGGAAGGGTCCTCTCTGCCTCTGGCCACACATTTGAGTTCCAAAACTTAGTTCCAAATATACCCCTGTGAAGCCCAAACCTGGCTGCAAGAGGAATGAGCAGAAAATTGTATACTCATGTTTAGTTTCAGTTCACAGAATGATCTGCTCAGAGACTAGATGTGTTTTAAGCTCCTCATGCCTGGGAACATGGGCAAGTGCTTGCCCTTTTCCCTGTGTAAAATCCCACCACTTCCATTTTGTGGCCTTGCATATGTGCCCTGTCCACACAGATTCTGCCACTGGTGTGCCTGAATACAGAAGTCACAGGGTACAGGGAAGCCAGTCTTGCATTACTCTGACAGGCCAAAAATGCCACTCCATATTTTAGCTTTTGGGATAGCAGTAAATGAGAATCATTGACAGATCATGAAGGTACCACAGCAAGAGACGTGTACATCTTCATGGAAGGGGCAGCACCCCATTTCCATGGGAAAGGCCATATAAGATGAGCCCAGCATACTCCTTGCCCTCTGGATTCAGGGCTCCCAGTAGTAATTAACACAGCCCTGTGCTAACCAGCCTTCTGATGGCAGATAACTGAATCCAGGTGATGGCCCTGATGGAGAAACACAGATTTGCCACCCGGAATTTTCTGTGTGGAACTGGTGATTTCAATTTAAACTCCTTGCTTGCTCCTAAGCTGCCAGCAATTCACTGAACTGCAAGCCTGGATGCCTTGGCTTTTCAGGCTCCAAGCTTTGAGAGGTCTGTGGATCACTGAGGTCAGAAGCTTCCAGCTTTTCCTAAGTCTTCAAGTTGTCCAGCATCTCCAGAGACTGATTTTCCCAGTCTGGCCCATACTCCCCAAACAGCTGACGCCCAAGCACAGCAGTCAGTGAGAAGGGCTATCCTGGGATTCTGCTTCGAATTTCCAGGGGAGCTAGGGAAATACATCCTGTCCAAGAAAAACGTGACCTGCTACTGCTGCTGGAACATTTTTTATTTCTTTGAAAAATATTAGCTCTCCATGCCTTGTCCTGAGCTGTAGCACATACTCAGCTTAACAGGTCTAGGCAAAATAGGCAAAGGGCTGTTGAGGTGGAAAAAGGAACGTAGTTTCTAAAGTGCTGACAAGCATCTTCGTTTCTTCCCCCCAAAGTAAAAATTCAGCAGTAAAAGTCTTGAAAAGAAAATATTTCTTTTTTTCTCTCTTTATGAACCATTTTAATATTTTTCCATGTGTTTCTGATCATCTCAGGGCGACGTACAGTTTTTCCAAACTCCAGAGATGTGAAGCTCTTGCTGAGGCAGAAATCAGCTTGATCACAAAAGATTTTAATAACACCAAGGGATGCCTGCAGAGGCCAGTGATGCTTAAGGGCAGACCGTGCTAATGTGTAAGGCCAGGCACAAACAAGTGGCAGCAATAACATTCACTGATAGCAGGACTGAGCTCTAGGTCATGCCAAAAGGCAAAATCAAAGCAGTGTTTTACTTTGGGCTTGCCCTCAGCCTGGATCAGCCTCACACATGGAATTCTCTTGCCCATGGACAGGGCGTTTTGAGGCAGGATGGACTTAGCTGGAACTCAAGGGTTTGTTCAAAGCCTCTGAGCCCTCTCTGCCTGAGAGCACACACTCTGCCAAGGCACCAGTTCTCCTCCACAGCCCTCTCCACTGGAAGAAAGAGCCACAAAACTCATGAGGAGAGCATCAGGGAGCAGCTGATCCTGGCATGACACAGAAACCTGGGATGGAGGCAGGTTATGCTGCAACTCCCCTGCCCTCCCACACTGTCTCAGGTAGCAGAGATCCACTGAAGTCCTCCTTCCTTGTGTTCCTTTTAGGGAGCAGAAGGATGGTGGACTTCCACTGTGCCTAATGCCCTCTTTTCCTCCCTAGAGGATGGTCCTCACTCCCCTGAGGGACCCACCAGCTCTGCACCCACAGTTTTGGGTGCTGAGCTGCTGGTGCCAACAACAGAATAGGCATTGAATCACTTGGTTTAGAGAAGCAATTTGAACACCCCATTGATTTTTTCCAAACATTTCTGTGCCCCATTGGGATGAAACCCATTAACTTCAGTGGGCTTTGGATGATTTCCTACATACACAAAAGTTGAAAAATCGTGCTTTAAAAGAAATGCCAAAGTTAAATTGGAAAATTTTAATGATTCTCTTTGTATATTTTAATTTGGTGGCTGTATGCTGACAATATAATTAAAGAGATGCCATGTTAATTAATGCCAGATGACATTAGTGGGACGGCAAAAGCATCCAGTTTTGTAAAGAATAGTTCACAGTTGAACTATTCCTTTCACCCCACCCCATTTTTATAGAGAACTATATTCAAAAAGTCAGAGACAGCTGAATTAAACCAAAAGTCAAACCATTCAAAAATACTATGTATTTTAATGTGTTATTTTCAAGCCAAATCTAATGTTATTGCAGAAAAATACATTAGCCATGTTTCCTTTAGTGCTTACATGTTTAAAAAAGAAGGAAGGTTTGCAGGACCTCGTGCTATTCTTGTGCTTAAAGTGGGTAGTGGCCAACCAAGTTGCAACTGAAGCCAAAGGAGCAGGACCTAGACTTGTGCTTTACATAGCTGAGGGTTTGAAATGTAATTTTTGGTTTAGTGTTTGTGGATTTCTTGGAGTCCATCAGATAATTTGAAAGAGATTTGCAATGATGATGCAATACATGTTCACATTCAGCATGAGCCCATACATGCTATATTCATAATCTGGGTGAGTTCAGCTTTGGTAGACTTCGATCTATACATGTAAAATTACTGGAGCCCCCCAGACTACTCCAGGAAATTTGACAGGACATAAAAGTCACCATCTCATGAGAACTATAACCTTTATTTTAATATAAACCCACATATTCCAAACTGCACATGTAGAGATATTTATCTGTAGATGCAAATATTTATATATTTAAGTTCACTGTACACTGTTGTATAAATGTCTTGAAGATCCTGTCTTGAATAGAGTTAGTGAGTTAAAAGTCTTGGGGAATATAATTGTATCCTGCTGTGTCAGCAGACAAAAAATTGCAAGCACATTTGCACTGTTCTAAATAGAACTTAAAATGAAAAATCTTCTGTAGGTGATCTCAACAATGAGCAGCAGAAGGAAGTTGGCAGGACTTCCTTAAAAGTCTTAATTTTCCTGGGGGGAGAAGAGGAAAAGGTAAAACCTGAAGGCTGGCAGATCCCAAGTGACCTCTGTCTAAACTGCGTGGCCACAACTGAATCCATGCTGGTGCCTGTCTGCCAGTGTAGGTTTCACTACCACCCTTGGCCTATCTAAAAAATTTTCCCTTTGCTAATATTCCTAATTCACAGCAGGCAAACCTGAAGTTGCACAAAACTCACTTATGTTTCTGTGCTAACATTACACTGGCTCTGCATCTGCTTTGCATAGAGTTCAATGCCAGGAAAAGCCACAGGGAAATTAACTCTTGTCCCAGCTTGTCTGATGCTCTCTGTTAACAGGGAGAGCTTACTATTCATCCCCAGGCTGGAGCTGAATTTTACATGTCCTCTCCCCCCAGCCTGCAACTCCTGACAGGTGAGGAATGTTCCTATATTCTCAAAGCAAAAATGTCCCTGAATTTATTGTATCATGTTTAGGAATGGGGAAATCTGTAAATGTGGGATTATACTTGGCCTAGTGCTTGATATCATAAGGGAGGCATCTTGCTGAAGGAAGGAGCTATGACTGGTGTAGCCCCCAATGTTCCATATCCATGGAGGATCCAGAAGACAAGGACTGGAATATTTTATTGTCATTGTGAAGAAACCTTTGAATTGAAAATATGCTTTAACTTAACAGAAGTATTTAGCTGCAGCACACTGAAGTGTTCTGGGATCTGAAGGTGTGCATCGTTTTTGCACATATTCAGAATTCTCTGTGCACATTACACCAAAGAAACAATCACTAAAATCAAGATGGTAACTCATAGGAAAAAAAATTCCACAGGATCTAAGAGGTTTTCCATCCCTTGTGCTGCCTATCATCAGCTTGCATATCAGTGCAATGAATGGGCTGGCACTTAATGTTCTTGATCAGCTCATTTATTTGATCTTGTTTCCAAACCACTCCACACATGAGCACGAGAAGATATTTCTGAATTAAATGCAAATACAGCAAAAAGCAATTTCAAAATAGACATTTATAAACCAAATCTGTGCACAAAAAATGCAGCTTTGCATTCTGCTTTTTCCAGAATCCTAACAATTTGTTTTCGATCCACATGACATACAAAAGGATTGTTTGCACATTTCGCTGAGATCCTATGGAGATAGGACAGCACAAGCTGTCATCAGGACCTGAAGTTTTCATGGAGAAGGTTCTGCCAACAGCAGCTGCTCTCCGGATACTCTTCTGATCCCAGCTGTGGCTGTGTGGGTTCAGGGTTTCCCACATCCCAAGCATGTGGTTTTACCACAAGGCTGCTTGTTCTTTGAAAGCAAGTCTGACTTTTGGGTTTTACATCTGCTCATGTGAGGCAGCCTAATTAATAACCCTGATTTGCGAGATGATCTCATGTTACTCTGTCACATGGATTTTTGTGAGGGATTTTTTTTTATTATTATTGTGGCTGTTGGGAAACAACCTAATAACCTTTAACACAAAAATTACTAGGTTACTGACACCTAAATTTGTGGGAGAGGTGAAATGAGGATCATGAAGAGTTTCCTGTTCCTGGAAGTGTCCATAGCCTGGTTGGATGGGGCTTGGAGCACCCTGGGATAGTGAAAGATGTCCCTGCCCATGACAGGAGGTGGGACTGGATGATCTTTAAGGTCCCTTCCAACTCAGTCCATTCTGTGATTCTCTATTTCAGTTACAGGGAGTTATGGTTTTAGCCTTTTAATAACAAATCATGGTTTACTATGCATCTGTTAACTTGTTTTAAAACCCCAAACACTGTGTTTATTATTTCATTCAGAGCTAATAATCAAACCTTGCATTTTATTTTGAAAGCTGACCAACTTTATTTGGTTTATAAGTGTCACAGCAGTTCCACAAAGCCTCTGCTGACATTTCCATGATGGATAAAATCACTCTTTATGTGTAACCAGGCACTGATGTCCGGGCAGCCCACATGTCCCGTCAGGACAAGCCTGTCCCAAGCCTTATGATGGCTCTTGTGCCTCTTCCCCTCCAGGGTCTCCATGGGCACTGAGGGAAGGGGGAAATAGTGAGGAAATGCTGGAATTGTACATATTTCCCTTCACCGCCCTCAAGCGCGCACTTCCCGGACGGACTCTTCCCTCTTCCCAAACGTCTCCTCCAAGCCTCTCCCCGGTCCCAAACCCGCATCCTCTGGTCCCATGGAATCCCATGATGGGTCAGGCTGGACGGCACCTCAGTGGGGCACCTGGTGACACCTCCCTGCTCCAGCAGGGCCAGCACAGAGCGCAGGAGTGTGTCCAGATGGCTGTGTGATATCCTCAGTAAAGGAAATTTCCAGCCTCTCTGGGCAATCTGTGGAAGTCGTTTTCCCTCCTGCCCCGGTGGAACTTCCTGGGATCAGTCCCTGCCCGTTCCTCTGGTGCCATTGCTGGGCCCCCGGAGCAGAGCCTGGGCCCTGCTCACAGCCCTCCCTGCAGACAGGGACACCCAGGGCAGACGGAGACACCCTCTCGAGGCTGAACAGTCCCAGCTCTCTCAGCCTTTCCAGTCCCTAAACCATCTCCGCAGCATCCGCTCCAGGAGCTCCACGTCTCCCTCACCCTGCGGATCCCAGCACTGGACACGGGAGTGGCCGGATGCGGTCTCGAACCCGCGGCCAGGCGCTCGGCAGCGGGAGGGAGGGGCCGGCGCTGCCGCAAGGGGCGCTGGAGTGCCGAGTGCATCGATCGCAGCCGTCCATCTGTGCATCGGTGCTCGGCTTCCTGGGCAGCGCCCGCCCAGCCCAGCCCGTCCCCCGCCATTTCGCACCGGGACGGGAAGGGAAGGGAAGGGACGCAGAGCGGGAAGGGAAGGAAGAGGCGAGGAAAGGAAGGGACGCGACGCGGGCAAGGCGGGTGCCGGGAGCTCCCGCGGCACGGCCAGCCAGGTACCGCCTATCCCCACCCCGCCGAGCCGGGGGGACCCTCTTCCTTCCTTCCCCTCTTTCCCTTCGAGGTGGGAAGTGCAGCTGGCGCCCCTTTCCTCCCCCGTCGCCGTTCCCCCTCCCGTACCCCTTTCCCCCTCCTATCCCGCACCCCCGCTGCTCTCGCCGGCATCCCCCGGAGCCGCATTCCCGGTCCTTCCCGGCGGGAGGGGACAGGTGGCCAACGCCCTGCGGGACCCGACGCTCGCCCAAGACATCCCCCGCCCTTCCCTGAGCCCTCATGGATTTATTCCCCCCACCCCACCCCACACACCCCTTCTCCCAAATCCCTAAGCCCGGAAAGTTGGGGCGGTGCGGGCGCGGTGCTGGCGGAGGCAGAGGGAGCCGGGGCGGGGCGGGCGATGCCTCGGAGCCGCGGGGGTCCTGCCGCCGCGGCTCGCCCGGCAATTAAAAATTAATAAAACCCACCCTAAAGTGTGTGGAGGAAACCGCCCGGGGAAGCCGTGCTCGCCCTGTCTCCTGTCCGGGCACGGGAGGCGCGTTCCCGGCTGTGAGCTTCATCCCGAGGGGAGCCGGGACGCTCCGGGAAACCCGGGCGGGCACCGGGAGGAAGCAGCGGGGAACTAAATCCCTGCACGGATTAGTTCCCTGCACGAAATACTCTTTTGGCTTTTCCCGGAATTCAGTGCCTTTTTAATTTATATGGAGTAATTTTTTTTTAATTTTTATTTTTTTTACTTCGTATTCTTTTAATTTCTGTGTGACCGCTGCCTGTCGGCCGAGTGCCCGCTCTACATTCCCCGTGTGTGTAATATTTGAGGAACAGCATTCCCTCATCCCTTTTTGTCTTGTCTTGCAGGGAGGGAGCTGCTTCCCGGTAATAGTAGAGGATCCTAACGCTGAATGAGAAGGCACCGGCAGCATCCTCGTTAGTGGGAGCCCAGCTCTGCTTAATGTTGGTTTCTTTGTCATCAGGTCTGCTAAAAAATGACAGAGTATAAACTTGTGGTGGTTGGAGCTGGTGGTGTAGGCAAGAGCGCCTTGACAATACAGCTAATCCAGAATCACTTTGTGGATGAATATGACCCCACAATAGAGGTAAACACTTTCATCTCATACTTTTTGTGCGGGGAGATTATCAGTTAATAATGGTGCTCGTTTGCTTTTGGACACTCACACAACGACAGGGCTTTATAGTAAAGAGCTCAGAAATAATGGAGAGAGAATGGCATTGGAGACAGGGTGGCTGTGCTTCTTCATCTGGCTGTGGAACAACAACTGCAGTAAAAAATTACGAGTTTTGATCAATTAAAAGCGTGGTGTTAATTGCCATGTATCCTTGGGCGGTTTGGATGTATGTGTTTAGGATCTCCATGAGAAAGTATTTGCAAACTCACTTGAAAACGCTTGGTGAAACTGTTCGTAGCTTTGTGCAACCTCTTAAATGGGACATTTTCCCTTTGATAAGAAGGAAAATTAGTGGTTGTGAAATGTATGTGTCAGTCTTTCTCAGCTCCTATGGGATCTGTTTCACACAGGGAGAAATGTGTCCTAGAATGTTACAGTGAATTAAGTAAAAATTGGAGCCTGTTTTATTTTTTTCTTTGTTTAAACACACCAGTGCATGTTTCCCTATCTAGAAAAAATGTTGTAAGATAACTTCTGGAGTGGGTTCTTTGAAATACATGGCTCAGTACCTCAAAGTTTGAAATTGTATTCAAGCTTTGAAAGTTGTGCTGTTTTAAAGGTTTATAATGAACAGGCAAGCTCTGCCTTTTAAATACAAAAAAAACCCCACCCCAGTGTTGTCTGAAATCTTCTGTGGATTGTTGCATTTAACAACCTCCGACTCTATAAAAAGGAGAAATGACACCATAACTTACCCCAGGTTTTTATGTTCCCAGTCCTGAAGTACTGCACCTCATGACTTCATTTTTATGTTTATCCAGAAAGGCACTTCTAGGCTCATGTGAAGGAATCACAATTGTTTAAATCTGGGCTTAAAATGGAGACTTGGGAAGTGTGCAGGTAGTGATTTTCAGGGAGACACAAGCAGAGGAGCCAGTGCCCCGAGGTGGCACAAATTTAGTGAGGGCCTGAGCTCAAAGAGAGATGTGTTGACTTGAGGTTGTTTCATGTGCCTGTGTGTCTTCTTGTCTGTCTCTTGCATGGCCAAGTAACATCTTGCCTGCAGAAGGTTTTGTGACTAGACCTGTGCAGAAAACTCTATTGGATTTATGCAGCAGAGTAGCTCTTTCAATTACTGAGATATGAAGTCTTAAAACAACAACCTCAAGTACTGTCTAAAATCACACAAAACTTGCTTTACTTTTTTCCTGCAAAAGGATCTTTGGAGGCCGTTGGTTTTTGATGCTTGTTCATAATTACCTGGATTTCTCTTGAGTTGGAGGTGTGCTTAAGCACTGCAGAAAGTGCTGTGCAGGTTCCATCTTATAAGTTGTCACTGTGTAAACATTTTAGGAGCACAGAACCTTAAATGCCAGTATTCCTGGAGTACTTTGAGGGATTTTGCTATTCCACCAGCTGAGTGATTTGAAGGACATTAAATACATTTTTAATGTAAAATAATAAAATGGAACTACAGTTCCACATGGAATGAGCCTAAATATCCCATAACTGTGTCTTTTATTCATGGAATCATAGACTGGTTTGGGTTGGAGGGGACCTTAAAGATCATCTTGCTCCCATGGGCAGGGACATCTTCCACTAAACCAGAGTGCTGCAAGCCCTGTCCAACCTGGCCTTGGCTGTTTCCAGGGATGGGGCAGCCACAAATTCAGTGCTGTGTTCCAGAATCCACGTGTTCTTTAAGAATGACACCAAATTAACTGGTTATTTAGCAGCCTGGTAGGTTTTGCCAGCATTCACAGCTTGTCACATGCAGCAGCATTCATTTTTGCTCCTTTTACAAGTTCTTGTGTACTAGATCCTGTTCTTATGTTGTAAATTCTGAGACCTCGAGGACGGAAACTGTATCTTCCTCCTCCTGGTAACTGGCCTTGTGTGTGCTCACATGTGGGTAAGCAGTAATTCAGTGCCAACAAGGGCAGGCTGTGATTTGGAGTGGCAAACAAAAATAAAAATCAGGTTTAAATGCTCCAGTTCATGCTTGGGCAGAATCCCACTTGGCTGAGAAGGGTTGGTGATGGTGCTTCCTGTATAAGTGCAGTTGTGATGCTGATCAAAGAACAATAGCTATGGAATGGGTTTTAGACAGTGTGAGGAGATAAGGCTAAAATTGCTTGGACTGGTAAATAATTAGGGTAGTTCAGTAGTGTCACTACTGTTGTTTGCCACTTGCTACTGTTTCTTTCATTGCCATACAGCAGAGTACTCCTTTTCCCTGCAGATAATCAAGTTAAATAATTGGGGTAAGATAGAGAAGATAGTTTAGTGTTTGTTGTCCATGGTATATTTCATAACTGCACAGTTACTGAATAATTCTAAATATTTCCTGATTAACAGAATGAAACTCCACACTTCTAAAATTCTCATGTCGTGAAGACATAATATGTTGCAGCAGAGGAAAAGCCACACTAATTACTTAATCACAGGTGTCTTTACAGTGTTAATTTTGCTGCTGTTTTTTGGCAGAATAAATCTAGTGATTCAACAAATAACCTGGTTGGAAAACGTCAAGTTTCAGGGCCTGCCTGAGTGTTTTATTACTTAAATCTGAGCACAGCAGATGGCAGGGCAGGGGCAGGACTGAAAATGAGTGTTTGGGTGGCTGCAGTTGTTCAGATATCGATGCTTTATGTGTGTTTCACAGTCCAATGCTTTATTTGAAGGAGATGTCCGAGCAAGGATTTACAGCCAAGTAATTTTCAGTGTTTTATTTTAAATTAAATGGGCAGCAAGCATTGTAAATCTGGCCTGAGCAGTTGGGGGCAGTGCCCTCTACCGGCCGAAGTTAAGTAAATCTTACTTGTGCTCACTTGCATTTCCTTGCATTTTTTGGCTTTTTTACACTTTCAGGACATTTCAGCTCTAAATATGTGTTGTCTTTTAAACATCCCAGAGAAAGAGCAGCTCTCGTAGCTGCTTGTCAGAGGTTTTGAAATTGGATTAGCCAAATCCCTTGGCTGATTTAGGAATACTGATATTTAAGTCCGTGTTCTTAAATGACCTCTGCCCTCATGAAACAAACACCAATATTTAGTAATAGCTTAGTCTCAGGAGCTGTGATATTTTAGCATTAAATCTCTGGTATAATGGAGTTTTGTGCAGTAATAATTACTTGCCTAGATGAGATTTATTAAGCACTAGGTTTTTCTTTTTTTTTTTTTTTTTTAGCTACATTCCATATGTAGTGTAAAGCTGAGATTTCATATCACATTTTCTTATCAGTGCTTGTGAGCAGATGGAATTATTACTCTTTTAACATAATTCTTGATGTTTTTTATGGCTTGTGAAAGGCCAGTAAAAGCAAGTTAAGCAATCAATGAAATTTTTAAAAGTTACGTACTGTATACTGGGAGAAAACTGGAATTTCACATTTGGAGCTGGTAGGAATCAGGAATTAATGTTCTAGTTTGCATTATTTCTAGCTTGCATTTTGTTTCTACTTAATAGCATCAAATGTGATTTCAGATTTGATGTTTTGCAAGGGGGAGGGCAAAAAACGCCAAAAATCAAAATATTTATTATTTCACTTGTGTGGAAATCATAAGCTTCAGTTTTCTCTCACACATCTTTCTTTTCCTTCTGCTTCAAATCCCCTTGCTAGGTAGTCACAAAGATTTTCTCCCCAGAAGTGGCAAAGCAACTTAGCACCTCAAAATAGTAATTTTTGTATCTGTGCTGTGCTTTATGCTGGCGCATCTTTGCTGCTACTGCTAACATGGTAGGCAGTTCTTAAAAGAGATTTTTTCTCTTAAAAATCATTTTCTTTGATGAAAATTACTTAAAGTGTTTGTTTAGAGCTCAGTTAAGGGGAATTTCTTTCCCTTTGAAGTCCTTAAGATGGAAAGGAATAGTACAGGCTTTTCAAGAACTGCTTTTCATATTTTTGAACTAGCAGTCAAATTGCAAGAAGAGAAAATGCAAACTTTGTAAATATGTCTGGTAAAATGATAGAAGTTCTGCCAGGTATCCTAGGTCATGGGGGATCTGCTGTTGAATAGAAGTGTTGGAATGAAGATGCATCCTTAGGTTTGGGGGGAGGGGTGTAATTTTTTTTTTCCCTTTAAGCAGCAAGATAGAATATTAAACTTTATTTTAAAACACATTGGAGGTTGCATGTTTCTCAGCTGTATCAATATTTAAACATGGCTTATGAGTTTCTCAAGTAACTTACCCACTTCTTACCTGAACACTGAATTCGCACTTCTGTGAAATAAATAGTCCCAAAATCATGTTGGAGGCAAACTTTTATCTTTAAGGTAAACATTAAGTATTGTTTTACCTGATATCGTGAGCCTGGATGACATTTAACAGTAAATGTGACATTACAGAGTTGGTTTAGTTTAAAATACTGGTTTTTTACAGATATCTCCTGCTTGTTTCTTAGCATGAGCAACAGGAAAGACGAGACTCTTTTGTAAAATTACAAATGGACAGAAAGTGCCTAAGAGTAGGTGTGCTGTGCCCAAAAATGGGTATAAAGGAAGAAAGGTTGTTCTGAATTCACCTTGCAGCTGGCTAGAATTGCAATTTTAATTCTGTAATTCCCTTCCCAGTAGCTTAGGTTCACTCCTGTGTAGTGTCAAAGCAGCAGCAATGTTGTGTTCATCTCTGACTAAGGAAGCTGAAAGGTGATAAGCAGGAGCTTGTGTTCATACCTGTTATTTGTTACAAGAGCTGCTTACTGGGTATAATTCATGGTGCTGGTTGATGACACCTTTTCCAAGCTCATTGCCGTGGCTGTATTTCAGACACAGAGGTGTTTATAGAAGTTACTGGGCATGTAATGCTCACCTTCTTACTGCTAAAGAAAGCTGTGTACTCGTAGAGGCCTGGCATGAAACAGGGATGTAATAAAATCTAGCTGCTGGGACTTTGTACAGATTTTAGCCACTTGAGTCAGTGACCTGAAAGCTTTGATTTGATAGCATTGAAATAGTTTGTTCTGACATCTCTGTGAATCAGCCCACCAGGGTTTTCATATGGCTCTGTTAGTCTGTCCTGGCTGAAAAGCTTGAATTTCAAATATATCAGCTCAACTTGGATAACTTAATAACAGATACCATTATGCACACCTGCTCAGGCATACAAAACAGATTTCCTGTCCCAAACACTGAAGGCTTTTTATTCTTCCTTTCAAAGATTTTTGGAGTTGTCTTACTTGTGTGTTCTTTCTGGTTTATTATTTTGTGCATTCTTGTAGCTTAGGATGAAGGACAAATTGTAGTTGAAAAAACAAAACTAGTAGATTGAGCAAGCTTAAGCAGTCAGACCTTTACAGTCACTCTTATTGCTAGCAAATAATTTGATTATCTCCAGATTCACTGATGTTCAAAACCTTACCTGTTTGTGGTTAACCAAGGTGTGCTTTTTTCCCTAGGATTCCTACAGGAAGCAAGTAGTAATTGATGGAGAAACCTGTCTCTTGGATATTCTTGATACAGCAGGTCAAGAAGAATATAGTGCAATGAGGGACCAATATATGAGAACAGGGGAAGGCTTCCTCTGTGTGTTTGCCATAAACAATACAAAGTCTTTTGAAGATATTCACCATTATAGGTGTGTATATATGTATATATGAAGAGATAATCCACCAGCTCTTGTATTAGGTGGGCAGGGGGGCTTGTTATTCCTCTGGATAATACAGTGATCTCTCATGAAATAGGGAAAATCTGAAAATTAACAATATTGAAACTTATTTGTGCATCCGTTACCTGGAATTTTGGGTAATATGAAAATCTGCCTGCCTCATAAATGAGATGTAAATTATTGTTACTTAGTATTCTGAGTCAAGACTTCCCAAAGATAAATTCTGTTGATTCCATTGATAAAATTGTTTGCTAAGATGGATGAACTGAAACTGTTGTAATTGTACAGACAATAATGTCAATTCCTGGTTTTGTTTGGGGCTGGAGGGGGAAATACCTGCGGAATCTCGTGAGAGGAATAACCTGTGTGAGCCCTGATACCTGAGAAGCACCAGAAAACCAGAGCTTCAAAATGATAGTAAAAACCACCTGTTACTACGTTCTTCATATTACCTTCTTTTAAATAATTAGTTTAGAGTTCCATGCTTTGTCAACTACACTTATTGAGAAATAGCAGCAGTCTCTGGTGATTACCACAGCAGATCATTTATAATGATCTTACTGTAAGGTACTCAGATACCTTACAGTTACCCTGAATTCTCCCTGGATATTCTATTAGAAGCCAATGCAATTCCCACCAAAGATCACTGAGTTCATCAGCATCAGCCTAAGGTTGTCCCAAACACGCGTTAATATATACACAGTTAGGTAATAATAATAATAATATCACAAATGGGTTTCCTATGGGTTTAGAGGAGGAAGGGAAAAAGGCAAGAAAGATGTTGGTGTAAGGAGAAGAAGGAGCATAGGTGTTTTCATGAGGAATGTTTGTTTTTAAAGAGAGTTGCAGAGTTGCATAAGAAGACCATCACAGTTTATTTCAAAGACTGTTGGGAGCTGAGTGCTGGAATTTCTTCTGTTCATTGATAGAGCTGTGGGTGACCTTCTAGACTTGAAGCTGAACGATCAGAAAGAGGTGGAAACAGTGTCTATTTTAATTAAGAACATACTGCTAGATTATTTGGGAAGGCAGAAATAATGAAACAGATGATTTTTCACAAGATTCTTCACAAGTACCTCTAACATCTTTCAAGTTGCTTTCTAACTAGTGCTTGAAAGGGCTGTTACCAAATTTCTCTCTGTAGAAAGCCAGACAAATGATCTTCAAAGTTTTAAATCCCCTAAGTACAGATTTTTTAATGCTGTCTATAATTAAAGAACAAAATAAAATCACAACCTCCCTCCAAAATCAAGACATCAGACCTAGAGCTTTTGGCAGTGTTTTGGCAAATGAATCAAGTATTATGAGTGTTGAATGTGAGAGGTAAGTAGTAAGATTAATACCAGAGCTAGTTCAGCTTATTCTGGTATTAGCTGCTAAAAAGTTAAAAAAAAATTAAAAACCCAGTGTAATGACATTAACATCTATAGTAGTTTGTAAAATGTCAGGCTTTTGGTTGGTTGGTTTTTGCTTAGTAAGATAATAAACTTGAGGGTGACAGGATTGATCAATTTATTTTTAGTGGCTTCCAATAGTGCATGTGCAGTAGATTAACATAAAGAATGATGTTCACCTCTATTAATTTAATGTTTTAATTGTTTTAAAATCTACTATATAAACTATTCATACTTGTTAAATGCAATCTCTTCTTTTTCTTTGTTTTTAGGGAACAAATAAAGAGAGTTAAAGACTCAGAAGATGTCCCAATGGTGCTAGTAGGAAACAAATGTGATTTGCCTTCCAGAACAGTAGACACAAAACAAGCTCAGGATTTAGCAAGAAGTTATGGAATTCCTTTCATTGAAACATCAGCAAAGACAAGACAGGTAAAGCTCAAAATTTCCCAGATGCAAAGGCAGAGCACTCACCTGAATTAGCATAATGTTAATTATTCCAGGCATTGACATTTGCTTGGTCATATCAATGGATGCATTTCTGGAGATTGGAAATCCTTGGGGTGTTTCTTCTTTCTCTAAACTTGCTTGTAATTGTTTATTGATGAGTGATTGATTGGCTTCAAGTGGGCAGACTCAGAGTGAGACCTGGCCTACTGTTGCTCTCCTCTGTCAGGTGGCTGCAGCATTCTTAGCCTTGTGAGAGATTTTAAGAGAATAAAATCACTTCTGCTGAGAGAGGTGAAATGCTTTTTTTCCCCTCATCAAGAGGATTAAACAGACAAAGAGGTAATTAGTTTATTCTGGTTTAAGTGTCTTCATTAATAACAAAGGCATTTTTCTTTGAGGGATTGATTCTCTAATTAGGGGGACATGCTTGATACACGTAAGCAATTGACCTTAAGGCTATTTCTGAAATTCCTGAATTAGTTGTTTGTGTAAAATGATACTTTTCCTGAGACTTTAGAGCTCACTGTTGGTTTGTTGTAGCTCACTGGTCCTTTCAGTCCCTCTCTTGTGCTGTGTGAGGACACATGTGCCGGAGTGGCACATCTGAGTTTTCAGAGGAAGGCTCTGTGGATAGAGGTGGAACTTATTCAGTACTTCTGGAAGAAAGCAATCTTGAAAAATGCTGGTTGGTGGTTTCTCTTTTAAGAGCACAGATTTTGCTGTCAATACAAACTAGATCAGGCCTGAGTGGCTCCTACTCTGCATAATCAGAAGTGTTATGTGCAGGTTGTGAATCAGGAATTCAGGAGGCAAATAAGGGCAGAATGCTGCAGTTTAAATAACTGCTCAGAATTTCTGTAGAGATCCAGCTGCATTACTTTGCAGAATTTCCTTGAAGCTTGTAAGGCATTTTTGGATCTGAGAAATGAATATTTTATTAGTGCATGTTTCCTCCACCCATCCACATTTTTGACAAGTTGAAACCTGGGCTAATTAGTAAAACTTCAGAAAGCAGTGCTAACTTCTGGCAACAAAGAAAGTCTCTGTTAGGTAAGATTAAAAAAACCAAAGCAGAATTACCAAACTTGAATGACTGAGAATAAATTAGGCCACAAGAGTGTGCTGGAGAAGAGGGCATACAAGTGGATTGAATGACAGTGACTTTGTTTGGAAGGTGCTGTATTAGTGTCTGTTATGGAGATAGGAGGGTGAAAAAATAACTCTGAAATTATATTTTAGGTTTGAAAGAATAGAAATGCTGCACCAACATCTAGGTTTTACTTTGTTCAGCCTGTCTTATACAGCATCAGGCTTTGTTGGGGAAATATTCCTTTTGCATAGCCACTTCTATTAAAAGGGGTATTTTAAAATAAAGATGCCCAGTAAACTGTTTAGAACCTGTTGGATTCAAAAACTTGGCACCACTAGGGATGGCTGCTTATTCTTTCCCAGTGCTGTTTAGAGCACTGTGCTATGAAATTCCTTCATAGGATGCCATGTAAATAAAATATTATTCTTGAGAAGAAAAAAGGGCATTGGAGAAAGAACTGGAATTTAGTTACAGCAAGAGGATCTGAATATTAGTGTATGTGATTGTATATGCATGTGTGTGTATGTGCATAGAATGATTTTTCAGTCACACTATCATATATATAAACATATATATACACACATACCTTCTTCAACAGTAATTTGAAGTTAGGGGGGTCAAATAATTTTGTGAGTTGCATATGACTCATGGGTTATAGTTTTATTCACTCTTTGTCTAAAAGTCAATATATAAATAAAACTCTGGTCCTCTGTCCTCATGGAGAACTTCCAAGTATGAACGGCTGGTCATCTTCTGGAGTCTGTGGAAAGTCTGCCATGAATCTTTTGAAGTAGGAACCTTCTTTTCCATTTGTGTCCTCACCTTCCACCACATGGAAACATTATCACTAATGCCATGCTCAAAGGCACCATTTTCCTGCCTCTGCCCTTTCTGTGCCCAGTTCTGCTGGAGCTCAGAGGGAATCATAAATGTTTCTGCAGAAGGAAACTGGGAAGGTGGAAAGGGAAGGCAGTTGTCAGAATAGACTTTTTTGATTGCCAAGACACTTTTTAGAAAGGATGTTATTGCATGCTCATGCAGGATGATGTCTCAATTCAGCTGAGTTTTTAAGATTCTCAGAAATTCATAGGCAAGGACAGAAAACAGAAGAATATTGAAATGAAGTACAGAAATAAGTTTTTCTGGAAGTTAGTGTGTTTAGGTTCTGACTGAGAATAAAGATGCGAACTTCAACTCACAGCAAGAAGATTGTTTTAAGCCAAATCCCTCTGTGAATTTTCAAACAAATCATTGAATTCATCAGTGAAACCTTGCCTTAGTGGGCCCTACAACTTGTGTATAAGGCTACAGTTTATTAATATTTTCAATTAGACCATTGACTGAAATCAATATAATGTAGTTTATGAAAAATAGTGATAGTCCAGTTTCTGAATGTAAGCAAGTGGCAGTACTGGTGGTTTTGTAAGGCCATGAGCATTTATTCATCCTTTCACAATCCTTATGGAGAAGGGGTTGAATAGCTTAGGTTTATTTTGATTGCTGGTTTTGCTTTTCTCTGTTTGACATAAGCTTTATATTCAGGTTCTTCCCAGTCTGCATAAGCATGTAGCTCCCAATAATATCAATAGTATCAATGAGAGACAGACTTGATTTATCCCCGCCAAAGCTGCACCCACCATTCTTCACTGGGCTTCCCCTTGCCTGGGAGTTTACACAGGGCAAAGCCCCAGTGTGGTTTGACTCTAGGGCTTTGTTTCCCTTGGAACATTTCTGCTTTCCTGCTGGTATTGGATTCACAGGAAGAGCAGATGAATGAGCATTATTGCAAGCATAGCAAAGGATTTCCCAGAGTTTGAGGTCTTGTTATTTAGAATATATGCTTGAACACACTTTCGAAGCGCGTAATAAAGAAGTTGACCCAAATCAGGAGAACACTGTTAAAAAAAGCATTTTGGTTATTTCAGCTCTCTAACGTACAGTGGGTTAGACCTCAGCCTTGTGATCAGACTAAGTTGAGAACCTGTGCCTAGTCTGTTGAAGTAACTGGGGCAGTATTTACAGAAGTTCATTCCTACATCTCAGTTAAAATTCATGGCTAACTGATAACTTAGTTTGCTTGAACCATTTTTAGAGGTGTGTCATATCTGTTTCATGATATTGTATCACTCCAAGTAATTTTTAATCCTGTTCTTGTATACAGGTTTCATCTTAAAGCTTTGTTTTAAATGAGTTTTGACTTGGTCAGACTTTGACACTAGGGGTTGAGTTTTTTCATGTCAACTGTCTGTTGTAAGGTAGAACTTTTCTGGAAAAGTTTAGTCCTCCCCCCAAGGACAAAGAGTTTTGGTTGCTTTTAGGAGATCAGCTGTGATCAAGTGTTTAAGGATGGGCACAGAACAATTTTAAGTTGTCAGAACTAACTTTCATTAGGTTCCTTTAAGCACTACAGAAGTGGAACTTGTGAGAATTCTTGTTTGGGATACTTTTGTCTGTGTTTGAAACAGCTTTTCTTTGCACATGGTCATATTTTAAATGGAATGTTTGTCTGTCATTCAGGAAGCAAAAGCACCTCAAAAACAGTACCTCAAGGTCCTGGGCTACTCAGGCTGTTTAGATTTTGAAGTTTTTAATAACTGCCAAAGGGTATTTTTGCTTCTAGCTCTGACAGCTGAAAGAACTGGTTAGTCCCATTTTATATATATGGTCATTGCTTATTGAAGGAAAAACATATTAGAGAGTCTTAAATTGGTATTAAAATTACTTAAGTTTGCAGGATTGATATCTGGCTCTTTGAAATGTCACCTTGTGCTAATGATAGGAGCAAATATGTCTGTACAGATTTTCTTTCAGAATAATCTCTTTCAGCAGGTTCATAAGTCTATTCTTGGTGGTGGCAGTAATAGCAATTTCTTTTCTCATTCTGTGTCTCTCCATCTCTCTGCATTGCTAAAGCAAATTACAGCTCCTACTGGTGATGGGAAAGTTGGCAATAAATGTTGACTCAACAATTGTTACCTAATTTTTCATGTGAAAACTCCATAATCAAATTACATCTTTTTACTGCAGGACAGTAGATTTGCAAAAATGTTGATTGTTGTACAGCCTGTGCTTTGGCACATAGCAGCTGATCAATGTTTGCTGTTTCTACTTCAGAAAGAAACTTCCATTCCTTCCAGAAAAACATGGAAGTATGAGCTTTACTTGGATTTTGCCCGTTCTAGTGGCTTTTTTTACATTTTGCAACCTGTCAGACCTGGAATGTAAGACTTGTCCATACTTTACTACATCCTAAGATGGCACATTATGTATATACAGGGAAATACAATCCAGGAAATAAATCTTAATTCATTTAATCTTCAAATTGGAGAGGCTGTAGCTCAGAAGAACTCTCAGATAAGCAGCAGTGTGTTAAAAATAAGTGTTCCATGTGATGACCCGTGGCACAGGTCATGCAAAATGACCCAGTAATTGTGGCAGTAAATGCTGGCTGGCTTTATTCCATGCATAATATGAAGATGAAATGGAGAGAGAATTTATGGAAAATCTGCCAAATAAAAGCCCAGACTGTTTATTGGTAGTAATAAAGCTTTGGGGCTTAAATGGTTGTGCTGCTTACCATAATCATCAGTGTTTTCTGGTTTTAATTTCAAATGATGTGTTTGTATTAAATTAACAACCCTGTTGATCTGATTGAGGAGACAAGTACTGAGATTGATAGTAAGGCAGAGGAGGGATTTGCTCTCCCCTTCAAAAGCTACACTGGAACACTTTTCATCTTGTTCTAATAAGAACATCCTCACAGATTGATCTAAATCATTAAATATACACACAGGTACACTAATCTTCAAATATTATAACTTAGAACTGGTGCTGTATCTCTTTATAGTGTATTTGATTGAAAATGTCTTCAGTCTCCATACATTTATTTTTTTAATGCTTGTGGTGTCATATCCAAGTGGCCTAAATGCAGAGCTGCAGAAAAGTAAGGTGTGAAACGAAAGAAGTAAAATGTGTAGCTCTGTGTCATCCCTGGAACACAGGGATGAGCATTTCTGCAGCAGATTAAAATCTGAGCAACAGAACTTCACAGATTGTTTGCATTTAGTGTTGTTATGGGACCTTCATGGTTACTGAGTCTGGCTCAGAGGAACAGATCAGGTGTGTCTTGTTGATGTAACAAATCTCTTAAAGATCATAATAATGAACATTTGCTGCCATGGCTCAGATACCATTTTTCCTGAATTTAATAGCACAGCACTTGGTTTGGAAAGTTAGTAGCTTTAAAAACAACACTGCCCCAAATTTAGTATTCTTAGAAAATTTTATTTCTTTATAACCACTTAGGAAATCACATGGAGGGAGTTTTTTAATACTTTGTTTGCTTGATCATGGATTTTTGCAAAGTTCCCCTTCTGACCTAAAGAACGGAATATAAAGCTGCTTGCTTTTCTTTGCCCAAACAGTAACATTGTTCTCACTTCGGCTCAAAACTGCAAGTGGGTGGTTTAACTATGTATGTTCATAAGTATCCCCTAGTTCACAGTCTAACAAGGTTTCGTGCCTCCTGCATACATCCATGCCCACAGAAATGTGGGAATAGATTCAGTAGCAGAAGCAGTATCATTTTCAGCAATGGAAAAAAATAAGTCTTACTCTTTTTTAGGCCCAGTGTTGCCATGCACAGAAGAAAAGCAGAGCTTGAAGCATAGATATTCACAATAATTGGTAATCAATAAATGTTGAATTAAGTATTTACCAAGCAGCAAATCAGCAAGCCCAGCATTTTAAATACATAAATGAAGCTCCATATACTTCTCTCAAGTAAAGCTCATAATTTCAGTGGTTCTGTTGTGGTTTTTTCCCCTTCCATGGGTGTCCCACTTTGTCTCTATCCTTAACAAAGTGATTTTTAAGGAGTTGTGTTTTACAATGCAGAGAGTGGAGGATGCTTTTTATACATTGGTGCGAGAGATCCGACAGTACAGAGTGAAAAAAATCAGCAAAGAAGAAAAGACTCCAGGGTGCGTGAAAATTAAAAAATGCCTTGTAATGTAACAGGGTAAGTTTGTAATGTACCAGGATAAGTGTTGCAAATCACTTGCCAGATAAAACTGATTGAGGGTGTCTTGCCAATCAGACTTTTTGTGGCTAATCAATGACATAATTTCAGATATAAAACCAATCACATTTTGGTGTCCTGAATATGGATTTGCTTTGTTTTGTCGGGTTTTCATAAATGGATTTTTATCTATTTATGAAAAGACAAGAAGTCTTTACTGCATATTGAATGCTCCAGCTGGGAAATGGAGGCAGAGTTCTGAGTGGGAAGAAGTTAGGAGGAAGGAGTTTTATTAGGAATATATTGCAGATGCTGTTGAATTGAATATTGGTTGAAGCTTCAGGCTGATGAACTGAGGAGAGAAGATTACAACACTTACAAGTCCTCCTCAGATCCAGAAATAGGAGGTTCCTAATCCAGCAAAGCAGTGTTTGACTGTGTACAGGATTTTTTAATTCTCAGGCTCTTCCTTATGCTATGCTATTGTTTCCTTGTTCTTCCCCAGCTTAAAAAAATTACCCTTACCATTTCCAGGAGATTCTTGTCAACTGTGATGCCATGAGTGATCCAGATTTGGACAAAATAAGGTTTCAGCTTTTTTGAGAGCCTTTACAAGAGGTGATGGTTAAGCAATAGCAAAGGAACACTGGAGGGAGAGAGGAGAGTAAACCAAAACCAAGAAGAAAGCGCCAAAAAACCCCAATACCCAATTTTTTTTTTTTTTTTTTTTTTTTTTTTTAATCTGTATATTCCACTGTAAGAAAAATGGGAGGAGGTGAGGACAGAAGAAACTGGTATGGAAAAGAAGTGCTTGTCTAAATCACTTCCTGTGCTTTTTGAGTAAACCATCAGAGCAGTTCCTTGCAGATATTCCTATTATTCCTGTGGTATTAATTCTTTGCCTCTTATTGCACAAGTGCAGAGAGCAAGTTGTTACTCCTTACATACTTGTCTAAGTGGACATACATTTCCTATTGTGTAAAACAAAAACTGTTCATTTTTCAAGGTGTGTCTTTGTACTTCAAATTATGTGGCAGAGAAGTAGTAGAATTTGGGTTGTATTCTCCAGAGACTGTCACAGTGTAGGAATATTCTCCTCAGAGAGGGAGTTCTGTTTCTCTTTCTGGGGAAGAAATTCTAATTCATAACAGTTTTTACTAGATCTGGTCAGGCTTGTTCCTCTCCGCTTTTAAGTGATGAATGACTGCTCAGAGGTAATTATTTGGATTTCTTTTTTTCCTAAAGAAAGTGATGGAGTCCACTTTCTTGGAGATGTTCAGGAAATTACTGGATGTGGCATTTAATGCCATGACATAGTTCACAAGGTGCTGATCAGTCAGAGGTTGGACTTGATGCTCTTGGAGGTGTTTTCCAACCTTAATTACATGATTCAATCACTTTGTGATACTCTTTGCATCACAGGTTTTCTTTGCAGGAAACTGGAAACTTCATTCAGGAAGCTCCCTAGTCTTCCATCCAAATATTACTAAAACTGATGCCAGCAAAACACCTTGGTTTATCCTTCCCTGGCTATCAGAAAACAACAAACAGAAGCTGTGCAAGATGACTTTTGATGAGAGCAATAGAAAGTAAATTGCTCAAGCCCTGTAACCTTCTGGAAACCAACTTGGCAATTACTTGGTGTGTTACTGACGAAACCATACCACAAAGTAGAATTTATTTTTTTTATACTGGGACTTGAAAGATCCTGAGTCCTCTCTGCTTTCCCATCCTGTTGGGGGAATGAGAGTAGGATGGTGGGAATTGTGGTTTTCAGTGGAAGGATTTTTGCAGATTGTAAGGTTCTTATTTATGTCTCAGTAAACACATGCTTTCTTTCTACCAGCTTCCTGCTTTCTTTCTGGTGATGTCCAAGAGAAGTATTTTTGGGGGGTTTTGCACTTCCCCCCCACCCCCCCCCCCATATGAGGGAAATCTGTCAACAGTGGATATCACAGAGTTCTGGATGTTTGTTGTGTTTTCTTTTTTCTCTGCACCCTGTTTAGAAAATAGTCTTGGATCTAAGGCTCTAGAACTTCAGGAGTCTGCTTAGGGAAAGAATCATATGCCTTTATTCCCAAGTGAATTTTACATGGTATTGATAGGCATTTTCAGCAACTTTGTATTTAGGGAGTTAAGTTGGAGGAAGCATATTCCAAAATTATTATGGCACAGCTGTAGTTCAGTAGTGGTTTGAGTGGAATGAGATATTTAAACTAGCTTGGCTTGTCTTACTTTACAGTCAGTAAAAAAATGTATTATCACAGTCTGGTGTGTAGTAGGTGGGTAAGGAGAGCAGCACCTGATGGTGGGAGCCTTACAGCTGGGATTTTTGAGACTTCTGAAATATTCATTGTAACACAGATTGCAATGATAAGATTCTGTGAATAATCAAGTTGGATGGTTCGGTGTTTTCCTTCCTCTTGGAATATTGTTTATCTTCTTGCTGCCTGTGGGATGCCTTCTTAAGTTATATTAGTCTTCCACAAGGAAACTGAAAACTTAGACTACCCAGACTGCCAGGAACTGCTGATGCTTTCCAAGAGTTTCATTCCTTTTGCTGTTACATAGTAAAGCAGAAAGGACAGAAAATCTTTTGCTCAGCTAGCAGGGAGAAATCTCCAAAACTCCATGGGAAATCCTCAAAAGCATCTTGTGAAAGCATCAGATTTTTTTAAATAAAAAGCACGCTATGAGCAGACATCTAGATAATGTAATCTGTGTTGAGCTGGGTTAATAGGGAACAGTTTGAATTAGAAAAGTTCTAGATTTGAATTTAAAAATGCCTACATTCTTGATTGAACTGCAATTTAATGTTTTCTCTCCATAGTACTACAGAGATGTGCAGACAAATTCCATTCCTTGTGACTGATACATGTGTGTATGCATATATGCATTATATATTAAAAAAAGTAAAAACTCCTACAATTTAGAACTTGCTTAAGGATTTTGCTGGGATTTTAAGGAATTCCAAATTCCTTATGAATTTGGTGCTTGTTATTGCCAGCCAGGTTCATTGCCCAGTCTTGTGCTTGCTTGTGGTCATGCAGCCACATCTCCAGATTTCTCTGCAGCCATGGGGACCATGTGGGGCTCCAAAAGCTTGTAGCCAGGAGCAGGCTGTTCTGTGGGATCAGTTCTGCTGTTTCTGTTCTCTCTGCCCTTTGGAAGAACAAGGGCCCGGAGCAAGGCCTGTCAGTGCACTTTTAGTGAGGCTCTGGGGTTTAGTTCTGAGCCTGCGCAGGGAATTGTGAGTTTCTAATCTGAGCCTGGATTTAAAGCTCTCATTCAGTACTCTTAACTTCCCCAAAGGCTTGCACACAATAAGTGCATTGTCAGAAGGAAGAAGGTCAGCTACCTGCAGTCCCTTCCTACCGAAAGAGCTGACTGGAAAGGTTGGCAGCCTTTGATCTCACGGCATTGATGCCTTCAGGGACCTTCTGGAGACAGAGTATCCACTACTTAGATTTAAAATTTAATGGGCAGGCTGAAAAGTGAAAGACCTCTCTTTACCTTGTGTTCTCCACTTCTAACTCAAATGGTCTAAGCATAGTTTTGTATGTCATGTTCTATTAATGACCTGAATTGAAGACAAATTGTGGTAGGACCAAACATAATCAATAATTAGTGAGGCTTGGTCTACAAAGGTGTAAATGCAAGGATGAAGGCCAAGTCAGTTCTGTAACCCGGTCTAGTGAAAAGTGTCCCTGCCCACAGCAGGAGCTTGGAATGAGATGATCTAAGATCTCTTCCAACCCAAACCATTCTATGATTCTCTGTTGCAACATGCGCTGTATTTAAAAGATCCTCATCTTCTGGATAGAAAAAAAAAATTCAGCCTGGATTGAGAAGCCACGTGCTTAAAGGTATTACTTTGTACAAGTTATTTTCTCTGCATTTATTTAAAACAAGTTTAATGAGGGAGGATTTCTCTCTCACCTTTCTCTGAAAGGTGCTTCTATAAGGCAGTGTGAACAGTTTTGGGCAGAGATTGTTCTTCTATGGTTCTTGTGTTTTAAGAATGAAACAGTTTTGTCTGTTGTGATTCATTTTAGTGCTGTCCTCCTCCTTCTTAATACTGAGACCTGCAATGGAATCATGAACTGTTGCTACTTGAACATTGCTAAATATTCTCTTTAAGCATTAATGCTGAAGCTGTAAGCAAAATACACTAGTTCTCTCTAAAGTAATGCCAAGTATTTTTAATTTTCCAATGAGTGACATGACTTTTTGCAGGAATAAGGCTATTCTCCCACTAGGCATGCTGCATCAATTTTATACTGGTCAATAATGCCTCAAAATGTAGAACAAGTTGTTTACAAGGTCTTGTAATATGCAAAACTGTGCTATTAATATTGGGAGATACACTGCCAAGGACTTAGAACATCAGCTGTGTGTAAATGTTTTATGAACTTGAAGAGTGCTGCTTTTTAAGTGAAGCTGTTTCACACTTCCCTGCTGTTTGGACTTTTCCTATTAAGTTTCATCACCACTTGGAATTTAGCTGAAACAGTAATGAATTAGGTGATTTTCGGCTTTTTGTTTTCTCAGAGTTCACTTTCAGTTCTTTACTGAAGTAGGCATAGAGGAAGAAATGCAGTGTTACCTTTTTTTGGCAGCTTGAAGGCAAACTTGTGTGGCTGAATTTCTAGGCCCAGTTCTATAGTAATGCATTTGGCTGCTGTGATACAGTAACATTTCTCATCTATCTAAAAGATAAAAGGAATAAGGCAGGAAAGAAGCAAGAACATTTTTATCTTAAAGATTTTATAACTCTGTATTCAAATTATTAAATGTAAAGGTAGACTGACAACATGAGTACTTCAGTGGGATTTGAAGCAATGTGAGAGCAAGACCATAAATTGTTTCCCATAACTAAGTTGTAACAAAGTACACTGTACAACATTGTACTTGATAGTGGTCCATGTCAGGCTTTTGGATATGTTGGTCTCTTTTGATCAGAGTTAATTTTGGTCAGCTGTAATTACCTCTAAAAATAATGAGAAACTACTCAGTGAGAACAGACTTTAGCTTTTGTGTCTGTATCTTAAGTCTTGGAGCCATGGAGATTTTAAGTGACTATCCAGCACCAGAGAGAATGTGTTTCATGTGTCCTTAACTTTAGAAGTTGAATAGAATGATTTATTAAATAACTTATCAATGGGACATGGGATTGATTTGATTGATTTGCATGTGTAAAGATTTATAAAACTGTGGTGTGATTACCAATGTGCCTTAGAAATGATCAGAATATGTGGATTAACTGTAAATATGTCTTTGGTATTGAATTATTGGTACAAATATTAGAATTCATATTCCAGAGCTGTATATAGATTATTAAAGCATAAATAAAGATAGTTAATGTCTCACAACTTCCCTGCGCTGAGGGTGCTGAGGCTGTGGCACAGGTTGCCCAGAGAAGCTGTGGCTGCTCCATCCCTGGAAAGGTCCTATGCCAGCTTGGACTGGGCTCGGAGCAATCTGGGATAGTGGCAGCTGTCAGGAGGTTGGGATGAGATCATCTTTAAGGTCCTTTCCAACCCAGGCTTTTCTATGATAATATATACTTGTAACCTAATTGTGAGGTGTTATTATATAAATACGCATTCTGTATATGATACTTTCCTAGCTCCAAGGTGTGCTCTTGGAGATGGAGCTGGGGGCAACACATTTCATTCCCTTCCTTCCCACATCAGCAATGGAATTTCACCTGTGGAGCACCTGTGAGTAACCTGCAGGGTGCCCTAAGCCCAGTTGAGGAGCAGCTGAGGAGCAGGGCAGCAGGTGTCAGCTACTAATGGCACCAAAGCAGTTCCCTCAGGTGGTTGTGTTAGTGCTGCTCAGAATTCCAGAGAGGAACAGGATTAGTCCTGCAGCCAGGATTCATTGTTCAAAGGGTGGCAGATAGGCAGCAGGATGTGCTGATGGAACGCCCCCCTCACATGGCCAGGGAGGGACACAGGCTGTATCTCAGCAGGCCTGTGGGTCTGAACCTGATCCTAATTTGTATCTGTCTGTATCTTTGCAGGGTGTTGATGATGCCTTCTACACATTAGTTCGAGAAATCAGAAAACACAAAGAGAAGATGAGCAAAGATGGCAAAAAGAAGAAAAAGAAGACAAAGACAAAGTGTATAATTATGTAAATACAATTTATCCTTATTCTTAAGAAGTACTGAAGTAATTTTGTACATTACACTAAATTATTAGCATTTGTTTTAGCATTACTTTACTTTCTGCTTCATGATCCTGTTAGCTTTACCTGAATGCTTGTTTTAAATGGCAGTGGAAACTTCATTCCTCTTAAAGTGCCAGTATTCTTTGACTGTTGGTTCTTGAACTAGCAATGCCTGTGAAAAAAAGAAACAAAAAAAAAACAAACAAAAAATAACAAAAACCCAAAACAAACAAAAAATACCCACAAAAAGCCTGAGAACTGTCTTAGGACTCTTTGGTGCATGCACAGTTGCTAACTTCCTATTTTTCTTACTGATTGTGAACTTCTGTTCTGTGTGCAAAGCAAACAAATGATGCTCTCATTTTAACATCTCCTCTAAATTTCTGGGTTTATAAATTTGGTTGGGAAAAAGGACTAGTTAGCAAAAGAAGCTTTCATTTCAGCATTTCCTTTATTTTAGACTGATTGCAATAGAGAGAGACCAGAAGCCTTTATATAGTCTTCCTGTAGATTTTGCTTCTAGGCATCTAGTCTTGTAGCATTTCAGATCAACTTTATTGAATGTAAAAAGAAAACTTTCAAAAAAATTCACTGCAATTTGTCACAGTCACTCCTTAAATAGTCTATTTTTTCTAAAAAAAAAATTAAAAAAAAAAAGAAAAAAATTTAAAAAGACAACAATGCACACCTGGCAATGGAAAAAGTAAAAGTTCTAATTAGGTTGATTTGCTATTGTTAATACATTGCTTTAAGAGCTTCACTGACTTTTTGTGTCTGAAGACCAAGATGAAATCCGCCTGTGTCAAAGCTTTGAGTTGCTTTGGTCAGTAGGGCCAGGATTTGACCTTGAGCGTCCCTACAAAATATTAGAATGCCTTAACAGAGAAGTTGATTCAAATTCTTAGGTTAATTCATACATGGACCCAGAATTTACCATAAGAATTAAATCAGAATCAATCCTAAATTACATAGTGGAGTAAAACCATTCTTCTCCCCCCCACCCCCCTTCCCACCAAGAGTGGCATTAAATATTTCCAGATGCCCATTTTGTGCAAAATAGGGGAGAAATTCTAAATTCTAGCAACATCAGATGAGTGAATGGAAAAGTTGAATTTAACTGCTTCATGCAAATAATTTGGTAATCCACTATGCCATGGAAATGGTGTGGAATTTGCACAATCTGTCAGCATAGAACATGATTTCCAGAGTCAGTGTTGTTTGTGTGATGTCTGTGAAGTACTAATTCAATGGTTGGTGAGTGGCATTCCAGTGTCTAGACAGTCATGAAGCTATACCAAGAGTTTAATGTTGTCTTTCTCTGTGATTAAGTTCTCTTGTGAGTTTTGTTCTTCTCTCCCCCCCACGTTTTTTTGGGGTTTTTTTCTGATTGGAATTAATGCAGGATTTTTGCAGGAGCTTTCACTTTTTGGTACTGCAGTAGCCTAGTTATCCACTGAAGTACGAGCCAGTAGTTCAGTGTTTCCAGTTCCCAGTGTCTCCCTGTAAATTTGGAGTTGTTTGTTTCAGGAGAACTTTAGTCCCTGAAGGTGCACTTCTTCACAGGAGCTAACTCAGCTGCAGAGTGACACTGGAAGGTTGTGACTCTGGTGTACCCAAAAAATAAAACACAAGACATTGAAGTAGGATAGCTCGGGACACTGGAAAATTTGAAACAGGGAATAGCAGCCTTGCCCTAACCTAAGGTATTCCATAGAAATTTTACACAGGTTTGTAAAAATTGCACTGTGTAACTTGGACCATTTCTGTGAGAAGTATTATTTTGCTTCTACAAAAAAAAATCTGAGTGACTGTTGTAGGTGGGGACCTGCAAATCTGGCAGGGAAGACAGAATGCCTGGATTGCTCCATATTCTTTAATTTCAGTGTGTCTTGGAGAAATCAGGCCTTTCCCTGCCTGTCACCTCCGTTCCCACCCTTCACCAAAATCCAGACCCCTTCACTCCTCTCAGCTTCAATGTGAAATGTAGGTTATGAAATATTCTGAAAAACAGTAACAGGAGAGCCTAAGTTTATACTATAAGGAGTAAGAACACATTCTCAATGTCACAAAGTATTTCAGAGCTTCCAAGGTTAAAACATGTTGGAGACAGTTATTTGCACATTTTATACACTCTTGATAATACATGAAGAATGTAGCAAAAGTGGGTTGTAAGCCTTGAGTAAATGGAAGTAATCTTAAGATTACTTTAATTTTGGTAACTGAGTCACACTGCATGTCAGATTAGGGCTGGTCTAAAATTCTGATGTTAATTTAACTAAAAGCTGTTAGGAGAATTTGTAGCTGAAATGTCTTATTCATCAAAAGTGGATTTCTATAGCTCTATTATAAAGCTATATATGAACCAATGGTGGGGTTTTTCAGCAAAAGTGAGCTGTAGCTGCCAGTCTAATTAAATTAGTACAAAATCCATTTAGATTAGCCCTTATTTACTTGAAAAAAATCCCAACCCAACTCCATCCTTGCCACTGTAGCGGTTTTGTCTTCCTGTTTGTTGAGATTTGGTGAAGCACGTTGGATTGCAGCTTGCACAAGCTGCTCCATCATCACTGCCCTGCCCTATTTGAGATGCTTCCACAAAACATCCCTGAGTGCTGTGTGTCCTGAGAGCAGCTCCTGAGCAAGCCTGGGAGTCACTGCCCATGTCACCATGTCAAACTGCCGTGAGTCAGGGAGTAACACCTTCTTACAGTAGCTTTATGTAACTGCTAAATACCTGGATCCTTGGTTTGCTCCAAAAGGAATTATTCTGACCAGTTTCAGTGCCCTGAAATTCCTTGCTACTTTTTTGCTGTGTGGGCTTTGTTACAGTAACAGGATAATGGGTAAATACTGACACACACAATCTTCTGTTCTTGTCTAGACTATGAAGCAATACAATTATTACCTTCAAAGACCATCAAACTGTAAAACAAATCATTGTGTCTCAAGTTTACATAAAGCTACATAGATGGTAAATCTTTCCTAACATTTCTTTATTCCACTGTCTTGTGTTTTCATGTTGAAAATACTTCTGCTTTTTCCTCTTGAGTGCCAACTTCTTACTAGAATGACTTCTTAATGTAATATGTTTACCTGGAATGTATTTTAACTATTTTTGTATAGTGTAAACTGAAACATGCACATTTTGTACATTGTGCTTTATTTGATGTGGAACATATGCAGTGTGATCCAGTTTTTCCATAATTTGGTTGTGTGACCTAGGAATGTTGGTCATGCCTGACATTAAGTTTAAAAAAAGGAAAAAAAAAAAAAAAAAGACCACTGTTTGTTTTAAAATTTTTAATGTTTTTAGGAGTATGTGCTGTGAGGTGATCTGGAACTTGTCATTTTTTTTGTCAAACTGTACTGCTCCTATTTATTGTAATGTAATAAAAAATAGTTATTGTGAGTGTCTGTCCCAGTTTCCTTTGCAAGAATTTCAAGTAACAGAGCATCCCACAAATTCCATGTGCTTGGCAGTTGTTCTCCATTCTTTCTTGTACTTCTGCTGGTGCTGCCTGTCCCAGAACTCCTATCCTTGCCCCCCTTGGTGTCCCTGTCTCTCAGAGGGGCAGCTGCTCACTGCAGGTGGAAGTGCAGAGGAGCTCAGTTGATGTGGAAAGAGTTTTTCACATCAGTGTGGTGGCAGAAACTGGAGCACATGTATTTCATCACAAGGTACTGCATTCTGCCATCACTTTGTAAATTCTGTCCTGGAATTCTATGAGGATGGGGCTGCATCCCCCCTTCCTCCTCCTCAGGTCAGCTGTAATCTCAGAAATGCTTGTTCAGCACCTGGCTGAGATCCTCTGGAGCTCTTCAGGAACAGTTCCCAGGAATTGGTGCTGTCTGAAGAGCTCCTGCTTTGTAACCAGCAGCCTTGGAAACTTATCTTGCCTGCTTGAAGAACACCCCTAGTGGAACAGTATTTTTGCTTTTGAAATTTCAAAGGAAGTTACTTACCTGGATTGTGGTCAGGATGGAAAATTGCTGTGACTATGCCCACTATAAAGAGTGGGCCTGAGTGAGGCCCTTGGTGCTCTCCTGGACTGCAGTGGGCAGTGACCACAAGTCTCCCTCTGTGTGTGGCCCCTCAGAGCCAGTGAGCTCTTTTTTGCTGTATTTGGAGGAGCAGCAGTGACAGCAGAGCATGGAATGATGCCCCCCCTTCCTTGAGGCTCAGCCCTTCAACTACTGACAAGATACAAAGGTATCCAAGGTAGGTGCTTCAGTGGATTCCAGGGGAATTTTATACCTTGTACATACTCCTTCAGGACTGTGAGTGTAGATACGCTACAGAAAATGTACAATGGATACTGCTCTCAGAGATTCTAAGTACTGTAGATTTGCAAGTAACACAGGCCTGTGAAGGAGTTGCTGTTGTGCATATAAGAAATTCTATATGAATCTTTAGTTAAATTGTTTTAAACTATGGACTAAGTGCTGTAAAGTTTAAGTGCTGTTGAAACTTCAGGCATAAACCACTGGTCAGATCTGGGGCTCAGTTTTGCAAGGGGGTCCATTCTGAATGAACTTTGTGATTCAACAGGAGCATCTCCCTTATTCCTTTATCCATACCCTTTCCATCCTTTTTGTATCCCCAGCATTGTCAGAGATACATTTGGGTGGATTTTGGGTTTAGATTAATTGATTGGTGATTGATTGATTGATTGTAGAGTTTAACTTGCTTTGTGTGCTTTAACCACCTACTAAATAGTGGAGTGAACCTTGTTGAATGGACTTTGTCACACTTTCACTTTTATATTGCACCTGATTTTGCTGATGCCTTTGCTGGCAATTCTTTGAGGGATCTTAAAACACTCCTTAGTGGCAGTGAAGACTTGCTACTGCCAACAGCTCTACTGCAGTGATTCCTTACCTATATTTCAAAGATTATTTCTCTCTCCAGTGTCATTTACTTGGTGGAAACACCAACCAACCCCACAGAGTATCAGCTCTGACACAAGTGTGAGTTGAGCCAAAGCCCACAGAGACAGCCTGGAGCAAACAGCCGTGGCCAAACTTCTCTTCCAGGGGTAAAGATCAAGTTTTCTATTCCTGCTGCAGCAGTTACACAACAGCAGAAATCAGCAGTAACAGGAACTGTCTTCAGGCCCCAAGTGCTTAAAGCACTACTGTTCAAATGCCCCCCCTTCATGACCCCACAGTTGTCTCCCTGACACAGCAAGGTGGTGCCTCTGCAAGTTGAGCAGATGAAGTTAAAAAATTGAAGAATTTACTTTCACAGAATCACAGAATAGTCAGGGTTGGAAGGGACCTCTGGAGACCATTTAATCCAACCCCTTTGCCCAGGCAGGGTCACCTGGAGCAGGTGACACAGGAACAAGTCCAGGAGGAGATGGGATGTCCAGAGAGGGAGACTCCACACCCTCCCTGGGAAGCTGTTCCAGGGCTCTGTCACCCTCAGTGTACAGAAATTCTTCCTCATGCTGAGGTGGAACTTCTTGCATTATGTTTATGGCCATTGCTCCTTGTCTTGTCACTGGGCACCACTGAAAAGAGCCTGGCACCGTCCTCTTGGCACCCGCCCTTGAGATATTTAAATGTGTTGATGAGATCCCCTCTGTCTTCTCTGGACTAAACAGGCCCAGTTCCTGCAGTCATAAGAGATGCTCCAGACCCCTCATGTGTATGGCCTCAGCTTGATCCTCTCCAGTAGCTCCTTGTCTTTCCTGAACTGTGGAGACCAGAACTGAACACAGCACTCCCTCTCCAGGACTGGGAACTTCACTTTTGAGAAGGTGCTGATTTCCAGGGGAAACAGATCATTCAGTGTGGAGCATTTTTAAAATCAGGTTCATCTTTCAGGTAACAAGCACAGCACCTTGAACTGACACCCAAACACACAGCTATGGAGTAAGAAGAGTTTCTGTTCAACACGTACATTGAAGCGAAACATAACAGGGCTGTGCAACCACTCCTTCCTGCAAAGTAATTTCATACCTGAAGTTTTAGTCTGAGGAGGTCAAAAGCAGCAGAGGAAAACCTACTACCCATAACCTGCACACCCCAAACCCTTCAAGTGACTCCTGACGCGGAGGCAGCTCCCTGATTTGTGCTCTGGAGGGGTTGGAAGGATTTACATTTCACTTCTTTTGCAGTTAGAGCTCTTTTATTGTTACCTTTCCTGGATGTGTGTGGTTACAGGCACAGTCAGGGCTTGTCGTCGTTGTAGTAGCGATGCTTCATGGCTCGGTATTTCCTCAGGAAGTACAAAGCCTCCAGCTCCTTTATAACAAATTCTCCCCGGGCAATAAGTTGTTTAATTTTTTCAGGGTCTGTCTCATCTTTGTTTTTTAGAAAAGCTGCTTTCAAACGGCTTCTGAAGTAGTCTGCTCCTTTGGGATACTCCCTTCCAAGGTACAGCAGCTTGGAAAGAAAAGAATAATGTGTTTTTAATTAACTGAGTGCACAGTGAAAGAGGGGGTTCATTTTCTGGTTAAGGAAGGTGCTGGTGGCATTTAAGACACTTACATTTTTGTACAGTTTTATCACTTCACTTCTTAAAGAATTGGCCATTCTCACATTTCAGTGAACTCTGTCCTTGTGTGAATTTTTTGGTTTGTTTGGGTTTTGTTACCTGAAGGATAATCAATTTGAAATTAGTCTTCTCTGTGAGTCAGTAAATTGCCTCAGCCATCCTAAAACTTCTGTATCCTACTGAGCCCAGTTTGCTCTACTTCTGCTTCTAATATCTCTCTTTCTTTTTCTTTCTTACTTTTTATTCCATTTAGTTTCTCATTATCTTCTCCCCTCCCCCCTCAAACAGAAAACAAGAAATTTGTAATAACTTTCAACAACTGGGACACTTGGTGCTGTTCATTGGCTGCTTCCTGTGCCTGCTTGCCTGGCTGCTCCTATGGTCTGTAAAAAACTGTATCTTCATATATATACAAATAAAGTGGTAAAGATCTATAAATAAAATACATATGTATGTATTTTATATATTTATATAGCAATGTTTATAATAACATATTTTGATGTATTTATTTTTATCTCCATAAATATTTATGTATCACATATTCTTATATTGTATATATAGATATCTCCATTTTATACATATACACATATATTTCTGCAACTGTCACAGAAATTCATACATTTTGCTTTTTAAAGGACTCTTTGAGTGCATTACAAATCGAGTCCAGTGTGCGCCGGCAAAACGTAAGGATAAGTGACAAAGTAACTGATTTTTATTTCTGTAACCACAAAATCACAGAATGGCTTGGATTGGAAAGGACCTTAAAGATCAGCTCGTCCCAACCCCGTGACACCTTCCACTATTCCAGGTCGCTCCGAGCCCCGTCCGACCCGGCCTTGGGCGCTACCAAATCACGGGCGATTGGAATCTAATCCTGCTCCCGCTGCGGGCCCTCCACTTCCCCCTGGCTCTGCCTGGCGCCCCGCTCCCCACAGAGCCATCCCCGGTTCCCCGCGGATCCCGGCAAGGCCGGGCCGGGACCTCACCCGCTCCCTCCCGGAGCCGCCGCGGCGCCGCTTTACGGCAGCGCCCGGAGCGCGCCCGGCCCGAGCCGCGCCTGCGCCCCCGCCGGGCGGGGCCTGCGGCATCCACCCGCGGGACCCTGAGGGACACGGGCACCGCCACCCGCTGGGGGCTGCCGAGAGCCGCGGGATCCTGAGGGACACGGGCACCGCCACCCGCTGGGGACTGCCGAGAGCCGCGGGGTCCTGAGGGACACGGGCACCGCCACCCGCTGGGGGCTGCCGAGAGCCGCGGGATCCTGAGGGACACGGGCACCGCCACCCGCTGGGGACATGGTGGGGCGGGGAAGGGGCCTGGGGTACGGGTTATGTGGTGGAGAGGGGATGGATGAAGTGGTGGAGTGTAAAGCGGAGTGTTCCTTGTTAGCTACCAAAGTGCCGGGAGGTGGAAAAAAGGCTTTAAGACTGGAAGAAGCACCGCATTATCTCCTGTGTGAGCCCCGGTGTAAATCCCTGTGCCGAGGTTTAACAGCCGGAACCAGCCGGCAGGTGGCTCTGACTTGGTCGCCAGGGTGGCTCTGTGTTAAGACTTCATTCCAAGAGTCATGTGTTAGTGGCTAATTTTCTACAGTATTGAACTTATTGTCATTTTTTTCAATAGATTATCACATCCAATTTTAACAGTATAGAAGTATATTTCTAATTATTCCTTTCTAGCTGATATGCTCATGTCGGATGTTCCCTTTCCTTTTTTTTTTTCCCTTCTTATCTTATAGGGTCCAAAACCAAAAAAAAAGGTAGGTAAGCAGAAACACACTGTAGTTCACTGTTGTGTTTATTTATTTAATCTGATTTTTTGTGGGTTCTTGTTTTTGTTTTTGTTTTTGTTTTGGGGGTTTTTTTTGGGCGGGGGGGGGGGTTGTGTTTTTTTGTGTTTTTTTGGTTTTTTTTCCTGGTAGCTGGCCAGGGTTAATTGAATCTGAAGGAGAAAGAGGCGTCTCCAGGACACCGAGCTGTTGTGCCTTTTGCAAGGAGGCCAAGTGTTCCTGCAGCGCTGCTGAGAGAGTGTGGCCAGTGCAGCCACTGCTTCTCTGTCTTGGCAACGGGTGTCCAGGCACAGAGGCGCTGTCGTGGCTCTGTCCCCGACATGGGGTGGCAGCAGGACCAGGACAGTGACTGTCCCCTGTGCTGGGCACTGGTGGGGCCACACCTCCAGTCCTGAGTCCACTTCCAGGCCTCTCACTGCAAGATGGACATTGAGGGGCTGGAGCATGTCTAGGGAAGGGAACAGAGCTGGGGAAGGGGCTGGAGCACCAGGAGCAGCTGGGAGGGCTCAGCCTGGAGAAAAGGAGGCCCAGGGAGGACCTTCTGGCTCTGCACAACTCCCTGACCAGAGGGGGTGGCTGAGGGGGGTCAGGCTCTGCTCCCAGGGGACAAGGGACAGAACAAGGGTGAACAGCCTCAAGCTGTGCCAGGTGAGATTCAGGTTGGACATCAGGAGGAATTTCATCATGAAAGGTTTGTCAAGCATTGGAAGGGGCTGCCCAGGGAGGTTTGGAGTCCCCATCCCACCATGCAGGTGTCCAGGGAATGACTGGACATGACACTCAGTGCTCTGGGCTGGGTGATAAGGTGGGGATTGGACCCAGCTTGGACTCTGATCTTGGAGGTGTTTTTCCAACCTGAATGATTTTGGGATTCTGCTATTTGAGTCATAGGCTAGACACAGAATAAGGGGAGTGAAGGGACAAAAGGCAGAAGTCCGTGGGAAACTGAATTGCATAAATTTATCCTTTGGGTTATTCTTAATTCAGTGATAATGAAATTATTTACCCCAGCTGTGCATCTCCCTCTTCTCACTGCCCTGTTAAGTCATAGGAATGAAAAACAAAGTTGACTAAAACCTGATTGCAAGTAATTGAAACAAACAGATTTTCCATTTTCAGTTTATTTATTTATTTATTTATTTATTTATTTATCAAAGTGAAAAGAACAATTTCTTCTCTGAAATCTTAATGGGTCGAAGTGAGTTTTACTGACTCTGTTTTGGGATAATTTTGCAAACTAATGCTTTGGTAACAAATGTGATAAGATGCACTCACACTCCAGTGACGCTTTATTGTCACTATTGTATTTGTCCCAGCTTCATGGCAATCTCTGTACTCGAAGTTGCATTTATATATATACTTATGCCAATATATTTATTGCCATGCCAAGTAGTGTGAAGTGAACAAATAGTTATTTATATCTGAATGTGTGATAGTCAGAATCAAAGTGTGAAATAAGAGTGTCTGTAACACGCTTGGTGTGTGAAGAAGGACCAATGGTCAGGTAATTTCTGAAAACCTCAAATTTAAAATAGTCATTCTAGGCTTATGCTGGAGGTGAACAGTGAACTGTCTGGGGTTGCAGTGAGATTTTATAACAGAAAAGAGAACTCTTTGATATTTTGTATTGTGAATGAGATGCTTCTAAATGCCAGGCTTGTCCCAAAATACATTTTCTGGTATTTCCTGAAATGTTTGAAGTTGTAACATCTAGTGTCTTAGCAGATCTGCCTGTTATTCAATTTCCACATTAAACCAAAAGATTTTAATACTCTTGTGTTGTGGCTGTGTTTGGGAATGTCTAGCATAGAAAAATACATTGATAGTAAGACCTTATCATAAAAAAGAGGAGAAATTTGACTCCAGAATGTGCATTACTATTCTGGAGATTTCATTTGCTATCTAGAGTGTCTAAAATCTTAGTTGAGGAATCACATTGGAAGGGCAAAGTTACAGAGTTACAGAACTGCCAAACTGTATTAACATAATACTGACATTTGTTCTATTCTCCATTATTGCAAACGTGAAGTCCCCTGGCAAAGGTGGAAAATCGAAGAAAGCAAGGGAAGCAAAGCTGGCAGGTACTGTGCACTTCATTTAGAGGGAATATGATAGACAGATTGTTTATTTTAAATAAATGGGCTGAAAATAACATCATGAACTAGATGTAAATTGCTGTCTGTTTCACAAAACAAATTATTCTTGCCTCTTTTCTCTTGTGGGCCAAATTCCGTCCTTGATGCTGCATCTCACTTCCCTATCAGAGGAATAGTCTCTTTTCTGGTTGTTCCTGCTGCAATTGGGAAGTCGGGAATTTACCATTTGTCAGTCCTGGTGGGGGCTTAAGCATGCTGTGACTGCCAGTGACTGCTAATCACTGTAAGATTTTGTGGTGGGAGTGGCAGCTCACGTGGGCACAGGCAGATTTGGGAACTTGCCTCAGTGCAGCACACACACACCTGACATGGTTTACTAGGAGGTGATGAAATCAAGTCACTGGGAACATCTGGATTGAGGCACAGACTGTGCCATTTTAGACTGAAGGCTTAGAGGTTGAATCAGTTTTCACATCCTCTCTAATTTTCTAGTCCCTATGGCAGCAAAGAGAAGCCAGAACTGTGGAATAGCAGATCCTGAAGAGGATTTCAATGAACAAACAGCTGTAAAATTAAGAAACTGGTGGTTGTAGGAAAGAAGGAGAGGAATTTGGGATTAAAGCACTGAGTTTCACTCAGGATTTTGGATTGAGAACCTGTGTCCATTGAAGCTGTAGAGGGAGAGACCACTTCTGCTGCTGCACTTGCTGGTCCTTGTTGCCACTTTTATCCTCACAGACTGATTGGGGCAGTGCCAGAGTTTTAATAGTACTCAAATTAATTTGGATCAATCTTCATATGGGAAATTTCTGTGCAGTGAAAGATAAACATTTATTGTGCTCTTAATGTTCATTTTACAGTAGTTTTATCCTTACAGTTGGTAACCAAATCCTTTTTTAGAAATTATTTAGGAAAGCACAGTTATGCTCTTGTTCTCTTTCCCAATCCTCAGCTGAAGCTCAGTTACGAGCTGAACAAGAAGAAGCAGAAAGACTTGAAAGGGAGAGACTATATCAAGAGCACTTGGCAAAGCTAGAGGCAAAGGTTAGTCTTTTACTAAATGAAAAAATCTAATCCTATTTCTAAACTTGAGACAAGGCCTGTAAAACACCAGTCATTTATAGGAATTAATTTCCTTAATTAACTTCCTAAAATAGAAATTTATTTCCTTCCTTTCCTTATGTGTTGGGAACAATATTGAGGAAATTTTCCAGTTTTGATAAATTTAAATGCATTACCTTTGTGATATGGGTTTCTTCACTTTGATTAAATGCCTTTTTTTTTCTCCATTTCCACTGTGCTTTCAATTGAATATATTTTTCATGTTCCCCATGAGGATATTTGGTACAAATTCCTTAATTGGTTCCCTCCTCGGGCAGATACATTGATTTGTGTTTGTATATATATGTGTGTGTGTTAGACTATGTATATTTATTTTTCTGAACAGTTTGGCATTCAGAACAAAAGCTGATTTGTAATAGATAAATATTTTTGTGTTTAAAAAGAAAAAAAAATATTTACAACCAACTAACTTTTTTTGAAAGTCACTCCTGTCTGCTCCTCTTGTACTTCACAGAATATTTTTTTCCTCCTAGGGAGAAGGTAACCTTAAAATAATAGAAATTGAAAGGGAAAAAATAAAATGATCTTGCACACTTTTCCCAGAAGATGCTTACATTTTTTACATCTTGTCTCCAGAATGGTGATATGGAAACTGTTCCAGTGAGAGGTTACAATCATATGTCATATTCTGTTTGTCATATGGCTCAGCAGCTACTGTGATGACAATAACATATTGCAAACTACTGCAGTCTTATCAGTATCTTTAATACAAAAAGCAAGTTTTCAGTGTTTGGATTTGTTTAAATAATAACTCATTCAAATTCCCAAATTTGTTTGTTCTATGTAAAATAATTTTAAGAAATAAGCCAAACATTTAACTGCTCTGTTTGATATATATATATACTTTTAACAGTATCAAGTAGAGAGGGAGTCTGAACTAGCAGAGCTTCATTCACTGGAACAGAAGTTTCTTTCTGCACAGCAGTGGAAAATGGATTGCAAAGAACAAGCCAAGGTAAGCTTTCTTCCCAAAATCTGCCCAGAGGTTTGGCAAGGAAGAGACTTTGGGAGCTTCCAGGTCTTGAATGTAAGTGTGTGCTATGACGGCATTTTGAATTCTATCTCAAAGCAGTGACAGGCCATGCTCACTTCTTTACTTTGGAGCACACAGAAAAGAAATGTGGGCAAAGAGGAGCCTGTCTGGTGATCAAAGTATCAGTGCCCCACACCTTACCCCAACAGTCACAAGGAATTGTAATTTCAGATGTTCTGGTATCTTCTTCCTCTTTTATTTCTTTAGTTCATTCTGCTTTTAACCATTTCACCAAAAAAAAGTTCTACCAGGGCTTAAAAAGAAATTTTGTAGAACATTCGTTTCAGTTCCTGGATATCACAAATCATCATTCAGAGAGAGAGGCTTGGCATTTTTTTTGAAGGATGTGGCACAAACCCAGGTCAGGGCTGGAAATGTACGAAAATGCAGCTAAAAGTTGATGGCTGCAGTTTGGGGTAACATCCATGGTGGTTGAATCATCACCCAATGGCATTATGTACCTGTCAAGTCCAATTTTAAGTGGTAAGGTGTGGAAATATAGTAGATTTCACTCTTGTGAATCCTGCAAACACATCACTCAGTAACAGTCTGATAATGAGATTTGGTCAGGTAAGGAACCAAAGGTTTCATATCCTACAGTCCTGTGGACACAAGGATTTTCTCTTTTTCTTGTGTACTGCTTAATCCTTTTAAAGTCTCTGCAGAAGAACTTCACAATCATAGGATAAATCATGTTAGAGAGGACTTCTGTAGTTTCTGTAGCTCAACCTCCTGCACCAAGCAGGGCAAAGTCTGATGTTGAATCAAGCTGCTCAGTTGGGTTTTGAAACATTTAGAGGTACCACAGCATCTTTGACAGCTTTACCACTCACTGTAACAGTTTTTTTTTCTGAACGCAATTGACATTTCTCTGGTACAGCTTGTGATCATTGCCAGCTGTTGTTTATAGATGTTTTTGACAAGCTGGAACTATTGATTTTAAAATAAGTCTGATAAAACACTGGTAGATTATAGGAAATGCCAGAGTTTCCGTTAGTCTGTTGTTAAGATTATTTAAGCAAAGGAAATATATAATAGCAGATTCTGAGTTTCCACATCTATTTCTCAACAATTTCAGTTTAGATGAAGTCATGCATTTACAACTTACCATGAAATTTATCCTTTTTCTCAAAATAAGTGCTGTTACTTCAAAGTATGTGACAATAAAAGTGAAGCTCTCTTTTAAGTGCAAAGATGTAAAAAAAAAAGAAATCAGATGTCTTATTGCTGAAAATTGATCAGTCTTTTATACAGGAGTTTCCAGTGCACTCAGCACTCCCCTATTGTTGTTTTGTTTGAAGTCAATAGGAATACTGATGGGAGTGGTTGGGAATGCAATCCTATAAGTGCTTTTGCTTTAAAAGATATGTTTTCCTTTGTAATGCAGTTTTCAGTAACAAGGGGTTATTAATCTTCACAGCAAACAGGAGGGCAATGTTTCATTAATATCCTATTCTATGGATAAAAAAAAATCCATTGTGGGTGATAAATTGATCCCAGGAGCCAATGTTAGGCTTATGTTTGGCATTGAGTTTAGTCTGCCACTGACTTTTTTCTTTCCACCACTTATAGGAATGACCAAGAGTTGATTTCAAAATAAAGTTATTTTAAAGATCCACTAATCTAGGATTTCACATTCCTACCAGAGGTTTCTACAACAGGAGAATTAATGCTGGTAAGGGAGAGGAAATCTCCTTCAGAGGCAGAGAAAGGAGGAGTAAAGATGTTGCATTTGAGGCTCTTAACTTTACTGCCAGTGTAGGAATTTTCAGTTTTCTTGGCGGAATCTGATCTGAGACCCACCTGCCTCTTCCACCTCTTCCACCTGCACCTTCCTCATTTCTGTTCTCAGTCATTTTATTCTTCCAGCCCCTCCCTTGTGGCAGGTACTGAATTCATTGCTTTTGTGGAGCATCCACTGATAAATAGGTATAAACAGCAAGTGTGAGGTGGGCAGAAGCATTGTATCACATTAATATCAAAGCCATGTTTCCTGTCCTAGGGATAGTAAACCAGGTGGTGTTAGAATCCCATCACTATAATATATTTGTCTTTCAGAATCCTCCTTTTTCTTGTAATAGCAGTGTGCAGCACACCTGTATCCACTTTTCTCTGAATTCTTCTGTAGTGGGAGCATTACCTCAGCTGTGATGGGACTCCTGACCCCACTGTACCTCAGGAAATCAACACTTTCATGAGCTTGTGGCGTGATGACCATGAGGAGGGCATTCAGCTTGTGATGGAGAAGGAGGAAGTGGTCCTAAATGTAAGTGTTAAAATGGTGTATTTCAGTTTAAGCTTAAACATAGCCTTCACAGCCCCCTCTAACTCATTTTCCCTTTTTTCATGGCCAAATGACTGAAAAAGACCTTCAACACCTAGAAGGTCTTCAATTTTTCTGTTTTTCTTTAATTACAGATTTATTGTTAACCCAAAGGAGATGTGTATTGACTCTCAATATGCATTTAAGGGATTTGTGTGCTCTGTTTCTACACTGAGGTTTAACATTCCAATACCCATATTCTCTTCCACTTTAAACCAGAGCATACAAACTCTGTATGATGTCAGATATAAATGCTCTGGTGGACAACAGCCTTATTTTGTAACACTTGAGCCAGTAAAATGTCATGTAAGAGCAAAAGTTTCCAGAAATGACATTTACCAACAGAAGTCACCAGCCATTGATAGCTTGTGAAGCAGTTTTAAGCAATCTGTGCCTGCTCTGTAAATTTGGGATTTTATTTTCATTTGTGCTGACTTTATGTTGTTTTTCAGAAAGTTAAATGGGGTCTTCTAGAAACTGGGGGGGAGGGGGAAGTTTCATGTGTAATACAGGTTTCATTGGGCTGGTTTGGTTTTGAGGTACATTTCCTATCTGTCTATTAAAAAAAAGGTTATTTTTGTGACCAAAATCTGTTTAAGTACAAAGGAGGTAGGTTTGCCTCATTTTTTATGACAGAACACATGATATGTTAAGGATGGTGTCAAAACAGATACTCTTCCCATGTAAATGTCTTCTAGTTGATTGAGAAGTATGAGTGTCTTCTGTTGGAGGCATCACCAGATGAGATCACAGAAAAACAACGAGACCAGTACCTGGAATTTATTTTGCAATTGCAGGATCTGCTTCATCAGAAGTACAATGAGGCTACACAGAACCTGCTCAAAGTGAGTGAGATTTACTGCTTCGAAGTTGTGACACGTGCACATAAGTATAACTCCAAATGTCCTTTAATGATGGTTGGCTTTTTGTTTGGTCCTAAGCTATCACAGAGATGAGTCTATGAGTTTCCAAATCATGTTTATAGCACTTGCCAGACTTTGTAATTATTCAAAACTCCTGAAAATCTGAACTTTACAGTAGAAAATCTCATCATCAATTTAGACAAGAATAAACTATGGGGAAGTTTTGTGAGATTTGGAGATGATAAAAACAAGAGGTGGTGTATGAAATTTGTTGACTGTACCACAAAAAGTAGATGTGAAAAGCAGCTCATAAGGTTGCTGTGTACACATCTTTTTAATACAAGTTCATGTGATTAAAATATTTTTGAAACTAAGCTCTTGGGAAAGGTGAAGAGTGCTCAAACAAGAAAATGATATTGTGCGGGAGAGTTTTTTGAGCTGCATGTGTAGGTAGTGACCTTGCTATCTCAAGAATATTAATCAAATATATATAAGTATGTTTAGCAAAGGAATATTAGTGAAATAGTAAACCAGTTGTATGTGCACAGTCAAACCCCCTGGAAGTTAAGAGTTCTTGAATTCCTGTTTATTTGAATTTAGGATTAAGTTCCCAATATAATCATTATTTCCCAAATTCGATGTTGCTTTAATGATAAAATAGTGTGTGCAGTGACTCTGGGGTAGGAGTCCACTATTGCTCAGTAAATCCTTTTTTTGTTCATTTTTAAATAATTTGTCCTGAGAATTAGGGAAATAATGGAAGAATCCCTGTTTGGCAGTGCTTGGCTCACAGAATTTATGAAGTCAGAGGAAAAAAAGGAATGTAGTTCAAATTTTAAGAAACAGATTTGAGTTTATAACTGTTGTGCTTTAGTACATAAATACAACACAGCTGGGCTTGGTCTAGTGTTTTTTCATTCTTATATGTATTTTTTAATTTATTCATTCAAGTAAATATAGATAAATCAAAGTGAAATAAATAACACATGTTTTAAGTGGCTTTTTTCTTTGTAGACAGCCAGTATGTATGAAGATTCTGAAACTGGGAATATGCACACAGTCATAAAGGATAAAAGTAGTACTTTCTGTATTTGGGTCAATCTGAAGAAGAAAGCAAGGTACAGCACACTGAAATTATTAATTTGAAATGAGGCCTGGCTTTGTTGAGTAAACACCAAGAATCAATTTCACATCATCTTTTTGTTGTTGTTGTTGTTGAATAGCATCCATTCTGCAGAGTCTCAGTGCTGGCTGTTGCCAAGGAGTGGTTTAGAGATATATAAATTTCTTTCTTAAAATGCAACAGCAGAACCCTGTCACTGCCAGAACAAATTTGGAAGAAAAACAATAAAGCTCATGCATAGAATTGAAATTCCTCTGGAAGCAGTGTTTCTTGCTGATGCATTTAATATTTTCTAAGTTGTTCCAGTTGCTTTCAAAGCAGTGAATGATACTTTGTGCTCAGTTAGAGAAAATATTTTAGAGCCTTGGATGCACTATCATTTCTGAATCTTGAGTTTTGTGGTTTTTGGATTACCATTTAAATGGTACATTCTCAAAATGAGATTTTTGAGCAGACTTCTTACTCCCACTCCATAAATATAAGGAATAAAGTTTTAAAAGTACTTTATCTTGACTAAGGACCTGTTGCTGTGAGTTTGTTAGATAGCAGGGTGGGTGCTAAGCAATATCAGAGTGACCTGCAGGGAGAGCCCATAGGGGTTAAGTGTTAAAGCCTTTTGGCCAGCAGAGAGATGCACTTTAATTATTCCACCAACAATTAAAAGCAAAGTGTTCCTTTACTAGAAGATTTTTAGAACTTGTCACCAGCTTATCTTGTCCAAAATTAAGTATTATTTGAATTATTTTGAAAGGTGCTGAGAGTGATATAACACAAACAGCTGTGCAGGGATTTTCCCAATAAATGAGTTTTACCAGGAGTGTAGTTTCTAGAAGAGCTGCCATCTGATCCTGCCTCACTGTCATCCTGTCATGACTTCTTTTTGGAACTTCTGATTCCCTTGATGCAGTTGTGGCTGTGCTGGAGGGTCTTACAGACAGCTGCCAGCACAAGCACTGTGACATCCCACAACATTTCTCAGATGGTGCAACAAATCCCAAAAGAGATTTGACCCTTTGTGAGGAAACACCAAGTGAAGTGCTGCCAATCTCACTAGGGCCTGCTGTTGTTATCTCTGCCCTTCCCAGGTTCAAGAACTTTGTGTTTGAGGGGGCAGGACATGCCTTTGACCTGCCCAAATCCCTGGCTCTGAGCAGCGTAGCCGTCCGTGTGCTGCACACCTGCTATGACCACTTGTCTCCCCTGTGGGTGCAGTGCCAAGGGCTGCCCAGGCAGGAGGCCCCAGACACCAAGGACTTAGTTGAGCATCCTGAAGACTCTGGGAAAGAACCTGGAGAAGAGGAGGAGGAAGGCAGGGAAGAACCCAGCGTGCCTGCTGCAGAAGAAACAAGTTCGAAGGAGAGAAAGGTAGGTAAAAAACCTCCTCAAAGGATATTCTACACTTGAATCTCAGTCACAGTGTCCTGTGCAGGACAGCCAAATCCTTAAATGTTTCATTAGAAAAGGCAGCTTGTGTCAACAGTGTCATAGATCTTCTCAAGGGGATGGAAAGATGGAAAGAAGAAAGGGAAGTTTGGGCAGACTGTGCAGTTGGCATTTGATTGGTGGTTTAAGAGAAGGATCAAGCATGACGTGCCATTGCAAGATATTTCTATAACTATCTGGCATATGTACAGATGAATGGATTCTGCTTCTGCAAAACTGACAGCCCCACAAAATCCCTGCAGGAATCCAATTTTAGGAAAATTTGCAACGGGCAGAGTAAGATTCCTGAGTTCAGCAGGTGTTGGCTGTGCAGGTGCCTGGCTGCTCCATGTCTGTGTGCTGACCCTTTGCTGTTAGAGGGTTTTTCAAGTACTAATTCTGGCTGCCTGTCCTCTTTCTCAGCTGTCTTCCATGGAATATGTTTGCTTTAGGTGTAATAGAAGTTGCCTGGTTTTGCATTGTCCTTACTGCATTTGGAGTTTTCACTTTGTGTATCACCTGTGGCTTTCAGATAAATGCCCTGTGTTCTCTACCTAAAATTTCTGCAGAAATAACTGACAAAACATCAAGTTTTAGGCCTATTTGCTATGTTTGGAGCAATTTCACGGGATATTCTGAGTGGAAAGGGACCCACAAGTATCCTCTACTCCGACTCTTAAGTGAATAAATTCTGGGATCCATGCAGGGATCAAATGGGGATAGAATGGGGTTCATGATCATGGCTTTTCTCCTTTTCAGTCCCTAACACCTTTGTAATGAATCAGTGCTTGAAAATCCTGTGTCTCCTGGTTCCTTTCTTTCTTTTTTGTATGACAGACCATATCTTTGGGCACTTTTCACCTACATTTTTCAGACTTTCTTTACGCTCCTTCATTTTATTCCCTCTCTTTTTCTTTCCCACATCTTCCACTCTTTCTCTCAATCCATTTTGTGAATTTTCTTCTTCCCTCTGAAGGCTCCACTTCTCTCAGCTTCTGTCCTCTCACCTCCTGTCCTGTTGGAGGAGATGTGTGTTCTTCCCACGTGCTGGCAGGCACAGCCAGGACACAGAAGGTGCTGCGCCTCCAGAGGAGTCTGCTGTGGCATGGATGAATCCCTGTCTGGGTTGGATATTTGTCTGGAAATCCAGGGGAATGTTTCTCAGCATCCTCCTCTCTGTCTGTTCCTTGAGCTCCCCCACGTTTCTGTGTGTAAATACAGTGTGAAAGGGAATAAATATCATGGGCTAGGCACAAGTCAAAGCCACAGGTGAGGCTCTGGCACAGTTTCGGTGTTGGTTTGGATTCAGCCTCAACTTGCATTTTACTTGGTGCCTCTTGGTGCCATTTTACACTCTGCTGGCTGTAAAATCAGCAAAGTCATAACTTTTGAGTGCACACACTCCTGAAAAAGTATTGGGTGCTGGTGCTTGTTTGGTACTCAGGGAGCTCAAGATAGAATTTGCTGTGGAAATCAAGTAATAACTTTGTCTCTATTTATAAGTCCAGTTCCAAATTAGAGAGTACCTTTAATGAAAATATTTTTGCTGGCTAGGTAGAAATGACTTGTCTTAAAACCTTGACCCTGTAGCAAGATCGATACAAATGTTCCTGTATCCCTTCTCCTTAGGCCTCCTTGGGGGAGGTGATACTTTCTTCTTCATTGTGTTTGTCTGTGACTAATGGAAAAATGTCTCTTGCTTTTTGTCTAGGAGAGTGCTGCCTCACTGAAAGAAAACAGCGATAACACAGATGATGTAAAAGAGACGGAGGAGAAAACTGAGCAGAATTCAGACACCTTGGAGGTTCCATCACAAGGTATTTGGTTAGTCTTCATGTGCAGGACTAAAAAAGTACTTAGGCTAAGTATTTTCTATGTTAAAAATTGTTCCCTGTGAGGGTGGTGAGGCCCTGGCACAGGTTGTCCAGAGAAACTGTGGCTGCCCCATCCCTGGAAATGTCTTAGGCCAAGTTGGATGGGGCTCTGAGCGACCTGGGATAGTAGAAGATGTTCAGGAGGCTGGAACTGGACTTCAAGGTCCCTTCCAACCCAGGCCTTTCCATGATCCGTGGAAACACTGCAATATCTCTGTGTGAATGGAGCAAAGTTTATAAATATAGGGATGTTTTGATAACACTTGAGTTTTGCTGACATTTCTATTAATGATTGTTACATGTGGAGAGATAAGAGGACAGATAGGAAAATGGAGTTTGTCCCCACACTTACTTTTATTATTTATGGTTAGGTACATGCTTTTTATCTTTATATAAATATGTGTATTATTATATTTATGTTTATGAGTGAGACACACAATCATTATGAATCTGCCAGGCTCTGGGGAGATTTACTTCCTCAGAAAACGATGATTCCATATCATGGTAGGCATTGGTGTAGTGTGAGGTGTTACTGAGTATTCCCTAAATGGGTACTTAAAATGAGATACCTGCTCTTACACCTGGTTGAATGAAGGCCTAATTCTAGGAAATAAAACCGTTTGTCTCTCCCATGTAAGTTACAAATTTCTCCAGTGTTGTGATGTTGTCCTTTGGTTTAATAAGAGTGAGTTTTCTTGTGGTACTGACTTAAATAGAACAACTGCAAACAACTATTAGCATAATTTAGCTGCACTTTACAGCGTTTTTCTTCTTTCCCACCCCACAACGCTTTGGACTGAGCACAGTCCAGTGAACCAGTTATCAGACTAGACCCTAAAAGCAAGGTTTTCAAGAGAATATTAAAGACTTGGCCCTCATGTGGAGGAATTTGTACTTTATTTCTGTCAGGCTTTGAAAACACCTACCACAATATTAGATTAAGTGGATGTGCACAGATACCAATTACACCTGAATGTTTTCCAGCTTGTTCATCTGTTTTAATAAGGAAAGATGGGAAAAAACTGTTTTTTCTGGCACACTCATGGTTTGCAAACCCTTTCAATCACTTTTGAGAATAGCAGTGAAAGGATGCTCAATTACCTTAAAACAAGGAGCCAGGTAAATGAGGGTTAAAACCAGAAATGCAACAACAGAGAAGTGTGACAGTTTTTCTGGATTTACCCTTATTGCACCACTGTTAAGGAGATTAATTACCTTGGGACAGTAAATAGCTTCTTTAGAAGATACCTATATATTTTTGTATTATTATTTTAAAAACCAAGTTAAAGTATAAGCTGCCACTGTTAAATGCAATAAAATGTTTTTTACTTCTGGTAAGTTTGTTGTTCAGAATATCTGCAAAAGGACATTATGGTGGTGTGTGATACAGTGGAGTCAAACCTTCAAACCTCTGCAGAATGTAACTAAATCTGACATAAAATTAACACCATTGTCACTTTTTTTTTTTTTTTTTAAGCTTGAAGACAATTTATAGAGAGAGTTGTCAGTTTTTGATATGGTCTTACTCTCTCAGAGCAAATTTCATAATAATTACAGTAGCTGTTTCTACAGTATTGATCACTTTTTTCTTGATTCCTGTCAACATTAACTTCTCTGCTCCTGTACCATCCCTTGTGATGTTTTATGTGGGCTGGTTTGGTTTTTTTAAAGAAAATATTTATGGCCATTTTTGTCCACAGTGTTTCTGCCTTTTACTAACATTTTCCAACTAATTAAACACTAAGTTCTTACATTTGTGATATATAAGTAATTATGCATAGGAAAAAAAAGGAATTATATTTGTTATCTGAAAATTGTGTTTCATGTTAAATCTCTCTCGCTCTTCATAATTACCATGTCTTTCACCTTCAGCACGTGGCCTTTTAGTGTCTTATTTTTATATATCTTTTTATTTGCTTCATTTCTTTTTATATCAATACAATCTTACTAAACCTGTCCAAAATCTACTGTATTATTGTGCTTGTGAAACGCCTATGTGGTTAATGATGGACGCATTTTGTCAGTAAATCCTTATTCCTATAGAAATCATTTGGAACCGGCCACAAACCCAAAAGCTCGGCCCCAAATCAAGAAATGCTTTTCACTGCCCAGCTCTCTGCCTTTCCCCACGTTTCAGAGATTATTGAGGAGCACCAGCAGATGGGGCTGGAATGCTGCAGTGAAGCACTTCCAGCGCACAGTGAATGCCGAGGGGACTGGGAAAGGTCGGTGAGTTTGGGCACCGGGGTAACTCCTGCTGTCTGGTGCGTTTTCCAGAGGAGGAGGCACCGCTGCAGGAGGAGGCAGGAGGCAGAGAAGAGGCCCCACGAGTTGTTGATTTGCAGCAGCTGGTGCCCCTGGGGGGTGTGTACCACATCGATGCCCTGCAGCTGCCGCCCCAGGTCCAGGACGTCGGGGACTGGAGCATGGTGGAGGTGAGGGGGGAAAGGGATCAGCCCTGCCGCCCTGGTCCACCGTGGGGAGCTGCTCCTGAGGGTTGTCGCTGCTGTCACAGGCACTGGACACGACTTCTGAGCAGCAAACTAATGAGGCAAGGTTTGCAAATCATCAGCTTTTCATATGTGAAAGGTAAAAGCACAGTGCTACCAGAAATCACTGCTGGTTCAGCTCCAGGCTTTTCAGGCTGGTTGAGGACTGTGGTCACTGTGTTCTGGTTTCCTCTAGTGCTGACCTACCCACAAATTGCACGGTGAAGCTGGAAACCTTTAGTAAACAAAATTCCCAATGAGCCAAACTCAGAGAGCAGGACTGTGGGCAGGGAAGAGCCTGGGATGTTCATTCCCAGCCCCTGTGACCTCCCCTTCCCTCTGACACTGTGGGGACAGGGTGGAATTACACCTGCTTTTGCCTCCAGCTGCTCCTGGATTCTGAGGCTGTGGATCTGCTGGAAATTGCTGTGCCCATGGCCCTGCCTTGGGGCTGCCCTCAGCAGCACAGGAAAGGTTCCAAGGCCTCATGGTAGCAACTCTTCTGCTGCCTTCAAAGTCATAGTTGGAAATGTGCAATATTATAAAATCAGTTTAAATGGTGCATTAAAAACTTTGCAGTGGTTAGATGAACTCAAAGAAAAAACCCTGCATTTTCTGATATCCTTTTCCTCTCTTGCCAAAGCTGCTGGATGTTGGATTGGAGGTGTATCCATATTCCCCAGACGAGGCTGAAGATGGCCCACAGGCAGCAGTGCAGATAACCTTGAGGCTTCCTGATAATGTGATTTATTTTCAAGTGCCTGTGGTAGCCCGATGGGATCCTGCAGGTACAAACTTAGGACATAAATTTAAATTTCAATAGTGGAATTTATGCCTGAGTTGGACTCTTGTTACAGTCCAGCTGTAAAGATAAGGGGCAGTTTGGTGTCCAGAAATAGTTGGGGTACTTCAATGTGAATTGATTTGGGGTTTTAAATTTTTTTAAATTATTATTACTTTTTTGGTTTTGTTTTACTTCAGCATTACTGCCAGAAGCTTTCCATGTACATCATTGTATCTTTCCCTCCTTTTTGTCCAGGCCAGCAGTGGAGAACTGATGGCATTAGCAGCACAACCTATGAAGCAGAAGAAAAGAGCATCACCTTGGGGATGGGTGCCTTTTATACAGTAGCCCTTCTCCAGGATGCTCACCTGAACCTGCCCTATCAGGCCTGGGAATTGCATCCTACTGGTGTGAATGAAGGACTCTTCACAGTCACTGCAGTCTTTGCAACCATTCAGATACAAATTAAGGTACTATCAGTAATTTTTTAATCAAATATTTTCAGTTAAAAAAAACCCCATAATTACTACAGTGTCCTGATTAAGAATTTGGGATGCTTCCACAAGAGCAATTTGAGTCTCTCTTCCTTTCCAAGTACTGCACTGGTTATTTAATTTCAGTTGTTTACTATGAGACCTGTTCCACCTGTTAGAGGCCTGAAAATTGTTCCTCTCTCCTCCCAGCTCTACCAAGAGAAGTTAAAGCATTTCTATGAGCATGCTACTAATGCTCCCTGTTTCTTCTCAAAGTTCAAGCTACTCATGATTATCCGTCTGTTCATTGCTGTACAAATCAGTACACCAGTGTCATTTCTCAATTCCTACACAAACCTGGCTTTCTTCAGGATCTGTAAATGAAAGGTCACAGCCCAGAGTAGCAGATGATGTGGGTAATACCCAGCATAGCAAAGATATCAATAGTTGAAGCCTGAAGCAGAAAGTAGCTTCCATGACCAGTAAGTTGCTTTCACTGGTTTGTACAACAGGATAATCAGTGTATGTTGTCTTCAGTAGTGGTGGAAGAGGAGGAGGTGCTTTCCCACATCACAGGAAAATGGATGAGTCCTTTTGCCCTCAGAGCAGCTTTGAAAAGAGCTGGAGTGAACATTTTCCCAGCAGAGTACTCTCACAAGTATGTCCCTGTGCCCAGGAAGGTGAGTGCCAGAGAGTTTCCTGGTGGATTTTACCCTGTTTTTCACTCAGGTCACCCTCTCCTGCACTGAGACCTGCTGTGCTGCCAGCTGAGCCAAGGACTGGAGTAAAGCAGGCCCTGGCATTGCTGTAACACAGGGAAACAGAAGGAGATGTGTTTTGTCTGATTTGTCCTTGCCACTGCAGGCTGCCCTGGCAGAAGTGAAGGCCTATGAACAGATGGCTCTGCTTGCAGCTGCTTTTGCTTTTGCTCACAGCAAGTGGAATGGAGAAGCAGGGCCAGAGCAAGTTGTGTTCAAGGTTTGTGGAGCCAGAGCAGACTTCCAGAGCAGACCAGCACTGACCCCTGCCCCAGTTAGACAGAAACAATTAACTCACCCCTGGTGGCCTCAGCCCCTGCCTCAGTTCAGTGTCACACACTGCACTTGGGAGAGCTCTCAGGGACACAAGTCCCAGCAGCAAAGACTTGCTAAGGAAAGTGGAACTGGTAAGTCACCAAGGGAGGCTTTAGCCAGAGCTTCATGCTCTTCAGAGGCCCCTTGAAAATCAGCAGTCTGCTCTGCCAGTTTTTTAAAGAACAGCTGGGCCTTTCTTCCTGGCTGTAGGGTTTCCTTTGCTCCCTACTGCAAAGGAGGGAATAACAACCTCAGTGTTGATTTGTCTCCACCTGTGAACTAAAACAAATGGTTAAAACTTCTCCCAGCCAACCAAACAGTCCCAGGTGTGGCTGGAGAAAGGTGACACACCCCAGTGCTGAGAGCTGGAGTGGCTTCCTCACCCTGGGGTTAAATGCCTGTGACACACAAATATTAGACTTTGTACTCTGATAGTGGCACAGGCTTCACCTCACAGAGCATTTTCTCCTGCAACAGGTGAGTGAACATCCTACAGCAGGTTCTGCCAAAGACAACAACTGGTCTCTTTATATGTTCAGTGGTGAGAAAATACAAAACCTCAAGCTCACTGAAACCAGTGAAGCTTTTTCAGAAGAGCTGAAAGAAGAGTCTGAATTTCACTCCACACTCTACCATATGCTGAAGGATTCTGCCAGCAGTGAAGCCATGGATAAAGTGGGAAGAGCTGGCTTCCTGTTTATTGATTCTGTGTATCAGCTGCTCCTTGCTACCAGAGTTTTAGCATACTCTTAGATACTGCATGCTTTCCTTTAAAACTTTATTATTAAAAGCTTTCAATAAAGTTACATTTCAAGTCTTAAATCCTTTTATATTCAGATCGTTGAAACAGGTTCTAAAATTCAAACATTTCATCTTTGTTCAAGCAAAATAAATTCTTTATTCTCTTGTGGCTAGACCACCTAGACATGTTTATTGCTATTCTGTTGTAAACCTCAACAGAGCTGAGACCCTTTTAGCTACTTTTAAAGATGACTTTTGTCAGAATGGGAAAAAGATACTTTTTTTTTTTTTTCATTTCAAGTCATGCTTTAAAGAAAGAAAGTTCATCTCTCCCCCAAAAAGTACCCACAACCCAACAAAACAGCTCCAGACGTGTAAACTTAAATAAATCCCATTTCCCCTCCTGTCCTGCAGAGCAGCCCCGGCAGCACCCGGGGCTATACCGGGGGAGGGCCGTGGTGTTGCAGTCCCGTGTAGGGCCACAGCAGCTGCTGCACCGACGTCCAGGAGTCCCCGGTGCCCACGGGGGCTGCATCTGCCGGTCTCTGCAGGGACAGCCCCGTCAGGAAGCTGGTGAGAGCAGCCAGCAGCACCAGGATGGACACGGACACCCAGAGGGTTTTGTTGGCATTGCAGAAGGAAGCCTTGAAGTGAGATGCCCACGCTGACATCAAACTGTACCTGGGCAGAGCAGGAAAGCACAGAGCCCTTCAGTCTTTCTTCAAAACATGCAACTCTTCCCACCCCACCAAGCCTTAAAGCAAACTAGATCCCACAAACATCAGAAGTGACAGGTGTTACTGTTTGGAGAGCTTCTGTTATGAGTTTAAAACACAGCCAAGGGCAGCAAATTCTTGATAAGCTGGCCCAGTTCACCAGTCCACCCATGCCACCCTTGTACATCACACTGGGTTCCCAGAGAGCAGTTCCCAGTCACTGGTCACTGCCCACAAGGGTCAAAGGAGAAAAGATCCAAGGGAAGCCACAACGTCTCCACTTGCACCTTTTTCCTATCAAGTACCCTGGAGTGAGTGCAGTGACACCTGAGGATGGAGAGAGGCAAAGAGACTCGGAGAGCCCATTTTCCAGAATGATGCTTGTTTGAAGGTTTGTCCAATATTTGGTGCTTTTGTCCATTTCACATGTGTTTTTAATTTTTAATGGATATTTGAAAATTAAAAGGCATTGTCTTAATTAAAATTAAAATTAAAAATTATCTTTTTAAAATTAAACCTAAAAAGGCAATATCTAGTGTATGGCATAATTTTTTATGTTTTTTTTTTCATTTTTTGTGGAAAAATTTAATTTTCATGCTTCATACTTCAGGATACACAGAAGCTCTATTGACCTTCCCACACCAAGCAGTCCAAGTGTACAGTAGTTAATTGGATTAGTTGTTGTGTGAAGAATAATACTTAAATCTGTTGGTGCTTTCTATTGGTACACTCTTAAAATTTGGTGTTCCTGTGTATGTGGGACTTTGGCCACACTTGTGGAGATTTCAAATAAGCACTTGGATTACTCTGGATACATTATGGGAAATGTGTGTTAGGAGAATCCCCCTGTGAATGAACTGCTGATCTGTTGTAGAGATCTGCAGCAGTGCTGGGTTTAGCAGAGTGGTTGAAGGGTTTGTGAGAGCAGAGCAGGGAACATACAATTCAGTTCCAGTGACTGAGCCAGAGGTTGATGTCTGTCTCCCAATATTTAGGGAATATAATAGACAAGTAACCCAGCTGTGAACCCAAAGCCTATGGCAATAATTAATAGCAACACCTGTACCTTTTTCTCTCGAGATCACTGGCAAGCATGGAACAAGAACTGACCCAGAACATCTGCCTACTACTGATCTCACTTTTTACCTCAAAATGTTCATTCTCTGCCCTACAGATTAATTAACAATATTTTTACCCCCAAAATTGCCCATAACTGATTCTCTCATGTTACTTTACTGTGTTCATGCTCTCTAGGGTAGATGGAAAATTTTGGGGGGTAAATCCTGAGAAAAGCTACATGGTAGATATTCAATATTGAAGTAAAAATGAAGGAATCAGTAGTGGATAGGTAGGGGAATTTGGGGGGCTAAATTTGAAATAATCAAAAGGTTGACAATGAATATTTTTAGTTAGAAATAAGGTAGTAAGTTATAGATAGTTAAGGAAAATTTGGGGGATAAAACTTGAGTAAATCTCTAGGGAGAGAGTGAACACTGACAAACTGAGGCAATCACTGGGGGTAGGAAAGAAATTTATGGGGGTAAAACTTGGGAAAATCTGTAGGGCAGAGAATGAACATACTGAGGTAACAAGGAGGTGAATGGGAGTGGACATCTAAGGAGAATTTGGGGGACAAACCCTGATCTAATATGTCAGAACAAAAAAATATTTTTGAGAAAAACTCTGATGTCATATGTAGAGAGCAGAATTGAACATTTTGGGGATAAGACAGACATCATCTGTGTGGTTTTGGTTTTAAAATCTAGTTAGTATATACAGGACAAAATGGACACTTTGGTCATAACATCTGAATTACTCTGTAGAGGAAAGAATGCATATTTTGAGGTAAAAAGGAGGTAATCAGAATTGGGCAGGCAGGGAAAATGTTGGGGGGAAAATGGGAAGTAATGTCCAGAGTAGAAAATGAATACTTGCTTGTAAAAAATGAGAGAAGCAGAAGTGGACAGACAGGGAAAATTTGGAGGGGGAACAGGAAATATACCCAGGGAAGAGAATGAAAACTGAGCTAATCACTTGTGGATACATAATGAAAATTTTGGGTGTAGAAAGTGGTATTTTCTGCCGGAGTATTAATTTTGAGGTAAACATGAGATAACTAGTAGTGGACAGGTAGGGACAATCTTGGGGGTAAAGCTTGAAATAATCTGTAGGGCAGAGAATGAATATCTCAAGGGAAAAATGAGATAATCAGTAGTGGATAGAAAAGGGAAATTTGGGGGGAAACCTTTAGGTAATCTCTAGGTGAAAGAAAGAGCATTTTGCGGTAAAATGAGTTGATCAGTAGTGGACATCAAAGAGAAATTGAGGGCAAAACCTGGATAATGTGTAAGGATGAGAAGTATTTTGGAGAAAAAAATCTGTCATTGTATACAGGACAGAATGAGCATTTTGGGGATAAGACAGAACCTGTGTGTTTTTTTGTTTAAAAAGATCTATGTAATATACTGGGGAGAAAATGGACATTTTGGTCAAAAAAAATCAGAGTTAACTTGCAGGTGAAATAATTAATATTTTTGAGGTAAACTGAGGCAATCAGCAGTGCCCAGGTAGGGAAGATGTGGGGGTAGAATCCAAGGCCATCTCAAGGTGAAGGAATTTCTGTACTGAGGTGAAGTCAGGACTCACCGTGTCTCCTTCCTTGGCAGCAGCTGGCAGGGAAGGGAGAAGAGGCCCCGTGTGGGACAAGGGCAGAGAGAGCGACCAGAGGAGGAGCCTCAGGCTGGAGAGGGGCAGGAGAAAGGTCCTGTGGGCAAAGGGACCTCCCTGGTGTCACCAGGACACCTGTGGGGAACAGAATGGACACCGTGAGGGAAGTGGAGGTGAGGAGTACACAGTTTGGGGCAAAATCTGAGTTCATCTGCAGGGAAATAAGTAGGGGATATTTTGGAGGGAAAAGCTGAGGGGATGAGTTCACCCAGCTTGGCCCAAATTGTGTTTGCACAAAATGGGACCAGAGGTGAAAGTCAGTCCAAAGCCAACCCTGCTCAGCTTCTAATCCCAGGATAAATTCTACAAGTTGCCCATTGAGGGACTAAAAATACATAAAAATGGAACCAAGAGCACTAAAAGGTTCCTGGAAATCCCAATATAGTGTTGCCATAGCCTTTTGAACAGATCTTTAAGCTTTTTATGTGAACACTGCATTTCTCTTTTGGGATTATTCACTCCGTGGGCTGTGGGGTTTATTTGGATTTGAACTCCCCCACAGTGGCCCTGGCACTGCTCAGGAGCTGGGAGGAACAGCAGAGTCAGAGCTCCTGGCAGGGGCCGGGTGTTTTCCCCCAGAGCAGATCAGCTGCTGCCCACCAGCCTGGCCAGGAGGGATCTACTTTGGCTGCTGTCTTCTGCAGGGAAGGAACGTTTTCAGTAGATTCAGTGAGATTCCAGCAGCCTCATTCACGGCGCTTCCCGGGCAGCCGATCTGCTCTCCGCCCCTCCCGCTCTCAGCTCCCGCCCAGCCGGGGCCGCCTGTGAGGAGGGGAATTTGTCCCGCCAGCAGCAGGGCAAGGACACGAGCACTCCCAACCTGGGACTTGGCTTGTCCCTCTGGGGGATGCTGGGTGCTGGGATTAGATCATTCCATACATTTGGCTGCTGAAATTTCCCAGCCCAGGGGCTTTAGCTGACAGGGCAGCACAAAGATTGTTCTCTGTGCGGTGCCCAGATTTGGGGGTCAGTATCAGCTTTACTAGTTCAGATGAATTATACCCATAGCCCCAAATTCCCTGCTGAATTCCTGCTGGAATAACCCGACAGTGCCTCGTGGAGCATGGATATTCCCATGCAGAGCTGCCACTTGAACACCAGCTGTGTCAGGAACCAGCAGAGGGTCCGGGGAAGCTCAGTGGCATCGGGACAAGGAAAGGTTTATATTCCACAGAACTTGCTGTTTATACCCCTCATCCCCCGGCCCCACCAATGTCCCTGGGGGACACTTGACAGAGTTCTCTGGAATTCAGCCCATTTCTCCCTCCCTGAGGTCAGGCTCCAGTTGATATTTCAGAGCAGGAGAAGGCGCTGGCCGGACACGCTCCCAGCCCGTGCTGAGGCAGCTCCTGTGCCCAGGGGAGGACAGGACATCTCTCCCTGCAGGAGCCGAGTTCATTTCAGAGCCTCAGGAGAGGCCTGTGGAAGTTCTTTTCCCTGAGGAAAGGCATGCACATCCCCGCTTCCAGCACACCTTCAGTGGGACTCACCTGTGAAATTTTTCCATCAGTTCTGTGATTGCAGATGGCTTCCCGAAAATCTCCAAACTCAATCCAAACAAAACTTCACCTGACTCTAACCTTTTAAGGCATCTCTGAGGGTTATTGCTTGGGGTTTAATTTCTGTGAGAGAAGATTCCCTTGACTTCAACACTGCTGATGGATGATGTCCCCAGGCTGGAAGGGAAGGGATTTGGGGTGGCTGGGACATACCTGGGGGTGTGTGGGAGCTCCGGGAGGTCGGCACAGGGAATTGCTGTCTGAACCCCTCCCAAACACACCCTGCCGACATTCCCGGGCAATGCCAGCTGTTCTTTGGGGTCATTTTGGGTGGGGCCTGTCCAGGCTGAAGCATCTCCAGGTGCCTGTTCAGAGCAGCCCCAGGCTGAGGAACCACAGGCAGCCCTTTATCCACATCCATCCCAGCACTGCCCAGGAATCCCAGTGCCCCTCCCCGGATGTGTTTGGGACGCTGGGAGCCACGGGCAGGACACTGCAGGCACAGCTCCTCCCCTGCAAACACCGAGGACAGGAGGTGCTGGTTCCCTTCCTGGGGCTCCCGGCCTCCTCCCAGCCCGCATTCCCGGCCAGCTGGGACACACAGAGGGAACACCAAGGAACATTCCTGGCAGTGAGCAGGAGTCACCCAGGGCTCTGTGCAGCTCTGGGCCAGGAAAGTGGCCCCAGCCTCAGCACCTGCTGTGATTTTGGGCTGTGAACACTCACCTGCAGGAAACGCCCCTCTGCAGGCAGGACCAGCTCTGACACTCTCCAGAAGAACTTTGGCCATAGACCAAGTGAACCCTCAGGACTTGTCCTGCTCATTTCTCCCTGGAAAAGGACATGGAACGAGCACCTTTACAGCTGTTGGGTAAATTCTGGAAAGGGTGGGAAACCAGGGTTATTAGAAGGGCTTTGTGCTGTCATGTCAGGTACCAACCAGTTCTGCTCTAGAGCCTTTCTAGGGGCTGGTGTGTAAAGCAGCGTTAACAGGAAAGGACGAGCTGTATTTCCATAGGAATTCCCTTGCTGGTAACAGCAATTCCCATCCCAGGCAGGACCTTCCTCATGACCCTCAGACTGGCTCAGGTGCTTGGAGCAGGTGCTCAGAAGGCCAAGATTCTGAATTCATTCCCCACATGGGCAAATCACTTATCACCGTTTGACCTGATGATCCTCCTGGCTCTTTCCAGCTCAGAATCTCCTGTGCTCTGGAAATAAAGAGTAAACAGTTTTCCCTGGCGTTTTAAACCTACAGGTTTTTCCATTGGAGAATGCGAACCACAGGGAAAGGGGGGAGAGGAGGGAGAGCATCAAGGCTCACCCGGGAGGTGCCGGATGAGGCCGGAGCAGGACCGAGCCCCGGTCCCGGACCGAGCGCACTCGGGGCAGGAGCGGCAGCGCCGGACTCGGCCCCAGCGCCCGGCCCGGAGCGGCTCCTCCCGCCCGCGGCCATCCCGGGCCCCATCCCGGGCCCCATCCCGGCCTCCATCCCGGTCCCCATCCCGGGCCCCATCCCGCATCCGCCCGCCGAGAAAAAAGCGGCTCCGCCCGGGACCCCCAGCAGACACCGGCAGGACCCGGACCCGAATTCCTGGGCCCGGACCCCAGTCCCGCCCCAGCGCCTCGGGCTCGCGCAGCGCTCCGGGCGACGGTCCCGCCGCGCCCCGGGATGAGCATCCACCGCACCGAGCGGAGCGGGCGCGGACCCGCCGGGATTTATGGGCGGGGCGGGGCCGGCACAGGTGTGAGGGGCACAGGTGTGAGGGCGGGGCCGGCACAGGTGTGAGGGCGGGGCGGGCACAGGTGTGAGGGGCACAGGTGCGCGGGGCCCCAGAGCGGCTGCGCGGGGCGGGGCCGAGGGGATTTAAGCCCCGGGAATTACCTTTGGAACCATTTGCCCCTCGGCGCGGGAGCCTGCGGCTGGGTCGGGCTCTGTATCTCTCTAGATCTCTTTTCTTCTACACTACTTTTCTTCTGTACTTCTTTTCTGCAATACCTTTCCTTCCTCCCCTCCCCCCCCCCGGCCCAGTCCTCTCCTACCCCCCCTCCCTGCGCCCCATCACGCCTCAACCCTACCCTGCCTCTCCATCCTCTCCCTCTTCCTTCCACCCTTCCTTCCCTCCCCAGCCCGGCTCCCCCCTGTCCCTGCTCCCCTTCCCCCCCCAGTCTCCCCCCACCTGCCTTCAATCCTCCCCCTCCTCCTCCACTTTTCCTTCCCCCACCCCAGCTCCTCCTGCCCCCTTTCCATGATACCTTCCCCCCACACCTTCCTCCTCCTTCCCCCCAACCTGCCGTCAATACTTCCCCTCCCTCCTCCCCCCTGCCTTCCCTCCAGTTCCCTCCCCTGCCGCCCTGCCCACCCCGACCCCCCGCCTGCCCTCTGTCCTTGTCACCCTCCTCCCGACCGTCCCCTCTGCCCCTATTCCCGTTCTCCATTCCCCGCTCTCCTTTCCCGCAGCCGCGGGGAATTCTCGGGGCGCCGGAGAACAAAGCCCAGGGGGCTGGAGCCCCCCACCCTCGCCAGAGTCCCCCCGTGCCGGTCACAAACACCGCCCGACACCGCCGGGGCTCCGGCTTTCCGCACATCACACTGCGGGTCCCGGGGGTCGGGGCTGGGGTCAGGGGGGGCCTCCTCCTCCAGAAGGGATTCTGGTAGGTGAAGGGGGTTGGGGCGGATAGTGGGTTAGGGAGGCCCCTCTCCTTAGGAGGGGGGCCCTGGGGGTTCGGGGTGGACCCTCTCCGGACCCCGCCTGGAGGAGGGGGGTGGGGACTGGAGGGGAGGAAGTCCCCCCTCCGGTTGGGGAGAATTTCTTCCTGGTGTTTTTGATCCGTCTGTTTAGTTTTCACTTAAGTGCATGTAAGATGTCCTTCACCTGAAAGATCTCTGATTTGAAGGAAAAAAATCACCTCCTAGGCTCTGTTAAACCCCAGCCTGCTTGCTCACCCTGGCAAAGGTGAGCAGTTCTGTAGCCCTGTTGCTTTGCTGCTGCTGGACACCCACCTCCCAGAGTGCAGGAACCCCCTGCAACTCAGGAGAGGTCCTCAGATCCTGCAAAAGCTGGAGTGTCACAGCTTCCACTGAGAGAAGAGGGAGACAAAAGTATTAAACTGTATTTCCATGGATACTTAGAAAACTTAGGAAAACAAGCCAGAGAGGGCAATATCTGAGACAAGGCAAAAAGCCACTTGCTATTTTGCTGCATCAGGTCCTCTATCAACCAAATTGGATCAGAGCTGCGGTTAAAACTCAGTTATGCAGCTACACATAAATTATACACTTCAGCAATGCCTTACTTGACATTTCTGCCCACTCTCCATTTTCCCCAGCCTTGGGTGTGTGTGCTTCTGCCTCCCTGGCCCCTCACCCCTCGTTTCAAACAAGCGCATTTTACTTGAAGCCTGCAGGCTGGGAACCTCAAACACTGACCTGAGGTGTTGACCCCAAGCTTCTTATATTTGTCTATCAGGTCCTGGAAAAGGAAGAGAAATTGAGCACAGAAGTGCAATTGGCATTAGTAAGTGGCATTAATGTCATTAAGGAAGGGGAGAAAACCCACCAAGTTGGCTTCATCATGCCAAAAACAACTGCAGGGCAAATGGCACTTGAGGGGAAGGAAGCAAGGCAGAGAAGGGTGGGTGAGAGCACAAGGTCAGAGGCTACAAAAACCAGTGTCTCCTGTAATAAATATGGGTGGAGATAATGTTTTTCTCCTTAAAATGCCTTATTAATCAGCTCTTACAATGGTTGCTCGAGGGGTTTTGGCAGCCCGCTGTGCCGTGGAGGAGGAGGGTCCTTGTCAGCTCTGCTGCAGGAAGTTCAGCAGGGCTGGAGAACTCTTCCCTCACTGGGAGTGTTCCTGGACTTCTAAATTCCCTTTGTTTGCCTCGGGGGTCTCACTTCTGGCTTGGTACTTTTAAGTCACAACGAGTCACAAAAACTGGAAAAATCAGTTCCCCTGATACTCTAGGGTTTACACGGCCTAGTATTGGTTTTTGTGTGTTTTAATTTTACTTAGTTTTATTTTTATAAGGGGTTTTTGGTGTTAAAAGAGTCCCGAGATGCACCTGGGATTTCTAATTTGCACGTACAGGGTCGGCCCGGGAAGCAGGGGCTGCGGGCTCTCATGGCAGTTTCGCAACAGCCATGGCGTCTTGGAGGTTTCGATGGTGGGCAGCGCCGGGGCTGTGAGGTGGAACGTGGCGGGCGTGGGTTCCTTTTTTTGGAGCGGGGCGGCGGTCTGGCAGCCCGGGGACGCGGCACGGGAGCCCATGGACGTGCCGTCCAGCAGCAGCGGCTGGCCGCCCGGCAGCAGCACCACGTGGTGGTTTTGCGGGCTTTGGGGTTTTGCGCGCTGGGCTCGGGCCGGGGCGCGCCGCCTAGCAGTGGCGGCAGTGGCGGGGGCGCCCGGCTGGGCAGCCCCGCTCACTTTTCGGCTTTCTCAGCGGCGCCTGGGATCCCCGCGGTGGGCATGGAGGAGCGGCCGGCTTTCTCTTCCCCGGCCCCGGCAGTGCCGGGCTCCGGCGGCGGTCCGGCAGGAGCACCCGGCTGCGGGGTTGGGGAGCTGCGGTGCCGGGTTTCTTTGAAGAGAGCGGGCTCACCCGCTCTCGAGGTCTGTTTTTAAGGTGGTCTGGAGTCTGAGGGGGGTGCCACGGAGGTGGCGTTTTTCTGTTACATTACAAGATAAACATTCAAGATATTAATACACTTATTACATAATAATCAGGGGTTTCAATTTTCCAAATTTCATTTTTATCATCTCCTAACTGGGAAAAGGGATTGCTGAGACATGAGCACAGGTAACTCCAGACAGGAAATAAGAAGGCAAAGTGAGCAAACAGGACAGAGGAAGTGAAATTTCTGAGGGAGAAAGGATTTAGTTAATATTGTCCTGGTAGGAACAACAAAGAGCCTGTGAAGAGGGTGAGAAGACAAGTTTGTGGAAGCTGTTTTCCCACCATGATGCTGTTTCTGGAGGTGAGGGTTCAGTTCAGCAGGCTGATGCTCACTCTTGATCCTGCCCATCCATGCCCTTCCCAGCTTTCTGCTTGGTTACCTCTCCAGCAACTTCTGGCAAAAGCCAGTTCCAGTCTGGAGGCTCCTGAACCCGCATAGTCTGTGTTTCCCAGGCCAGGCTGGTGAGCCATCAGTCCTTCTCTGCCTTGATGCCCTGTCTGGGGTCATGATCTGTCTTGCTGTGACAGAACATCCAGAGCTAGAGATTGGGGCACATGAGCCTGGGGTGGCTGGGTGAGGTGCCAGAAAGGCTGCAAATGACTGCCAGAGCACAAAGGCTTTCATTCCAGAGTCACAGAATCATTCATGCTGGAAAGACCTCTGAGATCGTGGAGTCCAGCCTGGGACCAAACACCATTTTATCAGCCAGGCACTGAGTGCCACATCCAGGCTTTCTTTAAAAACCTCCAGGGATGGGGACTCCACCATGATGGCAAATCAGTCTTTCTGTGAAGAATTTCTTCCTGCTGTTCAACCAGAGCCTCCCCTGGCTCAGCTTGAAACCATTTCCCCTTATCCAGTCCCTTGCTCCCTGGGAACAGAGCCCAATCCCCCCAGGCTTCACCCTCCTGTCAGGGAGTTTTGCAGAGCCAGAAGGTGTCCCCCGAGCCTCCTTTTCTCCTGAGGGTAGCCACTGCTGCCCATGGGCACTGTGAATGCATCTCACCTGCCAGAGGTTTCCTGCAGTGCTGAGCTGCAGTCCTGCCCTGCCTTGCTCCTCCCCCTTGGTGAATTCACCTCAGGGAGCCAAAAAAAGGACACTCAACCTCACTTGCTTAACCATGCTGACAATACATAATTTCTAACTTCTGCTTTTCCTCACAGTGGAAAGAGCTTTAGACACCACAGCTTTAAACCACAGAGCTCTGAAAAGCAAATATAGGATGTCTGCCTCTAAAGCTGCTGCTGTGTGTATTTTTTCTGAGACTCTGCTATCTCAGACCAGGTTGGTGTAATCTTTCAGTGCAGTCTATTGGCCAAATTCTCTCTTTCCCAACGGAAGGTTAACTCTGGTGTGAATGACAGAAAATGTTGTCATGGCCAAGGGTTCATGTCATCACAATAAAAATAGAACCAGCTGGAGATCAAAAAAAAATTAAAATATTGAGTCTTAAAGTTATTAGGTTCTCCTTTACTCTTGCAGAACTCCACTGATGCACTGATGGAGTCCCCTCCTGACTGTTCATCAGAGAATTTGAAATACTAGCTGAGTAATTACATCAGGCAGTCCAGACATTTCTTGCTAAAAATAGAACTACTCATAAGCTGATTGAAATTATTATTTCATATGTAAGAATTGATTAATCTCTAATGATATCATTTTTATTCAACTTTGGACACTTCAGAAGTAGGCATTATAAACCAACAGGGCTCTGCTCAGGTCAGCAACACATGGGATTTTTGGCCCCTGAGGAAATGGACCAGAGATACTCAGCAAGAACTTCAGGCAGCCACAAAGTTATAAACCGAAAGTGATCCTTTTGTCCCCTGGCTCAGGAGCTCTTCACATTTGTGCAGAGCTCACCAGAAACAAACCTCCCAGCGGTCTAAGGCATCCAAAGCAGCTGTGTTTCTACAGAAAGGTCTCTCAAGCTCCATTTCCCAGCTTGCTGCTTGATTTTACTGACAGCTTCTCCCAGAGCAGCTGAGCTTCTCCAGCTTTGCACAGACCACTCACATCAGAATTCCACTGGTGGATGCATCCACCCACAACTGAGACCTGGGCACTGCTACAAGATGTTGAACTGGTTTGCTTTGAGTCAAATATCACCTTAAACAACAATATCTGCAATTTTCAAGCAGCCTGGTGCTTGCTTGGCAAAACCCACCTGAGTTACTGTGAAGCTGCTACACACACATGCAGATTGATGTGACAGGGGTTTGCCTAAGGCAGCGAGGTACAAGGGTAGGACATCTCTTCTCCTGGGATATCATTTGCCCTTCCCACACAACAGAGGGAATTTGTAAGAGAGTGTGGCCTAAAGCAAAGTTTATGTCACCAGAGAGCATTTCTGTTGTCATCCATCCAGCAGAGCTGACTTCACAGGCATCTACTGTTCAGGTTACAGAAAATAACCCTCAAAACATTACAGTTGTAGACCTGGCACCATGTTTAATAATCAACACAGAAAGCTTAAAAATTACCAGTTACGGACTTTGAAATAAAGGCTTACTGCAGGATTGATTTTGTAGCTTAAAAACACTTGCTGAAGACAAAAAAACTTGAACTTTTGGCAGCTCTACAAAGTCAAACTCAAGTTGATAAAGTGCCTCATGTGAAACTGTCATCATTCTGGGATCCTGGCCTGAGCTGGTATGTGAAAGCCAGGTTTTCATTTATTTTGCAAGTTGGGAAGGCTCACTGTGTGTTCATATACACACCCACCTTTTGGCTGAATTTTACTCTTGGAATATTTTGGTCTAATCATAGACCATTTTTATGACTCTAGGATGAAGATTTGTTGGACTAATTAAATATAATTAAGCATAAGACAGGCTTTTTTTGAAAGCTCACACACCAAAGCAAGTGCAGCACACACCAAGACTTCCCTACTTACACTTCTGCCAAAAGACAAGATAAATAAATACACTGATTATATCTAATATTGAAATGCATATCAGGCAAATACATATATGTAATATGTATTACATATCATTATACAATATATATAATGTGGATATAATATTATATATCTATTTTTATATATTGTATTATAATATATATATTAAATAGGTTACACGGGCTTACACCATGTAAAATCGCGCAAATTACGTAAGTCATGGAAATAACGCAATATGATTAGTTATGCAAGTTGTGTAAGTTTCGTGAATTGTGTAGGTTACGCAATCTATGTAAACCGCATCGGCCCCCTAAATACCGTCAATTGGATTCAGCAGGACAGAACTGCTGGTGCCAAGGTGAACTCTCTCTTTCATAAGATTAAAAGCAATAAGCTAGAGGAGGAAGTTATGCTAAAATCACAAAGATAAATGGAGCTGGCAGAGATAGACCAAAACCATAAAAAACCCCTGAAAATATGCTCAGTGTTACAAGTTGCACACTTAGATTTCCAGGCAGAGACAAAGGACAAAAAACATTCTTAAGACCCTGATAAAACCTTTGCTACCATCTACAGATAGTGGGGAGGCTGAAAGTCAGAAGATGTGTTTAACATCCCTTTTTTCAAGGACTTAGCAATGATCACTTTCTTTGACAACACCCAATGGAAGCTTGAAGGCCGAGCTTATGGGCACTGTGTTGTGTTACCCTACACCCTTAGAGGGGCAACACGTTGCAACGTGGGAGCGGACCTTCACAGAGGACGGCAGGCAGCAGCTTGGTGAAACATGGAAAGCTCTTTATTATCTGACTCCAATAGTTTATGTACATTTTGTATAGAGGGCCAAGACTGGCCCAAAGAGGTTACAACCTCCTGACTCCATTGGTCAATATGACCATCAGTCAAGTTCTCTCTCAGAGAACAAGAATGCAAAACATACAGATAAATTCTAAGAATACAATATTGTTTACATGAAGCAGCGTGAGAAGCTGCTGCAAAGACTCAAACACTTGAAACCAAGAAATGCAAGGATGACAGTGTTGCACTGTACAAAAGTCTATAAAAAGCCAGCTGAATAAAATGAACAATTATTTATATTTCAAGAAGGAAAAGCACTTGACCAGGAAATACGGAATAAGATTGTCTAGAGATTTGCAAATAAGGCAAGGCCACAGCACTCCCTTGATGAACACCAAATTAACACTTTGAAAACACAGAAAAAAGTCTGCCTTCTTTTATTGTCGGCTAAGTGGACAGTCTACCTGCTTCTTGAGTAGAAACATAGTTAAAACCCCAAATAGTTTGTTTGTTTTAACTCCACTGTGAAAAATCATAACCAAATGATGCCATTTCCACTTAAGGTCAATGTATTATTGTTCAGGTTATTTTGAAATTTTCAAAGTAAATTTTCATCCTATTGGTCATGATGAAATACTAAAGAAATCACCCATAAATCACATTTGCTAACTACAGAACTGCTCCTGACATCTGTAAATTTTATTTCTTTTTTTTGTCCTCTAATGCACCCATCACAACTTGCCACTTAACCACACTGAGCTCTCTTAACTTTCACTTGCAGTTTTTGGGGTGGTTTTTTTTCAGCTTGATGCTGCCTCAGAAATGATGTCTGTAGGAGCAGCATGTTAGACAGGCATGTCACCTCTTCAGAAAGTAGGCTGTAAGGATTAAAAGTGACTCTCTCAAGTGGAAGGGCAGGATTCTGGCTTGCAGGGCTGCTGTCCATGTTCAGCTATTACTAAGGTAAAATTAAAGCTTCCTGCCTTAGAAAGAATGATAGATTTTTATCTCAGGTCTATCCTCTACAAGTTCTAGCCAAAAAAATGGTGTCTTCATGACTTCAAGCTTATATGACATATATAAAAATATGCATTGTATATATTATATACACACAATAGACATGATCTCTTTATAATGTATGTTGGGGAAGATGATTCAGGGAAACATTATAAATATGATTTCTTAACAAAAGATTCTGAAAATATGAAACTTGTAATCGAAATAGAAATGGATGCTTACTTTGAGTTGTAGGATACCGAGTCTTAGTTACTATATAACCTGAAAACAATAGCTTGGCCAGCTGAAGGAGAATCCCTTTTGATTGAACAAAAGGTCAGTGTAGCAAAACAGAAAAGTCTAAAGAGTAGTTTTTAGAGTTTAAAATATAACACATGGTAATGTAGTAGTTCTTATAGGCTGTATGTAGATTCTATAGGGTTTTGTGTCTTGTATTGGTTGGTCACTGTAAATTAGAATATTAATCACAAAAGGAGATGTAATGTATTGTAACAAAGATCTCGCTCTCTTCTCTTGATCTCCCCCCCCCGAGCTCTTGCTCTCTTCCCCCTACTCTCTCACTCGCACTCTCTCTGGCTCTCTTGCTTGCTCTTGCTCTCTTTTCCCTGCTCTCTTACCTCTGCGCTCTTCTCCCTGCACTCTGACCCCTGCCACCTTGCTCTCTCACTCCCCTCTTCTTAGCTCATACCCTCTTGCTCATTCTCCCTCTCTCTCTGGGACTTCCCTTCAGCCGAGCTGGTGGCTGAAGGCAAGGCCCTTTCTACCCACGACCCTTGCAATAAAACCACATATTCTAGAATATCTCAGGTCAGCAGAGTTCCTTGTCCCTGTAAGCCACGGATCCTCCTACAAATGTAGGTTACATAAGTTCCGTAGGTCACCGACGTTGAGCAGGTTCCTGCAATTCGCGAGCGTTACGTAGATTGCGCATCTTATGCAATTCATGGAAACACACACAAATTGCGTAAGTTTCGTGAATTGTGTAGGTTACGCAATCTATGTAAACCGCATCGGCCCCCTAAATACCGTCAATTGGATTCAGCAGGACAGAACTGCTGGTGCCAAGGTGAACTCTCTCTTTCATAAGATTAAAAGCAATAAGCTAGAGGAGGAAGTTATGCTAAAATCACAAAGATAAATGGAGCTGGCAGAGATAGACCAAAACCATAAAAAACCCCTGAAAATATGCTCAGTGTTGAAAAGAGTGAAAATTGGAAAGCTCCTAAATATACGTTAGAGATTTGAAGAGTTGAAACCCTTGATTGTCATGTAATAAGTGTATTAATATTTTAAATATTTTTTAATTGTAATGTAACAGTAAGGAGCCACCTCCGTGGTCCCCCTGGGGGGGGGCAGTGGGGGGGGCTGCTTGGTCGCTGGAGGCCGCCCACAGCCCCCCCTGACGCTGGAGCGGGCTGCCCGCCATCAGTGAGAGCCTGCACCTCCCCAGACACCGGAGCGAGCCGCCCCACCCCGACCCCCGCTCACTGCCACCGTTCCGGCGTGGCGCGGCCGATGGGGGTGGCCCGCCACTGCTCCCGGCCTGCGCAGCCATCCCGGACCTCTGCCACCGAAGCCATGCCGTGTACCCCTGCAGCCACACCGACTCCTGGCCCGGCCCGCTCCAAAAACCCACTCCCAGAGCCGCAGCAAATCGCCGCCGAGGCGCCGCCACCGGCGCGCCCCCCCCCCATCGAAACCGCGAGACCCCTGAGGCGCCCGTTCCCCGTGTAGCGCGGCCATCTCGCTGCTGCCAATTGTGAAATAACCCCGGCCCGCCATGAGGCTGCTGCAGCCCAATTGCAAAATAACCCCCGCCCCCCCGGGGCAACCCCATAGTACATGTAAATTAAGAATCCCAATGCACTCTGGGACCCTTTTTAACACCAAAAAACCCCTATAAAGATAAATCCATGTAAGATTTAGACCCACAAAAACCAGTACTAAACTGTGTATACCCTAGAGTATTAATAGACAATTTTTTGTAACTCACTGTAACGTAAAATTACCCAAAAGAAGGTGAGACCCCAAGGTAAACAAACGGAAATCAGAACTCCTTGGAGACCCCTGGCGAGGAAAGAGTTCTTCCAGCTCTGCAGGAACTTCCTGCTGCAGAGCTGACCAGGACCCTCCTCCTCAAGGGCGAACCCGGCTGCAAGGTCCCTCGAGCCACCCTTGTACGAGCTGATTAATAAAGGCATTTTAAGGAGAAAAACACTATCTCTGCCTATTTTTAACAGTGTTACAAGTTGCACACTTAGATTTCCAGGCAGAGACAAGGACAAAAAACATTCTTAAGACCCTGATAAAACCTTTGCTACCATCTACAGATAGTGGGGAGGCTGAAAGTCAGAAGATATGTTTAACATCCCTTTTTTCAAGGACTTAGCAATGATCACTTTCTTTGACAACACCAAATGGAAGCTTTACCATTTGTCCCGTTCACTTTGTATAAAATTTCTGTGTTAATGGGCAGTGAAGGAAATTAGTCATATTTCTTATCTGCCAATCATATGATAACCTATTTCCTCCAGAGGAAAAAAAAGCAACAAAAACCCCCAAAAAACCAACAAAAAACCCCCCAAAACAAACAAAAACCCAAACCAACCAACCAACCAACAAAAAAAACCCACCAAAAAACCCCTCCAAAAAAACCCAAACACAACCCAAAAGCAAAAACCAAACCAACACTTTTCCTAAAGTTGTTAAAGAGAAAAGTTAGATTCCAAGACAAAGGGTCTCAGTTTCCTCTGTTAAAAGAGGTTTGTTTTGTATCCATTGCTTCACCTCAGGTCTATCTTTCCCTCCCCCTCAGGGTTCCCTTGATTGTTTAACTACTATATTTTAATGCTGGCATTTCCTGATAATCCTTTTGTAGGTGAAATTTCCCCTGTACAATCCAAGAGCCAGTTTTGTGCTATGAGCTTGAAATAAATAAAAAAAAAAAATCTGGAAGAGGTGGGAACAGCAGCTATCAGCTTGCTTCCACATTCAGGTTTGTGCTTCTGAATTACGTTAAACCCTCACACTGAAGCAGTGAGCCATTTTCACAGCCACAGCACACACATACACAGGGATGCAACACAAGTGCCTTCATGCTTTCTAAACCTCTGCACGGAACAGGTTTAGCCAGGATTGGGTTGAACCCAAGGTTCCTAAGCGCTGCTTGACCCTGCTGTGGACAGAGCCTCAGAAAGAGGAGCAACGGCTGGTCTCACTTGCAGCCCATGAAAAGTAATTCAGCCCCACTCTCCCTGTGGGGAACAGGTGAAGCTCTCAGCTCCCTGGCAGCCTGTTCCAGCTGAGGAATTCCTGTTCAGCTGAGCCCCTGCCAGCCACTCCTCAAGAGCACTCCAGTCCTTTCCCCAGCTCTGTTCCCTTCTCTGGAGAGTAAAAGTGATCACTGACAGTTGCAGCTGACCTTGCAGGGAGACAAAGGCAGTGCCACTGAGTCTGTAAAACTGTGAGCAGTGGAACAAAGAATGGCCTCAACTTTTCTGCTTTGTGCCCCCTCCAGGTCTGCTTCACCACTACTCATCAAGAGAATCCAGCCTCATATACATGGAGATCATGCAAAAAGTCCTGACTTCTGTAGAAGCAGAGCCTGTTTATGGTGGCCTTCAGCTTCAGCCCCGATTCACGACGACAGCTGGACTCCTCTGGCTCAAGCAGGACAGCAGCAGTGTGAAAATACAGGCAACTACACCAACACTTATAGTCTCCTGTGCTGGGGAGTCAGCTCATTCTTGCACTGCAAAACCCTTGTAAAAAATATCTTGAATGGCTCTGGAATTACTTCTCCCAGCAGTGGGACAAATTGATGTGGAGAAGACCAGAGTGACAGATTAAAGCAAAGAGCACAACAAGATTCTGTTCACTTACTTGGGGAAGAAGAGTACAGGACACAGAATTAAACCTCATTCTGATGTTTCAAGATTTTTTTAGCTCTTTCAACTTAACCATCAAAAATAAACTCCCTGAAATACAAAGTATTAAATAACCCTCTTTCCCCTTCCCTTATATGCGGTGTCCCTACTGGATTTTAAGAGAGAAGTATAACTTGCATGGTTCACAGTTGCTGCTGCTGTTTTTGGGGAAAGGATAATGTGGAATGGTGGGAAGAGGGAATTAAGGGAAGAAGAGCTTCAACAAAACACAGTTGGCAACCAATGCCAAGCCTCCCTTAGAAGCTTGTCCAAAAGGCATATATATATATATATGTATTTGTATTTTTCCATCTAGAAGTGGTTTGCAACAATGCATAAAACCAGGACACTATTACTGCAGTGCAGCTGATGTCACAAATTGTTACAAATGAGGAACCACGAGAGGGGACAGAACTACACCTCCTTACTCTCCCCTGCCCTAATTGAAACATCTGCATCCATCCTCAGTTGTCTGAATATGCAGCCCAGGCACTGCAGGAGCATCTCTTCCGCGAGTTTGGATGCTGTTTGTGTATCACAACTCCAAAAAGCGGATGTTGTGTATCACAACTCCAAAAAGCGGATCTTAATCACTGCTTATTTGTAATAAATTCATTGAGTGTACAGTCAAATGAAGAATGCTTTGAAAGCCAAACACTGCTACCTGTAATTAGGGAAAACCAAATCATGCCCTGAGCACTGCATTGTTTTTGTTAAATTACCAAAATCATCTCAATAGGGTGGGAAAGGAGGTAGGAAAGCAAATATTTTATTGCAAAGCTGTACTATTAAGCAGAACAAATGCTCATTAACCTCTTAAAAAAGAGAGGTAATTTTTTGATGAATAAATTTAATCAATAAATCTAAACCAAACAGCCACAAGAACAGATTATCAGAAGTGGGAATTAGATACAAGGCAGGCAGAAATTAAATCCCAAATACAGCTACTCTGTTAACTGTATTTAACACAGTTCAGTAGTTTATTTTCTACTCTAATTTGTTTAGATTTCTAAATCACTACAGCAATTTAATAAGAAAGCAAGTTTGACTACCTGAAATGAAAGGCTAATTTTACCAAATCACTGTACAGACAAAATACAGATGACAGTGTTTAGAAAGGTGGATACCGATGACCACACATAGAAATTAAATTCAAAACTGAGTTTATATCAATTGTTTTTATTAGATATCAGCAGTTTACAAATTTGAATTAAGAAAATTACAGAACAAAATTAAGTTGAATTCATTCTTGGTTGTAAAGTTTTTTCCTTTAAGGTCATAATAATTTTTATGCAGGATGTCATCAGCAATAAATTCTAGACTGTCTAAAACACAGCCCAACTATTTCCTTATTTGATAATTTATAATTTACCAAAAACCTAAGATTGTGCTAAACATCTTAACAAATATTTAATTAACTACTCTATTAGGCCCTTAGTATATTTCAAGTTTTTATTTTTAATTTTTACACAATACAGAATTTTTAAAAGCACTTAAGGATTCTATATTGCAATGTTTTTCGTAACTTTCAAAACTAGGAATAAATAGACTGTTCCCACAACAAGGTGAAATCCACTATTCAGCATTACCACATTTTGACTTCTCCACACTTCACATCTAAGCACAGAATCTTCTAGCTGGAATACTGTTTTAAACCACTAATTCCCCACCATTTTAATGCACATCAATTTATGACTTCAAGAGCTTTTGCTTCCTGGCAAGCACAGGTTTAATTTAAATGCATATTTTTCTACAGTCTACTAAAACCACCACCTCCTTTCTCCTTCCTGCCTCAGAGATAGAGCCAGTAATAAAATAAAGCTCCCAGCTTATCTAACAATAAGGTTGTTAAGAAATAAAGACTGGAAAGGAAGAAAAAAGAAAAAAAAATATATGCAATGTAACAAGTTGTTGCAAGATTTCTGCTGTTAAGATGAAACAGCACTAAGAAAAGGCTGAGTCAGAAATCTGCACTAAGAAACAGATAAAAACATCATCAGTCTTAAGGCAACCTTCATTTGAATCAGCAGTGATTACTTGTGTGCCTGAAGAGGAATCCTTCTTTAGGTTCACTTAGGAACCATATCGATCCTAGAAAAGTAAAAACAAATAACAAACCAGATATTAGTGGGTTTTCCAGGGAAATAAATCAGTTTTACTTCCATTTGTGCAATAAACATCGGCTGAATTCTTCAAGACTTTCAGAAAATTGAGCAGTGCTTCCAAGAACTGGAGTTTAAGGTTGAATTCCAGGATAATCAGCCTGATTTTCAAATACCTGAGAGCTCCCAATGACCTCAAACAGGAATTGCCAAGTGACTGGAGCACAAAACATGCTGGACACTGAGACCAGGATGGCTTATTTAATGCAAAAAACATGGATCAAAGGTCAATTAAAGAGCCAACACAAGAGTTGGTCTGGATGATCACAGCAGATCCCTTCTAACCAAACTATTCCATACTGAGTTAGGAACCGTGATGAGTTTAAAAACAGAGTGACAACAAGTAACTTTCATGATGGGATTTTTTATTATAATTGTAAGAAAAAAAGATATCCTAATGAAGGTGAGCTAGCAGATACAGATTTAGTTTTTAAATTCTAAAGATTTACTGTCTACAGGGCTCAAAATCAAATCCATTCTTTTCTCCCTAAAGATAATTCAGTGGCAGGATCCATGGTACTAAATCCCTACATAAAGACTTCAACTGATGGTTAATAGATTGTGACATTTTTATTCACCTGTATAGATGTCATGACTCCATTAGCAAGGACAGAAAGTTTTCCAGCCACAGATTTCACTCCTTGTTTAAACTGAGCTATATCAGGAGCTGAAGGCAAGACATTGGTAATATTGTAGCTTCCTAAAAGGAGAACACACACATGGAGGAAGCAGAATTTTATATTAAAATCAACTTTTTTTTTTTTTTTTTTCTTTTTTTCTTTTTTTTTTTTTTTTTCCCTCCTGAAGTACAACATATGACTAGGAGCACTAGACAGAGATCTCAATGTCTCAAATGCATCTTCCTTTGGATTGTTTTCAGGTTTTCATAATTCCACCTAAGAGTGTCATCCCCTACACTCTGTATTCCTAGCTATCCAGAATTCATGTTGGGATAGTAGATGGCTTATTCTGTACTTCCAGTCTGTGACAATGTTGTTTTGTATCCTCAAGAGCTGTTATCCTATATATACAGATATTATAGATAATAGATAATGTTATATATAATATCTGTTATATATATACACACACCTCAGACAGCCCTACTTCTGAGCTGTAATTTGGACTTCCTTACGATCCGTTCCAGTCATCGAATGCTTCAGTCATTTTTATTACTAAAATCAGTCATAGAAATAAAATCTGCAGATATAAATAACCTGAGAAGCTCAAGAATTCCACAAGAATTCCCTCATCATTTGTTGGTTAAGTTTGGTTGGTCTAAAACAGTTCTTGCAAACAAGGCAGGAAAGCAACTCCTTTTCTTGTGGTTTCCTTCCAAATCAGCACCTCCAAGTCAGCCACTTGACTTTCATAAACATCAGCTCTGAAATAATGCAAAAAGGCTTTGTCTTGCAGCCTCCTCTCTTTGGTTAAAAACCTCCCTACAGCATTCTGTACAAAAGCAAGGAGTCCCAAACTGTTCTACCTGGACATCTCCTGAGTGCTCACAAAAACAACCTTAGATGCAAAGGATGTTTAATCATGGCAAGGACTCCAGAACTACAGTGGTGTTTTTGTTGACAGTGTCCTGATTACGTTTATTTTATGGAACTAATGATAGTCTGGACATTAATTCCATACCATTCCATTTCAGACAAACTGTCAGTGCAGTAGCATTTCTCCAAGAAGGACCACCTCTTAGTTTTTGAGGTAAGGGGTGTAGAGACATGCAGGAAAGGAAGTTTCTGTACATTTGATATAGTGTGAATTTATGACACTATAAATTGGTTGCAAATGCTCTTTCAAATGGCTAAAGCAACTTACTGTGATTTCTGCTTGATACCTTCTTCCCTCCTTAATTTTTTTTTTCACATTTCAAATTCCTAAATCCTAGCTGTACTTAAGCAACTGGTAACAGGAGTTATTTCTCTGCTAGTCAGTGTATTCAAACTTGCTTTCAGGGGATCAAAACTAAACAGTCACATGTTTTGGGGTTTTTCCCACCTACTTTTCCAAAATAAAATCAGATGCTGCACACTTGACTGTTTTTTCAGCCTATCTGAATAATTTCACAGATTTCAAGTTCTCCAGTAACTCTTCTTTTCCCGTTTTTTCAAAAGTTAAGGAATGAAATTCAACTGATTAAGGCTATAGAAAGTTCCAGTATTTGCCACCTTTTCCATTGTACATTATTGCACAAACCAGGCATTGTTGGAAAGAAAACATGAGACATTTTCAGTACCCTAAAGGGCTTCTTTTCACTCAGTCTAATCTTTCTCCCTTTCTGATTTGATGAACTACACTCTCCAATATGAGGTGTTCCAACAAATCTTTGAAACAGACAATCCAAGTGAAGGTCTTTCTTAAAAATTTTGCAAGGCCAGAGGTAGAAGCAAATATCTCACTGAATGGATATGCCATGCAACAGATTACATGGGAATTTCAAGTCCACTAACGTTTTATTAACGATTTTTCCTAGATCGAGCATTATTATGATAGCTAATGAGCTACTTATGGTACCTGCTCAAAAAAACTACCTTAGAGTCCATTTAAGTGTTACCTCATTGGAAAATATTACTATTTTCCTTTGATAAATGTTATTTACTAAGTGGTCTGTTATTTGCAACATAGCCCCCCAGTATAAAATACTGAACTTATTGTACCAAAAACTGAGAACTTGAAAATTAAGGGGTTAATTTTTAAACCATGACTACACCTGCCATGCCTGTTTGAGCTATTAGTATTTTGTTTGAAGAACACACTGATGATTGTGATTAGAAGCAGAGTCAGGGCCTGCATTCCCCACATGCTCCAGTTTCTCACTCTGCTTGGTATGTACCTGTTGGTTGTTTTCTCTGGTCTTCAAACAAGTCAGCTGAACTTATGGATGTGCTTCCAGAAAGCCTTTCTAGCCGAGCCCTTGCTTCATACTGGAAAAAATTTGAAAACAAAAAGGATTTTATCAGCTTGCTGCCACCTTTTGAGGTCACATCAGAAAATATGAGAGACTACAGACTTTTAGAACTGAAGTGGACCATACTGAAAGTTATGCCCATTTCAGTTCTCACATCACTTACGCTGAGTTTGCCATCATCTCATTTCTGAGTTACTCAAGAGTGATATTTATCATTGCAACTCCAAGGGCCCCACTCGCTCTTAGTTACCTACAACTGCTGAAAAACTATGCAACCATTAGAAACAACAACTAAAAAATGTGAAACTGAGGGGAAAGCACTGCCGTTAACATCCTGCTGACCCTTCCAACCACACGACACTTTTAAGTCAACTTTTTCCAAGTTCCCTGCAAACAGTAATTGTATTTTTCATTAGTATTTACACTGTTAGCTGTTCATTAAAAATCTGTATCCCACTTCCAAAATACTAATTTCTTTTTTCTAGGCTGATTGAACTCCATGCAATTCGCTGAACAATTTATTTACTTGGTTAGCTTTACAACATTAAACATGATGTTTTCATGTAACAAATATGCAGCAGGAAGATATTTCAGCAGTGGTTTGTTGGCATCAGTTTGGGTATTTAGAATAAATTAAGCCTGATTCTATCAAAAATCAGCAGCGTTGAATCACAGTCTGCCACTTCTATGAGGAAAGAAGAATGATGGAGATACGGTCCTATGTGCAACTGCAATTCCTTAAAGTTAAATTCTAAATGATGAGAAATTTGTACCTTCCTAACAAACAAATAATCAAAGGGACATAATTCTATAAGCTCACAAATTCTACCGATTTTAACTATTTATTGCCTTCTCTTTTACTCACAAGAATACTACTTTAATGGTCAAAGATTATTTTAACATTTAAAAATCACTCATCAGTATTTCCTACTTACATCAGCGTGATCTTGCCTTCCAAAGTACATGTCTGATGAAATGGCTTTGACATTGCCAAATTTTTTCTGTGCCTCGTCTGTGTTTGCAGAAGGTTCATATTCAGGCTTACACCGAGACACGGGCCTGGAAGGAAAATAAACTGCATCAGGGAGAGAAACCTCACTCACATCGTGGCAGAATGAAAGGAATCAAACAAGAGACACTAAAGTGCTCCAACTGTATTGTACAGATAAATGAAAAATATAATTTAAAGTAGAAAGAAGAGAGGCAGAAAACACCAACCAAACACATAACACCCACCCATTCTTACATTTTCTACTTGGTTACAAAGATAAAAATACAGTTTTCATAGAGAAAAGTTATTTTTTATTATCACAATCAGACCTGTTGTTTGTGTCTCCAGTACCTTCATCCTCAGAACTGAGCACCCCAAATTTTCATTCATTTGTTCCTTTGATTCATCACACAATAAATAAAGCAGGTATGTGCTCAGAACAAGGCAAATATTTGAATTTCTCCCCACATATTTTGTCTACTTCCTCTTTTGCTGAAAGTGTTTGCAGATTACTTCCAGTGCATGCACTGAACAGCTCTGACCACAACAGACACAGCTTAAAATGTAAGGAAGAAATGCAGCTTACAAAAGTCAGTCACGAGATCTCTTGACTGCTGATGGCAGTTCTGGCCAAATTCTCCTACAGACTGAAGAAAATCCCACTACTATGACCAGGACTCAAATCAAATTAAAACTTGGGCTTTCTGGACAAAAATCAGTTTGGTTTTCTTGGCATACCTGTCTGAAAATCCTGTGCTTTTTGAAGTTAACAATATATCAATGTCTTTACTATTATTTTCTTTCTTCCAAAAAGCATCTGAATTGTCATCCCATTTAGAGAAAGTGCTGCTCCTCAAATCTGAAGAATCATAGTATCTAGAATAAAAGAAAGGAAAACCTATTGAAAAGTCAGAACTTGGTTATTTATTCAAAAGTGGGAATATATTTATTTGTTGTTACATAATGACCACTATAAGTATTCACTAGCAAGTATGTTTTCAAATTACAGCTGTCAGTGAGTAATTTGGATTTCACAATACTGCTTTAGAAGCTTTGTAGAGTTGAACTAGCGACTCAGAACAGGCAGGAAAGCCTTTATTTCTAGTTCTGTAGGTTTTTTTTAAAATCAGAGTATTAAGAACTTGTGAGGTTTGCAGCACATTTTGTTAAAATTAAATCCTAAAAACGTATTTCTTGAAAGTGAGTCTGAGTTTAATAAGGCAATCTTCTCTTGCACATCAAAACCACAGAATAAAGGAAAGGGGAAAAAATGAAGCATGTTTGTCAATTCTGATACATGATTTGATCTTTTTCCCTTTTGATTACGTACACGTATCTCAGCATATGTGAAAAGTATTTGAAAAAAAATACACCACCAAACCCTATTAAATGCCAAAGATTAAGATTTTTTGCTTGAAGAAGTTTGCCTTAAGTTTGGCTATGACCAGGATGGGGAGAAAGATGATCAAAGCCACAGGGGGATAGGAGAATGGAACCATTCAGTAGAACAAGATAGGATATTAAAGTCTGCACCTGCATTTGTGAAAAATACTCTTAAAAAAGAAAGTTATCCATGTTTATACTATGAATGGTCAGGCCACTCGTTTTTGCAGTTTTTGAGAAACGTGACACCTGCAGCAGCAAAGTCTCAGCGCTGATCTGGAATGAACTTCTACAAAAAAGCAGGAGCCTCTCTCCTGACAGACAAAAAGAAACTACAGCAATCCCCTAATTCCATAATAAAAAACCATCAAGGTGTTTTTATGGATTTGAAGCTTTCCAGTCTCACAATAGCACCAAAACCGTGGCATTGGGTAGGGGCTACGTGAGCTGATTTGAGTAAAGCGTTTATTTACTCTAAGCTTCCCTCTCAGATTTTTGTAGTTTTGCAAAATACTTCCTCACTATTTGGGGTGGGAGAGAGAAAGAAAAACTGCATTTAATAGAAAACAAAATTTTACATTGTGACATTAATAGAGATATTATTAACTGTAGCAAAAGCAAAACACCAAAACTCAGGATTTTCAGAGGCTTCAATTTTACGCCTAAACCTTGAGACCTTTAGCTTGCTTAATTCACTTACCAGCACTCTAATATCCAGGATGATTGTTTTGTTTTTGGGCATATACTAAGATGATGCTAAAGCTACTTTGCCTCTATTTCAAAGTCACAGCTTGAAATAAAGGACAATAATACCCTTAACAACTCCAAATTTGACTGTTCTTTCTTTAAAGAGAACAAATTTGTGTACCAACTCCAATTAGATCCTCCCAGCTCGAAGCAGAACAACAAAAGCAGAGAACAGCCAGGTTACAATTTATCCTCTAATCATTAAACCACAACACATAAAAAAGCCTCCTCCATAATTCATCCTTTGCCTGCTGGTAGCTGATGAATAATTTGAGAGCAGTAACAGTTCTTTTCAGGGAACAAACAAGAAAAGCACTGAAATGCTACAATTTATTTCACGAGACTGCTGCAACTTTCCTTGGACCCACATTTTTTATTTCTGCTACAGTGATTGCACTACAGAATAGTGACACAAAAGCCTTTGTGCTTTTATTAGCCTCTCTACAAACAATTAGGTACAATTTCTCATGTTGCTGTGGCATGGATTCAATAAAGGCAGTTTATGAAAGCAACACCTGTTTGTATCCCTCAGTCCAGAAACAGCTGGTTCAGTGCAATTAGTGCCTGTAAGATGTAATTATTTTTCTTCCCCCAAGAGCAATATTTTATAGTGTGCATTGCATTCATCTTCTGACAACAAATGCTTCAATTATTTTTTTACTTACGTTTTACATTTTACATTTCACATACAAGTGTCTTGAAATAGGACTGCAGACACAACACACCCAGCACAAATACCTCAAAAAGATTGAAGTTTTAGCATTTGGCATGCAGAGAATGATGCAACTGTAGTACATCTAATATCAGACCTGAATGCTTGTTTAATTTGAAGATAATAGCATAAGAAAGAAAGGAAGATGAAAGTAATGAACACAAGTCATTCTGACAAAAAAATCACTGGATTTGGAATACAGCAAATATAAGTTTTTATGACAACTGTCTGTGCAAGCAGACACTAGCCTCTGGACAAGATAAAATCTACAAACACATAATTCAGACCACTTTCCCATCAAAGCTACCTCCCCTCCTTCACAAATCCATCTGTCACTGAGGCAAAGTCAACTTTTCCGCAACTCTCTTGATTGAGATGTCCCCTGAAAATGTGCTGGGTGTGTACACAGGTTCAAACTGCCTTCATCTCAGCTTTCAAAAATACTGTGCATATGATTATGGAACTTGCATATACTTCTGGGCCATCCAAAATCAAAAGCTTACAGAATACCTTGAGCTAGAAGAGAAGTAAGAGTCTTCCACATCATCCATGTACTTCTTCTTCGGCTTCACAACTGTAGGCGTTTCCTGCTCTATTGTTTGCATTTCTGAGGCAACTGAGTGAGAAATGCCACTGGGGACAGGGAGAAAACAAGCATGTAAAGAGATGACAAAAATCAAAGCCCAAATCCAGTTTCTGAAGCTTGCTGAGAAAGCCCAAGCTATACAAATACTTAAGGAAAGAAGAATTACAATAAAGGAAACCCTCGGGAAACTGTTGTTCTCTCAAGTAGGGGACAGGACTTCCAAACACAAAGCCTGTTATTGACAGCTGGAAAACACAATCTAGGTTGACCTCTGTCCGGCAGGTTAGAACTTAAATCTGTCAAAGCTTCCCCTTGACAAAGAGAAGATTTTTTTGCTGATAGTGCTCAAGTTATCATAACATGCTCTAGTCCATTTCTTTATTTCCTGAGTAAAATGAGGGATAAGTGCATAAAACCACAGAGTATTTCAAACACAGTTTCCAGAACTTCACATACCTCCTGTTGCTGCCCAATCCCATGCCAAGCCTCTCCAGTTCCGTTTTCTTCTTACCAGAGAGGTTTAAGGTTTCCTCTTTTGTTTTAATATCAAGATCTCTGTAGGCCAACCTTAAAGATGATACACTGGAAAAAAAACACAGTTATGTGAGAGATGTCCAATGCTACACTGAATGATCAGCCCAAGAATATCAGTAGAACATTAACAATACTTCTTGTAGCATTGTATTTTTTAATGTCTTCCCTTAAGAGAAGCATCTAGGCCCAGCTAAGTATCCATCCCCTACTTCTAAACCATCTTAATGTTTTCCAGTCACATCAGTGCAGCAGAGACTGAGGTTTTTCATCTTGATTACAGAATTGCACAAATACTGCTTAAATTTAATTTGTCAGGTCAAAAGAGATACATCTTTTATTGATTTTAATAAGCAACTCAGCAATATTTAAATTTTTAAGTCTCAACTGGCATGAAGTACAAATGAACTATCAGAAGAAAGGCAAATGAGATTCAGCATGATGCTGGTAGATATGCTGCAAAGCAGAAAGGAATAACTGATAACATCTACCCAGAACTTTAAGCAGTAAGATTAGCAGTCCTTCTCAGGAAATCTATTTTATTAACATCAAAATCTTATTAGTTGTTGATTAAAACAAATGGGAATACTGATCTAGTTTTTAAAACTCATTTCAGCTATCTATTCTTGTCAGTGCACAGCAGAAGATAAGGAATTTGTGTACAAATTTAAAATCATATTTAAAGTTTCAAGTCTCAGAACTCTTCCTCCTTCTAAATACTAAACTACAAAAGAATCACTTCCACTCCTGCCACATAACAAAGTCATATTGAATTAATTAAATAAAGCTTATTACTCAAGCTTTTAAAATTAAAACCGCCACACAAATTACATGGACGCAAGCAGAGTTCACCCTTCCTTTCATTTTGGTAACTGCTGCCACCTACAGTTAAAATTCCCAAAGGATTATTTCAGGGAAATAAAGTTCTCTTGCCTCCACTGGGACTGGATCCATAAACTCAGTGTATGTGCATCCCTCATGCTTACAAGCATTTTTAGAGGGTTTTGGCTACCGCAGAAAGGTTGCAGAACTTTTATTAAAAGTTGGCTTGGATCTTTAGATTTATACATTTCTGACACAAAATCCACTTGGGACACCACTTGGGACTTTCTTCCAAACTGAATTATACAATCAAAGACAATATTGATAAAGAATAGTAACACATGAACAATCCTTTTTTTGATTATTTAGTTGTTACTTCAGAGTATCTCCAGTGGTAGTTTTTGGCAATCACCAAGAACCATGATGTGTGGTTAAAACACTTAAACTTGTGACTGACATTTTTAATGCTACCAAAACATTCATTTCTGCAAGGACAACATCAAAGCAAGCAAAAGGAATGGAGAGGAGATTATAGACCAAAGACCTTGTTATCATGATCAAGAAGTGACCCTGTAATTATGTAGTAATTCAGAAAACTTCTTAAAAGGTTATAGGAAGGCTTCTCTAGCATCTGACAGGATGTTCAGCTCTCTAACAGTAGAAATGTACACTAACCAACTATTTAGTAGTCTAATTTTGATGAGAACTAATGAAATATTAAAACCTAAAAGCCCATAGCAGAGAAATGTGGAAGGAATCAGAAACAACACCCTCTGAGCTTTAGGGCTGAGTATTTATTAATTAAGGAGGACCAACAGATTCAAGGCCTCAGACAGAATTATTCAAAGGCTTTTGGTGAAAATGAAGGCAGCTCTAGTATAAATCAGCTGAAAACTTCATCAGGCAATTTGGAACATACTTAAACTTTCTCTGTTCTTACCCAGTAAGTACAAGTTAAGCTGAATATTCCCTAGGCTCTTAGAAAGACTGTCTTCAATAGTATTGAGCTGACTACACCAAATCAAAATAAACTAGTTAACTAGCATGAGATAAAAAAAAAAATTCAAGAGCCAAGAGTCTTCTTAATACTTAATTTCCTACAGTAACTCATCAACTGCATAAACATATTTAGTAGACAAAAAGAAGGGACTGGTGGAATTACTGCTTGGCTCATCTTAACCATGTCTGCTTGGGCATTTTTTTTTAAGAACTGAAGTTTTACTGGCATATGCTAATCTATGGTATTATTTAAAATGTTGTCAATTAGCTCATTAAATTAGGCTTCATAGTTTACCATTGAATAATTAATTCATACTTACAGTGGCTCTTCCTTCTCAGTTTTCTTACTACTGTGAAGATCTTCTTGTTCCTTCATTTTATCTACAGCTTGTGCTTGTTTTTCAATCTCACTAAAGCTTTGGCAGCTCACTTTTTGGGCTCCCAAACCACCTTTTTTGGCACCAAGCTGGAATTATGGAAAAACAAAAAACCAAAACCCCCAATATTATAACTGAGACAACCACCTCAGCTGACTCAACAGCCAGATGTGAAAGCAACAGCAAACACTATACCCTGTCTGGGAGCATTTCTTGCAGACAGCAAGGACAATTTGGAGCAGAGAAAAGACTTCTTTCCATATTTTGGACCTCAAATTCTACCTCTGCTAATTGTTCTTAAAAATTTAGTTAGCTCTGCAGTGAAGTCCCACAGAAAAATGGAAATATTTGGATTCGAATTGTTCAGAGATTGGCAGGCTCAAATAAATGTAACACACAGAACAACTTTGGTTTCTTTTGTTGTGTAGGAATAATATAAATTTTGTTGCAATGGAACCATTATTAGATTTATAAAACACTTAATACTGCAAATATGGATACAATGGTGCTGACTCAGATGGTGGCACAGCCCTCAAACTGCTGCTCTTTAGTCTCCTGTGTTTAATTACTCACCTGCGACACTGCAGCAACAATAAAACTGACAATGCATTTATCTTCACCTTTCATTGCTTTAAAGCCTTCATGTAAAAGCTCCAGGCCATGCACAAACAGATCACAAACTGTAGCTGCACCTGTCAACCCAGTTCTATTGTTCTCACTGGAAGGGAACAGATCTGCACAAACCACGCAGAATAAAAAATTCCTCTGGGGTATTAGGGTCTTCCACTGGGAGCACAAAATCATGGGATTTAATCTAAATTATCTGCTCCAATAAAACTTCAAAATCTTCTGTGCTACAGTGGCCCAGACTTAAAAGGAGTGACTCCCTGTAACAAGTTGTCACCCTGATACACACAATTAGGGTGCCATTAGGGTGACTACTAGGGCTGTTTCTTGAGTTGCAACAGCCACACATTCAAAACTTAAGCTGTTTTCCTCAGTTTTCCTGTGCCTTTAACCATCATTCAGAGAAACTAAACTCTCCTCCTGCCCTTTTACAGAGAATAGATGCTAAGAAAGTGCTCAGAACCCATGCAGAAGCAAGTCTGTAAACTATCTTTAAACTATCTTGAAATAAATGACCTATAATACAGTTAAAAATAGTAATTGTGTGCATACACTTACCCCCTTCTTAGCTTGATTTGGCTTCTTCTTTATGAAGGTGGTGTTCTCTGCAAGGATTAAATATACATTAGTTAACATACAATTTTTATTTATTCCAGAACTGCAGAAGAAAATTTCTGTAACATCAACCTCAAAATAGTTTTTGCCATTTATTTTCATGTCTTTCTACACTGAGGGGCTGAAGTATTGAACTGAGTAACAGAACAGAGCTGTGAATATCTCTAAGAAAATGTGGGGAGCTACCTTTGATTGGGATGTCTTGAAAATATGCAATAGGAATAAAATTACAGCTCAGTTGTCTGTTGCAGATTCCTGCTAGTCAACAGAATAGGAAAGCAGGACTTGCTCTTCTGAATCAGACTTGCAGTCCACCTGACCTCACATCACTTCCAAGATGACTTTCTTCCTGTCTAGAAAGGCATTGGCTGTGTTCAAACTCATGAGTGAAACACATAAAACACATCTAAAACATCACTAAAACATCACAAGCATTATAAACAGCTCCTACTGGATGCCTGTGCACACAGAAAAACTACTCTGAGCTGAAATTTGCATGGAAAGGGGCATACACAGAACAGAGATTCCTCCCTAAAGACAGAACTTGTGATGTCCAAACCAACCAAGAGAAGTACTTGTTTTAGGAGAACACATTAGAGGTACAAATGAAAAAAGCAGGAACTGCATCTGGAGAACTTTTCTGTAGTCTCTAGCTCTAAAATAACCAAACCTAAATAAAAACAGTGATGAAGACCATACCTGCCTAAAGTATTGAAACAGGCCCAGACAGCACTTTATTGCCTCTGTGCTGCTGACATTTAACACTTTGTTCTCAGAAACCTGGTCCCACAGGACAAACTTCAAAGTGACAAATCACTGAGGTATATTACTCTATTCTATTCCCATCAGCTTTTTTCCCTTACTCACAGTATGATAAACTGCTCTATGTTAAGTGTAAGAGTGTGACCATTTAAGGTAATTTCATTATCAACACAGGATGTTTCCAGTCCAGGTTTTTATGTTCAGATTTCTGAAAAGGGGGCAGAATCTATTTCCACAGCTCTTCCCAGGCAGACATTCTCTGTCCAAAGGGATATTTGGGTTCCCTACACTTGCTGCTCTCTTCTGCTGCTTGCACTCATTACCTAATGCAGGCTGTGGGGATGTGCTAAGGGCATCAACACTTGGTCCATGTTCTCGTCCTAAAAGATAAGGAATAACAAGGGTCAGAATATCAGAATGCTCTTCAGAATGCATGAAGGACCAAAACACATCTCATGGTACTCAGGGTAGTGCCTGGCAGAGACATCATAATGTGCTACTTCCACCACAGCTTTCCCAGTCACTAAAAGAGCAGCAGGCACCCCAACTTCTTGTGTTATTAAGCATGGTTAGATTATTTAACTATTAAAGCAGGGTAAAAAGAGACTAAACTAAGACAGTATCAGAAAAATGCAACTTATTGTTAACGAAGAATCAGTCATACCTTCACAGGACTCCGGAATGTTTTCTGAAGTTTTCTGCTGGAGAGAAACTGGCTCTGGTAACATCCACTCTGTATCCTTTGCCTTGAAAAAAAACCCACAAAATCAAAAGTGCACAGAAAACAGAATATAGCAAATAAATATGAGCACTTAGCTAAAGACTGCCTAAGCATCACTGGTTTATTAATATTGAATTTTTATGATTACATCTTTTAGGATTAAAACCTGTACTCAGAAGGGCAGCTATTAAAATTAAAAGAAATGCCTACCTTTACTAAAAACAAGATAGTTTCAATTCATTCCTAAACACTTTTATTTCCCATCTCAGGAATTTTCTTTACCATATGTTTACCATCAAAACCAATAATACGCATTTTAACTGTGCTTTAGATTTATTTATTTTATGCTGGATGATTTACTAACATATAATCACCACAAGCTCTTGCACTTCCCATTTTCTACACACTTTATTTTTGATTGCGAGTAGTCCCCCCAACATTCCTGGTGTGTCCTCCCACTTCCTTCAAACACAACCCCCTACACAGGCAAGTTTGTGACCAGGTCACAACAAATGTTGTAAGAACTGTTACACTTTGCTGACTGAAAACCCAAGGTACAAGACAGTACATTTATATCAAGAGTACTTCCAAGCAGGAAATCCTGGTTCCAAGTGGAATTGTTATGTCTCCAAAAAGAAAAAGATTTTAATTCCACATTTAGCTACTATTTGGGTCATTTAAAATTATGATCTTAGAAAGTGGTTCACATCCAGGAAGAATTCTGAGACTCATAGAAGGAAAAGCAGATAAATATTATCTTCCTGACCTACCTTTTCTCTATAAAGTTTTCTTTCAGGGTTTAATCTTCACCATAGAGCTCACAGTCAACCAAAGTGTTTAGAAAGGAAACAAGAATTAGACAGGTAATTTGTACCTTGGTAGAAACATGGGATGCAAAAAAATCTTCCTCCTCTTTGTTTTGAGTTGGTGCTGGTGGCATTCCACACCCATCTGTCCATAGCTGAAATTAAGGGACAGAATTTTACAGGTTAATTGCATTGATGTATTTTTTTCCAATGCATTAATCTTAAAATGACTCTGTTTTCTTTTCAGGTTAAAAATGTATTGATTTTTTTTTCACGTCCATATTTTTTCCTTACGAATTTATTCAATGTTCAATAGATGACATTCCTTTTTTTAATTACATTCATACATATTTCTTGTGTTCCTGGTGGACCAGCCAAGAGCTTTGTGGAAAGCCAGATCTCAGGGCTGGGGTCCCCAGAGTGCCACAGGATTGCAGGACAGGACTCCAACCTGTGACCTGCACTCCAAGATTACTCACAGGCAAATCTTTTCTCACAGCTCTTCCTACTCCATGCAGGAATAATGACCTCTGTCAGAAAGGATAGTGAAAACACAAGCAGCTCACCTCACCCTTCAACAATCAGCTCTATCAGTAAGTCAGAAAAGGAATTTTTTAACATGTGACAGGGGAGGGAATGGTTGGTACTAAATGCAATTGTCTGAATAATTTACTTAAGTGATTATGTGCTATTTAAATTACTGAAGTTTGCGGTGCATAGCTAAAAATATTTACTAAACATTTAGTGAATTTTTCAAATATTTAATAACAACAATTGGATGGAATATGTAATGGAAGCAAGACAATCACAGTTCCTTAGAGAGTCAACTGGGGAACTTGCCATGAACTTAGATACACACAATATATTGTACTTACTTGAACACATTTTACATCTTAAGCTGTTTACTAAGTCAAAAGAACTATTCTCTGAACTTAGTGATGTGAATTATATTGTCCATAGCGTGAATAATTAAGAATGATCCATTAAATTTCATGCTGTTTGATGCATAGATAAGAGGAAAAAAAAAAATAAATCAAAGCTTTTTGCTTTTAATTTCCACTCATCTGATCAACTTCAAATGAAACAGTCAAACTTCAACAATCTGAATTAAACAATCAAAATATGTTTTCTGTGTATAAAGAAGAGAATTGCTGTCAAACTTAACTAACACTTCAGAAATCAATTCTGGATACTTTGCTTAACTCCTGTCAGCAACCTAACAACGTTTTGACAGCTTCTGTGAACTGCCTCAGCATTTCTGAACAGCAGGTTCTACACAACTTGCTAATTTCCAAAATATTATCTTTGTAGGGGAAAAAAAACCCCAAAATATTACATTATTTACCTGTTCAAAACCCCACTTAAATCACACGGTCTGTAGTTAATTACAATTTTTCATGCTGTACTCCTCTAAATACTCAATTTCAGATAAGGAAAAATAAACCCACCACATGGTTCACGGAGAAATGGCCATGTTAACTGAAGAATGATAATCTTTTGCAGTATTGATTAGAAATTTAAAGTGACTTTAGAGAGAAAGAAGGTGAAGTTTTTCAGGAATCTCCAGGCCCCAGGACACACACTACTCACATCAGTCCCATGCTTTCTTGTGGCCTGTGTTGCAAGAGATTTGATCTTCTCCTTGTAGAGCTGAGCAGCACGACTGTTGTACTTGGCATTGGTGTCATTGGTTGTGCACCCGTGTTGGTGGAAAAATGCAGACTAGGAAGCAGAACACAGAAAATGCTGTGGAACAGGCTTAAAAGCTAATGACATTTGACACAAAAATATATTGCAGTGTGGCAAACTACTCTGCTCCTCTGCCTAAATCTAATCTCTTAAATTATGGAGTTTAATAATCTGCAAAGTACAAAGGAAATTCCACTCTGGTGATTTCTTTACATATAAATAAAACAGAAAAAAACCCCAATACATCAGTGTGATGCCTAAAGAGCATATACAAATGCAAGTTTCCATTATATACAAAAAAATCCTTATTCTGAAGTTAAGTGCTTAAGTGGAAGGAAGAGGTAAAATTAACTGCCAGTAGGTGTGCTCTACAGGATGTTCCTAATCTCCTAAAAGGCATTGTTTAGATTCATCTCTTTCAGGCTGGGGAGATCAATGTCTGTTCAACAGTATCAAAGTGAGTGTACAAAAATGGTCCTCCTTCAAAAGAAAGGGGTGTTTATGCACATATCTATGTGACAGATATGTTTATAGGCTTGTGTGTTTATATAAAATTAATAAATGAAGATTGTGCATTTCTGCATGTAAATATATATACCTATTAACTTGGTACTCAGAAGGGCTTCTTAGAAACCCTAATTCCAATTACCGTAGAGATCTGATCTGAAAGCACAAGGGAACTAAGGACACTTTGGATTTTCTAGCTATCTAAAACACAGCAGGAAGCTCAGGACATCTGATATCCAGGATTCAGCATCATCAGGCAATTACAGAACACAAATGATTGGTGTTAACCTAGCAATGCTTCTAGCCAATAGTTAGTATAACTAGAATTTGGTATTTAACTGGAAACAAAAGGGAATGGCTTTTAGTGTCATTAAAAGAAAAGTGTTAATTTTACTTCAAATATCCAAGCAATTTACCAATCTGTTTTTTTCAGGTTTCAAGTATTAATCTTCTAAAGTAATCCAAATGAGATCATTAAGAATTTAAGGCATTTGGGGAGTTGCTGAGGGTATATTACACTTCTTGGTACAAGGTATGATAGGAAATAGTGACATCCAAGCAGGAAGTCAAAACCCTACAAAATTAAACAATTATGGTTTATTGTTATTCTTCTGCTAATAGGCTTTCTAAGATAAACTAAAGGCTTTTTCAGACTTTGCCATATCTTCTTTCTAACTGCCTCAAACCATTTACATAGGAAAATTGATATAATTTAATCAAAGCTTTTAAGCATTTGGCTAAAAAAGAAACTATTCTTAACATGAAATCTCCCTCTTCTCATTAGTCAAAACGGTGATTTTACTGTACTAAGTGGCATAACAGAAACTTGATGAGGACATTCATATAACAGCAGTACTAACATGGAAAGGAATAACTTAGCAAGGACAGGCAGAAGAAAAAGAGGGAGAAGACACCATGTAACTGCTCATATCTGTAAGCCTGAGACAGTGACTAGCTGCATGCCAAATTCAAAGAAAAAAACTTTACTGGAAAATACAGAAGTGGAAGATAAGCAACAATGACACTGAACTCAGCATTTTTTGTATATAAATAGGAAAAAAATTTATAAAAACCCTAAAGACTTAAGGAAAGATGGTTAAAACTGTCAAGGAAAAGCCTATGGAAAGCAAGCTTGGGTGAAGCTTCTTAAAGAAACAACATTAAGGACCAAGCACAAATGAAAAAATACAAGAGAGAAGCATTCAGGGAATTAGAAGAAAAGTAAAAACTACTTTTGGAAGTTGGATGTTTCCACACTGGATGGACCAACTTAAGGAAGGACTCAGTTATTTGTGGAAAAAGCTGTGAAAAGATTGGCAAAGAGCTTACAAAAGAAAACAAAAAGGGAGACTGAGAATAAGACAGCTGTCAACAGATCTTCAATTTACAAACACATTGTGTAAGTACATAAAAATCAAGTTGAAAGTAACAGCCAATATGAATTGGGCCAATCCATGACACTGCAAGTCCCCCTCCAACAATGCAGCATGTCTTATCTTCAGTGCTAGCTTAGGTGAAGTCAGATCTTGACTCTGGGGTGACTTTTGGCAGTTCCATTGGTTTTGGCATGTTTTTTTCACGAGCCATGGAAGGAATGATGGCCACAGGAAGGGTCCATAAGCTTGCTTTACAAGCCATCTTTGAGCAGCTGTCCAAATTAGACATGTACTGACAAGGAATCTGATTTGGCCTTTTCAGTGATTTTCATCACTGACTTCTAAGAAATAAACCCCACCATTTTCAGACTATACCAAAATGGAGAAGTTGCAAGAATGGAGGATGAAATCAGCATCCAGAGGAATTCTTAAAAAAATGTGGCGGGGAAGGGCTGTAACAAAGAAAAAGGACTGAAAAAATAAAAATAATCCCAGGAAGAGAGGCAGTAAGGACAGACAACATTTTCCAAGCCTACCAAGCTTCGGTGTGCAAAGCAAACACTTGGGAGTACGTACAGCATTTGCATTTCCTCCGACCTGCATGCATCTCAGCTGGAACCAGGACCAATTGGAATCTAGTTCTGTAGACCTGAACAAAAAGGATTGTTTTTAGTGTTGCCACCATTTAAAGCCACTCTGTTTCTGGGTTTTTTAAATGTTTCTCTCTCCTCCTTTTTATTTTTTTGTAATCCTAAAAGGCCCTGAGGCAGCAGCTGGGACACTTACCTGGAACAGGACAAGCTCAGGGTGCAGATTTATTGCACCAGCTGATTGCCTGAGCACTACCCGGGTACCAGCACCACTGAATAGTTTGGCTTGGAAGGGCAGAGCTCAGATGCCACCACAATGAGCTACTTCAGGAAGCAAAGCTGGCAAATTGAACACAACTCCCAAGACGCTATCAAATACAGCAAAGCCAACAGAAACACTAAGAAGGTTTGAATCAGAAGCTGAAGGAAGAATGGGTTTTCTTCTCTGAGCAGGTCTGTGAACAAACAAAACTATTTAAAGATGAATTTTACTGCCAAAGCACACCAACACTTACCGAATGAAACTCAAGTGAACGCCAAGGGACCGATGGGACCCTGAGCAATCGATACAGAGAAACACTCCATAGGTGATGCTTGCCCAGCTGGGGTTCTTGGCTCCACAATCAAAACATACCTGAAAGCAAAAAACACATCAGTAACAGGACTTGAGCATAACCAGGCCTTTGAGTTGTATTACAGGTCAGTGTAACACCCCTGCACTGATTCAACTTTGTTAACTCATTCTTACAGCATTTGTGGACATGACTACTCCATGTATCCTAATTTTAGACACCTAAAGAGGAGTTACACAATCAGCCCACACAACTAAAGCCTCCCCATTTCCAAAAATAACCACTGTACACAGGTTGGGAAATCAGGTCAGAGAATCCACATCAGCCTAGTTCAAACACGTGTTTAACACAGCACTTCCAGAACTGCTGGAATAAGAAAGTGGTTAAGAAATATTTCCCCAAGGGCAGGCTCTCCTCATGTTGCACCTGTGAGTCCCCAAAAAGTCATCAGCAGGACTAATGTCATCATTATGTACTTTCCTATAGTGAAACCTTGACCTTCAGGGCAAGCCATGGCAATCCAGCTGTGTGAAGAAGGCCTCTGAGCACTGCTGATCCGGGCAGCCTCTGGAGATATTTGCATGATTCATCATACACCAATTGCCACATCAGCCTTTCCACTGTCTGTGCCACGCTGGTTAAAAAGCAACCAGGTCCACAATTACTGCACGGACAAACCCAGGGATTTCTTACCCTCTGCCACCACGTTGGACCTCTAACATCCAGCCAAAACAGCAAGAGCTGTGTCTGTGTGTGTCTCATACACTTTGCAGGTTGGCAGACCATGACTTCCAAGTCCCTTTTCAGCTATCCTGAGTTTTGTGCTTCTTTGACCAAGGAAAGCAAGAACCAGAAAAAAATTATCTGATACAAATCAATTATCAAGTGCAGGGAACACAACAACTTTAAACAGAAATAGCTATTCTGAGTTACTGCCATGTGTACAAATCTATTCCTGTATGACAGGTCTTTATCTGATCAATGCTTTTTCAGATGTATCTCCAAAAGCTGCAGAGAAGTATTTTTACAGCAAAAGCATCCACCCAGTGGCACCTATTAAGAAATAACTCCACAGAGAGAGAAGCTTTTACACACAAATTGACAGCATTCCAATTTGCAACTTTATCCTTTAACATTCTCCTATATTAAGGAGGATGCATGTATCAGATAGGAATGGAAGTTCTAGCTACAAGCAGATATAAAAAATAAAGCTTATTCCAAGCTAGGTGGGGACATATGGAACATCAAAAACAGGCCACAGAGCTTCCAGCACCTCCTTGCCAAGTTGAACAACAAAATAAAAATAAAATTAAGAAGATTTCTTGTCAGAAACTCCCTCTGTAAACCTGGATAGAGATTTTTGTCTCTGTCTTTTTGTACATACACAGTCAAGCAGGCCTTGAGTCTGGGCTCAAATCATGTCACCCATCATCCATCCAAATTAATTTCAAGTACATACCCAGGAGCAGTTTGAGGCTAAACTCCTCAGTTTAATGTGGGTCTATTTAGCTTGCGCAGTCCAAATTCATCAGGCACAAGCACAGTCCACAAGCAGATCCAGCATTAACTCTTCCAACAACTGAACACTTTAAGGGTGAGCTTGAGTTAGGTAATGATGGGTAACACACACACAGAAATCATGAAGATCACAGCTCCTGCATGTGCAAGTCCTGCCTTTCCCTCCCAACAGGGACCTAATAGTTGTTAATGTTATTTACATATCCTACTCCTGTATGTGGAAATGGGGCATTCACTGGCATACAGCAGAAACGAAAGCAACACAGAATGGGTGACAACACGAGGGGTTAGAGGGAGTCCCTAAAACAACCTCAGATGGAAGAATGGCACAGAGGGGGTGAGGGGAAAAAGAAGAATTAATAAGACTTCATGTATGCCATATTCTAAGAAAACACACAGCCTAAGTAGTCAGAACTATTTCTTTTTTTTCCCAAATTCTTTGAAGCAGCTCCTTAAAAAACATGAGACTCGTCTTCATTTTAAATTTACTATTTTCAGGCTTTTTCTTACAAGGCCAAAGGAGGATGGGGACAACAAAAAGGGAGAAGATTCTGCTTGAAACCAAAGCCAACAGAGCAACCCTGGTCTCACTTTTGATACAGGAGAGAAAAGCTGACTTACAGATGGAAGTCTTCTGGAAATTCCCTGGAGTACAAATGGGAAACAAAAATGTCGAGTGGGTGGTTAAAAAAAACCCACCCATTTTTAAAAATTCAGTCATAAACATACCTGAAGATTCTCCTCCTTTCCCTTCCTCCAATTATGAGCACTTTGTAATTTCAACATCTTAAAGTCAACTGCATCACCTTGGAGCTGGCTGCCACAGCTCAGTATCTTCACTCACACAGGAGTCCCTAGCAGACTGTGGGGAGTCCCTAATCCCTGTGGGGATTATTCACAGGCATAAAAATGTATCTTTTAGGACTGAGACGCAAGTAGGAACATCCAATTTTTTTCTAAAAGCAAAGAAGGAACTGCTATTTCCATCAATGTTATGCAACAGAAACAGATGCATGTTTCATTAACATTTAGACTAATTTTGCTTAGTTTTCTCCATCTTTAAAGTGCTTTCCATCATATAAATTTTAAGAAGAATTAGGGGGAAGAAAATAAAATCTATTTCAGAGCCACCCTATGAAACTGTTTCCATTTTAAAAACAGACAAATTGTATTTTCTGTACAGACTTAGGTGCAACTAAACTATCGATTAAAATAAATTTGAAGGACATGCTTAAATATTCTAGTGCTTTCAAAATACACTTGCATGCTTTTTGTTTATTTTGTGTTGAAACACTTCACAGTGTAGATTCAGTAAGAGTCACTTTGGGAAAAACCAACCAAAGACCTAACTGAGATGTTTGTACAAGAGCAAACACAGAGATTTGGGTATAATCCACAGCAAGCAGTCAATAAATCATAAAACCTCCACCTTGCGCAAAACACTTACATTAATAAATAAATAAATTAAATATTGACACTGGCTGTGGAGATGCAGTAATAAATAGTTGATAAAAATGCTATTTTTGACCCAAGCAGAAGAGGTGAGTAGGTTCAGCAAGAGCACTGACCCCTGAGGTCAGGGTTACCCAGAGACTTTCAGCCTCTACACTCTGAACCTTTCCAGGAACAGATCCACAGGGCAGATCCACACCTTGCCATTCCCAGGCTGTGGATCCAGCTGCTGGAACACTAACCCAGCTGGAACTCAGGAGGCAGTGCCACACTCAGCCAAGGTGATCTAAACCCAAGCAGCTCCTCTTAGTCACCAGCCACTGTCTCCATATATGCTTTCCTCCTCCTCTTGCATTAGCACCAATAACCCAGCTGCTGATCCCGCTGGGAAGCAGCTCTGCACAGGCACATGGACTCAGAGCAAAGGTAAGGCCAACTCACAGCACAGCCACCTGGCCAGGAATGCCAGCATAAGGAAGGAACTGCAGTGCTGGCCACGGGAAGGCAAGAGGACTGCCTGTTTTGGAAGTGTCATCACCTCAGAATGACTTAAGGGACACAAGATAGTAGAGTCCATCCCGGGCAAAACCGACACAAACACAAACCACACCCAAACACACACAGTAATAACAAAACTCAACTACTGATAAACCACCAGCACAACATGTACACTGGGAGTCCAAGCAGAGATAGGAATACCGTCATCAACCAAAGAAAAGAACCAGCTGCAAAAGAATGAAAAAACCAACACTGTCAGAAGAACAGATCTCTGACAGAATAAAAGAGATTTTCAGCACAGCCTGAGTGTGCAAGTCTTCAAAAGGGTTGAGCTGCAGAGCTCAAACATTCAAGTTAACAATATCAAGTAGCTTAAAGACTGTGAACTTTTTTATGGGTACAAAATACATCCTATTTAATACCTGCAACGTTTGTTAAGTCATCAGGCAGCTGATCACCAGTCTGCTGTCATCAGGCAGCTCTACATTATGTAACACCCAAAGACAACAAGAACTTAAAACCTCATCATAAAGGGAACTAACATGAAATTACAGATGTTAATTTCAAGATAATTATTCAAACATCACTTTCAACATACTATCACCCACAAATTAAACTGCACATTCATTTAAATGAGAATTCTTTTCCTAAGCTCATGTGCACTAAGAACTACTGCAGAGCACCCAGAACAGTGTAAGTGCACATGCCTGCCTAGAGCAGGCAGTTCTTCCCAAACTCCATCCATAAACTGCACAGTTAAAGCAAATTACGAACCTTTTAATCCAGAACCCTTTTCAATATCTGCACTTTCCCATGTCTTTCTTCCCCAACAAAAAAAGACTTACAAATAAAAGGGGCAGACAGACAGCTTAAGAAGAACACAACAGAAAGGAAACAGCAGAAAGCAAACAAACGCGGGAGGAAAAACTGATGGAAGAAACAACTTCAGCAGAAAAGTCAGACAGATGGGCATGGGAGAGTTGTGAGATCTAAGCTGCTGTTTCCCACTCTCCCTCTCTGCCTTCTTAGGTCAACCAGACCGGGCACCACCGCATTGTTATCAAGTTCTCTGTGCCTGAGCCACTTCTTTACCACTGGCCCAAGGTGAGTGGCAGCACACATTGTGCTAATATTGCTATGTCAACACTGAATTTCTGTGTGCCGTCTGACATGAGGAGATAGATACACCTGAGCAACCACAGGTACCACATCCACCTGATTAAATCTACACAGTAACAAGGAGACCAGCACAGGGGAACTGCTCGAGGCACTCCATGCTTGCCAGGCAGGGGCAAGTACTTTATAATTCTCCTGTGATCCCAGTACAGAAAAAGCATCCCAATAGCCCTAAACTACTCCATTTTCAGGCAGAGTGCCAGCGAACTTCAGGAGCTTGTAAGAGATCTTCTCTCACCCTCGTTGTTGGGACTAGGACCTTTCCTTGATAAACTTTTTACCCCACTGCAAAGGCAGGTTTTAAGAATACTTTTGTTAGAAACTGAGTGTTCACCTCTGAGCTCTGCTTTGAGAAACCAGACCTGTACAGACTTAATGAACTGTGCTCAATGAGTGAAGGTCAGTTTTGGACCAGAGACAGACATCCGGATTCCTATTCCCAGAAAACAAACCCAACGTGTTTCTTCCTAACGCTAATCCGAAGTTTCCTGGTGAGCGTACATTTCACGTATGTTCCCAGCGAGCATCGCAAAGCCAACACAAACAAGCAGCCCGGAGCGGCTGAAGGCGCTCGTGCCGCGTCACCCGGGCAGCCACCTTCCCCCCAGCCCACACCTCCCCACGCCATGGACACCACAGGACACCTCCACACCCCAGGAAAACCCACCTGAGCACGGGACAAGCCCAACGAGATTAAAAAACAAACTTTTATCGCTGCATGAGGGGCTGTGCCACTTTGTTGGATAATAAAAACAGGAGGAAAAAAAAAGAAAAAGAAACACACACTCAACACTACAGCTGGTTGGAACTTGTTTTTATGCTCGGCGGAGCTGACCCTCGCAGCGGACCTGAGGCACCTCCCTCCCCAAGGGCTCATCCCTTCAGGATGCGGGATGCCGGCCGGGGGGAAGGGGGCCAGGCAGGGAAGAGCTCCCCGACTCCCGGGACGACCACCCCGGGGACCCGCCGGGCCTTCCCCTGCTGTCCCGGGCGGGACGTGCCGGGCCGCGGGCCCCGCGCCTCCCCCGCCCCGCCGGCTGTGCGACGTGTCACGGCGGCGGAGCGCTGCCCGCCGGCCCGGCCCCTTACCTTGTTGGTGGGCACGGAGCGGAGCCGCTTGAAGATGGCGGCGATGTCCTGCTTGCTGGGCTCGCACATGGCGCCGGGGGAGCCGGCAGGGCCGCCGTGGGAGCCGCGAGGGACAAGGGCCGGAGCTACCGGGACTGCCCGCGCCGCCGCTCCCGGGACGCTCCGCCCGCCGCTGCCCGGCCGGCCCCGCGCCCGGCGCCGAGGGGCGGTGCGGCCCCGCCCGGTTACCGCGGAGACGGGAGCGGAGCGGGGCGGCCGCGGGGTGTGCGGTGCGAGGCGGTGGTGGCGGTGGTGGGAGAGCCGCCGCCGCCGCCTGCGCCCTGCGCGGAGTCACAGGAACGTTCGGCCTGGAGAGGAGCTCGGAGACGAGCGAGCCCACCCTTTGGACGCTCGGCGCGGTGTCAGCCACGCCGGGCACTGCGCGCCACGTGCATCTTCCCAACGGCTCCGGGGATGAGGACTCCGCCGCCTTCCTGGGCAGCCCCTTCCGGTACCTAATCACACTTTCAATGAAAAAAAATCCACTTTATGTCCAAACCAAACCTCCCCTGGCACAGCTTAAGACTTGTGTTCTCTCATCTTGTTCCCTGGGAGCAGAGCCTGACCCACCCCTGGCTGCCCCCTCCTGTCAGGCAGTTGTGCAGAGCCATAAGGCTCCCCTGAGCCTCCTTTTCTCCAGGTTAAACACCCCCAGCTCCCTCAGCCCCTCCCCATCAGACTCATGCCCAGCTGGCCTTGCCCAGCTCCGTTCCCTTCCCCGGACACGCTCCAGCCCCTCAATGTCCATCCTGCTGTGCCAGGCCCAGAACTGGACACAGCACTTGGGGTGAGGCCTCAGCAGTGCCCACGACAGGGGGACAGTCACTGCCCTGGTCCTGCTGGCCACTCCCTTGCTGACCCAGGCCGGGAGCCATTGGCCTTCTTGCCCACCTGGACATGCACTATGGTGGGCATGCACTATGGACCTGCAGCCCCAGGCCCTTTCCTGCTGAGCTCTTGTCCAGCCTGGAGCTGCTGGGGGTTGTCACCCAAAGGCCAAGACTGAGCCCTGGGCCTTGTTGAGCCTCATACATTTGGTCTCAGCCCACTTATCCAGCCTGTCCAGATCCTACATCACGGGATGTGGGAATGGGAATCAGCCCCTCTCAGATCTCCAATAAATTTTCTGACTAAACTAGGAGGTCTGACATGAAACTTTCAATATTTTTAGGATGATAAAAAGGCCAGAAACAATAAAAATCTTTTTTTCTATCTCTTTATACTTCACAAAGGAATATGCTACAAAGCCGATATCCAGGAAATTATTGTAAAATCAATTAATTTTTCCTCCTGTTTGCAGATCATCATACATTGTAAAAATCTGAGCGCTGTATGACCCAAGGTGCTTGTGAGGCTGTTCAGTCATGTAGCCTTCCTCTGAGACAGAGTTGTATTCAACTATTAAAAATACAAGATTATTAAAATGTTGGCATATTTGGTTCTGACACCTCACTTATTGCCTAGTGTTACTCTCACCTTGCACTGTCACCTACCATATATCTAGTATTTCTAATATTACCAAATGTCCAGTCTCGTGATTTTGCCTGTGTCTTGGGTCTAATTTCTGGCTTTTGGGGTTTTATGTGCTGTTTTTATCTTGAAGAGGTGAGGGCAAAGGTAAGTCTGAATGTCCTGGATTTGTGAGATAAGAATGTATTCTATTTGCCATCTGTTGGAGGTGGGGGGCAGTTATCTTATCTCTTCCAAGAACAATGTCTCCCTCCGGGGAGATGTCTCCTGCTAATGGGCCATTAAGTGACTCACTGCATGACTGATAAGGTACATCATCCCATTGTGAGATGCTCCACCCAGAAGGAGGAACCAAGCATTCCTACCTGCATAAAATAAGCTTGGTCTAAGCCATCGGCCCAGGTTTTCTTCACTGGATTCCCAGAGGAGCAGCCATCTTCGCTGGATTCCCAGAGAAGCAGCTTCTTCCCTGCCGGATTCCCAGAGGAGGACCAGGCCCATCTACTCTATCACCAGACCTTCACAGAGAACTATACCCTTCTACAGGATCTCTGCTTCAGCAGCATTTCATCTGCCACTGCAGGAGGCACAGCCACCATCCAACTGGACTTTTACCAACACCCTGACTCCTCAGGGTGTCAGGTTTTCTGACTGTATCAGTAGTTTTGTTTGTACTAATTACATTTGTTGTTCTTTTTTTTCTATTTTAGTTTTTTCTAGTAAATAACTATTATTCCCATTCCCATACCTTTGCCTGAGAGCTGTTTTTTTTATTTTGAAATTGTGGTAATTCGGAGGGAGGGAGGGGGTTTACCTTTCCCACTTCACAGGAGGCTTTTGCCTTCCTTTACAGACTCCTGTCTTTTCAAACTAAGACACTGAAAAAAAGAGGGCTAGTAGCAAGATCTGTAAAACAAATATGCCATTTAGTTTCTTGAACCTTCAATATCCCTTTCATACAAATATCCCTTTCATACAAATCCAACTAAAGGCTGTCAGGAGAAGAAAAATCAAGTGCAAGCCCAGACTTTATAAAAAAGCTCAGTGCAACCTTACACATTGCCTGTTCTGTCTATGAGTTTTTGCACTTGCATATATGTTGCTGTTCAAGACACACAAAGGATGAAGCAGGCAGCAGAAGGTCAGATAAGGAAAGCTGTCTTTATTTTCTGACTCTATCTTATATACATTTTGGTCAGAGAGCCGAGGATTAGCTATACAGGTTTCCACCTCTCTGACCTCGTTGGTGAACATCACCATCAATCAATCTCCTCCCAGAGGAGAAATATGTAAACACACAGATAAATTTTAAAAATATACATTGTTTTCATGAAGCTACGTGCAAAGATTCGAAGACTCAAAAGCAAGAAAATTCAGGGCGACACATATAATCCAAAATCTTATCTGTATTGCAAATCAGTGCAGAATTAAGTCAGATGTGAATTAAAAGTATGTCTTCACCTGGTCATTTTTGTTGTCTAAACAAGGCTCAAATCCACCTTTTGATGCAGGAGCTTGAGCCCATGTCTTGATACATGCACTGATATAATTGGATGGTCGCTGGTATTACAGGATTAAGAAAATTCCAAATAAAATTAATATATATTTTGTCCAGCTATGGAAAGGTTAGAGGTTTAACAGAGATCTGGGATGATGTAACTGGAGAGTGATCAGACTCTTGGCATGTCTTCATTTTGTCTCTTCAGCCAAAATAATATAAAATAAAACAAGCACTATGTCCCGTTTCATTGAGGCAGAACCTTCCTGTGCTGATTTATCTGGAAATAAGAGAGACAAAAAGCTGCTAGAATTAGAGTACCTCACTGAAGCTCAACCTGCTGTGAGTGTTATCATGACTGCTTAAAAATACCAGCCTTTCATTTGGGATCTTCCTTGCACCTCCTGTGCAGAATGCCAAGGAATTGTATGGAAATCCAGAGGGGCTGGGAAGGGTTTACCCCGTGTGGTAGCAGGGTCAGTGGCTGTAACTTTTCACTGCCAGCAGGATGACCATGAGGAGCAGAACCACTGCGCAGAAGAGCACAGCCAAGACAATGTAGCACCAGGGGAACTTCTCCCAGCAGGTCACTGCCAAAGGGACAAGGCACAGGGCTGTCACTGCAGGCAGAAGCAAGGCAACTTTTGTTCTGAGTTATGGGGGCATGAAAAATCATTGTCCTTCCTGCTATAGATACAGCACCTGTATATCTATGAAAGTTTAGATGTATACAAACCTGTGTGTAACTATTAAAATCACACTTTCAGGGTCAGAAGAAACCTTTTCCTGGCCAGTCCTAAATTTTATCATCACAGCCATTGAGAAGAAACCTAAAAATACGACCTCTTGCCTTTAGTGGCAGAGCACAGCTTTGCCAGTGCTGCTGTGACAGCATTTTGCTATATGCACACACAGCACTGCCAGTGCTTCCCACTCTGGAATATACCCTGCCTTTTCCTTGGAAAATGGCTTGCAGTGGTTGTGCTATCCTGTTTTAGTTGTCTGAGGTTACACAACTGAAGACCCACAAGGAAAGCTTGAAGGTTCAATTCAGGCTTTTAAAAAAAATTTATAGGCAATTTGAAATTCTAGAGGCTCTTCCCAGATTACCATGGTTTTTAAGCACAACAAAGACACATTTATTTAATTGGTCTTTAAATCCCTGCCTCCATCATTTTCTCCTTCAACTTTAATCCTGACTAGGATCACTGTGTTCATTTGATCCCCATTCCTTTTAATTTAAAACTCCATTTAAACTCCTCCCCAGTCTAAACGAGAATCAGAACAAACATTGAGTTTCTGTGGTTTTAAAGAGGTTCCAGTTAAGAAATGTGGAGGGACAGAGCTCTCCTAGGAGCATTTATCCATATGTAGAGCATATAAGCATTTTGATATTCCGTGAACAAAATTCTAAAAACCTGGACAGTGTAGCCAGAATCAGAGAAAGGAAGGGAGGAATTGACAACTGGGATGTAAAAGGGAGCGAAAAAGCAGGTAGGTCAATGGCCCTATATCAAAACTGCATTACTGATAACACTTTCCATGCTGCACTCCAAGCCTGGATTCACTTGGATGAAATAATTTCAATGAAGCCAGTAAATTAGTTTTATCTTTGTAACAGAGTCTCCACCTGGCCCACTCCCGTGTCTGCCTGCCACTTTTAGTCAGAAAAATCATCTGAAGCTTTCAGGTTCTTTTTCCTTGTTGGGAGGCCAAATTAAACCCTAGTAGAAATGTTTGTTTGCGCTAGCATTTTCCACAGCTAACATTTTTCCATACATATATTAATTGCTCTTATGCATCACATGAATGCAGTATTCTCTTATTCATTTTCACCTCATACACAAGAGTCAAAACTCATATCTAATATATTATTTCATTTTACAGAACAAAATTTTCCTTCAGGGCTGGTTACACGGTTTAAGACATTTTAAAATATCTTGAAATTTTAACTTAAGAAAAGACAGACACAATTTTTCTGGAATTGTCAAAAAGCTGTTCAAAATTTTTGCTTTTTGGCTATTACTTTCCAAAAGTAACTCAGTTTTGCTTTAAATACTATTTTTGGCCTGTTCATTCACCCGAAATTCATTCAGAAGTGAAAAGTACTACATGGAAATTGTTACTAAAATGAACAGAGAAGTTTTCAATTGCTTCCACAGCAAAATGAATTTTAAGCATGTTCTGAGCATCCTTCAGGAGTGGGGAGCAAGGAAAAATGGATTGAAATCACCTGCAGCAAAGAGAGAAAGTGACTCTCTCCCATACTCTGTAAAAATATCATATTTGGCTGCTGAAATATAATGAGAAAACATGAAGTGGCCTGTGGTGTTGCCATACCTGAATGTGTAATTTCAGGTGTGCTGTCAGGTCTGTCGGATCTCCCTTTCATATTCACCAGAGCATATATGATTGGATCACCTGGAGGGACAAAAAGGGCTGAAAGTACTAGAAGAGATCCTGCAACAATGGTTCTTCAGTGCACTATTCCAAATAAATAAATAAATAGATAAATAGATAAATAAATAAATAAATTATTTTAGACAATTTTACAAATCCTTCTAGTGACTCTCAGTTACCATACACTGAACTACTCTATTATGAATTCTCTTTTTCCCTTGTCATTCCATGTCTTACATACACATTTATATGTTCATTTATATATAATCTTTAAGCAGAAGTCAATCTCTGGCAACTTGGCTATTTTTTTTTTTTCTGTTTACTTTTTAATAAACCACAAGCAGGGCTGTGATACTTGTGGTCACAACCATTATAAAAAATACTTCAGCCTGCATTACGAGATTTTTGCAACCAACAGAGAGCATAAAAAGTGTTGTCAGGGTGGACTTCCCCAAAGGTGTGGGATGTGTCACTGAGCCCAGCAGTTTTTGGTAGGTGTGTCAGCAGAAGGAAGGAAGGAAGGAGCTGTGTTTTTATATCAACTGCAACAAACCACAACCTCCAGGGTTGCCTGCTTTGCATGTTTTGCCTCATTCCCCAGGAGCTACTTTCAAAAAATTTGTTTATCGATAGTGGGTAAAATAAGATTATTTTTGCCTGAAGAAAAGCAACCTCCTAGAGGTGCCAGAGCTGTGGAGATCAACCTTAGTGTGGTGGTTTAGAATTTACAAAAAATATCAAATGCAACCCATTTTCAGAACTAAACATCTTTCAAAGGCAACAGCCAAGTGGTCAGAACAATTTAACAGCATCTGGCGGAAGATGCTCAGTTCCCAGCACTTGTGCTCTCAAATACAAAAGTGATGGAACACACAAAGAAATTGAAGGTTGTAATAATGTATAGATATGATTTTATATCTATAAGATAAAAATATTAATTATATAGATAAGTGGTTTTTTCTGCTATATCTCACTAGGAAACACTGGTGCTATTAATAGGTGCCAAATTCAAGATCGATTTAAAGTATTTCTTAGTGCAAGATCAGCCTGTGGAAGTCCTTGTTTTAGGATGCCGTGTAAGTAAAGCACTTATTGGGACACCAACGGGGATGCAAGATTCACAGAAGTGACAAGAATATAGGTATTGCAATTGAAAATATTTTTTTGAAAATATTATGACAGGCTGAACACCGTGCTGGCAGGCTCGAAAACATAAGAAAATAATTTTGTGTGAAATTTGGTTACTTATTAAGACTCATAATTGGCCATTAGAATTTTTTAGATTCAGAATTTCCAAGCACCTTATACTGGCAAATTTCAGAAGTATGATCTTGGCTTAGGGGGCTCTCAGAATAACATACACAGCAATTTCTAAGCATGATTCACTGAAGTGAATTAAAAGCTGTGTGAAAGCACTTAAAACTATAACATATAGTTGGAAAATATAAACTAGAAATTTAAGGGACAGGGGAGGCAGAAAATGAAAATAGATGAAACAGACTTTTACGCTATCCAAGTTTTCACAATGAATTCATTTTCACAATGAATTGTACAGGGCACGAGGGTGCATCTCCAATACATCCTTAGGGGACGGTTCTACACCGGAGTTCCAAGGATTGTCCAGTCAGTGGAGCTCTTCCGCAGAGAACTGATCAAGTAATTTAAGGGGCAAACTGAGTTAACAATGAAAGACAAAGATTTCATTCCTTTATAGGTGCTTTTCGTACTCTGTTAATGAATGAATATACATATCTAATTTTTAAGAATAAATATTGCTTTACTGGCATACTCAGGGTATATTTTTCTTTCCTATTGGAACCTCTGAATATTATAATTTAAAATAAATTTTCCACGCTCAATTGTCTAACAACAAGAAAAGATCAGTTTTTGGTCAGAATTGAAAAAGTAAAACTTGATACTTTCATTTTAAAACCATGAATTATTTCCTGCCTAAATCCATTAATGACTATATTTTGGACATTATTTTTTTTTATTTTTTTTTAAGCAATGCAGTTTTATACTTGAAGGCATTAGTAGGTTATACAGAAATTGCAGTACTAACAGTTTTCAAAATTATAGAAAGTTCTCTTAAATCTTGACTTGTATTTTTCTCAACACAGAACTTTTAGAAGAGAAAGAAAGAGGGACAGAGACAAAGAAAGAGAGAGAAAGAGAGAAAAAAGAAAGAGAAGGAAGAAAGAAAATAGAAACAGACCTATCACTTTAGAACTTAAAAATATTTCTGGTGTCTAAGAAACTGAATCAAATTAAAATAGAAAATGTCAATGAGCTTCCCATAATCGGTATAAACAGCTTCAATATCTGAACATTAATGTGTTTAAGAAAGATCCTCTTTCAGCCATCTTACTGAAAGCTAGAATGGGATTTTAAAGGTCAATCTTCACTTTTGCTAGAATTCAGTATTCATTCTATCAATAAAAAAGAATTTGCCATGACAATAGATACATCAAATAACCAGAGTTGGGTATTAATAGTTGTAAAAGGCTTTCCACATAACTGCAGCTGCCGGCGAACAATTTAAGAAAGAGTGAAAGCTTTAAGAATGTGTCAATGAGTAAAGGAAAAGAAGTACTATTGAGATAAACTTTTTTTTTTTACCCATATCTGAAGCTTCTGTAATAAAGTTCACTCTTTCCTTGGGCGACACCTCAGCATAGATCACCTCACTTGCCATTTTGAAAAGTTGCTTTCAGGTCTCAAGTCTGCCATCAAAATGGGACTTGCTGAAGAAAACACAGCCCCTATTTCTGACCTCCCCCCGTCACACCACATTAAGTCAAAAGGAGTGTTTAGATGTCTGCAAAATGAAAGGAAACCAGAACCTTTTTTTTTTTTTTTTTTCAAATGTAAATTCTCACCTTGTAGCTTTTAATTCTTACTCCCTTCTCTTGGTGTATGTTCTATTAAAAAGTGAGACTTTGATCAAGTTTCTCATAAACTGCGACCTTCAACCCACACATAATTTTCATTTAGAACCTGAGCTGGCAACAGGCTGAGTGTGTTCATATTCTTCTCAAACCAACTGGACATTAAAACATGTTTCAACTGAAAACTCAGTTCATGATTATTGGATTGCTCGTTTTGTGACTATTAGATTGCTTTGCTTTGTGATTATCAGATCACTTCCTCCTAACTTCCATAGTTCAGGGTTGAGAACAGAAAGCAATGATATGGGGAGGAATAGAAAGAATATTGCTGAAAAAACTAATTAAAATATTTTTGAAATAATGTTTTTCTGAATTTTATTTTTTTTAATGTTTCATACAGAATAAAATTATTTTTAAAGTTGGGTTTTAAAATATTTTTATAAGGCCCACTTTCTTTTTCTTGTTGGGTTTTCCTGCCCATAGATATTTCTAAATTTGGGGGGGGGGGGCGGTTTCTAAATTTTTGGTGTTTCTGGTAACTTAGACTGATACCAAAACTGTGAATTCTTCTCAGTGAAGAATTTCTGCTCTTCAGGCAGCTCTACACCACATGCTATCCCTGGGGCACTATTGAGCTCAGAATTAAACCAGGACTGAGTCTGACCTGTGCTTCCTTTGCATGTTGATTTTCAAATTTTCTCAATAAAGGTAGAAAACATGGTTCTTCGGAGTTGTCATGGTGGTTAGTCAAGGAGTGCGATATTTTGCCCTCTTGGGACCAGCCATAGAGGAAGGATGAACACTTTGGCATTTTCAGTTTATACCACTGAGATGTTTTGAGAATGGGCCTTCACAATCCTGGTAACTAAAAGGTTCTGCATTACTCATGGAATGGTTTGGACTAGAATAGACTTTAAAGACTATGTAATTCCAACCCCTCTGCCACAGGCAGGGACACCTGCCACTATCCCAGATTGCTCAGAGCCCCATCCAACCTGGAACACTTCCAGGGATGGGGCACCCACAGCTTCTCTGGGCAACCTGTGCCAGGGCCTCACCACCCTCACAGGGAACAATTTCTTCCTATATTCAACCTAAACCTGCTCTCTGTCAGTGTGAAGCCATTCCCCCTTGTCCTGTCACTCCAGGCCCTTGTCAAGAGTCTCTCTCCATCTCTGAGATCCCCTCTAAGCCTTCTCTCCATGCCGAACAATCCCAGTTCCCTCAGCCTTTCCTCCCAGCAGAGCTGCTCCATCCCTGTGATCCCCTTGGTGTCCCAGCAGCTCCCTGTCCTTCCTGTGCTGGGGTCCCAGGGCTGGATGCAGCCCTGCAGGGGGATCCTCACCAAGTGGAGAAGAACCCCACAAGAAGAACCCCACAATCTCCTTTTCTTTCCTGGAAAGGAGGACTGCAAAGAGAGAAAGTGATACTCCACCATACTCCGAAAAAATGTGCCCTTTAGCTGCTGAGATATAATGAGGAAATGTGAAGTGTCCCACAGTGTTGCAGTACCTGAATGACCTTACAGGAGAAAGTGGGAGGATAGTGGAGGTACCAGCTGGAAAGCAGAAGTTTGTAAACAGCTGAGATTTAGGCATCTAGGTGGATGAACAGAAGATTATGAGGTTAAAGATTCTCTGTCCAAAGCAACATGGAATCAATTCCAATTGGAAGAGCCCTTAAAGACACCTAATTCCAGCCCACTTCCAGTTCCAACACTCTTCCCCTTCTAATTCCAGCATCTTCCCCTTCCCTTAGCATGCAGGTGATGGTTCAGTAGAAAGAGACATTTTTTGCTTGAGATTGCATCCAAGTTGTTTTGAGGAAGATTCTTTAACAAAGTAACATGAGGAAGGGATTTGTGTAAGTTCTAAACTGTCCTCAGTGTCAGTAATGCAAAGCCAGACTAAATTTATTTTATATATAAAGATGCACCTATTATTAGAAGGATATTCAAGAATTTAGAAGAAGTTTTTTTCCCTCCTACATTAATCCTTTGCATCTGAATCACACAAAATAGTCACTAGATGTCTCTATTTCACCATAAAATGTATCAGAATTTCTTTTCCATTTAAACTGATGGAAATTTGAAGTGCTTATGTAGCCTTTTTTTCCCCAGAAGTATGAGTTATATAACACTGACCTGTTTGGTTCTATGTGTTCTGCAGATAAACCTGTTCTGCCCCACCACCTAAAGCTCTGTTATAGCTCCTAGTTAAAGAAAATCCTCTAGCTTAGACTAAGAAAAACAGCATTTTCCTTCCCTGAAATAGATAATAGCAGGTTGTTATTCCTGCACTGGGCAGAGTAGGAGGAAAACCTTTCTTTACTTCATGGTTTTGAACTCATCACTATGGAGAATATAGTCATATAATTCATAACCAAAACAAGCACATTTATGGACATAAATCTCCATGGACATAGGCCATTGTTTCCTTTTAAGTTTTCAGCTTTTGAGTATAAACTGAGGAGCAGACTAAAGCTGAACAAGCAGAATAAAACCCACTGAGAATAGTATTAAAATTTTTTCTTTTCCCTCCCCTGCTTTTTAGCAATCAGTATGAGCTGGCAGATGCAAACTTAGTATCCCTGGATAATAAATCCTGTATTTTCCTAAGGGTGCAGGCCTTCCCATCTGATAATTAATCACCCTTTCCCTTGTATGTTTTCATAGAAGGGGTATAGAAAAATACTTCAAATTCAAGAGTACTGGATGCTGTGCCTTCAAGATTTCCTCTGATAACCTTATTTCAAATATTTGAAAATCTTCCTGAGTCTGAGCAGATTAATCTACAATGTATATCATGAACGACACTAACAACAAGGATTTGACACTGGGTTGGTATTAATAACCATCTGCCTTCTGCCAAAAAGTAATGCAGTATTTTATGAACACAGTTCAAAAAGCCTTGATCTTAAAGATTTTATGATGCATTAAGATAAACTCTGAATGGTTGTGAAATCCCACTGCAAGCATTGATACTTCAGGCATATATCCTGTAAAAATAGGTTCATGAAATTTTGGATAGATTACCTGGAAGTTCTAATACTGCAGGAAACATCATGTTCATGCAGGAAACATCACAGCAGCTTGATTTTATTCTTATTCCCTGCTGTCCTGGTTTGAATCTGGACTTAAAAAGTTAAACTACTGAATTCTGGTCCATCCTTTGCACAGCTGACCTAAACAGTCATTTACAAGTTTATTTTCAATTGTTAATTGAATAATTGCATAATTTTGAATTAATATTATTTGCATATTAAGGAATGAAAATATATGTATAAATTGCAATTCTACAATGAATTTTTTTCCAGAGGTTTTCTGTTTCCATCAGGTAAAGCCTGCCTGGCTCTAATAGCTTGCAAGAAAGCACTTAGGTGCTTAGGGTGATGGGTGTTCCATTTGTGACAAGAAACACTGGGGGTGGTCCTGCTGAGAAAGTCCTGAAGGTCCCACTGATGCCAGTTTCACACCCAGCACTTTCCACAGTCAACTGCCCTATGGTTATCTCTGCTTTACTCTGGTGCAGCTGAAATAAGAGCTCATGCTCTGCATTTCAAGAGCTGTGCAGGTGATTTATGACTTATGTAGATAATTAATTCTGATGCAAACAGAATGCTAAGAGGAATACAGTGGGTCTCAAACTTACAATGTGGAAAGCTCCCTCCCTGAGTTCCTGGGAAGAGGGTCTTTGAGAGAAGAGGAATTGTAAGGCAATTTGGGGCTTGTAGCTGTTGCACCTTGGATGTTCCCTCTGGGATTCTGAGAAAAAAAGACAGTCAAAACTGTCTTGAATAAACTGCACTTGAATACAACTAGAGATTTTGGGTTGTGTTTGTCTGGGCCAAACTGAGCTATTTTCCGTTACCAAAGACCTCCCCTATGCTGGCATTTTTCAGAGATCACTTTTTATTGTTACAAAAAATGTTTCACTTGAGCTCAGCAGCTTTCAGGCAGCATAAGCAACTCTTTGGTCATCAGTGATATTTGCACACACTGTCCTTCTACTTGAAGTTGCTGTTCAGGACCAGGTGCTGAGGACAAAGAACACTGAGTGCAAAAAGCGACAAAGGGAGAGAATTATGCAATAGTGACAGATAGAGTAGCAGTGACACATTCACACAAACCCCCCATGTTAAACGTCAAACATTAGGGGGTTAGGGTCAGGGTAGGGTTAATGTTAGGGTTAGGGTTAGGGGTTAGGGGTTAGGGTTAGTTTAGGGTTAGGCTTACAGTTAGGGGTGGGGTTAGGGTTAGGTTAGGGTTTGAGTTAGGGTTAGGATTAGGGTTTGGATTAGGGTTAGGATTAGGGTTAGGTTAGGGTAACGGTTAGAGTTTGGATTGGGTTAGGGTTAGGGTTAGGGGTTAGGTTTAGGCTTAGGGTTAGGGTTAGGCATAGGGTTAGGGTTAGGGTTAGGGTTCGGGTTAGGGTTATGTTCATGGTAACGTTAGGGTTAGGTTTAGGGCTAGGGCTAGGGTTAGTTTTAGGGTTAGGGTTAGGGGTTAGTGTCAGGGTTAGGGTTAGGGTTAGGTTTTGGGTTAGGTGTTAATGTTAGGGTTAGGGTTAGGGTTAGGGTTAGGGGTTAGGGTTAGGGTTAGGGTTCAGGTTAGTGTTAGGTTTAAGGTTAGGGTTAGGGTTAGGTTTAGGGGTACGGTTAGGGTTAGGGTTAGGGTAAGGTTTAGGGTTAGGGTTAGGATTAGGGTTAAGCTTGGGCTTAGGTTTAGGCCGAGGTTTAGGGTTAAGGTTAGGGTTTGGCAAAGGCTTAGGCTTAGGTTTAGGCTTAGGCTTAGGTTTAGACCGAGGTTTAGGTTTCGGGTTAGATTTAGGCTTAGGCTTGGGCTTAGTGTCAGGGTTAGGGTTAGGGTTAGGGATAGGGTTAGGGTTCGGTTTCGGCTTCAGGTTAGGCCTAGGCTTTGTGTTAGGTT